>NC_136063.1:1434320879-1434920879 GCF_964261635.1 Lissotriton helveticus | reverse complement strand
CCGTCGAGGACGCTGCTTCTGTCAGCTCTTTGTAATAGGCAGTCGGATTCTTTCTCGAGTCGGGCAATTGGGCCTTCAGTGCTAATACCTCGCTCCTTTTCCAAGGCGTATACACCCATTGTTCTTGGAAATGAGCATCAACGCGAACTCGGGTGACATTATTAGTGATCGGGTCTATCACTTCAGGTATTTCAGGGTGGAAAATAGGGTGTACCTCCCGCATCGGATGTACCCCAGGGAAACGAGGCTTTCCCGCAGACGGCAACTCATTTCTATACTCCAACAAGGACCTCAAACTGCGTAACACATCCTTCATACCAGTATTAGCTCTGTAGGCATTATTCTTAATGTCATGAAGAATTGCCGGTGCTTCTCCACCATATCCCTGTTCCCACAACGCTATCAATGTCGTCGACATATGCCATAAAGCATGCTGTTGCATCAGTGGTTCGTAGTCTTTCATCGTGGACCAAAAATCTTCAATCGAATAAATATTATTCCTAGCCCACTGGCAAGCCTGATTAGCCACCACCGTTTTCTCATCCAACCCGACAGTAGAACGCGTGAGCAACTTCCGCACCTGAGTAAGCAGCCCACTTCCCGCACCCCGAGCCGGGGTCACCAACCCACCTTGAGGGGTAGCGCTAGCAGAAACAGTAGTGAGCGCAGAAGGGGCCACCGAGAGGGCAGGTGAGCTCGCCGCCAAGAGGGAGACCAAGGGCGCCGTCAATGAAGAAGTGACAGAAGACAAAGCTTGGTCAACATCACTCAACAATTTTGGAGCGGAAACGGAGGAGGTGGCGGGGCGCCAGATAAAGGAGAAGCACCTGCCTGCGGAACCGAAACCGCCGCCGAAGAAGCAGAACCCGCCAACACAGGGTACAAGCGTTGCGGGGCATATGCGGGAGGGGGCGAGCGTTCAAAATGTCCTCCATCTCATCTTGTTCTTCCTCTCTAACCACATAGCTCTTACTATCCTGTAACCTGAAAAGCCTGTCTGCGCGCTCAATCCGCTGCTCATTCTCTCTCTTAGTATGCTCTCTCGCCTTCTGCGCCATTGTCTGTGCCGCTCTCTTTTGAGCTACCTTCTCTTCCCTCAACTGTCGCTCCTTTACTTCCTTCTGCCACATCCTCAGAGAATCGAACATACTCTGGCGACTGCGCCTAGCAAACAATCGGTCTTGTAAATAATCGAATTTTGCCACATCAAAAGAACCGGTCAAAGGCCACTGCAAATCCACATTTCCTTTCGTATATCTGTGCCACAAAGTGTTAAACAAAATCAGAGGCAGCCCATGTTTGACGTACATCTCGAAATTAGGGGAGCCCTCCACAGGGGCGGGCTGGCTCTCGGCCAGTCTAGTGTCCGAGGAGCCACAGCAGCACCCAAGGCACTGCAGTTTACTAAAACACGGCATCCCCACTCACTCAATCTCACACCAACACAAAACTTTCGCTTCTCCGGGTCACACAATCACAATGGGAAATTCACACCCACACGCAGTTGCACTTCCTATTTCGCCAACACAATCCCTGCCAAACACGTTTTATCAAAAAATGGGACGAGGCCCGTCGACCAAGTCCTGGGGAACCTGGACCCTACTGCAGACCGAACAGTATACACACCGTTCCGAAATTGAGGAACACATCCGCCTCCCGGGCGGCACTACAGATCGCTGCGCACTACGCCACGTGAGAAGCGGGACCCGCACCCAGCGAACCACACACCCTAGGGGTTCGGGTAGGTCCCAAAATTCATCCGCAGCAAGCCACGCCTCGACAGCAGTACCATCCGGTCGGATGACAAACAGACGTCCACCCAATCTCAACTAAGTCTGTCAGGGCGCCGCTCGCACCCTGAGTTCCCCGGAGCACACTAGCCCCAGGAGCACACCAGCTCCTCCAATCACCAGAGACACACCGGTCTCAGAGACACACCGGCCTCATGGAGCATCCCTGCTCCCTCAATCAACAGTCGGACCACTCACCTTCTATGCGCAGTACCGACTTCTACCGTTCTCCACCACCGGCTACCAGGACCAACACGGTCAGCTCCAAAGTTCCGCCTTCCAGACTCCGGCGCAGGATCATGAACCGGGACCTCTCCCGATCAGCAGGGCGGGGCAGCGCTGCGAGAACCAAGCTCGGCATCAAAGTGGGTACCCAGACCCACCGTGCCGACCAGAGGGTCCCCGGTCTTCTGCTGCCCACTTACGGGTGAGAAAGATCCTTATCGCGGAGTCCCTGTTTGGGCGCCATCTGAGAAGCGTGGCTCAAATCCACCAGAGTGACTTACCGCACTCACCTATAGTTACCCAAATAATAAGTCAGCCGGACAGTGGAGAAGAATGAATAAGGTAATTTTATTAGGCCACAAACTCCCATATGAGAGGGGCCTGTCCGACCTCACCCCTAAGAGTGCGCCGAGAGGACTGACCCATCCCAACACAGCAATACATTATAACAGGATACAGTAGAGTAAAACACGCCCAGTGTGGAAAAATACTGGACCCCCGGAAGAGCGAACAATGGCCTCACACAAGAGGCATCTGCACCTGTGATGGTAACATTTCTTATCTCGGCCCAAGGCCGCGGAGCCGGGCCTCAGCGTCGCCAGCATATGAGAACACCACTGATAATGAATTTGTTATAGTTTCGGTCACAGTTAGCTGAGAAAGGAAAACTACTGCGTTAGCATTTCTTTTCTCTATTCCTACGGGAGGGGTGAGCGAGTGCGACTCGCACGCAGAAAGAAAAACTTCCAAAATGGTGGCACACAAGCTAAGCTAAGAAAACATGATAGTGTAACACGCATAAATGAATATTAGATGAAGAATATGAGCAAGAATGCATAAATGAATATACCATTGGTTAGACACATCCTGCTAACTCATAAATGTAAATGTAAATGTAAATGTGCGGGGCATGGGGAAATGAAACCTATCAACCCTCGGTGTCGTCACCATCTGCGTCCGGAGACATTAATTGGCTGAGCCTCCGTAGGTTCAGGGCCGTACTCCTACCCGGAACAAACCCACACTGATCGGGGTGTACCATTTCCGGGATGTGCTGGGATAGGCGCATCGCTAGTATCTTACTGAGGATTTTGGAGTCAGTGTTCAGAAGTGACAGCGATCTGTAGTTGTCTAGCTGTAGTGCGACCCTCCCCGGTTTCAGAAGGGAGACAACCAGGGCCTGCAGTGTCGTGTCAGGCAGTTCGCCTCTCTCCAGCGCTTCACCATATAACGCATGAAGGCGGGGGGCCAGCAGGTCTATATATGTCAGGTAAAATTCCGCCGGGAGCCCACCTGTCCCGGGTGTCTTGTTCCTCGGGAAAGCCTGGATGGCCATTCTAATTTCTGCCGTTGTAATGGGCTTCGCTAGGTCTTCACTGTGCGCTGCACTCAACTGAGGAACACAGATATCGGAGAAAAATTCCCCAAATGCCAGATCCGAGAGTGGAGCGTGTGTGCCATATATAGTAGCATAATATTGCCGGAATACCGTATTAATCTCCCGCTGATTCTGTATCAGCTCCCCGGAGGTATCCTGTATCTCCATAATAGGGGTGACCGCTGGGGTATCCCTTGTCAGACGTGCCAAAACCGCTCCCGCTCTATCCGCCTGCGTGTGTTGCCGTGCTGTGTACTCCCTATAGTCTAGCACTCTTAGCTCCTCCAAGAGTTCCGCATGTTGTATGTTAGCCTCCTGCAGTTGCGTGAGGGCGCCGTCCGTGCCTGCGGCCTCGTTTTCCAGCACCGCCAGACTGTCCTCCACAGCCCTCAACTTTCCCATTACCAGGTGTTTGACGCCTACTTTGGTACCCATGGCCACTCCACGTATGGTAGTCTTAAAGGCGTCCCATTCAACCTGTCTGGAACTTGCCGTGCCCGTATTCTCGGTAAAGTAATGCGTGGTGGCGTCCAGTAGTGCGGACTTAGGGGACAGTCGCCATGTCGGTATAGGAGTGGGTAGTCTCCCCCATTGTATTGATAATTCCACCGGGTTGTGATCTGACAACGTCTTCCCCATGTGTTGTACCTTCACGATTGACGGCGTGAGTGTCTTGGAGCAAAATATACGGTCTATCCTAGTGTGTAATTTGTGCGGTGGGGAGTAGAATGTGTATTCTCTATGTGATGCATTAAGTGCCCGCCAGGCGTCATCCACTTCCCACCCCTCTGCCCACTGTGCCAGCGCTTCTGCATGCTTCCTACTTTCAGTTGCATGCAGATGAGGATGTGATCTGTCCAGCGTGAGGTCTAACACCGCGTTACAGTCCCCACCTATAATCCAGTCATACTCCACCCAGTCCGCTAACACCCTACCAATCTCCACAAAAAACTGCGACTGATCCACATTCGGAGCATACAAACATCCAAGTACTACACACACACCGTCCAACAGCCCTTTAGCAAGCGCATATCGGCCCTCCTTATCCACCCTAGATTCAATGAGTTTAAATGGAACCGTGTTTCTAATCCAAATGGCCGCCCCCCGGGAGAACGCAGAGAACTTTGTGGCATAGGGCTGTCCCTTCCATTTTCGTAGCAGTTTAGCACCCTCCAAGTTGTTTAAAGGTGTCTCCTGGAGATATGCTATGTGTACCTGTCGCCTGTGCAATTGTGCTAGAACCCTGTGCCGTTTGTGTACCGACCCCAATCCCCGTACGTTCCAAGTGCAGACCATATAATCATTAGGGGATGCCATAACCTAAGATACCCTCATTATGATCCAAAACCATTGTCCACAACAGTATCAACCACATAATGGACATTTTCAGTGCTATGTATGTATACGTTACCCCAACTTGTAGGTCCCCCTCTAAAACCGCAGAGGACCAAACTAGAATACCCAACAGGGTTAAGAGCATTCTGGAACCGTGCCTACGCCTGGGGGCGTGAGCCCAGACAAACGTTCACAACAGTTCGCCGCAAAAAGTCTCGTAACCATTGTCCCCTATGGTCATAAGTGTTCCAGATCCTAGACTCCCCACCCCTCCCTTCTAAACATAGGAGATCATCCGCTACGTTACCAGATCGCTGTCTGCTGGGGTAATGTTCACATGTCCGCCGCCATCTGTGCCGTGATTTGGGGAAATAACTGCAGGCTGCCTTCCAAGTCAGAGGCCGCTGTATGGGAACTTGTCTGGCTCGCTGACGGTGAGGATTCATGGTGGTTGAGTGAAATGTGCATTCACATTTTGGGATTTCTTTTGAAAGAGAATAGTTTGATCTTTTTTTACAACAATGTTATTTTTTCACTAAATTGCTATATCCCCACCAATTTTATCTGGTCAATTTTGCCTAATAGCTTAATAGTTTTGTGTGAGATGTTTGTCTAGTAAGTAATCAGCCACGTTTTGAGGGATGCAAAAGAGGTCTGTGTTATGAGATTGGCAGCAAAGGTGTTTTCGAAGGCATTGCTTGGATGCTGTTTTAACTTAAAAGGATGTATGACATTACAACGCATGCTTTTACATCACATGCCTTTAAAACGCGGTATTTACAACGAATACCTTTACAACGCATAGTGCTTTGGGGCGCTGGATAGTGAATAGTTTAATTTACTATTCCAACTCCAGTCCCCGTGGATAGTAGGGAAGGTGTTGGATAGTAAATTAAATCTATTCCCTATCCTAGAGCGCCCCCCAGCGCAAGGCGTTGTAATGGTTTGCGTTGTAAAAGTTGCGTCGTAAAGGCACTGCGTGGTAAAAGTTGCGTTGTAAAGGATGTTTCCCAACTTAAAATAGCATTGCTTTACCATCAATAAAACAGCTAATACTTGACTGGAAATACCAAAATGAATGAACTTATAGAGAATGGAATTGTACAAATTGTCTTTCTTCAGTGCAGTTTTTGGTAATAAGGAGAAAAAATGTTAATTGGTTCAGGGGGTCATTAAAGATTATCAATGTTCTTGCCAATTGATGGTTAAGACCATTAGATGCTGAGGTTAGAGGGGCAGCTGGTGGTGTTCTAGAGCAGATAAATCAGCCTTTCCCCAAAAGCTGACTAGTGGAAATAGAAAAAAAAACACATGGTCCTGACTGGCCGGAAGTTGTGAAGGTTACTGTAAGCCTGGCGCTATTTGCAATCTATAGAAGAAGCCCCTTTTGGATTACTCCATTGTAAACATCAGTAAAGTGATAAATGAACACCCACGTGTGAACAAATACTACGGATTAGGTCAACTAACTATAGGGTGCTAAGCATGTCATTGTCAGGCATATGCCTTTTAAGGTATACCCCCACTATATCACGTGCAGTATATTACATAACACTAGTATTGCATCCAGTACATTGACCTGGCACAAGTATAGTGATAATATAAATATTTCGACGACGTAGTGGTAGCTCATGTACAGGATTTTATATTATTGTATGTGAAATGTGTGGACCTCGTAATAGTGTTGTAGACCTACCTATCAACGTGTATTCCAAATAAATGTTACATGGTGCGACACGTAAGCGCGTGAATTATATACGTAAATAAGATTTGTGAAATGCTTTTACTTGGTTCCCAGTGTCGAAAAACGTGTGCACTGAGTACAATATTAGTGCAGTGTTTTCATAAAGTGTCCATTTAATGCATAAAAGAAAACATGCCATTTGAAAAAAACAATTAATCATGAAAACACTCTGAAATCTGATGGACCTTTCTGAATATTTGATATGATTTTTACCAAATACAATAACAATTTTATCTTTTTTTTCTAGCTTTGCAACAGAATACAGAACATATTTCCAAAGAAAGCAAAACATGGATTAAACCACGTCCTCCCTCTATTCACAGCACAAGAAATGAAGAACTTACAATATCGAAATAAATTACTGCAGAACACAAACTTAATTTAAGTCGGGACTGTCTTTAGGAACTTGATCAGTTATTTTTAAGAAGTCTGTTTTCATCAGTGAGGTCTGCATTGCCGTTCCCAAGGCTTCTACAGAAAAAAAACTACTGACTTTGAACATTTATAATGACACTGGAAGTGAACCTGCCAAGAATTTCATAATTGGGATTGCAAAAAACTATAAATGTACGCATTTTATTTAAAGCAGAGGCATTCCTTCCATTGATGCCGTAGGTGCATGGCAGTGGAGCCCAGATGCTGAACCCTGATTATTGATGTATTTCACAGTTCAAACAGAAGCAAGGGGGGCATTTCCTTCCCTGCAGTAGGAATCATGACACACTAGCTACACCACAGTTTGAAAGTCATCCAATAAAACTATTTATGTCATGGTATCTGTGCCTTACAAAGCTATTAGCAGATCCTGGGGAATGTGCTCCACAAAAGTGATATCTTTTTACTGAGCTCTTTGCTTGTTTAGAAGGGAAACGTCGTTTACAACGCGGTGGTTACATCGCGATGCCATTACATCGTGGTTTTTAGAACGCAAGTCGTTACAACGACTTGCGCTGGATGGCGCTCTAGGACAGGGAATAGTATAATTTACTATCCAACACCTTCCCTACTGTATGTAGACTGGAGTTGGAATAGTAAATTATACTACTCCTAAGTCCAGCGCCCTCCAACGCAAGTCGTTGTAACGACTTGCAGTGTTAAAACCGCGATGTAATGGCATGCGATGTATTAGCATGCGTTGTTTTGTCATACAACCGTTTAGAATGACATCTAATTAAACCAGGACCAGTTCATGCTGTCGCTGGCTGGTGTGGCATCAACTTCACTCATGACATTCAACCAAGGATAGATTGTGGTGCCACATCCATGGTGCACCACTTCATTTTTTACCCTCAGGACGGTATAAGGTAGTAGTGGCATACAACTGCGTGTCTTGACTTGTCTCTAATTTTACAGGACTTTCATTATCCCACTTCTGACATTGGCTGTGGCATCACCTGGAGTTTTCAGCTGAGCTTTTCTCTGAATTGATTTAAACCATTTCATTTTTACAAGAGGTTGCTACCTACATTTGTTGCGAATCAGAAGTTAAAATTGTCTGAAAGTTCAGGTAATCTGCAGAATCTACAAGGATTCCATAATGCCCCCTACAAAACGAAATCCTTGGTCTCACAGACTATTATATAATTGCACAGAATGCCTAAATCAAGTAATTGTGTGAAGGAGAATGAATACTCCTAGGCATATCTTTTCATTCTGCATGGCACAATATCCTAGTAAAGATGACATCATATAGTGGGTGCGTCAATGGCCGCCACCATTGTGTTGTGCACTATTAAAGCTGGAGGTACTGCTCTACTGAAAGATTGTACTGATCTCTGCAATGAAGGAATAGGCTCTTCTATCACAGGGAGATAGAGTCAGGTATATAACGGGGAGGTAGAGGGGATAGGGTTTTTTTCATACGCTGATAATTGAGGAAATTGGAAAATATCTAGAAAATCTTTTAAATGATAAAATATTAATTTGCTAACATGGCACTACTAGTTGGGTGTGTATGTGAACATCAGAGACGTATACACATTGCCAGCCTCCGCTCTGGCCTCCTTGGCCCACCAAATCCATCTCTGTTTTTGGAATATCTGTAATTAATACATATGAAGAAAATGTCAAAATAATGAAGTTCAGTAGCTAATATTTCCACAGCATTTCGAAGACCAAACTTGATTATATTATTCATTGCCATATTAAACCCAATTACACACAGCAGGGAGCATTGTGCAACAAGTCTTCCTCCAGGATCCTTGGTTATTCCACAGGACAGACCTATTCTCAGAGGAGGAGCCGAAACCAGAACCATGAGTCGGACGGTGGACGATGGACGCTGGAAGAAGGAGCTGGAGCTGGGAAGCAGGCTGTGTTTGGTGCCCTAAGTTGGTGCCGGTGCCAGACCACTGAGGGCTAGGAATGAGTTTGAAGCTTGGAGCAGCTGCCACTCCCCCAGCAGTTCCTCCCTGTACCAGAGAACACCTGTTCCAGGGTGCTTTTCAGAAACAAACACCTGCCTACTCGTAAGAGCAGGGAATTGTATTCATCAAATCAGAATTGCAATAGATGCCCAGCTACAGATTTCAGAATCTTGGGTCGGTACCAATCGGGAACAAAATGTGTCGGTGCCTTCGCAGCACAAGCAGGCCAAGTATGTAACCAATTGAGGGACATCCACATTGATAAGTCGATCACAAATGAAGCAGCAGGGCCTAGCAGCGGGTACATTTGGAATTTCAAAACCGCGACCTCTGGGCAATTATAAAGGGCAGCAGCGTTATCACAACAGCAATCATACTAAGAGACAACAACCGACCAGCTCCAAGTCCGATCTACAAGAATGAGTACCGCTTGGCATGCCCGAAGAGGACAACGAATCGGTGCTGAGTGTCCAAACATAAGAAAGACTCCTGGTAACTCTCAAAAACCGTTCTACTCAGGGATTAGAATTTACGAACATTTAACGTCGGGGGAAATGTCAGGGCAAGATATATTGTTCCTTCTCCTGACGGCAATGACTCCATTCTCTCAACCGATTTTATAGTAATCATTAAAAACGCACCACTTATGGCAAAAAAGGGTGTCGCCATTAGAAGGGGCCTTAGCCAGTTTGGGGTGTTTTATGTAATTAAGGGATGGGTGGCCGGGAGGGGGGAGTCCAGTATCTATTGAACTTTTAACAGCTTCCCGGGCAATGCTCGTATAACAGAAGTAAATCCCTATCTTAAAAGTAAAGAATTTACACTTTTAAACCATTTTTAAGGAAAAGGTAGCACAATTAAAATGTACTATACCACTTGTAGGCTAAGAAGGGTCCAAGCAATAATTGGTGTACTTGCAAGCACAGTGCGTTTTAACTTCAAGGGATGGGAGGCAGTGAAGGTGGCAGGAGTTGGGGCGGAGGGGTGTTGATTGTGTGTTTTTATACTGTAAAGATTTTAAGTAATCACAGGGTTAATAATCTACTTATTTTCTTACCTGCTCCACCCCTCGCGATGCTTTGTCTGCCCTGCTTACTTGCTGCCGGTGGTACAGCAACATAGCAGCCACTCGTTGTTGACCATGTTGTGTTGTGGTACCCTGGCATGCATTGTTTGGGTGTCCCACGGAAGACTACGGTGGTGGATGAAGACATCTGCAGCCAGTCCAGCAAGCCAGCCTGTGAGCGATTAGCAATGTCGGAGGGCGCCTATTACACCAGCAGAGGCCAACACAGGTTGATTAGTGCACCCCGAGTTTGTCGAGAAAATATTAACCTTTGAAGGAACTTTGAAACCTTTTGTAAAGGAGCTCACTTTTTGAAGATTTTTGGTTGGTTATGCAGGACCAGTGATCCTTTCCACATTGATCTATAATTGAAGAAAAAACATCCCCATGGAGACAGGAAGAATTGAACCACTATCCCTCATAAGGAGAATCTAACCCATTGAGCACTATTCCACCTGTCATTATGCTAGGTGGTGACAATTTACATATAACATTCGATCCAAAAACTCTAGTCAGTGGGCTTCCATAGGTGGCTGCAACAATATCTTCAGTATAGGACACAGCATTTTGAGAAGTGGAGGAGGGAGAGAGAGAGAAGGTGCTTTTTTATTTGGACACTGAAATACTGAAGAAAATAAATGTGACATTTTACTACAAATGATAAAATGTACCTTTCATTGAAAGTTGATGCTGTTTGGAATGGAGCTCAAATTTGAAAACATAGAGGACATTAGGATGCGCCCGCCACAGTGGCAGGCGCATCCAGCATTCCTGTCATTGTGGCGGGCGGTGCAGTCAGCACCACCCGCCATAATGCCAGGACGGCATGCTGTGCACTTCAATGCACAACATGGCAGGCACCATGCGGTGCCTGCCATGTTGTGCATGGAACTGCAAGGGGGTACTATAGGTACCCCCATGTGCACCCCCCACCCTCCTGGAGTCCCTGGGGGCCCGCAATGAGCCCCTAAAGCAGACTCCGCATGCCTTTCCGTGGCGGCAATGCCGCCACGGAAAGGCATTGGAAAATGCCCATTCTAAAATGGCTGGCGGTGTCTGATAGACACCGCCACCATATAGAACCCTTTTCCGACCGGGGTGGAAAAGCGGCAGACGGTCTTTCCGTCTGCCGCGGACCCCCAGCCATAATAATATGGCGGGGGGTCATTCCGGCACAGATGGCGGGCGGATCGCCCCCGCCTAGCTGGCGGTGGCTACCGCCGGCCTGGCGGGGGCGATCCGCCAGCCATCCTAATGGGGCCCTTGGTCTTTTTTTAGACAAAGGAAGATTTGAACCATTAACCTTCAGAACTAAACTCTGAGATTTTAAGCACTATGCTAACAGTGACTCTTTATTAATGTGGAAGGAATAGATACATATGAGATTGGATACAAACATTCTAGTCAGTGAGCTTCCATAGTTGACTATACCATCCTCTTCAATACAGGACAGAGAGTTTTGAGGAGTGGAGGAGAGAGAGAGAGAGAATATAGTTGTTATTAGGGGACTGAAATTCTTAAGGAAATATAAACTAGTGAGTGAAAGGTGAAAAAGATCGACCTTCGAATGAACCTTGATTCTTTTTGAAGTAGAACTCCAGTTTGAGTAGACACATGCCCATGGAGACAAGAAGAATTGAACCTCTAATATTCGGAATGAAATATAAAACCTTAACCAATAGGCCACTTCTAACTACCAATGGAGAGAAGGGAAAACATACCTACGATTTTCAATCAAAAAACTCTAGTCAGTTCTCTCCCAAAGGGAAACAATAACTTCACCTTCATTACAGGAGTTTCAGTTTTGAGGAGTGGGGGAGGGAGAAGGAGAAAAGATATTTTGTTGTTTTTGAGACTGAAATACCTTAGAAAATACATATGAAAATGTTACTACATCATGAGAAAAATTAATCTTTCGTGAAACCTTAATACTTGTAATGGTTCTCAACTTTGAGCGAGAACATGATCCTGGAAAAAGGAAGACTTGAAACATCATTCAAGATGAAAGTCTAAGACTGCAACAACTAGATCACCAGTGACTCTCTTTTGAAGTGGATATATACATACCTGTGACATTCAATACACAAATTAGTGCAAGGTGAAAAAAAATGTAATGAACCCTGATACCTTTTGTGGTGGAGCCAACACAACCTCAGCATAATCTCCTACGCCGACGACACCCAGCTGATCCTCTCCCTGACCAACGACCCCGCCACCGCCAGATCCAACCTGCACGAAGGGATGAGAGAGGTAGCCGAATGGATGACGACCAGCCGCCTGAAATTGAACTCGGACAAGACGGAGGTCCTCATCCTGGGCTCCTCGCCCTCCGCCTGGGACGACTCCTGGTGGCCCCCCGCCCTGGGCACCGCACCCAAACCGACGGACCACGCACGCAACCTGGGCTTCATCCTGGACTCCTCCCTCTCCATGACCAGACAAGTAAACGCCGTCTCCTCGTCCTGCTTCAACATCCTGCGCATGCTACGTAAGATCTTCCGGTGGATCCCCACCGAGACGAGGAAGACGGTCACCCAGGCCCTCGTCACCAGCCGACTGGACTACGGCAACGCCCTCTACGCCGGAACCACTGCCAAGCTCCAGAAAAGACTCCAGCGGATCCAGAACGCCTCGGCCAGACTCATCCTCGACATCCCCCGACGCAGCCACATCTCCGGACACCTGAGAGATCTGCATTGGCTCCCGGTCAACAAGAGAATCACCTTCCGTCTCCTCACCCACGCGCACAAAGCCCTACACGACCAAGGCCCGAGCTACCTCAACAACCGGATCAACTTCTACACTCCCAAGCGCCTCCTCAGATCAACCAGCCACGCCCTCGCCGCCGTCCCCCGCATCCGAAGAGCGACAACAGGAGGAAGGTCCTTCTCCTACCTGGCCGCCAAGACCTGGAACTCACTCCCAACCGACCTGCGCCTGACCCAAGACCACCTCTCCTTCAGGAAGAAGCTCAAGACCTGGCTGTTCGAGCAGTAACGGCACCCCCCCCCCCAACCCAGCGCCTTGAGACCCTACGGGTGAGTAGTGCGCTCTATAAATGACTTGATTGATTGATTGATTGAGCTCAGTTTTGAACAAAACATACCCTTGGAAATAGGAAAGATTGCCTCACTATCCCTCAAAATAGGAGACTATCACCATAATCACTAGTCTACCTTTAAATATCTATGGAATGCGGTGAAAACATACCTATAACTATTTGATTAAAATAATGTAGTCAGTTAGCGCCCAATAGCTAACTAGAACATATTTATTTATTTATTTATGGGTTTGTACCGTGCTGGAATCTACTCCCGAAGGAGTATCTCCGCGCCAAAAACGGATGGACAGCTGATAGGATGGAAAAACCAGGCAAGCTAACGAAAGGTGCTAAGATGGAAATAAAAATGTTCATTACAGGACATGAGTTTAGCAGTGTAGATGAGAGAGAGAGGATATTTTGTTGTTTGGAGACTGAATTACTTAAGAAAATATATATGAACTTCTTACAACAACATGAAAAAATTTAACCTTTCATTGAACCTTTCTACGTTTTGCAATGGATGTCAATTTTGAGCAAAAACATGACCCCACAGTAAGGTAGACTTGAAACATTATAATTCAGAATGAAAGTCTGACACCTTGACCACTAGGTGACTCTTTTGAAGTTGATACATACATACTTATAACTTTTGACAGAGAGTTTTCAAGACCGAAGGATGAGAGAGAGAAGATAGTTATTGTCTGGGGCCTGAAATACTTTAGACCATATATATAAACTTGTTAGCACACGATTAGGCCTACAAAGTCCAGTAAGGTGTCAAACTTGGGTGAAACATGTGTACTAAGTTTGACTATGCAAGTCCCAAAAGCCTACATGTACATCTTAAGGTCATCCAGAACTGTAAGATTTCTCTGGCTGAGGATCCGAGTCCAGACTGTTTGTCACCCTGCTGGCCCAAGTTAATTTCTCTGCTTCCCAGCAGAGGGAACAACAGCATCCCCTCACAAAAAGAGCAATTAACAGTGCTTCACTCAGTTCCTGAGTGGGGAGGGGTGGAAAATAAAATCTGCACCTGTTAATTAGTTTTCATATTGTACCAGGGTAGTGACATCCCTGTCCCAGTAAACAAAGGAGTAAGCCCAGACACAGGAGGAAGGCTACCATTTGAAGTTTTGGTGGCAAATTCCCTGGCAGTGATGTCAGCTAGGAGTAGAGTTGAGGTCCCCCAAGGAGATTAGCACAGAGACTAATTGATAGTGCTGTAGTGGATTGTCCCAGCATGCTGTGCAGGAGGAGTGGGACAGGGGTGGAAAGGTGATATGGCACTCTAGGATTAGCCTGGGGTGCCTGGCATCTAGAATTTCCACCCCAATTAAATGCTCATGCACAAGAGAGTTGGTCACTGGAATTGGACGGCGGCAGCACCATGGACAGCTGGAAGGACAAGCCCCTTAATGGACAAAATACTTTGCCTACAGCTGGCCCTAGAACAGTGGGTCTCTACAGGACCAGTGAGTCCTGTTCTCTTATAAACCCAAAGGACCAGTTGGGGGAATATATGGACTTCTGTGACCCAGCAGGAGGAGGTGAGCACCAGAGACAAAGCAAAGGAGAAAAGCTGGTGCAGGGAGCTAGTGTAACCAGCTCCCGGCAAAGGTGCTACAGTAGAGGCCAGGAGGCCTGCTGAAAAGACCCTCAGCACGAGAGAAGGAACTTGTGAAAGGCCACTGCAAGTCTTCAAAATAAACCCGGGTAGACCAGGGAATGGGGTGGGGGGGTCAGTGGAAGTGTCATTACTTCTCTAAAAAGCCAAGGAGGTGGCGTTTGTGGGGACCCCTCCCCTGAGTTCGTCGGGCCCAGGGACCCATTTCTCCTGGTCCAGCATATGCAAAGGCATAGAAACCTGTTACTAAGACATGAAAAACATAACCTGTCGTAGAACCATGATGCTTTTTGTAATGGAGCTCAACTTTGAGCAAGCACATGACCATAGAGAAAGGAAGACTTGAATCATTATCTTGCTAAATGAGAGCCTGTAACTTTAGTGACTATGCCACCAGCAACTATTTAGTAGAGTTGATAAAACGATCCAAAAATTCTAGGCTGTGAAGTTCCACAGGTGACTATAATAACATCTTCAGTACACGAAAAAGAGTTTTGGGGAGTGGAGGAGGGAGAGAGTGAGAATATATTTTATTATTTGGAGACTGAAATATTTAAGAGAATACATATGAATTTCTTACTACAGCCTGAACTGAACCTTGATGCTTTTGTAATGGAGCTAAAGGTTGAGCAAAAACATGGTCATGGAAAGAAATATTATCCTACAGAATGAGAGACTCGACCTTAACAACTTGACCACCAGTGACCCTCTATTGAACTTGATGAAAACATCCTTATGACGTGTGATCAAAATATCTTAGTCAAGTAGCATCCCTAGGTGGTTATAACATCATCTTTCAGTACAAGACAAATCATTTTGAGGAGTGGAGGATGGAGAGAAAGACAAAATATTTTATTTGAAGACTGAAAATGTAGATAGATTTCTTACTACAACATGAACAAAAATAACTTTCATTGAATTGACTTTGATTTTTATTGTATCTCAACTTTGAACAAAAACAAGATCATGAAGACTTGAAACACATTCATAACGAAAATCTGATACTGTAACCACTAGGCCACCAGTGACTTTCTTTTGAAGTTGAAGAGAACATACTTATGACATTCAATCTACTAATGTCAGTGAACTTCCATAGGTGACTATAACATCAACGTCAGTACGGGACAGAGAGATTTGAGGAGTGGAGAAGAGAGAGAGAGGTGATATTTTAGGGCCCAAAATATTTAAGAATATATATAAATTTGATAACGCAAGATGAAAAATATATTTTAAATGATCCTTTATACCTTTTTTTAATGGAGCTCACTTTTTAGCACAAACATCCCCATGAGGTTAGGAAGAATTGAACAGCTATCATTCATATGATGATTCTAGCCCCTCACCCCTAGGATGTCTGTGACTCTCTACGGAATGGGTTGACAAAATACCTATGACATTTGATCCAACAATTCTAGTCTAGTCCCATTGTCTAACTATGATATCGCCTTCCGCACTGGACAGAAGATTTTGAGGAGCAGAAGAGAGAGAGAAAAGATATTTGTTATTTTGGATCTGACATACTTAGAAAAATGTATGAAATTGTTAGTAAGACATGAAAAAAACAACCTTTTATTGAACCTTAATACATTGTTCTAATGGAACTCAACTTTGAACAAAAATATGGTACTAGAGAAAGGAAGACTTGACCCACTATCTTTCAGAATGAAAGTCTGTAACCTTAACAACTAAGCCACCTGTGTCACTCTGTTGTAGCTGGCTATAACATCATCTTCAGTCCTGGACGCAGCTTTTTGAGGAGCGAAGGAGGGAGAGAGAGAGAGAAAGAATATTTCTTATTTGGGGCCTGAAATGCTTAGGAAAATACACATACATTTGTCACTAAAACATGATGTTAGGAAATGGGGCGTATTATATGATGTGGTGTTGCCAACAGGGGTCTTCTCGGCTACCCCTCGGTCCACGAAGGGGGTGAGGGGGTCCTGGTCCCAGGGTCCACGTCCCTCAAAGTCATCTTGGTGCTGGTAGAAGTGTGGTCGCCACTGGACTACCAGTCGCTTGATAGTGCAGTCACAGCCAAATCCTTCCCTGGGCAATAACTTGGCTTCTGGGTGACCAAACTGCTCTCCAATGACTCTTCTGGGCTCAGCGAACTCGAGTTCAACTTTAAGCTTAGGGTCCTCGTCTCTAGTGCTGCACGGCAGCATTTGGCGCTGGTCTGAAGATTCTGGGCTACCAACTTGCCCCAACAGGCTTCTCAGCTATTGTGGCACTGTGCTGTTAACAACAGGTCATCTAACTGACCCATTGAGTTTCATTGCTTAGGCTGGGCTCTGTAGGTAACCTCCAAAAGCAGAGCACAGCATAGTAACTCCTCTTTGCTGGCCACCATGTTTGGCAGGTGTAGTTCAAGCCAGAGCTGCCTCTCTTTGCTGGTTCCACGGTGCAGCAAGGCAGTCCTTCTTCAGTCCTTTTTCCGGCCCAGTTGAAATCTGAGTTCTGGGTGGGTGCCAGGGGTGCCCTATTTATGCTCAGAATATGCCCTCGGGGTAAGATGAGGTTGGTAGCCAATAAGTTACCAGGTTTCCTCCCTCCTAAGGACAACGTCTTGTGAAGGTTGAAATGTGGCTATCCCAAGATGCACCATTCTGCCCACTCTCAAAGTGGCGAACCACTCTCTTGGCATCTAGGGTTCCCCAGCCCAACCCAGTGACATGGTTTCCAAGGGGGATAAACGGCCTTGAAAAAACTGTTTGACAACAGAATTCCCCTCCTTCCTAGGTGCCAGCTAGGCTGCCTAAACAATGTGGCTGCCTCCTCCCAAATGTTCTTCACTTGCTCTTTAAAGCGAGCTTCAGCTTTGAAGCTCGCCTTTTGGGTCAACACCCGTGTGGTTTCCTGTAGGAGGTAGGTAACACCTCTCCAGTGCAGGCCCCTATTGTCTTCCTTCCTGAGAAGATATTTGCTATTTGGAGCCAAAAGTATTTAAGAGAAAATATATACACTACTTACTACAACATGAAAAAGTAACCTTTCTGTGTACCTTGTTACTTTGAAAATGGAGATCAAGTTTGAAAAAAGATATGGATATGATTATAGGAAGACTTGAATAGTTACATTTTAGACTGACTATCTGAGACCTTAATCACTAGGCCAAGAGTGGCTGTCCTGAAATGGATTAAAACATATCTATGACATTTAATCCAACATTTCTAACCCGGTACCTTCTAGAGGTTACTGTAGCATCATGGTCAGTACAGGGCACATGATTTGGAGGAGGGAGAGAGATTGCATATTTTGTTATTTGGGGCCTAAAATTCTAAGGAAAGTATATATAAACTTTTTAGTAAGACATGAAAAAAACATAACCTTTCATTGAACCTTGATGCATTTTTAAATGAGCTCAACTTTGAGCAAAAACATGTTTGTTGAGAAATGAAGACTTGAACCATTATTCTTCAGAAGGGGAGTATAGGACTTTAACCACTAAGCAACCAGCACATATTTGCTAAGTTTGATGAATGCATACATATGCCATTTGAATCAAAAATTCTAGTCAGCGAACTTCTATAGTGTAAGAAAGGGCCCTCTTTTTGCAAGGTTGCCCCCACTTTTTGCCAACCAGGTACCCAGGGCTTATGTTATTTCCCCAAAACTGCATTGAAAACAAAACCCAATTGGCATTCTTTGTCCGCAGGTCAGTCCCCTGTAAATGGTACCCCATGTACCAAGGGCACTGTGGCCAAGGAAAGCGTCTAAGGCTGCAGCACTTACTGTGCCACCCTCAGAGGCCCGTACCTTTATACACACACACACTGCCTTTGCAGGCTGCGTGTTTTGGTGCAGAAGAAAGTGAATAGTCGACACGCCTACAACCCACTGCCCTGGCATAGTTCAGCCACCCCTCTAGCTGGGTGCACTATACCAGTGGTGAGGGTACAGGTGCATCAGCCCTGTACCATACAGTGTCTAAGTCAATTCTTAGACATTGTAAGTGCAGTAATGCCATTAAGAGTATATGGTGCTGGGAGTTTGTCATTACAAACTCCACAGTACCATAATGGCTTTACTGAAAATTGGGAAGTTTGATATCAAACTTCTCAGCACAATAATCCCACACTGATGCCAGTGTGGGATTTAATGAAAAATGCACACAGAGGACATCTTAGATATGACCCCTGAAAAACGACCTACCACTAGTGTCCAGACTGAGTGGCTACTCACCAGCTGCCACCACCAGACATGTTTCTGGACTCCTGGGTTGAGAGCCTGCTGCTCTCGGGGTCTGAAACAATGCACATCCTGGGATGAGGTGCCAAGCCTCCTCCTCCAGGATGGGCAGGGTCTACAAAGGGGAAGCTTCAATGGCTTGCTGCCTTTGTGAGCTTCCCCAGGCCTTTTGCTGCTTCCAGCAACTGGCCACCACCGGTTCTGACCCCCACTTTGGGTGGGAGAATCGGCGGGAAAACCAAGTGAGGAAGGGATGTGTGCCGGCCTTTGCCAACCCCTCCCCTTAGGTGGGGGAGGTTAGGTGAAGCACAATTCTTAGTCCACGCCATCTTGCAGATGGTGGGACCCAGCCAACCAGAGTGAGGCATATACCCCCCTCTCACTAGAGGGTGGCATAATAGAGAGTGTACCTACCCCAAGCAAGGGACCCAATGGTCCCGACCAGTACTTACCTGTAATGCCCCTAAACCTAGTATTTAGGGGCCACCTGAGCCTTGGGTGAACCAACCGACGGTGTCTAGCCAACCCCAGCATCCCAACTTACCTTTCCAAGTGGTGGTCGCACCCAGAAGACCGTCGTCCCCGAGCCTGCAGTGTGTTTGCAAACTGGAGAAATCCAATTGAAAGTAACAGGGTCCCCAAAGCCAAAACAGCACTCTGCACCCGGCCGCCCTGATGCAGCTGAGGGTTACTTTTGGTGCTGTCTTGAACCACCATTTGCCCTGAACTTACATCCAGGAGCTTAGCTCCCACAACCTTGTGGCCTGCTCATAAGCAGCCACCAACCGGAGGCCCCCTATCCCTCATTGGATAACATTGGGCCTCAGGACTCTGCACCCTGCCGCCCTAATGCTGCTGAGGGTACTTTGAGAGTGCATCATTAACCCTGGGGGAGCCCTGAGGCTAACTCCAGAAAACCCAACTCCCACAATCAAGTACTTACCTCTGAACCAATAACACTATTTTCTCCCGTAGGATAACATTGACTATTTTTCTATGAAAAATCTACTAAGTGTGGAGTCGGGAAATCTATAAAAGTCTCTAAAACTGTAACCAAAAAACCAAAACGCTTTTACTTACCTGTTTACAGGAAATGTCCCAGTGCAGTATCCAGGTATGCTGCACTATTTAAGAAAAGTAATCTGTAAAGTAGTTTATTTATTTATAAAGTTTTACTTGACATCCTATTGAAAAGCCAATACAAAGGATATGTACAATATTTCAAAGTATTGCATTACCAGTATTTCTACTGTAACCATACCAAAGTATATATAGAACTGCAATTCAAAACTGTATTATTATTGAAAAGTATAAATCACTTACCTTTGCCAGGCTTGCTTGGTTCTAGGAAATAAAATAACTAAAAGAATATTTTTATACAAAACCAATTGGTATTTGAGTGTGTGCAATCATTGGCTAATTGAGTGTGTACAACAAGTGCTTAACACCTCTGATAAAGTCTTACTTCTCGACCACAGTACCACAAATAGAGAGTAAGGTGCTATCTACTTTTACCTCTGCCTCCCTTTTGGGTTCTACTGGACTCTGTTATACAATTATTTAGATAGTAATGCGTTTAGGCTGTTGGTTATAATCCATTTTGCAATTATAAGTTTTGAAAGTGGTGGTGCCTTTTAAATGTCTGCATTTGTTTTGTCATTTCGCAACGTATTCACGGAGATCACGGCTACCGATATCATCGTGACGCCCTACGTCACTCTGAAAACAGAAAAACGGTTGAAATGGTTATTTTTATACAAACTCCCCACTAAAATATGTAGTGTAGTAATAAACCCCTAGTGTCTAAAAACTGTAAAATATCTGCATATATATGTTTTGCACCCCCTAAAAAAGGCGCAAACGTTGTGGTTACTAAAGTCATTGTGACTCATGGCATAATTTCGAAAACAGGTAGGGTTCAAATGCAGTCTTTAAAAAAGTTACTACAAAAATGGGGGTACTAACATATTTTTTAAGTTACTAATGTGTGTGTTGTAATAGTTAAAATGAAATTTTTAAGCAAAAATTTTAGAATGTGGGGGTGGTCACTGAGTGTCTGCTTTTGTTTTGTGATTTTGTGACGTCGTCGCAAATATAACAAAATCTGAACAAAAAAAACCTATGCTTATTAATCCACTGAAGAAAATACAAGCTCATAAAAATACACCTTATAGAGCCATTTTAGATAGAAAATACTATTTAAAACCTTAAAAATATAAGTAAAAAATCATAGGTTATATTTACATTATAGTTGGGAAATAGAATTTGAAAAAACCTTAGAAATTCACTGAAAAAAACAAAGGTTACAGGGACCTTATAGTTAGGAAATAGAATTTAAAAATCATAGCTATTCACTGTACAAACCAAAGGTCATAGGGATGTTATAGTTAGAAATTAGTATTTAAAAACCTTAGAAATTCACTGAACAAAACAAAGGTTACATGTTCATTATAGTTAGGAAATGGAATTTCAAAAACCTTAGAAATGTACTAAAAAAGACAAAGGTTACAGATATGTTATAGTTAAGTTAAGCTCAAGTTTCACTTGTACAAAACCAGAGAGCTAACTATAACTTGTGCCCCTGCAATGCACTGTTTATGACCTCACATATTACATCACCCATGACATGGTCAGTGACATCACTGATGACATCATCCAGTGATTGTGAATGTTTTTGAGTGTTAAATATATACACCAAGGTGTATTGATGAATCAGTGGGTGTATGAGTGTCTGTATGGATGATTCAGTGGGTGCATGACTGACTGTATGAGTGAGTGATTAGGTGTCTCAGTGAATGTATGGGTGAGTGACTAGATTTTGAGAGTATCTTCTCTCACAAGCTCCGCAGAGCATAGTCATGCTGAGGTGTAGTAATTGTTATAATACAACTTTCAATAAACGTTTCCTGTTCCCTATGACTTGTAAAAATGTTCAAGGTGCTTCCACTGTGATCACTGGTCTATTCATTCACTGAAAGTCTTACTCTTTAATGTTTCATATTTGTTCGAACATGTCCGGATGACATTAGCTAAGAGGGATAATTTAACAAAATGGGATGGTGCTAATGTGTGGAAGTAATGACGCTTATTATTGTAGAGTTCTGATTTGCTAAAGTAATGATACTTTACTCATACTATGATGATCGTGCTGAACGACTAATATTCTATACAAGAACTGTGCATAAAAATGCTTTGATTTGGTGAGGTGAGCCAAGATCTTTGAGCTTTCCTTGGTGGTACTAGGTAGGCTGCCCGACTATTTCCTGATTTTGTTGATCATTTGGGACTTACAATAGTTTCAGATTTTAGATACAATGTATAAGTCTGCTTCTGAGACCCATCATTGCATTTACACTGTATCACCCATTTTTTAATTTTTTAATAAAACCCTATAGTTTTTCATTGTTTTAGAACTCATTTATTGAGTGGTCCCATTACTTTTGAAATTATTTTACTCTGCTAATTTGATGTTTGGGAAGGTGCCTTAACACACACACTAATCAGTGGGTAAAATTATGAGGTACATTTTGGGGTGTCTAAATTTTGTAGTACGATTTGCACAAACAAATCATGATAGCAGAGGATGGCTGCTCATTGAAATGCACCTTCTTTATGCCAAGAGACCCATTCTAGGTTTCCTGCTACATTTATGCCTGATCCTGGGAATGGTGGATTTTCTGCTGAAGTTCCAAGTGTCTAAATCTTCCTAGGAAGTTTGACTTGCAGTGCTGTTCCTGAATGATCTGGAGTGTAAGTATGAAAAGAACCGAATTATTTTATAAGCTGTAAATATTTTGGGGGTGTACATGATATACGTTGAAGTTATGAGTTTGAAATGCATTGCCATCCTGTTTGTGAAGTGATTGTTTACACAATGCTGATTTTGGGTTCACGTGGTGGTTTGATCACTTGTTTTGATGTATTATTCTTATTTATGATTTTTATTATTGATTGATTTGGTTATCAGATTTGTTGAAATCTAAGATCTTGAGGTGTTGTGGTTTACTTGTCTGCACAGGGTAGTATATACTGCAAGGCGCTGCATGCATACAGATAGAGGGTTTCTGAATTAATGAGTTTCCTTTTTTGGGATGTGTGTTTAATCAAGGTTGAGGTACTTTGTTCTCAAGGTCATGGGAGTGATTTCATTAGCCAGGCTGGACTGTCACTGGGTGGGGTCTGCCTAGTGTGAATTGTGGTTAAAACCTGTACCGTAAAGAGTGCTGTTTTTGTTGCTTTTTGGTCTATTACTTACAGAGATTTTTCTTACTTTACCTTTGAGGAACAAATCCTTTGTTTTTGTATTCCTCTTTCACAGAGGAACTGTGTCTGTGATTGGGTAGTCGGCCCGGGAGCTCCGCTGGGATTGGTGAGATGTCACCACAAGGCCACGTCGTCATTGGCTGGTTGCTGACAGAGCTGAGCTTTGGTAGGTTGACCTTTGACAAAGCCACGCTGGGATTGTTTGTTGTTCACTAATTTGTTTTGTGTGATTTTTACAGTGTTGTGAGTAAAAATAGTGGGTGCTGTGTTGAAAAAGCCTAAGATTTCTGTTGTACCTTCTACGGAAGGTTAGAAATTCCCTGCTGAGGGAATGCCTGCATAGGGAATGTTGAGGGACAGTGGGATCTATAATTATATGTGGTTTTCTGAGGGGCATGACTATACTCAACGCTACAGCTTAATGTATCGCCTCCAAGACAACAGCAGCATTGATTTTTGGAACTCGAAGTCCCCCACACCTCAAGGATAGCGCCAAAACGATGTTTGCTGCCCCTGCAAGACTATACAGCTTCTGATAAGAACTTACAGTTTGTTTAGAAGGTACCTTTAACATTAAAAAAAATTCCATTGTGGAGACAAACCATGAACAACAGAAAGTCGTGTCCTAGGCCTAAACAGTTTGAGGTGCTAAACAAATGGGATGTAGTGGCTGCAGATAAACAAAGAAAGTAAGACAATGACAAATCAAGTGAAGGGTTAATTTAGGTAGGGGTTAGGAAAAACGTGAGATGAAAAAGAGAAATATTGGAGGATACAATGCATTGTGTGAGAGTTTTGCCTGCAATAGTTAAAGGAACAGATGACAAAAAGGAATCGAATAATGGAGAAAACCAGAATCAAAGATTTGCGTTCCAGACCTCCACCATATACTGATAGGGCACGGAGACAGGATCTGGTCCTAGTGGATTACCAGATTTGGGGGCAGCAGGAGATAGTACAGAGGTACAGATACAGAGTTTAATTAAGGTCCAATAACAGCTCTGGTTGTTGCCATGAAAGCGAGTGCTCCACCTGAAATTGTAACTACAGCATTTTCAACAACTATACGCGATACCCCAGTCATTTCTCAAATTCAAATTGATCCACCTATTACTACAATTGTTGTGGAAGAAACTCCTAAAGACAGAACTATGTTGGTCTTTGAAAATCAAATTTAGAGAAATGTTACACAGGACAATTGATCTAAATACGCTATTGTCATACAAGGTTGATGAAATGAGGTGCTTCATTGAAGAAGCAGCTGGATGTGCCAACGAAGCACATGATGAAGTAAAATAATTAGCTGACAAATGTGAGGTTTAATTGCAAAATGGATTTGCCTCATGATGAAATAAAACAAGTGAGTATACTGACTTTAAGGGCTCACATTAAAGATTTAAATGATAAGACGAATGAATGAAGTGATTTAAAGAAATACAGAGAAAGATAGAAGAAAGGGACAACAAGTATAAGGAAAGTTAAGGAGTTAGAAAGTAAAGCAAGGGGATCAGCTAGTGATTCAGAAGTGGGAAGAGGAACAATTTTAGAGTTTCCATTAAGGGAAGTACATAGATGAAGTTTAGTACACTTGCCTAGGATGAGAGCTAATTTTATGCTTTAACTACAAACTTTCTCAAATTATGAGAGGAGCCTGAAAAGTGGTACAAGGAAGTTCATGACTGACTACAATTTACCGAATGCTGCAAATTGATTTGCATTTGTTCTTTGAAATTGTATATCCTAATGACTTGTGGTCTAAATGTAATGTTGCTAATACTTGGCCATCTGAAGAACCAGCTAGAGATGCTCCTAATAATGCTCCTTCAGAGGATGTGGATAACAAATTTAGAAAGGTGATTGAACATTTGAAAGAGAAGGTGTCTCAAAAGCGTATCAATTGGGCAAACATTTAGAGAACTTCACGGGAGACGAAAAAATCAGTGCACTCATATTATAAAGGACTTATATATATTTTCAAGAGGCATAGCGGAGTCAATGATCCTTAGAAAGATGGTGTTAGTCATTTTGTTTCTGCCTTTGTTATGGTCCTGCGATCAGAGCTTAGTAATCATATAGGCAAAGTGAAACTTTGGTGGCAGATAGAGTATAGATGAGATTTTGAAGCTGTCCAAACACAGTAGTGACTGGTTTGATTCAAAGCAGAGAGGAGGGGAAATTGATGGTTGTCCAGACAAAGCAATCAGTCAATGGTTGTGTGCAGTCAGGAAATGCTGGAATAAATGGGATGACTCAAATGCAAGGTATGGGAATGGGAACTGGAACAATGCAAATGCAAGGGGGTGGAAGGTTGATGGTGAGCAATTCTGGATTAAATGTAAATGTTGAAATGTTGAAGATGAACACTGTTTGCCATTTCAGTGGTAAGATTGCGTATTGGAAACGGGAATGCAGACAACATCCAGATAAAATCCAGTTTGAATTTGTTCCTCGGATGCTTAAAAGTACATTGTCAATGGCCCCAACTAAATCGACTTCTGTGGATGGTTTGCATGATCAGACATCGTTCTGCATGACAATGCCTTCAACCCCGGTATTGCAGCAAAACATTAAAAAAAGATACCATAGAATCTAGGGTACCAAAGGACCCATTGACTATGGGTAATGAGTCTCCTCAGTTTCCTGACAATGCCTGAGAAGGGAAGAGGGCTGGTTACTTGGAGTAGTCTTGGAGGTAGACCGAAGTGGCCCATACACTGATGGTGAAGTTTGTTCTGTGGATGTTCCAAACCTACCCCTCTCAGGAAGAGAGTCCAAGTTGTAGGGATCAGTAATAAACAAATTGTTAGTCAGGTTAAAGTAGATGTCCTAGTTAAAATAGGACACATGGAAAATAAACAGCTAATTGTATGTGATTCTAGTCCTGTGAACTAGATGGGAAGGGACTTGCTCTGCAAAATGAATTTGTGTGATTTACTGCACATCAATCAGATGGTGTTGTGATTAAAACACAAGATCAGGATTCAGTTTTCAAAATTAAATCACAAGATTCAGGGGTTCAACTGTTTTCAGCTCTAACAAAAGATTACTTACCTCTCGATTTAAGACATATTATCAAAAAAGTTGTGTGGGATTTCCTTGGCAAAGATATAGGATTTATATAAAGTGCTGAACAAGTTAAAATTAGAGTGAAACCAGATGCAGTTTTCCCAGAATTAAACAGTATAAACTTTTAAAAGAGGCAGAGGAAGGAATGAAATCTGTTATTTATACATTTGTGCCAGGTGAAGGTATCTCTAGCCTTACAGACTTCTCCAGCACTAGGGGACTCCATCCCCCATCTTTACGAGCACCAGGTGGCATGTTTGCAGTGTCAGTCCAGGAGGGGGTGGGGCCTACCGACGACATGCTCAAAAGCGCCCTCTGCAATCCCACAGCAAGGGACCTGCGCAGGTTGCGCCCGGGCCAGGTGCGGGCCCATTTGGGCTCGTCCACATCTGGACCATGCTGGGCTGGGCCACTGCTCTTGACTTTTTGTTTCTGACTACTGCTGCGGGCCCATTAGCTGATCTGTTGTGAAGGGTCGTCTTCATCCAGCAAGGTTGGTGCATGTAATTCCCTGTGTTCTGTTTTGCATTTTGTAGGGGGCAGATATTGCTACATGGTTTATTTCTTCCCGCACTTGGCTAACTCTGCAATCAATGGTGAAGAAGAGCCTCTCTGGGAATAAGTCAGGGGATAAAGATTTACATTCCACTCCCTCTATTACCTCCGATCTCACCACGTCAATGGGCGCAATTTCTACTGAACGTAACCTGGTGTAAGATCACAAAGAGGCAGTACAGATGCTGATTACTGATCCATCCCCACTACCTGAGGTTCAATCTGGGGTATCTTGTAGATTCTAATTTGAACCCTGACATTATCATTCAAAACCATGCACTAGCATTTAAATCCAAAGTATTGAAACGAAATAGGGGTAAATCCAAAACCCATGTGTAGTGCAAGACAACATGAGTGCCATTACCCCGTGACCACTTAGCTCTGCTACCTCGAAGGTCAGTAAACTACCACCCTCCCTACTTAAGCGGGCGAGATGAATACAACTAGGTCTCCTCAAAAAGCTCAAGTATCATCAGACCTCTTTCACATGGACAGAGGAGGGGCTTCTTCATCTGTTATCCCCACACAGCCAGCAGCAAATAATGTTTATTACTATGGATAACATCTGACAATCCAGTATGCTACTGACCGATATCTCTATTAGATTCCCTGATGAAGGTAGCAGGAAGGATTGTCTTAGATAGGCTGCAAACATGGGCTGAAGAAACAAACTTTTTAGTGATGTACAATACAGTTTTAGAGCGGTCCTAGGTGTAAATGAGCAAGTCCTAAATCTGAGTATTTTAGTTAGAAATTATACCCAGGCCAAACCAGGAACTTTTTATTTGGCATATGTGATCCTCACAGCCGCTTTTGACTGTGTGGTTCATAGTAAATTATGGAACATCCTGGCTGATTTAAAGATCAACATGGTCCTGGTACAGTTCTTACGACAACTGTATACAGGTGCAACTGCCAAGGTCCGCTATGGAACCAAAGGGGAGTGCACTGCACCGTTTAATGTGGAGAGAGGGGTGAGACAAGGATGTGTCTTGGCCCCATTCCTGTTCACTCTTTACACCAACGCACTGGAACAGGAGTTGGTGGCCAAGACAAGGGATCCACCATATGTTAACCAACGCCCGATAGTCCCCCTCCTCTACAAAGATGATGCTGTGCTAATGGCACGCACTCAGATAGGATTGCCGAAAGCTCTTGCATCCTATATTGGCTTTATGGAGGACATTGGGTTAAAGTTATGTGCAAAGAAAATTTTTGTAATGACCTGTGGGCGAAGGAGACAGAAATGCAGGAGTCTCCAAGTTGTGGGAAACAGGATATAATCCGCAAATATGTTTACATATCTGGGAGTCCTGTTCATCCGTACTGGTACCTGGGCCAGGCAGTTAAGAGTAGGAGCCTTCTTTTTATAAAGTCAAACTGCTGCCCATATAAACTTTTCAAAGAAAATGGGTAGAAGGCCCCCGGAAATTCTTTTAAAAATCTATCAAGCAAAGTGTGTGAGTGTTGCTATTTTTGGGGAGGGAGTTTTGGGTTTTCATGATCCCTCCCCTATTCAATACATTGGAAATGCTTTTCTCAGATTTATATTGGCTGTTCCGGCTAGCCTCCCCATTTTTAATTGCCATAGTGAGTTAGGGATACCATATATCTCAGACATCATTCGGGTACAACCAGTGCTTCTTTGGCATAGAATTTGGACCTCCAGCAGTACAGGCCTAAATCTAGAAATAATAAGGGATTCTATGAAGTTGGAGCACGCCATAAAGATTACCTGGTTAAAGTACATACAAAATGTTATGTATGACCTGGGGATTTAGAGTACTATACTTCCCCACAGTCACTAAATAGTATTAACCGGAAGGAGTTTAAAGCAATCTGCATGGTCCACCTGGAAGCAAACAGGCTGGTAATGGAGAATAATAAACCTGTCGTCGTCCAACACCAACTGACTGTAATCACATATGATATCCAACCATATCTCCTACGCTGTCCAGGGGGGTATGACAGGTATGTTTTAACGCGCTTTAGGTTTGGAACCTTTCATCGATTAATTAGTTACCCCGAGGTGAACATTTGGTCCCGAGAACTATGTCCTTGTCCTTGTGACGGTCTCTCCCCACAAACAACAATTCATGCGATTTTATTCTGTAAATTATATGTCAAGGAAAGAACCAGATGGATCTTGCCTTTGTTAAGATCAGGGGGATGGAGACATTGTTGACTGGCCTTCCTACATTTACAACAATTAGACAACGATTATTGTATTGGAATCATGGCGGGTTTTTTGAAAAGTATACTGAGAGTAAGGAAAAGGAACAATGTTTAATGTTGCCCAAAACTACAAACAGATTTTTTTTAATTTTGTAGGACTGTTTCATTTACTGTATCATACCAATAATATGCTTTGACAAAGCCAACTGTAAATAATGAATTACTAGAACTGTGTACATATGTATTTTAGACAATTCTAATGAAATGATGAATTTAATTACTGTAACTGTGTACATCTGTATTTCTTAAGATAATTTTATGGAATGTTTTTATATGTTTTTACTTCTTTGCTTTTGTGATTTTATAAGACTAAAATTGAATAAAGCTCTTTTTTACTTTGACTTTGGATAACATCTGTGCTGCATTTCAAACAAGCCGCAAACCTCTTGTTGCAAGAGTGGAAGTTATGGTGAAACCCTGTCGGCAAGACATGCTGGGTCAGATAAAATTATTGTCTGAAAAAATCTGATTTCTGGCCGCGGCACTCAATTGCTTCTTACCTGGGGATACTGGTGAACCTCGAGTAGACATTACACAGACTCGAGTGACTCAATGCAATGTCAACTAGGCCCCACAAGGTCAACAGATTGCCTTGGTTGAGCGGTCTAATGACCCATTGGTTCATGTGCTTGAGTTTAGTAGCCCTTCTAGCAATCCCCATATACACACTCACACCCGTACTCAGCAGGCTTTTCCCTCTGCACTAAGGGGCCAACCTGTTCATCTACATTTACCCAACAAATGTACCCCATAAGTGACTATTTTGGAGGGTGTTCCACCTTTGGAGGAAGAAGCACAAGAGGGCAGTCAAAGCCTTATCACTAAATCTGTGCATTGGTGTAAGAAAAATGCAGGCTGCCAATTTGATTTAGTGGCGAAGATCCTTATGGCCCATAGGGTGAGTTGGGTGGACACATCACCCAAAACCTTGAGGAAGGACTGTCTGGCTCTCAATTTTAAAGGCCCCAACCTTATTTGTTTCCTGTTGTCACTCTTGGACCATTTACTAACTCAGCAAACTAAAATGCAAGCCTCACCATTAGGTTTTGTTTATCGCTCATCTCCTACTGAAGTCAATGATGCTAACCGGCACAGAGCTATTTGTAAAACACCTCAAGGATCAGTGACATTGGCCACAATTCCTACCACTAACCACTTTCAGCCATTATCAAGCCAGTCAGAAATTGACAGTATAGGTTGGCCAGTCTTAATGGGGAAACTAGTCACCTAGCTATCACACCTGATTTTTCCATTCATTCCAAGATGGTGTCAAATACACAACAGAAATTAGTTAGGACACATTTGGATTTTCAGTTCCTATCTTGGAAATTCACAGGGATATGACAGAAACGTACTAGTTATCCTTCATCCAAGACATTGATTAAATATGATGTCAAGAGACCTGGTCTACTGACTCTATCCATGTTGAAGGTTTTAAATACTACTGTTCCCTTGCCACTTCATCAACTGCTGGTGTAACATGGCTTGGTTAGGCCCGGGAAGAAACACTCCCAATTTACATAAACATGTTTTTTAAGTTGCCTTCTTTTCTGCACAATGACTTTTGACACACATTTGCTTGCGTGACAATACAGGATTAGTTTCTCTGAAACCACATTGCTTACAATTCCACTTTGTAAGAACACTATCAAGACAACTTAAACATTTAATACAAGGCCTAGACACATATTGTGCAAATGTTGTTGTTTGTTACTTGTCCATGAGGCGACATGGCTATCACAAAGACAATAAACAATGTCAGCTTAGCTGAAGCATCAACACGGAAGGATGGATGATGTTATTATAAATATACATGCATTTTCGTGCTCAAAGTAGAAGAGCACTCTGCTGTTGTTGCGAGGTCGTCACTGTGTCGGAGTCTCAGTCCAGCTGATTTCTGTTCACCTACTGGGAAGAGGTATGTCCAACTTGTGACCAAGACAAGGACCTACATACCTTGCCTCCAGGTAATGGGGACTTAAATCATCTAGTAGGGGATTCTTGGCAGAACACCCACCCTAGGCAACTGGGTGAAGAAGCACATTGTAGGAGTACATTAGAACCAGTAACTTATATGCTAGCATATATACACTATTTTGGCATGACAATGGAATTGTTCATTCTTTTCACTGTCCTTTTATTGCTAATCACTTTTATATGCTTCTGTCTGTTAATCATTAAAGAGCATATATTTTATACAAGAATCACAATGGTTCAATAAATATTGAAATGGCCCTTTGTGTATTTCTTGTGTACCTTTCTGAGTGAGCAAGAGTGACTGAGCAAAAAGGTTCTAGATCTATTACCACAATTCTTTGGGGACTCGGGGTTGTCATGTTCTGAGGTTGCTTAAACCATTTGTTACCTTGCCAGGTTTTAGGGATACCTATGGTGCCCCTGTGAGCTAGCAGGTCTATAGAACAACATATCCTGAGGGGGTTCACGGAATCAGTCTGGCACCATTGCAAAATGTATGTATTCCAACAAATGACCAATTCCTACTGAGAAAGTGGAAACTGTACGACACAGGAAGGGGTAAAGAGGGTTTGGTCGTCTTTGTTTCCATTTCCATCAGGAATTTGAGGGTGAAGGTTCTGGTCTCCAAACCTTGTTATCAGATCCTACAGCTGTCCCAGTCTAATTCAATTAATGTCATCTTAATGCATTTTTATTATATATTTTTTTTACAGTACAGCCAGTTAGTATTATTGAAAAGTTGAGAAAAAATGGTAGTGGAATTAACGTATGCCAAGAAAAATAATATATCGTTTATATGGACAGGTGATTTTGACATTATTAAATGCATCCATAGCGGTAACCATACCTGTGGTTTTACGGACAGACAGGGCGAAAATACTAGCCACTTTACACATTCAGCATATGGGAAAGCTTTGAACCGGCTAGAACTCACCCACAACCTGTATTTCTCGTCAGATATACAAAGACTAGGTGCTATTAATCCCCCCACAGTTGTTGGAAGAGGCAAAGGCAGTGTAATGGATTTTATCCTACTCTCAGCAGACCTGGCTTGCAAATTGGTGAGCTACAAGGTGCACCTTTTAGCAATCATAACCCGATCATTATGGGCCAGATGTAGGAAAAGCCTATTTACCGATTCATAAATACCGAATTTTACCGATTCGGTATTTATGAATCGGTAAATATGAAGGTATGAGATGTAGGAAGATTCGGTAATTGAATTACCGAATCTGTAAAAATCGGTATTTACCAAATCGGTAAATACCGATTCGGTATTGCCCATTAATTCCTATGGGCCTTGAAGCCCATAGGAATCAATGGGCAATACCGAATCGGTATTTACCGATTCGGTAAATACCGATTTTTGCAAGGGTGCAGGGGGTGTCACTTTTACACCCTCTGGCACCCCGAATACAGGCATGTGTGCCATGTGGCACACAGACATGCCCTAAGGGCATGTCTGTCTGTCACATGGCATAGGTGTGAATGCACACCTGGATTCGGTATTTTACCACCCAATTGAATTGGGTGGTAAAATACCGAATCTGTATGGCCTTTGGGACTCAGAAGAGTCCCACCTACATTTAGATTTACCGAATCGGTAAAATTACCGATTCGGTATTTTACAGATTCGGTAAATTTACCGATTCGGTAAATTTACCGAATCTGTAAAATAAATGCCCCTACATGCCGATTCTTAAATACCGGTCGGTAACGTCCGAAATCGGCCGTTACCGACCGGTATTTAGGCTCCTACATCTGGCCCTATACGTTTTTCTCTTTTTTTGCAACCCAGACCTAAGAGTGAGACTAGGCCTCCTTTACGTTATTATATTAACAAGGGGGGGCCGTATGAAATGGGAACGTATTGGCCCTGATTAAGTCTTTAAGGATTTGATTATAGACGCTTATGAGAACATCATTTGTTGCCTTTCTCCCAATGCTGACCCCATCAAAAACCATGATCGTTTCATTGCAATCTGTAGAGCAGCTTCCCGTATGTTAATTAGGAAAAAAAATCTAAAGATAGTCCATCCCATTCATGGGTTAATTCCGACTGTACTACTGCCCTCAAAGCCCTTCAAAAGGGCTACCAACAAGATCCTGCTTAACCTACATGCTATTAAAACAGCTAGGAAGGAATATACATAGGTGGTTGACATCAGAAATCAAAAAGTCAGCTATAAAGCCTGAGAAGTTCTGAAAGGTGCAACCCAGTGGAAGAGACAATAGAGCTTTTTGGGGTTTATAAACCGCCCTTTTTTTCCGATCGCCCAGCCTCAGGCATATAGTGTCACATCCCAGAACACAACTGGGTTGCCCATTTTCCCCAAATATTTGATACCTGCAATTCTGCATTAAAACAACCTCCCCCGAAAGGATGTGTAAAACTCCCCCTAGTTGTCAAACAATAGCTCAATGAGTTAACTGACGTAGCTGATGTGTCTAGAGCCATCATGAGCGCTGCGGCTGGGAAGGCACCGGGACACAACAGGGTACCTATTGCTTTTTCGGCATAACCCCGCCTTTTGGGCTCCCTTAATAACTAACGTACTTAGAGCTGTGATAAAGGAGAGCCCTATTGATCCCTGGAGGTAATCAATTATAGTGCTTATGTTCAAGAAAGGTGCTAGAAACCTCCCAGCCTGTTACCTGTTACGCCCTATTTCGCTATTAGTCTTTTGATAAAATCTTAGTGCATGTAATTTTTGCCGAATTGGAAGATTGGGCTGAGGCTAACTCCTTTATTTCAAACAGGCCCTCAACTTGTCAGTATTCTTAGGGAAATAAGTCAAAGCCAGGAGAGGTGCCATACATATGGCTTTCATGGACCTGTCCTGTGCTTTTGACTTAGTTGACAGGGGGAAATTATGGGAGCTGATGGATCGAGTTGGTATAGAGTCCCTCTTATTGGATCGTGTTAGGCGCCTTCATTGGGACTCAACCATGAAAGCGGGTTACACCCAAAAGAGTGAATGTACCTACTCCATAAAGGTTACAAGAGAAGTAAGGCAGGGCTGTATTTTGCCACCTTTTTAATTTTAATTTTATATTAATGCCATTGAGTATGCTTTAGTCTCACACATAAAGGATGTCCCTAAGATAGGCCCCGCTTGGTTCCTGTACTTTTATATGCAGATGATGCAGTTCTTATCGCACGTACAGCCAATGGATTACAGGCCTTTTTAGATGTTTTAACAATTTTATGGGGAATTTAAATCTGAAGGTCAATCACCCAAAATCTTTTATTTTATATTGGCCCAAAAAATACCAAATCTTTATGTTTTTTTATAGGGGTGACTTCCATCTCTAAGGTACCTACATTTAATTACCTGGGCATTTTGTTTGACACAATTTGACCTAGGATAGAATAATTAATCTGAGAACCCAGAAGATGGTGGAATCATGTGAATCGATCTATAGTTTAGACAAAAAAGTTAAGCCACAAGCCACTTAGAGAGATGTCCTGGCCTGTTATATAATAGTAAATGCCTTACAGCCAGAATATACAGAGCGGGTGTATGGGGTACCACAGAACCAGGTAATCTACAGACCGCCGAAAATAAATTTCTGTGTAGACTCCTGACCATCTCCAAAACCGAACCAAGTTTCATATCACATCACAAGGTCGGTTTAGGTTCTTGGAGGATCAAGGAAAACTGGCCCCTTTATTATTGTGGATGAAACAGAACATGATCGTCATTCCCTGGTTGGCATATGTTAAGAACACTTTTTGTGATCTTGTCTGAGTCACTTTTTTGACTCCTCAGGATGTATCAGCTCCCATGCTAAGGAGCTGGAAAAAGAAAAGTTCCTTGTGGACAGGGAGAAGGCCAGAATAATGACGGCACTTGAGTGTGTTTGAGACAGGGGTGAAGGAGGGCGGGTGAGAGAAGGTATTTTGTTATTTGGGGCCTAAAATTCTTAAACAATATAAATGTATTAGTGCAACATGAAAATGATTAACCTTTCATTGAGCATGGATTGATACACCTTGTAATGAAGCAGGCCTTGGAGCTAACACATGACTATAGAGGCAGCAAGACTTTAACCATTAGCTTTTAAACTGAGAGCGTAAGACCTTATTCACCAGGCCTCCAAGGACTCTCTTTTGATTTTGTAGAAAAGTTTGTAAACAAGAATGTTTTGGCAACTTTAAATATAGCAAGATGTATTGGCTTAGACGGTGCTTGTTTAGATATGCATTAAAATGTTGGTTGCATTTTGCAAATGGCTGCACTTATGAATGCAGAAATGTGTCCTCTCTTATATTTGGTACATTCAATGAAAGAGTTTGAAAAATCAAATTACAGTTTGAAATGGCAAAATAAACTACGGGTTCAGAAATTTTAATTTTAGAAAACGACAAATTAAAAAAAAAATCCAGGAGTTCAGATATTATTATTTTAAATAAACAGCGGGCACCCCAAAAAACTCAGGAGAATGTGAAAACTCAGGAGAATATGATAGAGCATTCTGGGGAGCTGCACAAAGAATTTGGAATGCGCTTCCACCAAATGTTAAATGAATCACACCTGTCTCGTGATTCAAAAAAGTGGCTAAGGCCTTTCTCATAAGTAAACTCCTCTCTTAACTAATAGCGGTCAACTCTTGGCTCCTTTTGAGACCTTCAGACAAATCCTTGTTCTTCTACATGTAGCTGTTCTAGTTTGTGACGATAAACAGGATGATAGTCCTGCTAATCTCAGAGCAAGGATTCTGGGGATAGCACGAATCAGTTGGCTTTCATCGATTCATACCTATAGGCTACAATCAGTTCTGGTGGATACTTTAAGACCCTTTGCAAAATTACATGGACGATGGCTAATGAAAGGTACCTTTATCAAGCCATGCGGGAAGTTGACTAAACTTGTTACGGTGTATCCAGTTTCTGACTCCTTGTTTTCTTTAGGAGGGGTATTACATTTTAAATGTTAAGTATGTCAGGACAAGTGCTACTGTAACCCGAGTTGAGGCCTAGTAAGACTTAATGAGGCAGATGTATCATCATTTCAGTTTGCGAGTCCTTGTTAGCGAATTTTAGCAATTTGCTATTAAGGACTCACAAAATGCACTGTATGTAGGTTCGCAATAATAATTGCGATTCCTACATATTCCTTACTTGCGAATCGCAAATTGCGATTCGTAATTAAGGAATACCTTCCCATTCATTCCTATGGGCCTAAAGGCCCTTAGGAATAAATGGGAAGACATTCGCAATTTGCGAGTACCCAATAGGTACTCACAAATTGCGAATGCAATTTCAAGGGTGCAAGGGTGCCAGAAGGACACCTTGTTCCACCCCTGAAATATGCATGTGTGCACATGTGGCGCATATACATGCCCTAAGGGGATGTATGTGCGTCACATGGCACTTTGAAAAATGCAAAAAAAGTGCATGTTTCTAGGAAATTGCAAATTACCACCAACTTGAAGTTGGTGATAATTTGCGATTTCTTAAGGCAAAATCGCACAACTTGAGAATTGGCCCGTTTGCGAACGGGAAAAAGGCTTCATACATCTGGCCCAAAATGTATATAATATGTGTAAATTTGTAGACATTGAAAGAAACTGATTTCTGTTAAATTGTAAAGCACTCTGACACCCAGGTCTGGGTCTTGTTCGCACTATAGAAAACACTGAATAAATCAATAAATAAAACTTGAATGGAATTGAAACTTCACTTACAGAAAAAACACAGAGGCTAGACTGTCATTTGAATAGCGACCACTAGCTGGCAGTGCACACCTAGATTTAATAACAAACGACCTGTAGAACCTTGACTGGAAATACAATTTACTATAAAATGCAGAAGCTTTCGCCAAAATGTGTTAGAGGACATTATTGCAAGAAAATAAAACAAATGTCCGTTAATTTCAAAGATAACACATCCATAATATTACCCATAGTATTCAGTTTTCCTGCATCTATGACAAAGTGCATATCCATGCATTCACCTTTGCTGCCGTGTGGCAATCCATTAGATACAATGATCATTTTTAGTGTTTGAGTCCCGCTGACAGGGACGTGTAAAAATCTGTGAATTTCTCGGACGAATTTGCAATAAAAAGGAAAAATGTTTTGGAAATAACAAGAGTGTATACACGTTTAAACCTTCAGCCAGATTCATGAAGCCATTTTTTACCATAAATCTATGTTCAAAGCTGAATATGGAAGGCAGTTACTCCAGGGACAGCAGAAGAATTTTGGGGTCTTCAGCCTAAACATATTTTGGAGGACCCTGTTTGAACATCTTTGATTTTATTATCAATTTTCAGCACTACAGGCGATCTTAGGCCAGTTTACAGACAGTGCACTGGGCCCAAACTAAAATTTGGGATCTAAGTTTCGACAATATAGACTTATTAAGTGGTACAAATTACACATCGCAAAGATGCAAGGCCTCATTTGAATTCCTGGTTAATGAAGAAAACCTGCAATTTACAAGAAGAAATTGAATTTCAAGAACTACAACCAGAGTCTGTTTAACATAGGAGACAGATTAGAACCCTGGATGTCATATAGAGGTGGCTACGGGGCGCATTTGCGACCCTTAGCTTGCCCCTTGCTACCCCTGGCACTGCCTTTACGACCCCTGGCCTCTGAGGTGGCAAAATTAGTGCCAAGAACACAAGAGTGTCCCACATTATCAGAGTCAGGCTCTAACCTTGTTTTCTGCTCATTTTTATTAAATTAATAGTGAATAATAGTTTATTATTCACTAATAGTGTGATAAAATGTGAAGCAGCAAGATCTGGACCTTCACTAGCCTCTTAGGTAAGACAAATAAAATGGCTTTAAATGTATGTTGTGTGCTTGCATGAGGGTGAGAGTGAGTTTGTGTGAGAGAGTGTATATGTGTGAGCATGTATGTTTACATGTGAGATCGTGGGTGTGTGTTTGTGTGTCAAAATGAGTAAATAAGTATAATACAGTCAGAGAGAGTGTGAATAAGTGATTTAGAGTGAGAGTGAGTGCAAGACACTAGGTAAAAATGAATGAGTGCAACTGGGTGCAAATGAGAGAAAGAATGTGAGTAAGTGGATCTAAGTGAACCTGTGTTGTTATGCTTGCAAATCTGCTGTTGGACCTGGCATGCTTCTTAGGGTATAGAGGCACTCTTGGTAAAAGGTTGGCACTGGCTTTCTGGTGATAATACTTGCATATGGGATACCCCCAGCAAAATGCTAGTGTTGGCACACTGTAGGTACATTTTGGAACGGGACTTCCATGAAAAAAATGCCAGCGCTGGCCTACTGGAGGAAATCCTTGGCATAGGTGCACCTGTGGCAAATTGCTGGTGTTGGCACATTGGAGGAAATTCTTGATATATGGGAAGGAAACTGTGGCAATGTCATGGGGCCAACTATGACAAAATGTGGTCCATAACATATTAGACATAACCTTTAACATAAGGGACATCCGTAGTGTAAGAAAAGCAGCATTAGGAAAATAATTCTGGCACTGGCATACTGTATGTAATGTTTGAGCAAATTGGTCCACCATAGCAAAATACTGGTCCTAGAATGGAGCTCATTTTTAGGTTGAGCCTAGCGTTGCAGCGCACGCGCTGCTCGCTTTGCGAAGCATGCAGTATTCAGTATAGCGTGGAGCTTCGTGGAAGCTCTGCCCACTCTCCGTTGTTTTCATTGACTTAGGACCTAAATGCTGTCTTCTGATTGGTTTTGGACTTGTTAGTCCTTCCTCATGAAAGCCATGTTGTCAAGTGTATCCTTCCATGGCCCCTTTACTCCGAAAACTATTTCCTTACCTGTCTCTCCTTGCCCCCTCCTGCAGTCTGTAACTTCTCGTGGCCCCCCCACTCCTGTTCGTGCCTTCTTGCCCACCCGCACTCCTGTTTCCAATGCAATAGGTCTAGCGTAAATGCGAGTCCTATTGCATTGCAAATGCTTGTTTAGATTGGCAACCTCTGGCAAGAGTCCCTGTGTCTGACATCATCAAGTACCACCAATACACTAGTAAGAGTCCTCTTGGCTGCAAGTTGCCGGGCAACGGCGTCACAGAGCAGTGATGTTCAGCCAGCAGCAGCTGCTGTGGCTGAGCTCAGCGGTCTCCGCTTGGACATTTCCTGGTCAGAGCTTTACCATCAGCTGCAGCAGCATGTCTCACCAGACCAGCATCTAAGGTAACCACCCCTAGCCCACAGGAGGGACCCTTGTCCTTGCACTATACCCCACGAGTGCTTGGGATATGAGGGGCTCCAATAGTACAAATTTACTTTCTCTTGCAGACAACCCTCCCAGTGCTGTAAAGAGTAGGATACAACTGCTAGGACTCTTTGTGTTGTTTCGGCAGCTGCGCCTCTAGATCCTCGGGCTAGACGGGGAGGTGCTGCCTTGTACTGCCTTATTTTGAGGGAGTAAAAAGAGGTTCCTACATGAGTAGAGGTGGGTGCGGTTAGGATATACAGCCCTGAGAAGCGGTGCTGAAATCATTTTCAGAGCGCGGATTCACAGGATTTTAAATGGCAACGGGTAATCAGGCTCTGCGAGATTATGTGGCTATTTGCAAGGAGAATAATTAAACTTCACTTGATTTTGTTTCCTAAATCTTCTTCTCGACGCGTAGTGTGAGAAGTTGGCCTGGTATATGATGTTCACTATTCTACTGAACACCTTGCACCAGTCCAAACAACCCTAATGGTGATGGTTGTAAGTCAACCTTATAGACCAGCTATCCTAGTGGTAGCGTGGACAGAACAGTCTTAGGCTAAAAGACTCTAGAGGGCGTGTAAAGCCAGCTGTTTTACCATATGTAACCCCTTGAATATCAAATGAAAGGACACCACACAGGATATATATAAAATATATATGTATTTATTCACTAACACACTCCTCTGAACTCTTTATGAGATCAGAGGCAAAAGCACATAACAAGTTACACTTAGAAATATTTAAATAGCACAATTTACAGTTAGGCCCTAGGGGCGCGTAAAACCATATACTAAGTAAATGGTATAAGAACCACGACGTGGGAAAGAAGAAGGACTAGGGCCTAGAGAATCGATGGGGCTACCCTATCTGACCCTTAGGTTAGGAGTTTGGAGGCCCACATGCGGCGCGTACAGTGTCTTTACGCACACGCGGGAGTCAATGTTAAGTCAATGGGAACTTAGAAGGTAAGTAAATGAAGATTTAGGACACTTGCGGTGTAGCTAGGAGGAAACAACTAGTGAATCTGGACACTAGGATAGTCAATCCCTACTGGAGCACCGAAGTACTCGCGTTACCTCACCCACGGGCTGCGGGTGCATAGGTGTCAAAGTGTGTCGGGTTTTGTCGTTGTTCTCCGTGGAGCCGTGAAGAAAGATGCTGCAGGCGACCAGGAGGAAGATGTCCGGGTGGATCCAAGGGTGGATCTAGGATGAAGAGGACCTGAAAGCAGAGGGGACAGAGTCTAGGTCACTAGCCAGTGACCGGGTGGAACCAGAGAGGAACCAGACGTAGTTGAGGAGCAAACAGGTGTGGATGTGAAGCTTGTCGTTCTGGCCACGCGGACCAGGAGGCGTCGAGGATGACCAGGTGCTGGAGAGGCGCTGTCCCACGAAGGATCTCGCAGATGGAGGGGTCAACTTCAGGATTGGAGACAACAAGCCAAAGCAAAGGCAACCCAGGCAGGATACACAAAAGGCTTCTGGTGCACACCAGGAGGGTCTGAGGTACTTCACCTTTTCAGGGAAGCGAGGGCCAGTCTGGAGCAACCAGACCAGCGATGGATTTTTAAAGGAGTCGTCGTCAGAGGGCTACTAGCCAACGGGCCAGCAACCGGACAACGCGTCGAGCAAAACACAAGCAGAAGGGCCCCACGCAGATCTCGTGGAGTGTGGAGGGCTGGTCTTCGGTGCAGGTGGAGCTCGGTGTCGCGGTGTCTCAGTCCCCAGTGCACAGCTTCGAGGATGCCTCAGGAGCAGCGCTGTTAGGATTCCAACGCCTTCCACGGAGCTCAGCTGTGCTGGAGTCGTGCAGTGGGGTCAGAGGAGTCCTGGAGTCGAGGTCTTGTCAGGCTCTGAGCTCGAGTTCCGGCGGGAACAAGGACAAAGCAAGCCATCAGAAACTGGTCCTAGGAAGCTTGTTTCCGGTCCAGGGAAGGCATGGCTTGGCAGTTCGGGCTGGACTGTTCCCATGAGGCACAGGGTCACACTGATTTGCATATGGCCATGTCTGAACTGGGGTGGCAGAGTGGGCTAAAGAACGGTGATGGATTAAACCCAGATCTTTTGACTGGGTGTGAGTGTTTGATTGGTTCAGATGCTCCGTCCATTACCACTCCCTTTTGTACTGCTTGGTTTCCCAGGGTGGTCACTCCTTGGCCACAAGGGAGATTATTCAGTCTTCAAGTCGGTTTGAATGTCGAAGGGTCCAGAGTTTCGTATCAAAGTTTCATCAGGATAAATCTAAAGTCTCCTGGGTCAGCTCCTATCTTTATACTACTAAAGGGGGCTGGGTTACTCACTAGGTCCCTCCTATGGGTGGGACCAGGAAGGGGGGTGGTTACACCCCCTTTCATTTGTGCAGTTTCGTGCCAGAGCTGGGGCTGGAGTGCCCCAGCAACCGGTTTGAACTGGGGAATGCATGGAGCACCTAGTGTGCCCCAGGCATGTCTCATTCTATTCAGCCCTCCCTGTCCCAATACACAAAGTCCTGTCTGGGGTGGTCCTCGCACCTCTCCAGGCAGGAAACCTATTGTCCAGGCCTCCCTCGCTGGAAGGACTCCCAGCAGCAGGAGGCCAGACTTGTGTCTGTGGCAGCAGCATTCATTTTGTGATGCTGGGGCTCTGGTTAACTTTAACCGGGATAGTCAGCAACAACATGTCTTCTCCCTCTAGAGGGGTGGAATGCTACCCCCGTCGCCAGAATTGGTGAGGGGGTAGTATTCCAAAGCGTATGACACCTTACACGACATGTTTGGATAAAGCCAAACCAAAGTTAGCATTCAACCGTGAGGATTATAATGCACTTAAGAGTATATGGTATGGCAATATCATAGAACAGCTACAAGGACATGGTTCCGAAAGCTGCAGACAGGCTCAGCTCATGCTAGAGCACCATCTCACACATAACCAAGCACTCTGCCTCCAGGATTGTTAAGGCCTGCCATAGAAGTGACTTATAGGTTACTGTGTGTCTATATTTAAGGGTAGATATAGGAATACTATACCTAAGCACGGGGTGATTACACGACCTTGCCCCAGCTGAGGGATCAGCCAGTTCTGTCAGTTTGAGTGGCCAGCCAGGGGTGGCATAATACATGCTGCAGCCCCTGGTAGGCATTGGTTACACCTATGCCCTGAGTACCTAGGGTACACTTCTACAGGGGCTGATAAGGTGAGCCAATTCCCAATTATGGATGTACCTAAAGTACATGGTGTGAATTTAGAGAGAGTGCATCTGGGCTGTGGGTCTGATTAGCAGGCCCACAGCCACATCTAAGTCGAAAACCAGTAAAGCAAAAGCAAAAAGTGGGGGTGACCATAGGAAGCAGACCCTACTCTCATACACGTAGCAAGTGTTGGCAATTATGCGCTGCGAATTTGCACTTCCATTACTTTTCTGCTTGGAAGAGTATTGTTTTTGTCCGTGCATCTTTAAATTACATATGGACGCAAGTACTCTGTGTGATGAAGGGGTTAACACTGAAACAGAGCTGCCTGGGACTGGCAAGAACAAAAGGTTCAGCTCCTGTACCTGCCGCTTATGCCCCTTTTTCTGTCTAAGAGTGCGATCCTCCACCTCAACCTGCTGTGCTCTCACGAAGAAGTTCTTTCATTCTCTCGGGCACTAAGGTCCAGTGTTCAAGCATGGACTCACTGAGCCAGCCCTTGAAATGGAAAGCCTCTAGTTCACAACTCTCAACGTTCCCAAGCCCATTGTAAATAGTTCTTCTTATGTTCATTTTCTATACTCAATAAACAGGACTGCAAGCCCCAAAAGGCTAAGTTGCAGAGTGTACGGATGAGCTATTCAAGCATGAATCTGGAAAACTTCAGTGCTCTGAGTGACTTGGTCTTAGGGTGCCTACCTCCTTTTAAATAAGTTATTTGATAATCCTGCGGCAAATATTAACTGCTCTTAAGCACTGCTTAAGAACTGCTGTTGAAATATTCTTAGAGTCATTATGGATCAGCTAAAAAATGCCAGTAATCTGCTTTTAAAAACGAATGAATTATTAAGAGCATGACTGATCTTTTTTACGTCCTGCAGTTAGCACAATATGCTCATTGCGTAGAGCCTGATTTGATTACATTTGTTTTCCGCAAAAAATCTGCCCTTGCTGTTTGCATATCATTTTGAATTCTAAGCTGATTTTCCTACACGCCTGTGCTGGGTTCTTGGGTGTCAAGCTCATTTACTGTGAATGCTTGTTGTTGTAGGTGCGCCCAAGGGACAGAAAAAACTCACTGCTTTTCTTTTTAATGTTATTTTATTGTATTCATTTATTTTATTTGAAAAGTTTTATAAAGCACGAACATGACCCTTGAGGGTATCAGAGCGCTGTACAAAGTGTCAAATCTTGTATTTTCAGGGATAGGACCACCAAAGGCCCTGCTTTTATATTAAAAACAGAGCTATGGACTATGCCATTTCCTTCTGAAAGGCAATATTTCTCTCCATGTGTTCCCATACCTGGCATGTCACGCAGTTTGGTGCTTACTTTCCCTCCATGTTAAAGAACAGTAGATGTTTCAGCACCCAGGCTAATGTGCTGCATAAGTAAATACATATAAGGTCCCAATGGCAGGACCGATTGCATTGCAAATGCTGTTGACATAAGGGGGCACCTATAGGACATTTTAAAAACATAATTAGGTGAAGTCATGAGGACTGTCAGGTTTCATTAACTAGGCTTGCCATGAAAGGACTTGAATATTTAGTGAGTGTTTTTTCAGACCCCCTGGCTGTTCTCCCCTAAAAGAATATAGAACATTAATTGTGCAATTATAATGTAAATTCAGCAATGTTAATTATTGTGATGTCATTAGGATTAGGGTCATGTGACATCCCTTCTTGGGATGATTTAGGGTCAAAGGTCATGTGATATCACTTCCTGTAACATCGTTAAGGTCAAAGGCTATATGATGTCACTCCGATTTTGGTGAAACTAAAAAAGGATCATTTAAAAATGTACTTCGTTTAAGAATAAAATTGGGATTTTTTTGCAGCCTTTTCAGGTTCAGTTTATGGATGCTGTAAGTATTTTGTAAACATTTGAATGTTCTACAAAGTTTTAACTCCTTCCATGCTCATGACGAGCTCAGATCGTCATGGCATATACCTCTCAGGTGCTCATCACGAGCTGAGCTCGTCATGACCACATCCATTTTCGTTGCTGTCCAGCACAGCAGGGGAAACTCTTAAGCAGCGATGTGGTTAAGTAGAGTTACTTGGCATCAGCACAGATGTCACAAGACCTGTGGCTTTGCCCCACTACAGAGAGCCAGCAGCTGAAAAATAAAATGATAATAAAACAATGTTATTATCATTTTATTTTTCACTGACTGAGCTGAGTCTGGGCCGAGTCTAGGGCAGGGCGGGGCCATCCTCCACAGACAGCAGCATGGAGAATAAGTGGTGGGCACTGCAAGTGTGCATGGCAGTTAGGACGACTGTGTTGAGAAGGCCAAACCGACATGCGCACCTATATTTCTCCAACCCCAGCTGTGTTGCACAGTCGCGTGGAAATGGGGCACAGGTTCCCTCTCCCTGAGCAAGCATCAAACCATCCCGCTCAGACCAATCCTGGCACTTTTCTCATGCTGAGTAATAGCATTGCCCGCATTAGAGCAGCATCAGGATTGGGTGGGGAGTCTGGGAACCTGTGAAGTGTTGCCCATGGAATGCCGGGAGCAGAGGAGCACCGAGGCGGCAGCCGGCAGGTAAGTATTTATTTACTACTAGGTTACCCGTCGCGCACTGCTGCGAGCTCGTAAGAAAGGAATGTTGCTGCTGCTCAGAAAGATAAGTATCTCTCCGACATCCTTGTTATTGATTTACTCTGCTTTGCTTATCTGATAGTTGTATATATGTAAATAGGATGTTATTTAGTATTAACAGTTTCTATATATGTAAATAGGATGTTATTTAGTATCAAGAGTTTCCTATGTTTTCTGGGATTGGCCTATATCTTCTGAATACCTCAGAATGGCCTTTTAAGGTTAAATTTTAACTTTTTTCTCTGGTTTGTGTAGGCTTTCTAATGATACTTGTGTCTCGCACTCAATATTGGCCCCTGTGTCTTTCACCCTAGACTACTTCCCCTCCGGTTCTATGTCGAACCGGATTAGGCCTCATCGCATTTGGTATACTTTTGAACGCGAGCGTGAGAGCACAACGCTTACACGCTCATACCTTGCGCCCCCATCACTACTCGGGTTCATTCCCGATCCCGCACCGTCTCGCCAACACTCCGTCTCGGCACAACTAACTCGCACTCGATATTGGCCCCTGTGTCTTTCACCCTAGACTACTTCCCCTGAATGAATGAATGAATGAATGAATGAAAAGATTCTTATTGTGCGCAACTTTGCCCAATGGGCGTCAAGGCGCCTATATCAAAATAACAGCACATCACTACATGAGCATTCTATCATAGGTAGGCCCTCCTAAAGAACAAAGTCTTAAGCTCCTTTTTAAACAAGTCAATTGAGGGTAGCGTTTTTTATCTCAATTGGGATGGAGTTCCAAAGCTGCGGGGCAACAACTGAAAAAGCCCTGGCTCCCCATCTAGTCAGCCTAAAGCGAGGCACGACCAGTTGGAAAAGTCCAGCAGATCGAAGACCTCTTATTGGGACGTAGCGAGTGAGTAAGGAACTAATCGCATTCGTTGATCCCTCCGCCAGTGCTCTATACGCCAAGCAGAGAATTTTAAAAGAAATTCTGTGCTGCACAGGAAGCCAATGAAGGTCTTTCCTGGCCTTAGTGGCAGATGATGTCTTGGGAAGAGCCAAAACAAAGCGTGCAGCAGCATTCTGCACAATTTGCAGCCGATGGATGAGGCTCTTGTTAGACTCCATGTAAAAGGAGTTACAATAGTCCAACCTGGAGCCAACAAGAGCGACTGCAACCTGTTTGCGTGCCTGGGGGGAGAGATAACCACGGATTCTATTAAGTATCCTAATCACGCCCCAGCACGTGGCCACGGTCCTGTTAACTTGTAAGGACAGAGAGAGTGAGGTGTTGAATATCACACCAAGATTTCTGGCTGATTGGGATGGAGTGGGGCAGGTGCCAAGAGAAGAAGGCCACCACTCACTCGACCAAACATCCTGGTCCTTCCCAAAGACCAATACCTCTGTCTTTTCGCCGTTAAGCTTCAGGGAATTGATGGTCATCCAGTCTGCCACATACTGCATGCAAACCCTAAAGCTAGAGGCGGATGTCATGACAGAGGAGTGAGCCAGAGACACCATGATCTGGGTGTCATCGGCGTAGGACACCACCTCAATCCCCTGCGATCTTACTAGTCTAGCAAGGGGGGCCACATAGATGTTAAACAGGGTCGGGCTCAATGCCGACCCCTGTGGCACCCCACATTGCAAAGACTTGGCAGGGGAGAGGTAGTTCCCAAGCATCACTCTCTGCTCCCTTTCAAGAAGAAAGGAGTTAAAAAGACTCAGGGCCGGTCCAGTAACCCCTGCCTCCCTAAGCCGAGATGTTACGATGGAGGGAGACAGGGTATCAAACGTGGCCGCGAGATCAAGCAGGACCAGAACAGTAGTATGGCCAGAGTCCACTTTGCGCCAGATATTGTCGACCACAAGGGTAAGAGCGGACTCTGTGCTGTGGTGTTTTCGGAATCCGTGTTGCGTATTGTCTAAATATTCTGACTCATCGAGAAAAGAGGACAGGTGGAGGTTAAGATGAGCCTCCAGTATTTTTGCTGGAGCAGGGAGAAGGGAGATAGGCCTGAAGTTTTTCAGAAGGCCGGGATCAAGGGACGGTTTTTTGAAGAGAGGCTTCACAATAGCCTTCTTCCACACAGATGGAAAAGAGCCCTGGACAATAGCTTTATTCATAGCCACGAGCATGGGAGGAAGAATACTGCTTCTACACTCTTTAAGTTTTTTAAGAGGTAGAGGATCCATGGGGGAAGCAGATTTAATCCTGTCAAGTAGAAGGTTCAGTCCCTTCCTAATCCGGTTCTATGTGGAACCGGATTAGGCCTCATCGCATTTGGTATACTTTTGAACGCGAGCGTGAGAGCACAACGCTTACACGCTCATACCTGGCGCCCCCATCACTACTCGGGTTCATTCCCGATCCCGCACCGTCTCGCCAACACTCCGTCTCGGCACAACTAACTCGCACTCGATATTGGCCCCTGTGTCTTTCACCCTAGACTACTTCCCCTGAATGAATGAAAAGATTCTTATTGTGCGCAACTTTGCCCAATGGGCGTCAAGGCGCCTATATCAAAATAACAGCACATCACTACATGAGCATTCTATCATAGGTAGGCCCTCCTAAAGAACAAAGTCTTAAGCTCCTTTTTAAACAAGTCAATTGAGGGTAGCGTTTTTTATCTCAATTGGGATGGAGTTCCAAAGCTGCAGGGCAACAACTGAAAAAGCCCTGGCTCCCCATCTAGTCAGCCTAAAGCGGGGCACGACCAGTTGGAAAAGTCCAGCAGATCGAAGACCTCTTATTGGGACGTAGCGAGTGAGTAAGGAACTAATCGCATTCGTTGATCCCTCCGCCAGTGCTCTATACGCCAAGCAGAGAATTTTAAAAGAAATTCTGTGCTGCACAGGAAGCCAATGAAGGTCTTTCCTGGCCTTAGTGGCAGATGATGTCTTGGCAAGAGCCATAACAAAGCGTGCAGCAGCATTCTGCACAATTTGCAGCCGATGGATGAGGCTCTTGTTAGACTCCATGTAAAAGGAGTTACAATAGTCCAACCTGGAGCCAACAAGAGCGACTGCAACCTGTTTGCGCGCCTGGGGGGAGAGATAACCACGGATTCTATTAAGTATCCTAATCACGCCCCAGCACGTGGCCACGGTCCTGTTAACTTGTAAGGACAGAGAGTGTGAGGTGTTGAATATCACACCAAGATTTCTGGCTGATTGGGATGGAGTGGGGCAGGTGCCAAGAGAAGAAGGCCACCACTCACTCGACCAAACATCCTGGTCCTTCCCAAATACCAATACCTCTGTCTTTTCGCCGTTAAGCTTCAGGGAATTGATGGTTATCCAGTCTGCCACATACTGCATGCATACCCTAAAGCTAGAGGCGGATGTCATGACAGAGGAGTGAGCCAGAGACACCATGATCTGGGTGTCATCGGCGTAGGACACCACCTCAATCCCCTGCGATCTTACTAGTCTAGCAAGGAGGGCCACATAGATGTTAAACAGGGTCGGGCTCAATGCCGACCCCTGTGGCACCCCACATTGCAAAGACTTGGCAGGGGAGAGGTAGTTCCCAAGCATCACTCTCTGCTCCCTTTCAAGAAGAAAGGAGTTAAAAAGACTCAGGGCCGGTCCAGTAACCCCTGCCTCCCTAAGCCGAGATGTTAAGATGGAGGGAGACAGGGTATCAAACGCGGCCGTGAGATCAAGCAGGACCAGAACAGTAGTATGGCCAGAGTCCACTTTGCGCCGGATATTGTCGACCACAAGGGTAAGAGCGGACTCTGTGCTGTGGTGTTTTCGGAATCCGTGTTGCGTATTGTCTAAATATTCTGACTCATTGAGAAAAGAGGACAGGTGGAGGTTAAGATGAGCCTCCAGTATTTTTGCTGGAGCAGGGAGAAGGGAGATAGGCCTGAAGTTTTTCAGAAGGCCGGGATCAAGGGACGTTTTTTTGAGGAGAGGCTTCACAATAGCCTTCTTCCACACAGATGGAAAAGAGCCCTGGACAATAGCTTTATTCATAGCCACGAGCATGGGAGGAAGAATACTGCTTCTACACTCTTTAAGTTTTTTAAGAGGTAGAGGATCCATGGGGGAAGCAGATTTAATCCTGTCAAGTAGAAGGTTCAGTCCCTCCCTAATCCGGTTCTATGTGGAACCGGATTAGGCCTCATCGCATTTGGTATACTTTTGAACGCAAGCGCGAGAGCACAGCGCTTACTCACTCATACCTTATACCCCATCACGACTCGGGTTCATTCCTGATCCCGCAACCTTTTCACCAACACTCCGTCTCGGCACAACAAAGACTGATTCGACATGTTTGGGCAGCTTCTCCGGCCCCCTCAACGCGCGTAGCTGCGCTCGAGGAGGGCCGGGTTACATTAGAGGAATTCACCTTCGGAGGGCCGGGTTACATTAGAGGAATTCACCTTCGGAGCGATTCTCGATGGTCGTTCGTTTGAGAAGAACAGGCTTGATCATTTTGTATTCAAACAGCTTCTAATCTTGCTTTATTTAAAAACAAATTTGCCAGAAACCTTCGCAGGAGTGTACTCAACAACTTCCCAAAGTTTCATGGCGATCGGATGAATGGTGTAGTAATGCATAAAGGACAAACAGACGGACAGACAGACAGACAGACAGACATTCGTTTTTATATATATAGATTATTATTTCCCCACCTGCTCCCTCACCACTTTTTATTGCCAGCAGCCACCACTGCACAGGACCTGAGTTTAGAAAAATCAGACATACTTTCATTTAGAAAGCATTGTCTCAGAGTGCATATTTCTTATAATAGGCTCAGGCATCATACAGAAATGCTGACACCCCAAGGCTATAATTGCTTTACAGTCTCAGGTATGAACTCCACGAGTTGCAGAGATCTTTAAAGTCTTTGAGCTATCCCTCTTGTTACAGTTTGTACAAGTTCAGACCTCAGACAGGACTAATGCACATATTACACAGATCTCACAGACTCCAGTTTTAGACAGCAATTCTATCACTTACACATCTGACAGAAATTAAATCTCTCTGATTTCACAGATCGTACAGCCTCAGTTCTCTAACAGCTTGGCTACTCTCGGGTTACATTGACTGTATAGTCTCATGTCTCTGAAAGCCTCTGAAAGCAAAACAATCTCTCAGGTTGCCCTTAATGTACAGGCTCAGACCTCTGACAGCAAAGCTATCCTCTCTGTTGTAGAACTCTTTTTCACATCACATCAGGCACATAACATGAAACGTACCAACTAAGGCATGAAATAGAAGTATATTTTGCGCACATCTCACGGGCTCAGGCTTCTTACAACTAGGTTGTACTTCAGGCTACAAATATCTTACAGCTTACAGTCTCAAAGTGAGAGCGAACTATCCTGCACAGATATCACATGTGCAGGTATCACATAGGACATATAAACATCTATAAAGCTATTCTTTGAGTACTAATGTTGGCCAGTGGGGAGATGAATACTTCCACTTGCATGCAGCTTTCTGAAGAATGTATTGAAGCAAACTATTATAAAAAACTGCAACTGATTAATTTCCATAACTCTAAGAGGTATAGTCATCTAGCACGTTTAACATTGGTGGAATGCTGAACACTAAACTTTTTCAAACAGCACGCACTAAGGCAGCAACAGTGCAAACTTTCCTGAGAAACAGAATAATCATAATAGAGACAACATCAGAGCTAACACTCATTGGATAGCCCAGATAGCACTAGCACAAACTACACTCACCAAAATAACATACAGCAACAGTGTGAGCTTCCTTCGGGCACCCAACAGGTATCACCTGTAACAGCTTATCTCAGGACAGAATTGACCAAACAGAGACAGAATCATGTTTGCAAGTTCCTTTCATAAAAACAACAGACCAAAGTGGCCAGCAGCACGTGCACATGTCCCTGAAATAAGGAAAATGCACCACAAGTTCAAGCATCCCTCAAACAAAACAGGCAGAAGCAGGTGCAGACCACGCTCTCACAGGTACAGTATGAGCCACAGCACTGCAAACTGTCTTCACACACACACATGCAACTGATTATGCACATTGACAAACACTAAGCAAACTTCCCTCACACATGTGGCAGAGTCTCAGTAAATAGAGCACAACAGCCACACAGTGTGCTTGAAAGTGGAATGTGGACCCGGCACAGGACTGATAGTCTTTGTCCTTCCTTATAGGAATATATTATAGAAAAAGTGAACTTGTAGAGAAATATGTCTCACAAATGACTCATGTTTAGGATGTTCTTGTGATGTTAGAGACCATATTCCAGCTTTATTAATGTTTAAGTGTGATGCAACATAAAGGAGGTGAGATGTAATATGTAAAAAAGCACACAAATGTGTGCCATGCATTAGCTAAAAATAAAAGTTCTACATGTGTTTACTACATCTAATATTCAAACTACATGCACCAGAAGGCAGGGTAGTGCTGTGTGTTCTTAATACTTTGTTTCAGCAGCTGACCAATGTTATTAAAAATAATCTCTGGGAGCTCCTCACATTTCTCATAAGTGAGGTACTGTTTCATTCTAAACAAAACATATTTATGAATGCTGCATGGCTTTAAAAGCACGCCATTTCTCTACAAACTATATATAATGAACTCACACACATCACCCTTACTAAAAATGAATTAAAAGAACACAGTATTTAAAACAATCTATGTTTCAGAATCATTCAAGGTTATCAGGGTAGGACACAGCCAGCTCAGGCAATTGAGAAGGATATTAAGGAGCCTCTAAGAATCCCACCCCACTTTGCCCGTGCCTTTAAAACATCTCTGAGCTACTCCTTTTAGGTATCCACAAAGGATATCTAGCGAACGTAATGAGGGTCAGCTTTATCATTTGTAGCACCCTGTGCAACAATCTTTGTTGGCAACCCTTCTATGACCTACTTCTTAGCAGATTCCCTAACTGTGATCCAGCGGGACACCAACCTGCGGACAATTGTTACCAAAATACACACATTTGGGTCCATAAACCAAACTCACTCATAATGTCCGGTCGATGAAACCTCGCTGGAGATCACTTTTAGGGCTTTTATATGTGTCTGATCTGTCTAACAATTTCAGCCTATTTAATTACTAAGCCCTTCCTTACACATGGATCTATTTTAGTTGAATAGTGTTGATAATATACCACAGAAGTATTTACCTGGTTTATTCATTAAATGACCACAGACTCAGTTTAGATTTTAAAGGTTTATCTTAAAATTTAAAGTGAAACAAAATACAAATTACACCCTTGACGTGATGGCTCTTTATATGAATATTCCCCAGAGAGCCACTCTAGCAGTTGTGGAAACCGCTCTGAACACTATGGAATGGTCATCACCTACCCCCATTGCATTCATAATGGAATGCGCTACCCTGGCTCTGACTGAAAATTTCCTTGAATGTAAACAACAGCTATTCCACCAGGGTCAGGGTACATCTATGGGGAGCACTTTTTCTCCAAGCCTAGCGTGCCTGTACATAGCGGCTTTTGAAAGGGACACAATCCAGAACACCGCTAATCCATACCACAACAATCTGAAATTATGGAAACGTTTCATCAACGATATTTTGGTGTTCTGGCATGGTACTAGAACAACCTGTGAGGAATTTGTGAGGTGGATCAATGACCAAAATGATTACCTCAATTTCTCTCACACCATCTCTGACGTCACCGTACCTTTCCTGGACATTAACATCACCCTCAGGGCGGCTACCATTAACACTTCCCTATACAAAAAACCCACTGATCGCAATAGTTTACTCTTGTACAAAAGTCACCACCCCAAAGCGCTAAGAGATAACCTCCCGTTTGGGCAATTCTTGCGGATCAGACGAAATTGCAAATTAGTCACTGATTACAAGAGAGAAGCCGATACCCTGGCATCTAATCTCTGAGCAAGGGGCTACTCACAGAAACAAGTGAGGGACTCAATGAAGAGAGCTAAGAACAACGCTAGAGAGACTCTTCTTGAGGTACACCAAAAACCTACCACTGACACTCTGACGTGTGTGACATCGTTCACCCCAGACTCCACACGAATCAAGAAAATCATCTTAAAACACTGGCACATTTTGAACACAGGTGAACTACAACTAGCGAAACATAGGTTTGCCTACAAAAGAACCCGCAACCTGAAGGACACCTTGATACATACAAGACCAAGGAGAAACAACACTGACACACTCTGTGGGGTCTTCCGGCGGTTACTGGACATTACCCATGTGGCTCCTGCACTGTCTGTCCACTTATCATCACATCTAAAGAAATATCTCTGTTGTCCAATTTTAGATGGACCTTGAAGAGAAACACGAATTGTAACACCAAACAATGCATCTATTTGTTAATATGCCCTTGTGGGCTTAAATACATAGGCATGACCATGCGACCTGTGAAGGTCCGAATAACCGAAAATAAAAACAACATTCGGTGCCAAAGGGTCACTACTAGACTGTACACACATTTCAAGGAAGCACAACACACCGCAGAAACACTACGTTGGATAGTGTTAGAAACCTACCCACAGACTACCAAGACTGCATTGTTTAAAGCTGAGCAAAGATTGGTCCATAGACTTTACACACACACCACTTCACTCAACAACGATATACCATGTGGCTCACTGACTTGAGTCACCAATATTAGGAGCCTTGCTGACCTTGTTCGCATGAGAAAGAAATAGCTACACCATTGATTCCAGTTACTCCACTGACTGCCACTATATTGATTTTGGGGGTGGATATTTGGCCATGACAACGATTAATAGTCCCTTTTGTATATATGGTTTTGTCATGTAGAATGATTGGTGGACATTCACGATGACGAGACACAGTCAATGATAACCTGATTTTTGTTCCCCATGACTTCAACTGATATGTGCCAACATTATGATCAGCTCACCGTGCAGCATTACAACTCGAGTACATGATTCAGTATAGCTATCAATGCCCTCCACCTTTTGTCACCAGACCATTATTCCCCTGACCGCCTTTTAATACTAGTACAATCAGTTGGCTCAATCCTGATACAATCCCGGTACACTCCAATATGGCCGCCACACTGATTAGCATTCTATCAGCACGTAATATGCTGGAGCTGGCTGTCACGCGCCACTACTGTGCCACGTGATTTCACCAATAGCTTTGGGCCCCACATGACCACACCTACGTCACTGGGGCGTATACTACTTCTACACTTCCTGCCCGCCGCCGGTCACCATCCAGGTGTCGGCGGCAGGGTAGGTCTAACGCAAGGAGCGTTCACACGCGAGTGAGTGATTCCCAACTCCCTCTCCGCAAGGCTGGCACGAGCGCTATGGGAGGTGAGTGTATGCTGCCGCGACCGCATCCTTGTTCCATGATCCTCTTGTAATGACTCCTGTCAGTTGTGTGTGGCCCGGGGGTTGTGGCTGTCCTCCCTTGTCCCGCGGTGTTCCCTGGCTCATTGGGTTCTCCATGATCCGTGGGGTCCCGTGCGGCACTGGGGGGGTGCCCACCCCTTTCTACACCACTGATGGGGTCCCTCAGAGGTTTCAGGCCACCGGCGATCGTCCAGGACTGCCCCACACTGTTTGTTCAGTACTCTACCTGCACACCGGGAGTTTAGCTGAAACTCACGCAGACTAACGGTCTGTGAGCCATTAGCCTGCCTTTCATCCCGTAAAATATATTTCATTATTTTTCCCTCTGTGTCCTTTTAAACCACCGAGTCACTGTTGCAAGTATAACTTATTTGCAGCCCAGGTGAGTCACAGGATTGTCCGGACCATGTCCATTACCTATACGCCATTATCCTTGTTTTAAATTGTATAGTTCTGTGAGACCCTTCACATTCAGCACACAAATTTGATAACCTTACATAGTTCACTGTTCCACACAGTGTGATTCAGTGACTACATCGAGTGCTCACCAGAACATCTGGCCCCTGTTAAAATAGCATCATTTTCAGGCATGGGTAGTAGGGACACAGTATGCCTACACACATCATGTTTTAACATGTCACATTTCTCTTTACTTTACCTTTAGGTCAACAACCTGTGATTTGGGTATGTAGAGTCCACTTACCTTTGCAATGTAGATAGCGTTTCACTTGACCCTGAGGAAGTGCCCTGATCTATTTGACTCCGACGGCACGAAACCTGTCGATCACTTGAGAGTAGACCATCTACAACTAGGCACATTGTTACTAGTTCTGTGCCCCTCTCACTCTTTTAACTTGGCAGTTTACCTTCCCAATAAAGGTTTGTTAAGGACTAACTGACCTATTTTAGACCCACCGTCTTCACATCTACACCCACTAGGCCCCTCACCCCCACTGCACCCATCGGCAGGAACAAAAGATCCCCGTTAAAGAACCCCAGTTTGGGTGCTCGTCAGGTATTGCAGCGCCGACCTGACGAGGGGCAGGCTCATATGATGAAGCATGACACCTAGCTTGCCAGATGTGTGAGAGCCCTAGTTCCGACAAGGGGAGCTCCCCTTACTGGCATACACGTAGTGGTCTCTATTGACACACCACACCCTACTTTTCCACCCCCCTACTCCTTCCTTGAACACAGAGGAACTTCGTACCGTTGTTTGTATACATATACCAAGGCGCCACCGGGAACTCGGTTGCGCCGCTATATAGCAGTTGTGCCGGTCCCCAGGACACTTCTCCTGCTGGGGTGGGTCTAGCGCGGCAATGATGCGGCTGGCGCCCACCCCTCGAACGCAGCAATTAGACGGTCAGGCCATGCCCCGGAAGCGGATCAAGCGCTGCCGGGACAACCTAAGCAAAGCGGGTCCTTGATCTTGCCCGGACCTGTTGTGGGGGTCAGTTGTGGGGGCCAGGCTCCTTTAAAAAGGAGCTTGGAGCTGCAGCTATGCGCCATCCCCACGTGCCGGAAGATTTTAGGAAGCCCCTGTTTCTTTTCCCCACCCACCATCCCCTGAGGCAACAAGACTTAGGAAGTATTTTTGTACAGGACATTGAACACTCCTGAGGCACAGCCGGGAGAATCGCTCGCTAATTGCTTTTAAAATATTGTATTTGTTTGAAATTTTACCTGAATTGTCACTTACTCCTGGGCACTTTCCCCCTCCATTCCTGCTGAAATTCCCGCGCGCAGCGGATGTAAGCGCTGCTGCGGGTTGAGAAAGCCATCGCCGCCACTTCGCGCCAAGCTCCCTGGCCACGCCCACTCACGTGAGGCCACGCCCACTTCGCCCCAGCCTACATAAGCCGCGCTGACAACTAGCCGCGCTATAGGACTTTGAACACTCCTGAGGCACAGCCGGGAGAATCGCTCGCTAATTGCTTTTAAAAATATTGTATTTGCTTGAAACTTTACCTGAACTGTCACTTACTTCTGGGCACTTTCCCCCTCTATTCCTGCTAAAATTCCCCCGCGCAGCGGATGTAAGCGCTGCCGCGGGTTGAGAAAGCCATCGCCGCCATTTCGCACCAAGCCCCCTGGCCACGCCCACTCACGTGAGGCCACGCCCACTTCGCCCCAGCCTACATAAGCCGCGCTGACAACTAGCCGCGCTATAGGACATTGAACACTCCTGAGGCACAGCCGGGAGAATCGCTCGCTAATTGCTTTTAAAATATTGTATTTGTTTGAAATTTTACCTGAATTGTCACTTACTCGTGGGCACTTTCCCCCTCAATTCCTGCTGAAATTCCCCCGCGCAGCGGATGTAAGCGCTGCTGCGGGTTGAGAAAGCCATCGCCGCCACTTCGCGCCAAACCCCCTGGCCACGCCCACTCACGTGAGGCTACGCCCCCACACCCTACATCAATGTGTATTCCCCGGACGCGCAGCGGGCGAGCGCAGTGGGTGCGCCATTAGCGTGCCGAAGGCGCCCCAAAGGTAAGCCCGTCTGCGCCCGTCCGCGCCAGACCGGGCCCAGGGGCCAGTCAAGCTGGTCACCCCATCTCATACTCAGCCGACTCGCTCAGAGAACTACAACTTCCTCACCATCTACCCTCCCCTACCACCTCCAGACGCATTACTACAGCTGGTCTTGCACGCTCAGACCTACGCCACCCTTGCCAGAGCACCCCCCCCGGCACACAGGCCAGAAGTAAAACTATCATCCGGGTGCTGTATTTAAACACCCGTTCCCTAGTAAAACACCAAGCCGACATCTATATTCTCCTGTCCACCGAGAAGCCTGATGTCCTGCTGCTCACAGAAACCTGGCTGACCACAGATTCACTCCCTGACATCCTGGCGGCCCTTCCGCCAGACTACTACATCCTCCATACCAATCGCCCCGGAGATCGCTCTGGGGGTGGGGTGGCCGCCATAATATCAAAACACCTCAACTCTACCTCCATCCCTTCCCTTGTCCTTCCGGAAGTAGACAATCTAATTTTTAGCCTAAAAACGGATGTAGGAGCCCTAACCCTCCTTCTCCTATATCGGCCCCCTCACTCCATGCCATCCTTCACTGTCACCTTGATCGAACAGCTGTCTGACCTACTCACATTACATCCCAGACTAGCTCTCTTTGGTGATCTCAACTATTGGTACAACGACGCTAACGCCGGGCCCTACGCCACAGAACTTTTTGAAGCCCTTAATAGTCTCAATATGACTCAACAAATCTCCTTGCCCACCCACATCAAGGGCCACATCCTGGACCAGATCGGGACCCAGAATCTAACACTCTCCCAGCCATCTGTCACTCCCTGCGTTTGGTCAGACCATCACCTAGTCGATACTTCCCTTACTGTCATTGGCAGAACCCTTGGCCCTTTAATGGCCGGCGGCCTCTCACGCAAATGGAGTTCCTACGACTCCCAAGGCTTCATCTCGACCTTATCAGACACCCGGCCAACCATCAACACGCCAACTAATATCGACAGGCTTGAAAGCGACATCGGCATCTGGCTCAAATCTGCCAGCGACCAATTCGCTCCCCTCACCAAATTTCCCCCTACCCGACACCCCTACTCCCACAAATGGTTCTCTGGCGACCTTAAGCAACACAAACTGAAGGTACGCCAGTTGGAACGGACATGGAGACACAACTATTCCGTATCTAACAGACTACAATACATCATAGCTTTGCAGGGAATACAAAAATGCAATCTCTTCAGCCAAAGCAGAACACTTCTCTAAAAGAATCTCGTCCGCGGACAACAAATCAAAAGAGGTCTTCAAAATCATGAATGAACTCACCTCAGACGACAGAACTCTCCCAGGTCAGACCCCCACTCAAGAGACTTGCGATGCTCTCAACCTCTTCTTTGTCGAGAAAATCAATAAAATCAAGGATTCCATCCCCCACCTCCCTCAGATACCCTCCCTAGACACCCCTGTGCCTAACTCACTGATCTTCTCCCACTTCCCCACCCTTAACCCCAACTCACTAGCCGAACTCGCGAACCGGGTAAAATCAGGCTCTCCAAATGACTGCTGTCCCCCATCGGTCCTACGGTCCGTCTGCCTTAGCCTGCCCGATTGCATCCTACCCCTGCTGAATGGCTCCCTTAGCACGGGTATCGTCCCCAACTCCTTCAAGGAGGCCATTCTAGTGCCCCTCTTGAAGAAACCTGGCGCCGACCCGGCGGAACTCGCCAACTACCGCCCCATTTCTCTCCTGCCATACTTCTCTAAACTAATGGAGGCTCATGTCACCCGGTGTCTTTCCAACTTCATCGAGACCTCCTTCCACCTGGAACCTAACCAGGCTGGTTTCAGGCCAGCCCATTCCACAGAGGATGTCATCCTGGCAGTCCTAGACACGCTTAGAAGGAACGCTGACACTGGAACCCCCCAGGCCCTCGTACTCCTGGATTTGTCGGCCGCGTTCGACACGGTCGATCACAACATCCTTCTTCACCGTGTCGAGCAGGCCGGCATCCAGGGTTCTGCCCTCAAATGGACCCAATCCTTCTTGACCGGCAGAACGCAAGCCGTCCGCTTGGGCCCTTACACAGCTTCCAAAACTTCCACCACCTGTGGAGTCCCTCAGGGTTCCTCCCTGTCACCCCTACTGTTTCACCTCTATCTCCGACCCCTGATCCACTCACTTCATAAATGGGACATCACAGTGTACAACTACGCTGATGATCTGCAGATCATCTTCCCACTCCACTCTCCGAATGCTGTGGCCAACTTTCATTCCACCATGACACACATTCAGGAGTGGATGAACTGCAATCAACTAAAACTAAATCCGGGAAAAACCGAGCTACTCCTTCCCGGATCCAGCCCTTCTCACTGGGGCCCGTAGTTTTGGCCTAACAAACTAGGCCCTCCCCCAACTCCTGCGAAATCTGTAAAAAGTCTCGGTGTGACCATTGATGCCGAACTCTCCCTCAGACCCCAAGTTGGCACCGTCATCTCAGCTTGCACGTTCCAGCTTCGGAAAATTCGCAAAATCAGTCATCTACTCCCACCTGCTGCTCTGATTCAGGTTATCATCTCCCTGGTGCTATCCCGTCTAGACTTTTCCAACTCCCTTTATCACGGACTCCTAAAATCACTATTACACCGCCTCCTGGTTGTGCAGAACCAAGCAGCCCGCCTTATCCACAAAACCCCCAAATGGCAGTCGGTTAAACCCCGACTGCACAAGCTGCACTGGTTGCCCATTGAACAAAGGGCGGCCTTTAAGCTAGGCTGCCTCACGTTCAAAACCCTCCACTGCACCAGCCCTGCTTTTCTGACCTCCCTTATTCACCAATACCACCCCACTCGCAACCTTCGCTCAGCTCACCTCTATCTGCTTGCTGTCCCCAAATCCAAAACCAACAAATTCGGTGGCCGTCGCTTTGCCCTCCTGGTACCCAAATTCTGGAACCCCCTTCCCCTAACCATCAAATCCAGCAGCTCCCTCTTTCACTTCAGGAAACTACTTAAAACCTTCCTGTTCCCCCCACCTTGCTAAATCCCCCGCTTCTCCCGTCCCCAGCCTCACTTCCGTCCTACAGCGCCAGGAAACCCATGGTGTCAGTGCGCTCTACAAATCCCACCTAACATAACATAACATAACATAACAGGCATTTGTTTAACATTTTTCTTTCCAGGTTGAATGTTGTAAATGTTCTTTTTCAGTTACTGAAGGTTGTGCCAAATATTGTCATGTCGGTATGTTTATTTTACGGGGTGATGTCATTTATGCTTGTCGTATTTTATGTCTGAATATCCTTGGTCTGCGGTAAGGTCATGATTGCTAGGTCAATTTTTAAATCTCTTAATAGGCATCCCATTGTTTAAGGGGGATGCCTGGAGGCGCTTACGGCCGGTAGGTTGAAGGGTGCGGGGATAGGAAGCTCCGCTTCCAGAAGGCCCCATAGGGCCAACCCCTGCGCAAGGGCATGGGCATCAATGTGGCATAAAAGCAGTCCCTGGGAGGTAGTATTGGAGGGCGTAGGGGGTGCCCGCGGAAAGGGTTCTGATGGGCAAACGGGCCTCCTGCACAAGGTTACTCCGTTAAAGGGGGACCTTGACAAGTAGTTGGGAACAGTTATGACCTTGCACGTTGGCGCATGCGGGATACGCAGAAAACAAAGTGTACATATTCATACCATACCATTCATGCCATACCTAATACATAGGTATGGCTATGTATTAGACTCATTGTTAGAAATGAGGGTCTCCAGTTGGCACTGGCTTGCACCACTGTCCAACTAGAGACCCCCTAAGTCCTAAGTCAGGGCAGCAGCCCACACAGGTTTAGCAAAAGATTCAAGGGTTTACAGTACGTAGTCCTCACAGTAGAACTAGAGGCTCCGGATTACTCGACGGAGGCCTCACCTGCAAGTAGAATTCCTCGCACAGGAATTCTGACGGCTGACGGGGTGAAGTCTAATGTCCCTGAGACTTCTCCAGGAGGCGCTCTCGATTTAGGCCCTCGGGTAGTTTCTTCGGCAAGCTTGGTGAAAGTTTCAAAGTCCTTTCCTCTGTTCACTCGGACAGAGTTTCGTCTTGACATCCAGAAGGAACACACCTGGCCAAAGTTCCAGCGCAGCATGTTATACCTAAAAAGTCTTTGTTCTCTAAGGTCGCAAATCACTGATTCCGGTCAGAACCAGTTTGGTGGGATCATGGAGCACTTGGTTTACGAGGCGACATCCTGCCCTTTCAGAATGAGGGGGTCTTCTATCAGACACCCAGTGGGAGGTGGAGCCATAATTCACCTTGCCAGGCACGGCCCTGCTCGGATCAAAGGGTCACCCCTCCCCACGCTCGGAATACGGATCTCTCTCTCTTTCTCCAGCCAGGTCTGACCCAGCTGGCCCTGCTGCTCGACATGAATCAGATAGCGTTATCCCTACAGTGGAAAATGTCCCCAAATGCGCTCAGAGCTTTTTTCAATAAAGTTCATTGAAAATTTCTTGAAGATGTCATGCAATGTTTATTTCAAATTTCTTTCTTTTCCAAATGTTAGTCATGCTTTTCAAACACAAATCATATTCATCAATAATTTCAAGCCAATGCCCAATACATTTTGGACCTAGCCCTTCATCAGGGACTGCTATTTCTGTGAACAAAAAGGATATGCACAGCGTCATAAAGAAACAATATACATCTTGCTTTTGTGAACCGCTGTTTGGTGCTGTTTCTTTTTTGGGGAACCTTATATCCCAAAGTGCACCTCGGTGAGAACAGTAGTTGTGACCATGTTGTCATTATAAACATGAAAACGTAAGAACATGCGGAAATGTTAAGATGAGAACAATTGTGAACCGTATTAGATGATTCACGTTGAATAATAAAAAAAACGCGGTGTAAGGAAATGTCATGTTAGAGTTATCGCACTAAATCACTGCTTCATATATAAAAAACAGTAACTTACGATCATGACAGAAGTCATACGACGATATGCGTCAAAAAATATGTGGCCTGTGAATCAATACAGAAATTTTATGACTATTTCTACAATCGGTAAAAAGGTAAACATGTAGTACGTTCAATATAACTTGAAGAGAAAGACTCACAGGCTCAAACTCCGTGTGTACGTGGGAGTTGAAGTCTCATTCCTGACTCGTCTTATACTAAACTGAAAGAAACACGAAACATAGTCAATTATCCTTGTTTCTCTCTACGCGGAAACTAAAAACGATGATTTAAGAGTGCCTCTAATTCCGAATAGAGAAATCGCGGGCCTCCTCGGGCGTTTACAAACTGCTTCCGCTTACGATTTTCCGACTTCACCATAAATCGACGTGAGGGTGTCATGTGGCCGCACGAACAAGTTCGAAAAAATACTATGATCAGGTGATTTTCAAGGGGAAAAAAGACCCCGAAAAAAGATAAATAAAAGATGTGTTACTAACAACATGGGGTATTATTCGCACTGAACAAAGGTGCCTAAAAGGGTACAGTCCGGTGAGAAACAGCTGCGGTACATGTCAAAGGTGCATATATGAAAAAATATAAAGAAAAAGTATTAAAGATGTTATCACTTCGTTAAAAGTTAATTCACTGACTTAATTTCAACCAACAACATTACCAATTACTTATTTACAAGTATCATCATGATATTATGATTTTACTGAAAACAGTTGAAATCCACTCCATCTTTGAGTCCTTTCAGATGTACTGTGTTCAGAAAGTTAATCCAAAATATCTCTCTATGCAGTAGATATTGCGTATTGTCTCTTCCTGGGAGAATCTGAATTTGCTCCAATACTAGAAGCCGTAACTGACTGGGATTGTGGTTGTGGGTATTGCAATATGTGGCCAATGGTGATTTGGAGTTTTTGGTGTGAATGTTGCTTTGTGCTCAGACAACCGTGTTTTAATTTTTCGTTCCGTTTTGCCCACATAGGCTAAACCACATGGGCATTTGATCATATAAATCAAATTACTGATATCACACGTTGCTGTTACTCTCAGTTTTGTTTTTGTTCCTTGATTGGGATGTTAAAATTCTTTTCCTTTTATTATGGCGTTGCAATTGCTACAATTATGGCATGGTAGAGTACCCTTGTATGTAAGATGTTTTTGATCCTCTTTCTGATTTAATAGTTCCTTGATGTTTTTGGTACATTGGTATGCAAATCTTGGTAGGTTGGAAAAAATTCCATTGAAGTCGATTTAGGCCCTCGGGTAGTTTCTTCGGCAAGCTTGGTGAAAGTTTCAAAGTCCTTTCCTCTGTTCACTCTGACAGAGTTTCGTCTTGACATCCAGAAGGAGCACACCTAACCAAAGTTCCAGCGCAGCATTTTATACCTAAAAAGTCTTTGTTCTCTAAGGTCGCAAATCACTGACTCCAGTCAGAACCAGTTTGGTGGGGTCAGGGAGCACTTGGTTTACGAGGCGACATCCTGCCCTTTCAGAATGAGGGGGTCTGCTATCAGACACCCAGTGGGAGGTGGAGCCATAATTCACCTTGCCAGGCAGGGCCCTGCTCGGATCAAAGAGTCACCCCTCCCCACGCTCGGAATACCTATCTCTCTCTCTCCAGCCAGGTCTGACCCAGCTGGCCCTGCTGCTCGAAAACCAGACGGCCAATACACATTCCTGCAGTAAAGCTTTAGGCAAGAAACAACAGCGTTTTCAGGAAAGGCATTTCAAAACATGTAATATCTAAACGGTCCTTACTAAAAGGTGGCCCTCACTGTCCTGAGCATAAACATATCAAACTCGAAGTTCCTATCGGGTTCCAAGGGCCGGATAGGGTGATAGAAAGTAACTTACAAACAGGCTACAGGCCTTAACAAACAGGCTACACAGATGTAAGCATTAGGGTTATCCTTATTCACACAGTCATTTATATACAGGGAGTATTCGCGCTGTGGCACTGATTAGCAGTGGCACAGCACTCAGAACATCTACATCCAGCCAACATACAAGACAGGAAGAGTAGAGGGGAAGGGAGACCCACGCCAATGATGCCAGATCTAACACTCATGTTAAGTTTAGCCATAAAAATGTGTAAATATGTGTATTTGAAATGTTATTTAATATGTTTGGGTTTTCTGCATATTAAAAATGTGTCCATTTTTTAAAATTATGATTCATTATTTTTTAATAAAATATGCCCGGGGTTATCCGACCCCTAATCCAAGTTCTGTGTTTGGATGAGTTATTATCGGTGCCTCGAAGGAAAGAGGGGGGTGGGGGTATGGAATCAACCATCCCGGGATCCCTGTCTGGAGGGGAGTTTGGGGGTCCACAATCTAACCATTGGGAGGGGGCTCGGCAATACCTGGCCATTTAGAGGCATTTGTGCCCACTTGGGAATATAGCCACAAACCCCCAAGGGGTGCACTCCGTAGTTTGAAGACTTTTATCTTATACTGTGTGTAATACATTGACATACATATTCACATTGCTTTCTTTCACAAACTTTGTCCTTCTAGCACTATAAATACACAACACTATTCACCAGTGCACCAACTAGGATTCGCATCAGTGACTATCCAGCTACACACTTAGATATCTGCAGTGAGTGTATTAACCACCAGAGCTTTCTAAGCAGAACTATGCATTTGCAAAAGATACGTTTAACTTGCACTACATTTTCATTTAAGGTGTGTGCATTACATGTTATGTGCAGTTTCCTGTAGGCGAAAGGCCCACAAAATATTACAGATTTTTTTGTTCTTTTTAGCTACATGTCTAACCCAGTCCCTAAACTCACTGAGACGCCCCCTTCTTTTTGGTATTACAGTTCCCATACTTTGTTTTTGTTGGTATTACAGTTCCCATACTTTGTTTATGCACTTTGACCGCTGCTCACAAGTCAGTAAACTGCTCGAGCATTAAGGGCAAAGCAAACTTAACAGGATTAGAATATTATCTGTGTAGCATATTCCGGCTAAACACATAGCTATTCTACAATGGTAAGAGAAGACAGGCAGTGAGTCCCAGCGTTGTCCTCACTGATAATTTAACAGGGAGCAGAGGGGTCTGGCAAATGGCATTCTCTTCCTCCCACAACACAATGTAGAGGGGGGGACCGGAAGCTAATTGGAAACGAAAGGTCCAGTACCGATGCTCCCAAAGAATCACGTAGTAATCACTAGGGGGTAACTGTTCCTAATAGAGAGAAACAAAAGGCAGCCTATTGGGGTTGCTGAGAGAAAGATTCAAGAGTGTGGCCTCAATTTTGGTGAGGGTTGGACATCAATGAAGGTGGGGGAATTTCTCCTATTAGAAAAAGTGCCCTCACACACCCATGCGGGTGTCGTGCTTCATCATCGGGAGTGTGCTCCTCGTGGTGGAGGCGCTGCCATCCCCGATGGGCCCCGTGAGAGGGCTCTTTGTCTGAGATCTTTTAGGAGAGACACCGCAGTTGTGAGTGTGGGTCTATAAGCTGTGTGGGTGAATTAAAATTACCCCTGCGGTACCCAAAAACAGAATTTTATTCAGGGGTTCGGTGGTACGATTAAAAAACAAGGGACCACAATTTAGACCACACTCTTGAATCTTTCGTTCAGGAACCCGAATAGGCTGCCTTTTGTCTCTCTCTGTTAGGAACAGTTACCCCCTAGTGATTAATACTCTTCCTCCCACCCAAGCTTGTCACCCGGTAAAGCATCACTGGTTATACCGCCCTAATCGTCGCAATGGTATTTACTCCTTTGTAATTGTGCACCACAACTCATTGGCATAACAAAAGTTTAAGGGACCCCCCTGCAATATACATGGAGGGGCTCAGCTCTGGATTGAATCTGGAGCCGCTTAGGCCTCAGTACAGTGCTGAGAGGGCCCCCAGCAGCGCGGGGACCCTGCGGACCACAGGGGATGCGGGGGCCTGTATTATGACCCTGCCACAACTATGATCAATTATACAGCACTAAACCCTACGCAAGAGTCTGGGAGACGGGCAGGTCAAGGCGTGGATTGTTTTGAGTGTTTGTGAATGTCAAGGCTCAGTACAAAGCACAAGAGTGCACTTCTCAATCACACCTTCCCTTTTGCTATATCTTGCGAACAAGGTAGGAACAAGTTTCCTAGAATATGCTACATGGAGAAAAATAAGGGGGTAGAAGAGAGAAATAAAAAAAATCAGATGTCAATGGACTCCAGCAGACTCGTCCCTGGCATAGCTTAGCAGGTGGAACTACATTTCAACCAGTGTCGGCTCCTACGCTAAGGGGGAAGAGCGTACAGCTCAAATGCGAAAATAAAATGATAATAAAGTATCGTTATCATTATGTTATTTTTCCTATTGAGTCAGTGGCTCTCGGGCGGGGATGGCCAGTTCATGGAGAGGTGTGGTTTACACTCCTTAAGTGTGCACGACTGCTTGGCCAGCCCACTCGGGACGGCCAAACAGTCCTGCACACTTTGCATCTTCTCCATCAGGCTTGCTTTATACAGCCTGGTCAGGAGCATGCAAAGACTCCCATTGCCCGTCTGAGCGCTGATCCAAGGCGCTCAGACCAATCACAACTCTGCATTGCATCGTTGTGATTGGCTATGAGGAGTCTCGGAGCCAGGTGTCAGGGCCGGCCTTAGGCATGTGCAAACTGTGCACCTGCACAGGGCCACCAAACCCCAGGGGCCACCACGCCAATATATATCCTTAATATAATAATCCTCTGAGGATGGATACATATTTGCGTGGTGGCCCCTGGCAGGGATTTGGCGGCCTCCTGCTCTGTTCCACTTCCAAACACCCCGCCCCCCCCTCACTGGCCTCCGCGCCTCTTCCGGGGCCTCCTCTTCCGGGGCCCCTTACCTATGCTCCCTGCCCAGGGCCGCCATGAACCTAGAGCCGGCCCTGCAGGTGTTTCCTGTTGCCAGTGGTTACTGGAAGAGGACGGAGGAAGGAGATGGCAGCCGGCCAACACAGATAAGTGTTTTTTTTTCTTCACCACCACCCCCACAAGCCCTGCCCCCGCCTCCCGCCCGGTAGCAGCCCCTACTGATTTCAAGACAGGAGAAGGATTCCAATTGTGATTGCTAGAACAATACAGCGAGCTATATTATTTGTGCACACCAACATGTGAGCGAACGTCTATTAAATGTCAATTAGAACTCTTACCTGCTTCTCCAAAAGACAGGAAAAGACATTCCCTGGGGTTACCTAGAAACAACCTCAAAACATGGGAAAAGCAGGAAACTAAACTGTTACACAAAATAGAGAAATTGAGAGAGGATCAAAAATATCAGGGAACATCAAAGAATATTCGATGCAAAGGGGGAACAGAAGGAGAGAACACAACAAACATGCTGGATGAAAAAGCTCTTACGAGGAAAAGAGAATCTTACCACTCACAAAACATTGCTACACCGTATCTGTAGGCTGACTCTGATTAAATAGTTCTGGAACAGTGCCCATGCTGACCTCACTTCAGACCTGATTCTAAGCTGTGCTAGGAGCGTGGTGCACTACTGGGACAGTCATGCCCCTAAGGTGGTGTGCCTGATGTGCCCATGAAAGAAGGGTTCTAAATTTTTTTTATTTTTGTGGAAATTGGAATTCTGGGTTAGGGTTATGCCCACTCCCAACAGGAAGTGGTATTATAGGGGGTGTAGTGACCCCAAAGGTATGTAGCTCATTTGCTACTACCCTTCACTCCCTTCAACGCTCCAAAATTGAGTATTTCGGTGGCCCCCTGACACCAGAAACTTAGTTTTGTCTGACTGGAGAAAGAAGAGGACAAAGAAGAGCTAAAGAAGTGAGAACCGTAGACTGCTGGGGTACTGTGACGCAAATCCCTGCCTGCCTACCTGCTGCTGTCCCGCCAATTCCTACAGCCCGACTAGTCCTGCAGCTGTGAAACTCATCCTGCAGCTGTGCATCCTCCAAAAGCCTCAGAGGGTCTCCAGCACTTCTCCAAGCCATCAGCATTTCCATTGAAGTGGAGGAGCCACTTCCCTAAAGCCTGCAGGCAACAACAGCAACATCCTGCTCGCCATTCTGCTGACCACTGGATCCACCAAGGCAGCAGCCACCCAGGAAGAGGTCACCATGCTCCAAGGGTAAGATCCATCTCCCCACTAATTAAGAAGATGCCAGGACAAACCAGAGCCGCCTTGTACCAAACCCTGGGGTACCGGACCCCTTGCAGCAACCAAAGCTTGTTTGGTTCAATCCAGACTCCAACACTGTAAAGATCGAGCAGCCAACGAGGGACGACAGCACCACTTAGGCCAGCTCTAGAGTGGCCCGGCTGTACTATTTTGTTCCCCTTTGCAGGTTTAACTGAAATACGTGGATACCTTTGATGCATGGGCACCAGCCGACCAAAGTCCTCTGCACCCAAGCTCCCCAGTCCGGGTCCACGACAATCGACGATGCTCTTCAGCTCCTAGGACCCCCACGAACCAAGGTCCTCGTTGGGAGCTCCCGGGCCTGTCCCCAAGTCCCACTTTGCAGCCTGTTTCTAGGTTGCTGCCCTCTTCCTACGGTGTTCAACTCAAGACTACTAACTCGTCCAGCACCTCGCCACCCGGACACTCCAGAGCAGGTAAATTTGAACTGCTGGTGGTACTTTGGACCTTGGTCCTCTAGCACGGGATGATGGATGGAGTGTTGAACATTGCAAGCACTCGCACCCAGTCAACTGATCTGGGTTTATCCATCATCCCATGAGGCACAGGGACAGACTGATTTGCATATGGCCATGTCTGAACTGGGGTGGCGGAGTGAGCTAAAGAATGATGATGGATTAAACCCAGATCAGTTGACCTGGGGTGAGTGCTTGCAATGTTCAACACTCCGTCCATCATCCCCTTTGGTTTTGCTTTGTTCACCATAAGTTGGCTGGGTATGCCCAGATGTGGGTCCCTTGCTCACTTTGCCACTGGGTTCAACCTAGCCTGGATGATGATGGCTGATTAGCCAGAAACTGGTCCCAGGATGCTTGTTTCCGGTCCAGGGAAGTCATGGCTTGCCAATTCGGGCTGGACTGTTCCCATGAGGCACAGGGTCAGACTGATTTGCATATGGCCATGTCTGAACTGGGGTGGCGGAGTGAGCTAAAGAATGATGATGGATTACACCCAGATCAGTTGACTGGGGGTGAGTGCTTGCAATGTTCAACACTCCGTCCATCATCCCCTTTGGTTTTGCTTTGTTCGCCATAAGTTGGCAGGGTATGCCCAGACGTGGGTCCCTTGCTCCCTTTGTCACTGGATTCAAGCTAGCCTGGCTGATGACGGCTGATTAGCCAGAAACCGGTCCCATGATGCTTTTTTCCGGTCCAAGGAAGACATGGCTTGGCAGTTCGGGCTGGACAGTTCCCATGAGGCACAGGGTCAGACTGATTTGCATATGGCCATGCCTGAACTGGGGTGGCGGAGTGAGCTAAAGAATGATGATGGATTACACCCAGATCAGTTGACTGGGGGTGAGTGCTTGCAATGTTCAACACTCCGTCCATCATCCCCTTTGGTTTTGCTTTGTTCGCCATAAGTTGGCAGGGTATGCCCAGACGTGGGTCCCTTGCTCACTTTGCCACTGGATTCAAGCTAGCCTGGCTGATGACGGCTGATTAGCCAGAAACCGGTCCCATGATGCCTATTTCCGGTCCAGGGAAGACATGGCTTGGCAGTTCGGTCTGGATTGTTCACATGAGGCACAGGGTCAGACTGATTTGCATATGGCCATGTCTGAACTGGGGTGGCGGAGTGAGCTAAAGAATGATGATGGATTAAACCCAGATCAGTTGACTGGGGGTGAGTGCTTGCAATGTTCAACACTCCATCCATCATCCCCTTTGGTTTTGCTTTGTTTGCCATAAGTTGGCATGGTATGCCCAGACGTGGGTCCCTTGCTCACTTTGTTAATGGATTCAAGCTAGCCTGGCTGATGACGGCTGATTAGCCAGAAACCGGTCCCAGGATGCTTGTTTCCAGTCCAGGGAAGAAATAGCTCGGCAATTTGGGCTGGACTGTTGCCATGAGGCAGAGAGTCAGGCTGATTTGCATATGGCCATGTCTGAACTGGGGTGGCGGAGTGAGCGAAAGAATGATGATGGATTAAACCCAGATCAGTTGACTGGGGGTGAATGCTTGCAATGTTCAACACTCCGTCCATCAACCCCTTTGGTTTTGCTTTGTTTGTCATAAGTTGGCAGGGTATGCCCAGACGTGGGTCCCTTGCTCACTTTGCCACTGGATTCAAGGTAGCCTGGCTGATGACGGCTGATTAGCCAGAAACTAGTCCCAGGATGCTTGTTTCCGGTCCAGGGAAGACATGGCTTGGCAGGTCAGGCTGGACTGTTCCCATGAGGCACAGGGTCAGACTGATTTGCATATGGCCATGTCTGAACTGGGATGACGGAGTGAGCTAAAGAATGATGATGGATTAAACCCGGATCAGTTGACTGGGGGTGAGTGCTTGCAAAGTTCAACACTCCGTCCATCATCCCCTTTGGTTTTGCTTTGTTCACCATAAGTTGGCAGGGTATGCCCAGACGTGGGTCCCTTGCTCCCTTTGCCACTGGATTCAAGCTAGCCTGGCTGATGATGGCTGATTAGCCAGAAACCGGTCCCATGATGCTTTTTTTCCGGTCCAGGGAAGACATGGCTTGGCAGTTCGGGCTGGACTGTTCCCATGAGGCACAGGGTCAGAATGATTTGCATATGGCCATGCCTGAACTGGGGTGGCGGAGTGAGCTAAAGAATGATGATGGATTACACCCAGATCAGTTGACTGGGGGTGAGTGCTTGCAATGTTCAACACTCTGTCCATCATCCCCTTTGGTTTTGCTTTGTTCGCCATAAGTTGGCAGAGTATGCCCAGACGTGGGTCCCTTGCTCACTTTGCCACTGGATTCAAGCTAGCCTGGCTGATGACGGCTGATTAGCCAGAAACCGGTCCCATGATGCTTATTTCCGGTCCAGGGAAGACATGGCTTGGCAGTTCGGGCTGGACTGTTCACATGAGGCACAGGGTCAGACTGATTTGCATATGGCCATGTCTGAACTGGGGTGGCGGAGCTAAAGAATGATGATGGATTAAACCCAGATCAGTTGACTGGGGGTGAGTGCTTGCAATGTTCAACACTCCATCCATCATCCCCTTTGGTTTTGCTTTGTTTGCCATAAATTGGCATGGTATGCCCAGACGTGGGTCCCTTGCTCACTTTGTTACTGGATTCAAGCTAGCCTGGCTGATGACGGCTGATTAGCCAGAAACCGGTCCCAGAATGCTTGTTTCCGGTCCAGGGAAGAAATAGCTTGGCAATTTGGGCTGAACTGTTCCCATGAGGCACAGGGTCAGACTGATTTGCATATGGCCATGTGTGAACTGGGGTGGCGGAGTGAGGTAAAGAATGATGATGGATTAAAGCCAAGTCAGTTGACTGTAGGTGAGTGCTTGCAATGTTCAACACTCCGTCCATCATCCCCTTTGATACTTGAGATAGCCCACCTGTCAAATGAAAATATACAGACAGTCTGACCAAATTAAGGAAAGCATCAGGGCTGAAGTCATTAAAATGCTTGAGTTAGGGGTGATTGAGCCCTCTGAAAGTCCCTGGGCTAGCCCAGTGGTTTTAGTCCCCAAGCCTCATTCCAAGAGTGGTAAACCAGAGCTGAGGTTTTGTGTGGACTATAGAGGTCTCAATGCTGTCACTAAGACCGATCAACATCCTATCCCAAGTGCTGATGAATTAATTGACAGGCTGGGGCAGCTACATTTCTCAGTACTTTTGATTTGCCATCACGGTACTGGCAGATTGGTCTGACCCCAGGAGAGAAATCAGCATGCTCGACCCCAGAAGGACATTACTAGTTCACTGTAATGCCATTTGCATTAAAGAATGCCCCTGCCACCTTCCACAGGTTGGTGACCAAAGACCTTGCTGGGTTGGAGACTTTTAGTGCAGCATATCTTTATGATATTGATGTCTATAGCTCCACTTGGCAGGAACACCTGATCCACCTTGGCAAGGTCCTTGAGGCTCTGCAGAGTGCAGGCACTCGCTATCATACGAGTTACTTATCTTCGGTAACAATGTATCTGGTAGAGACAATTCTAGCCGCAGATTCCTTCGCGTAGAATTATCCCCAGGCGTGAGACTGGATCGGGAAACTTTTTTGCCACAGCATCCCTGCGCACCGGGGGCGGGGGACATCATGCAACTCCGCCCAGCGTCATCCGCGGACGTGACGTCACCTACGTCAGTTTTCTTCGGAGAACTTTTCCGCACCACAATGAGGAGCCACCAAATAAAAAACTGTGGGAGCATGGTGTGAAAAGTTGGCCTGATATATGATGCTCACTGGTTGTTATGAAAATAAACAGTATATTTATTAATAACAAACACCTCTGAACTCTTTATGAGATCAGAGGGCTAAGCACATGACAATCTCTTAGGAAAAATACAATAAGTTGCACAAAATTACAATGGTGCCCTAGGGGCACGGCAAACCATATACTAAGTAAATGGTATAAGGTAATCGATAGAAGGAATGGAGCTGTCCAGAGGCTGTAGGATCGTTGGGACCACGCTACCCTAACTTTAGGTAAGTAATAGGAGGCCCACGGAACGCGTGTGCAGAGTGTGAACTCACACGCGAGATGCGTAACAACGTCTATGGACAGTACAGTTCAAGAAAAGGGTGAGTACGGACAATACTGACTAGTTAGGACTAGAACGACTGTGGAACTGGACACTAGGAGAGTCAATCTACCCTTGAGCACTGAAATGCTCTTGTTACATCACCCACGGGCTGCGGGTGCATAGGTGCAAAGTCGTGTCGGGTTCCGGTGTTGAAGTCTATGGAGCCTGGAGGAAAAGATGCTGCAGGCGACCAGGAGGAAGATGTCCGGTGTGATCCAAGGGTGGATCAGAGATGCTGAAGACCTGAAAGCAGAGGGGACAATGTTCACAGTCACTAGCCAGTGACTGGAGTGGAACCAGGAAGGAACCAGATGTCGTCGTCGCGATCAGGTGAAGAGTGGACGCTTGACTCTGCAGCCACGTGGTCCAGGAGGTGTCTTCGACAACCAGGATGGAGGCACGAGCTGTCCCATGCAGGCTCTCGCTGTCGGCGGTGTCTGTTCCGGATTCGGCATCAACAGGCCCTGGCAAAGGCAACCCACGCAGTGAGTGGAAAAGGCGTCTGGTGCGGACTAGGAGAGTCCGGGGTGCCCCTCTTTTGGAAGGGAGCAAGGGCCAGTCCGGAGCAACCAGACTAGCAGTGTAGTTTTCAAAGTTCGTCGTCTAGGAGGCCACTAGTCAGCTGGCAAGTGACCAGACAATGCGTCGAGCAGCAAACAAGCAGAAGGGCCCCACGCGGATCTCGTGGAGGCTGGAGAGCTAATCTTCGGTGCAGGAGCTGCTCGGGGCTGGGGTTTCTCAATCCCCAAAGCACTTGGTCGAGTTTACCTCGGGAGTCGTGCTGGAAGGGAAGTGCAGTTTCTTTCAAGATGGCCGGTCCCACTTTGCTGCAGGTGTGAGTTGAGGTCGGAGAGGTCTGGGAATCCGGGTCTCGTTGGGCTCTGAAGTCTGGATCCTCGAGGGAAGACGACAAAGTGAAGCCGCTGGACGCTTGATGGTGCCTGCAGTTGCAGGGTTGACACTCCTTGCCCACAAGGGAGATTTCTTCAGTATTCTGTGGAGCAGAGCGTCGAAGTCCAGAGTTTCTTCTTGTAGAGTAGTTCAGGATTAATCTAATTTGGAATGGGACCAGCTCCTACCTTTATCCTGCTAAAGGGGGCTGTACTGGTGACTATGTCCCTCCCCTGGGTGGGAGCAGGAAGGGGGGTGGTTACACCCCCTATCCTTTGTCCGGTTTCGCGCCAGAGCTGGGGCAGGGATGCCCCAGCAACTGGTTTGAACCGGTGTATGCACAGGACACCTTGTGTGCCCCAGGCATGTCTCATTCCTTTCAGGCCTATCCTACCCAATACACAAAATCCTGTCTGGGGTGGTGCTAGCACCTCCCAAGGCAGGAAACCCTTTGTCCAAGCCTCCCTCGCTGGAAGGACTCCCAGCAGCAGGAGGTCTGACTTGTGTCTGTGGTGGCAGCATCCATTTTGTGATGCCAAGGCTCGAGTTAACTTTAACCGGGGTTCACAGTTACATACATAGAATTGGCGAGGGGGTAGTATTCCAATTCGTATGACACCTTACTCGACATGTTTTGATAATGCTATACCAAAGTTAGCATTTAACCGCAAGGATTATAAGGCACTTAAGAGTATATGGTATAGCGTTATCATGGAACAGCTATAAGGACTTGGTTCCGCAAGCTGCAGACAGGCTCAGCTCATGCTAGAGCACCATCTCACATAATTGGAGAAGCGTGGCTCAGTGGTTTGAGGCGGCAGACCCGGAAGCTGAGATCGACCGTGGACCAGGGTTCGATTCCCCGCCTCGGCGGGTCTCGGGCTCAAAATTCCACGGACTCGACAATTCTCGCTCTGGTGCCTACTCAACTCACGGGGTCACACTCTGCGACTCTGGGCAATAGCTTGCTTAATCTCCACTACGGCCCCTCGCGGTGGGATGCCTGGCTTTCACCTTGTGGACACCCTGCTGGGGTTTCTCACAGGGGAATACCAGGACGGGTTCCCTAAGCAAGCGCCGGGACGCTTACGGGCAGCTGTGCGCTTTACAAGTCCAACACATTTACATTTACATTTACATTTACATTTACAATTCCAAGCACTCTGCCTTCAGGATTGATAAGGCCTGCCATAGGAGTGACTGATAGGAATATATGTGTCCATTTTAGGGTTAGATATAGGTATACTATATCTATAGCAAAGGGTGATTACATCACCTTGCCCCAGCTGTCTTACCAGCCAGTTGTGTCTGTTTAGATGGCCAGCCAGGGGTGGCATAATACATGCTTCAGCCCCTGGTAGGCCCTGGGTACACCTATGCCCTGGGTACCTAAGGTACACTGTACAGGGACTGATAAGGTGGCCCAGTACCAATTGGTAAATGCACCTAAAGTACATGGATGTCAATTTAGAGAGAAAACAGCTAGGCTGTGGGTCTGATTAGCAGGTCCACAGCCAGGGAAAGTCGTAAAGCAGGGAAGCAAAAAGCAAAAATCTGGGGTGACCGTAGGATTGCAGACCCCACTCTCCTACACATGGGAACAGTGTGCAAAAAAGTATACAAAAAAGAAACCCCATAGAAACAGTGCAACACCACATTGCCCAAAGGTAGAGAAAGAGAGGAAGAACAGAGCAGAGCCCTGAGCAGCCACCCTGCCAATACTAATAATAATAACAATAATCCACATTTGTAAAGAGCGAACAATCACCCTTAAGGGTCTCTAGGCGCTGGGGGCCGTCGGGAAGATTAAGCAGGCTATTGCCCAGAGTCACATGGTGCTGGGCTAATCTTCCGCCGGCACCGGGGATCGAACTGTGATCCCCAGATTCCAACGTCAGTCACCCTGGCCGCGGCGCCACACCTCTCCATAGAAAGCAACCCCCCCACTCCTCCCCCGGAGACAGGGAACCTGCGTAAAAGTCAAGTCACATGTAGTAGGCCTACAACCACACCCCGAAACAAGGAAGGGGAGACAGTTCCAACAGGCAGGAACAACCAACCTCCAGCCACCCCACTCTAGAGGGTATCCACCCTTCAAGAAACAAGGGTAAGGCACGACCAGAGGGCCCCAACTCAGAGGCGGTAGAGAGGCCTGGCCCCTAGCAGCTAGAGGAAGGGAGGAAGGGAGAGGCAGGAGTCAACCTCCCCGACCTGGAGCAGCCAAGGCATTGGGGCATAGGAGCACCAGAACCCTACCTTCAGAGAACCTAAGAGGAGGGAAGAACAGCAACCAGACAGAGCCACTGTCAAGAGCAAAAGAAGGTACTCACAGAGGACATGGCCCCCCACCGGGAGGCGAGTACCAAGGACCAGCCCAGGGGTCCTCGCAGAACGGGGAGGAAGGGCGTGCCATGAAGGAATCTACGGCTAGAATCGTCTCTACCAGATACATCGTTACCAAAGGTAAGTAACTCATGCATCTGATAGAGACTAATAGCCACAGATTCCTTCACGTAGAATAGATACCCTAGCAATACCCACGGGGAAGGAGGGTCTGCGAAGGATCGCATCAGTCTGGACAGGACAGAAGGCCCACAGGGGACCAGCCCTGTAGACCAGGGAGGCAACCTCATCCCTACCAGGCAAGAGGCCCCCCACAAGACAAATGCCAGCAGCCCCAGAAGGGATGTAGGAGGAAGAAGATAGAGTGGAGGCCCATACACTCACAACAGAGAAACCAAGGGCTAGGCCGGAGAGGCTGAAGCACCCCACTCCACCCCCAGGGTAACCAAGCTTCCACCCAACGCCAGGACAGGCAGAGGAACAAGAAGAAACCCAGAGGGCCCAAGGAGACCAAGGAAGAGGCAAGCTCACCCAGAGGGAAGGCAACAGGCTAGCCAGAACGGCAGCTATAACCACAGAAGCATGAAGGACACTGAAGCATGAGGGGAATAAGTGGGAGGAGGAGGAGGAGTAGGAGGTGGAGGAAGACGGAGCCCCGCCAGGAACTTCTGGATGGCAGAGTCAGCCGGAGCATGGAACAACAGGCTGCCATCAAACCGAAGATCAATAAGCCGCTCCCGAATATTCTCATGGAACATGCCGTCCCGAAGCCAAGCATGGCGATGGAGGGCTACTGAAGAAGTCATAGCCCGGCCCAACACCTCCGAGATGTCCAGAGTGGAGCCGAGAATAAACGCCGCTAGCTCCCGGCCATCCAAAGCATGATGCCGTAGGTCCACCTAAACAGTCTCCTGGGAAGCCGTGGAACCCAGAGACTCAGTCGAATCCCACAGACAAGAGGAGGCCCTTGCCAATACACACACGGTGTTAAGGGCCCGCTGGGCCACACTGGTCGAGGCAAACATGTTGCGCCCCCAGGAGTCCAGCCAGCGGGCCTCCCGGGACAGCGGAGTCAACAGTGGCGGCTGGGAGCGAAAAACAGTCCTCAAGAGTGGACTGTCAGCAGAAGGGTGGAGGGAGAGGCACGCCGGGTCACGTGGCACCGGAAGGTGACGATGCAGAAGGTGCGGAGGCACCGGATCTCCAGAGGCTGGGTGCTTCCAAGCTCCCTCCAGGGAAGAAAGGAGTGAACCCTCAAAGGGGAGTAAGATCTCCCTCCCACCAGAGCCCTGGTGGAGAAACTCCAAGAGATGGTCCGCCGGAAAATGAGCAATGGGGTCCCCCATGCGTAGAATGCCCACTGCCATGGACACCGCATGCGCAAAGGCCGCACCCGCTTCCGTAGGGCCTTGCGGAGAAGAAATCAGCTCCTCCCTGGGTGACGGTTGTAGACTAAGACGACCGTCCCGAAGCAAAGCGGGACGGGCAATGGCCAGACCTGAGTGCCAGAAGGCACTGAAGAATGGGGTACCTGCCCCTCCTCCGACGAGCATCTCGGCCTCAGAAAGGGCGGGGAGCCACCCTTCGACGCCAGTGAAAAAGACAACACGCGGCAGCCAGTCTCCGAGGAAGAGGACACCAAAATGCAGCCAGCCTCTGGAGAAGAGGGAGTGTCCGAAGACGAATCCGCTGGAGCCGTGGAGTCTGCACCCTGGGGTAGGACGCCAGCACCATCCAGCGCCGAAGGAGAGTCTGGATAGGGCTCCTCCAAGTCACACCGCACTGGGGACCGGAGTGGGGCCAGAGCCAAAGTGGCCAAAGGGCGGCGCCGAAACGGCGCCGACTCGACCTCCGCCGAATCAGCCGCCTGCTTGTAGGGACGAGATGGACCGGGGGAGTGACTCAAAGTTCTCCGCCAGCCTCGGCCCAGAATGTTGTGGAGGTGGTTCAGCAACCCATGTGGTGGCGCCAGGGACGACTCAACCTCCCACTCACCCTCTAACGAGGCAGACGCCCGCGGGGAGGAACAAGAAAGGCCCGGAGGGGAAAGAGGAGCCCCCCCACCTAGGCCCAAAGCAGGACGAGGAGAGGGCACCAAACCATGTAGCACTGCCCGAAGCAGACACCGGCACCTGGACGGCATCAGCTCAGCCTTGGATGAGGCCTTCGCCTGCCCAGAAGGCCGAGCGAGGCTCGGGATGCAACCCGAGCCCCGGCGACCTCCCGCAACACCACAGGGACTCCCGCGGGAGTTTGCAGCGAGGCAGAGGTGCTGTGGCCTGAAGGAGGGACCCCAGAGAGGCCGCACCCCAACAGCACCGCATCCTCCAAGCCTGCGCCGAAGCCGCAGCCGGCGGTGCTGCGGAGGGCCCCGTGCGAGGCAAGGGATCCGCCGACGCCCCAGGAAGGGAAGGAGGAGGAGACGCCAGCAAGGCCTGCAAACCCGCCGCGCATGTCTCCATCTGGATTCTCGACGCCCCCTCACTGGGAAACGGTGGATAGGAGGACAATACGTGGGGCCGCATCAGCCGGGGAGAGCCAACGCCCACGGAAGACCGAACACCAGCCCGTGGAGACAAACTGCAACACTTTCCCACTGGGGAGCGACGCTCTCGTAACGTAGGAGAAGGACGAAGACAACGACCACAGCCGTATCTGAAGCCGTCTGTTGAAGCTGATCGAGGGGAGGAGGTCGACTTGGAGAGACGCGCCGATAGAAGTTTCATGCGGCACTCCCGCCGCGACTTCAGTTTCAACTGTTGACACGCCTCACAATCAGTGGTGCCGTGATCCTCCCTCAAACACTACATATAAATGAGATGAGGGTCCGTCACCGACATAGGATGCCCACACAACGTGCAAGTTTTGAAGCCCGAAGGCATTCGCACACTGTTCCACCAGTACAGAAGACAAGTGGTGAAGAAAAAAGGCCCCCAAACAGGCCCGCAGCAAGACCGGATCCGCATTGCACGCGGAAAAGGAAAAAACTGACGTAGACGTGCCAGGGTGGGGCTTAAATGACCTCGCTGACGTCACGTACGCGGACGACGCCTGGGCGGAGTCTCGTGATGTCGCCCCGCGCCGGGCGCGCAGGGATGCTGTGGCAAAAAAGTTTACGAATCCATTCTCACGCCTAGGAATAATTCTACGTGAAGGAATCTGCGGCTAGTAGTCTCTATCAGATACGGCAAGCAAGTGCCAGATAGGGCAGGGTTCTGTTGTATACTTGTTCCACCTTGTAGGTGGAGGCCAAGTTCAACCCTTACAGCCCAAGATACAAATAATTGTGGACTGGGTAGCTACAACAACCCAGACTCAAGTCAGGGCATTCCTTGTCTTGACAGGCTACTACAGAAGGTTTGTGAAGGGGTATAGTACCGTTGTGGCACCCCTCACAGAGCTGACCTCCAAGAAAAAAAACAATGAAGGTACCAATTTTGGAAAAATATACTTTGTATTTTATTTTAAGACCAAGATCTTTGCAGTAAGGTAAGTAAGTTTTTAAATAAAAATACTTTTCACTTTCAAAAGTCGACATCAAATATTTTTTGAAGCAGTTTATTGTTATCCTATGGGGAAAACAATAATGATGTTTAACAGGTAAGTACCACACTTACAAATCCAATCCTCGTGCCCAAAGGTCAGCAAGGAGCAGGGGTCAGGTGAGTACCAAAACTGCACCACCAGCTGCACAGGAGCGGCTGGGTGCAGAGGTCAAAGTCGGATTTCAGTCCATTGCGCTTCAATGGAGACTGGGGGTGCCTTGAGCCACACTGCTTGCAGGTAAGTGGATCAATTGGAGGGGCCAAGCTTTGGGGGTTAACACAAGCACAGGGGGTAACATAAATTAGCACCAAACCTACAACACCAGCAGCATAGGGGCAGCTGCTTGCAGTGTGCAAAATCAGCGTCAGGCGTCAAATGCTTTTCAATGTAGTTTCGTCTTTTGGCAAACTGGCTGCAGGCGTCGCACTGGAGGTTGCACAAAGGAGACCAACAACAGTTGAGGTAAGCAGAGATGTAGGGGGTCACAGGGGCACCGTTGGTTCAGCTCACCAAGGCCCAGGGGCTTCGGTGCAGAGGTGCCTTTCAACGTTGGAGTTTTCTTACTGGACCAGGTACCAGTAAAAGGGGGGCCTCTGAATTCAGGCTGCAGGTGCCGTCGTGGAGGTCAGAAGCAGTCAGCCAACACTGGGATTGAGGTCAGGATCGCTGGAGAGACTTCACTGAACAGGTGGGCCTCTCAGACTCGGGCAGTGGGTAGGAGACACGGATCTCCCTGGATCCGGAGTCCTTGTAGTCGTTTTTTTCTGGACAGGGCCTTTGTCCTCGAGTTGTTGGAGTCTTTTTCGAAGGCAGCAGTCCTCCTAGGAATTTCAGAGGTTGCTGGCTGCAAGAGAGGTCACAGGTTCGTTGAAGCTGGAGACAGGCTAGTAGGGCTGGGGCCAATGCAGTCGTTGTTTTCAGTCTACTCTGCAGGGATGTCTTCTTTCTTCTTAGGTCACCGCAGATCTGAGTCACAGGTCTGGGGGAGCCACCTAAATACAGATTTAGGGGCTTTTTAGAGGAGAAGCATGGCGGGCCAATGGACACCTTCGTATCACAAAATATTTAAACAGGGGGTACTGGGGAAAATATTTAAAGACCAAACAGTATTCTGTCCCCAAACTGACCCTTACATAACAAACAAGAAACCATTGGTCTCCCCTTCCAGCTTAGTCCAGTCAGAGGTACCGACGGACAGAGCGGTGCCTCATTCCCTGAGCGGATGACAGGTGAGGTGAGGTGAGGGGTACTGACGAACAAAGACAGGAATGGGTCCAATACTCGTGTGATATTCAAACATATTCAGGATTCACAGGTGATCATAGGTTGTATTGAACCAACCACTTTGTTTTGAGACTTTGTATTTAGTTTGTGCACATTAAGCGCACTATATTGCAGTAGCGATTCCATCTGTTTAGGTCCTGATGAAAGCCTAGATCAGAGGATCCATAGGCTGAAACATGTAGACCTGTCATCCTTGTGGACTTTCTACAGTTATTCTTTTAAACTGCACACGCACTGTTTTAGTTTTGACACTGGGATAGCGTCTATTAAAATTGTTTCAGTGTCCTGGTAGTCAATTTTAAATTTCATTTTTTCACACATTTATTTACATGCACTGCAATCATCATCACCACTCCTAAATTAGAATTCTGTCTCATCATATTGGGATCATAGTGGATTCCATCTTAGGCCACTTATCAAAACATCCGTGAGTGATGGGATTATGTACTCTTTAAAGGGACTCCTTTGACCAAAACAGTTTAGTTTGCTGTTGTCCAATGGACACCTTACCTGAGGTGACTACACCCTCTATTATGCCACCCTCCTATGGGAGTGGGCATAGGCCTAGCCCAGATTGGAGGGGTCCCCACATCTTAAAGATGGCGGGGACTGTAAGAAGTGCTTCACCTCGCCTCCCCCACCTTAGGGGTGGAGTTGGCAGAGGTGGATACATCTTCTATTCTGCTAGGTTTTCCCTCCAGTTTTCCCACCCAAAGTGGGGTGTAAACCGGGGGCTACCATCTGAGGTGGGGGTTACATTTCGGGTGACAGGCCTTTTAAGCTAGCTTCCCCCTTCGAGCACTGGCCCATCATGCGGGAGAAGGTGTGACACCTCTGCCCAGGATGTATATTGTTTCTGGTCCCAGAGAGCAGGGGCTCTCCACCCAGGCGTCCAGAAACATACCTGGTGGTGGCTGGCTGCCTACAGCTGGTCAGAGACCACACCAGGGTTGCTAGAGTTTCAGGGGGTACCTCTGAGGTGTCCCCTGAGTACATGGTACAATAACTCCCACACTGTGTTCAGTGAAGTAATAATGATGCTGAGGAACTCGAGTTGTCGAGTTCCCAGCCCATATACTATCTATGGCTTGCCTGGCACTTACAATATCAAGGAATGGACCCTCATATTGTGGGGGTATATCTGCTCATGCAGATATGCACTCACCTAAGGTATAGTGTACCCTGCCTTAGGGCTGTAAGGCCTGTTAGAGGGATGACTTACCTATACCTCCAGGCAGGGTGCCATGTCGACTGTGTTGTTTCTCACCTCACCTGGGCAGTGGCACAGTCCCAGTGAGGGGGGTCCCAGGAGATCCTCCTCAACTCCCAGGCCCTCTGTACCCAGGGTAACATTTATTAGGGGATTCAAGGGGGCAGAAGTACCAATGGTGGATATGTATTTAGGGAAGAAGTACTGGCACAGGGGACCTGGTTTGCTGGAACCCTGTGCACTACAATTAAAACCACATCAAAACCAGGCAAAAAGCGGGGGCTAACGATGTAAAAAAGAGGCGCTTTCTTGCACCATTGATGATGTCAATGACCAGCCTGTTGTGTTCATTAGCAGGCGGTTGCTCCACAGAGAACAATATTGGAGTGCTATTGAAGCCTATGCTGTGGTTTGGTCGCTGAAGAAGCTGAGACCATTCTTGTTTGGTACTCACTTCCTAGTAAAAACTGCTCACTGGAGTCTCAGATGGCTGATGCAAATGAAAGGTCAAAACCCCAAACTGTTGAGATGGTCCATCTGTCTACAGGGAATGAACTTTACAGTGGAGCGCAGACCTGGGACTTACCATGCCAATGCAAATGGCCTTTCCAGGTTTTTCCACTCAGAAAACGAAAACTCTCTTGGGGAAGGTTAGTCTCATTCTCTTTTGTTCGGGAGGGTTGTGAGGAAAGTGCCCCTTTTAGACATAGTCACCCCCACTTTTTGCCTGGTATTTGATGACGTTTTGACTGACATGCATTGGGTTCCTGCTAACAAGGTCCCCAAGTGCCAGTACTCTTTCTCTAAAACAAGGTGACAGTGCAATTGTTCCCCAATTGGCCACGACCTTTAGTACCCCCGTAAGACCCCATTAAATGGTATCCATGGCACCTGGGACATGGGTACTAAAGAGATTCCCTAAAGGCTGCAGCATGTATTGTGCCACCCTAAGGGACCCACCACCAAACTCATGCAGACTGCCATTGCAGGTTGAGTTAAATGATGCATACAAAAGTGAAAACATGGTATGGCACACACCTTGTGTGCCATGCCCACAGAAACTGCATGCAATATATGTAAGTCACCCCTACAGCAGGCCTTTTAGACATATGTCAGGGTGCATTATATTACATGTGAAGACATATTTCTGTGCTGTCTAGTTCAATTGCAAGCTAGTATTAGTGAATAGGTACGCCATCTTAAGTATAAGTACTTGGCACTGGTCATTACGAGCTCCCCAACTACATGATAGCTTCACCAAAGCCTATGGTGTTTGGTATCAAACATCTTGTCTTGTCTGATGACATGCATGGATTTATTCAAACATGCACCCAGAGGGCACCTTAGAGGTTCCCTTTAAAAACCTACCAGCCTCTTAGTGTGCTGGCTGACTGCTATCAACCAGCCTGCCACCACAGACAGGTTTCTGAACCCCTACAGGTGAGAGCCTGCGCTTTCTGAGGCCAGAAACAATGCCTGCTCTGGAGGACGGGTTTCACACCTCCTCCAGCAGGATGGCTAGTGAATCTGCATACAAGGCCAGGGATGTCAAAGTCCTTGCCACCTTTGATACGCAAACACAGCATCCCCCAGACCTGGGAGATGCCAACCCCTGCCCTGAGGCCCTTTTGGCACAAGGACAGACAAGAACTTAGCTATGCTAGGTGGCATGGGGCACTACCAGGCCAGTCACACCCTACGAAGGGCTGCCTGATGTGCCCCACGAAGGAACATTTTCATCATTTTGATTTTGGTGGAACTATGAATTCTGAAGGAATGGTTATGCCCACTGCCCAATGGAAGTGGTTATATAGGGGGTGTAGTGACCCCAAGGGTAAGTAATCCCTTGGCTATTACCCTTCACTCCCCTTCATGCCCCTAAATTGATTATTTAGGTGGCCCCCCGACACCATGAACCTATATTCATCTGACAAAAGAAAGAAGAAGACAAAGAAGAGCCGAAGAAGCGAGAACTGCGGAATGCTGATGGATTTTGGCACCATATCCTGTCCAGATCCATGACAACCGACAGTGCTTTCCTGTTCTCAGCATCCCCATGAACCAAGCCCTCTGTTGGGAGCTCCCAGACTTGTCCCCAAGTGTCCCTCTGCAGCATGTTTCTTGATGCCCCCCCTCTTTGCCTAAGGTGCAGCGAGCACGGCTACCAAACCGTCAAGCACCTCTGCACCTGGCCACACCAGGGCAGGTAAACTTGAACTGCAGATGATATTTGGAACTTGGTCCCCTAGCACATTAGGTCCTAAAAGGGTCCCTTGAGAAAGAACCATTTGCAAATACTTGTATGTAGTATATGCATTTTTCAGCACAAAGAAAGCATTATTGTTTAAAAACGCATTTGTGCTACAATTTTACTTACCTGTAAAAATTGCTGTTACGAAAAGTACTTACCTAATTTCGAAGTTCATGTTGTTAAAATTTATATAAAAATACCTGTTATTTTTCTAAATTGGTCTTGAGTTTCTTCTTGAGTATGTGTCTCATTTATTGACTCTGTGTATGTGTGTTCAACATATGGATTAACACTTCCCTCTAATAAGCTGAAACTGCACACCCACACTACCACAAAAGAAAGCATTTGGGATTCTTAATTTAAACTCTGTAAACCAATAAGAGAAGTCTGCACTTTATACAGAGTATACCTCGTTTTGGTAAACTACTTAAAAAGCCAGCTTCCTACATCTACCCAACTATAAGTGGCCTGACTGCTTGCTGCCATCGAGAAAGTCAGAAGTCCTTGGCTTAGCGTACAGATGCTAAAAATGTCCATTCTGATGTTCCCTCTACCATTCTTCCGAAATATATTGAAAAGGTGAATACCCAGAATATTTCTTCACACTTTTAGAGAGTGTTTCACAAAATGTCTCTAGGCCTCAAAAAAAGGGCAAATTATAATAATACCTGTATTTAATGGTGGTATGCATACGCAATGGGGCTACTTTATATGCTGATGTAAAGGATGTTTGAAAGGTTAAATTATGGTGAAGTGGTGGACAGGCAGAAATTTTGCACAGTATGACTCAAGAACAATGAAGCTCCTCAACAGCTGTATTTTTATATGAAGGATAGCAAGGATCGATGGCTTGATCACAAGCCGACCCAGAAGAGAGGAGTGTTTTGCCGTACCTCCATTCGAAAAAGGATCTCTAATTATTAAAGGGACGGAGGATCTCAACATAACCTGTCTTGGCAATTCCAGCTAGAGGTCGGGCCCTTAAGAAAATCTTGTTTATGACCCGCTGGAAAAGGAACTTTATAGGACTGATACAGAGAAGGTCTACAATTTTGGAATAAAATCATCATTCATATCAGTTGCGATCCCTGTGCTATCAAGCAGTAAGTTTTTATGAAAAGATGGGGCTGTATTGACATAAGAGTTGACAAGACTACAGATTAAGAAGTCTCTCCTAGTGAAACAGGTGTCTGCATGCAAATTAATTAAACAAAACAAAGAGTGTTTATATTCAAGTCTTGATAAAGATGGATTTATAAGCTCTTTTCTCCATCGAAGCGCGTCAACGCCATTTCTTGATTCACAATCCGTCCACTGGACATTAGGGTGAATAAAAGCCAATTAAAGACAGCTTATCTCCATGCCCACATTATGAAACAAGAACGAATGTGTATAATCTCAAAGGCAATGGGTTTTATGGACAGGGACAGCCGCATACATCGTTGTTACTCGTGCAGACAGAACGCCGGATTCGCGGCTTGGTGCACATTAAGGTCCAGGGACATACGGACTTTGTATCGGGACTCGACAAATAGGGTTTTTCCAGCTAAACTGTCTTACCAACCGTGGAGCACCTATCGATATATGCTGACGATTGGATTTTACCGATCTACTGCATTTTTCTATGTACCTCGGATACGGCCACCTTTGGAGTTATACGAACCCCTTTTTTCGAGTCATTGAAGAAACATTGAATGAGCTACATCAAGGGAACGTGCAAGATACCCTTACCGGGTTGGAATTATCACCGGTCAAGTGGTTTTACATTATACGCCATCATTTCAAGAAAGCCCTGAAGAGTCAGAGCAATCTGTACTCTGACGAAACACGTGTCGGCTGGCGTAAGGTCTTTTGGGCAATAAAGAACGACAATTGCTCAAACAGAAGAAGCGAAATATTATTTTCTAGGACTCTATCTATTTGACTACTGTTCAAAATACGAATGAATTGATATGTTGTGTGCCTAGGAATTTGTGTTAAGAACGAATGTGTAACTCGCTAAGACTAAGTTTTGTAGCCTAGCCTTTGTTCTTTTCACTTTTCTTTATATTTTCATGCCATTTTATGATTATTGTTTTTAATGTATTGTTGTTTTATAAATTATTGTGATATGAAATGTATTGACTGGCGTGTTTGCCCAGGTTTTTAAAGAAAATTTTGTAAGAATAAAACTCTGGTGATATATATTTTCTCATACTAGCATCTTATTTGTTTTTCCCTATTGCATATGGTTCAAGCTTAAAGTGTGCGAATGGTGGTGATGGACTGTTAGAGATTACTAGGGTGTACATAATTTACAAATTGATTACTCCTTGTTTGGAAAATTGCCCAAAGGGATCCTTTGATTTTCACTTTGTTAGTGCCCTATTCCCTTTGGTGATAAGGGGGCCTCTCTTTCTTGTATACACTTGAAACCCCTACCCTCCACTCAGCCTTACACTACAATTGGGTGTGGATATTGCTATGTCGTACCATCAAATCAATGCAAGAAAGCCTTCAACTCTTCGAACCATTGAGATAAAACTCTCTTCAATTATAATGGGAAATTTGCCCAACCTACCAAAGAGAAAACATGAGACAAAAGCAGGAGTCGACGATAACTAGCAGCAGAGCGATTTTTGGGAAGAAGCATATTACCTCCATCCGAACTGCATTGGCATGAATGTAATTAGTGTGGCCATGTGGCCTGCATCTCATTTTATTGACTATTTCATCTTTGTCAATAAAAGATTATAGTTTCAGTACAATGTGACAAGAGTCTCTCTTCTATTGTTAGCGTGGTGCTGCAAGTGCAGCCTTAGCACCAAACAACAGAAGTCCCCGCATTCCAGAGTCTATCTACAAAAGCACAAGCTTCAGAAGTGCTTGAAAACAAATCAAACTTCTTGGAAGGGTGGGCATCAATATAACCACCAAGAAGACTAAGGGTAACTTCAGCAAAACGTTCCTGGGAGGCCTCCAAATAGCAGGCAAAAGGTTGGTGGTGTCCCTGTCACTTCTTGGGCACCACAGAAACCCAAAAATGCAAATGCTCGAGCTGAACAGCCTCAGTGTACACTCTGATGTCAACGCAGGCTTAATTTTTGTTGTTATTAGGTCAAGCCTGGGCAGCAAATGTGCTGCTCTGCGAGGCATGCTGTGTTGAGGTAGGGACATGAAGCTCCGCCCACTCTCCACCCACTCTCCACCCACATATTTCATTGGCTTGTGTCTTCGTTCTCTGTAAACTGTGGCCGTTCATTGGTCAAAAGGCTTAGTAATCCCTCGTTAGTGCCTCCTTGCCTCATTTTGTAACTTTCAATGGCGACTCCCCCTTTTACGTGTGTTGTTGCTCGGTAGGCTTTAATTACAGCCTCCGAGCACTATTTTCTCAAATAGCTTTGTCATGCCTGCTGTCGCAGACACGACTCATTCTCTCCAAAAGCTTTTTTTAATTTTTATAGCACGCATTCGCAATGCAATAGGTCTCGCATTTGCAAGAGTTTAAGCTATTGGCGTTGTAAATTACAATGCCTTTTATTTATCTGTCTCAAAAACGTCACATAAATAAAGGGAATTGTCATTTACAATGCCAATAGCTCAAACTCTCATAAATGCGAGACCTATTGCATTGCAAATGCTTGTTTTCTTTATCTCACTCAAGTAATCTCGAACCACACTTTATATATTTTTCAAGAGTCGGGTGCCCAAGCCAGTTTGATAGGGTGCTGTAACTGTGCTGGTTGGAGGCCACATGGGGAGCCCACTACCACGAGGTCCTGCTGGCTCTGTGCCTGGCCAAAACTGCTCTATGCTGGCACAGAACTCAGCTCCCCACAGAGAAAATCATGGAAAGCAGGGGAGTGTGAGAAGTTGGCCTGATATATAATGTTCACTATTCTAGTGAGCACTTGGTATCAGTCCAAACAACCCTTATTGATGATTGGTTAAGTCAACCTGATAGACCAGCTATCCTAGTAGCATGGATACGAGCAGTCTAAGGCTAAGACTCTAGAGGGCGTGTTAAGCCAGCTGTTTTACCATCACATTACCCCTTGAACACCAAGTGAAAGGACACCACACAAGTTGTTATGAAAATAAACAGATATTTATTTATAACAAGACTACCCTGAACTCTTTATGAGTCAGGGAGCTAAGCACATAACAAAACTCTTAAGAAAATACTTTAAGTCGCACAATTTACACAAATGCCCTAGGGGCACGAAAAACAATATATTACAAAAGTGGAATGCGAACTACTAGCAGGTAAGTAACTATTCTCATGGACTTTAGAAACGCTAGTCCTACAATGCTAAACACTTGGATTAGTTGCAGGAGGCCTGTGGACGTCGTGTGCAGAGTGGGAACTCTCACGCGTAAGGCGGGAAAAAGTCTATGGAGGCTAGTAGTTGGAAAGTTACTGTTCTCGGGCGAACCCGACTAGGTGGGTCGAAAACGGGGGTGGATCCGAACACTTAGGGTGTAGGACTATGCTGAAGCACCGGAGTACTTGGTTTACCTAGCCCAGGGGCTGCGGCTGCATAGGGTTGAAGTTGCGTCGGAAACCCACGTTGAAGAACCAGGAGCCTGAAGAAAGAGTTGCTGGCAGGCGGCCAGTGAAGAGAGTTCGTGGAGATCCAAGCCTGGATCAGGAAAGAAGAAGACCTGAAAGCAGAGGGGACCAAGTTCTTAATCACTAGCCAGTGATTAGATGGGCACCAGGGTGGCACCGGACAAAGTCACCTCGACCAGGTGAGTGGGCGCTGCTGGGCTCTGCAGTCTCTCGGACCAGGAGGCGTTGTCGGCGACCAGGATGGAGGTGCGAGCTGTCCCACGAAGGTCTCTGCTGTCGACGTCGCTGGACCCAGGATTGGGGCAACAAGTCTTGGCAAATGCAAGGCCCACGCGGTGGACCTAAAATGGCGTCTTGAGTGGACCAGGAGGGTCCAGGGTGCTCCTCTGTTGGAGGGGAGCAAGGGCTAGTCTGGAGCAACCAGACCAGCAGTAGTTGTCGTCGTGGAGCATCGTGAAGCGGTCACTAGCCAACGGGCAAGTGACCTGGACAACGCGGTGAGCAGCAAAGAGCAGAAGGGCCCCACGCAGATCTCGTGGATGCAGGGGGGCTGAACTTCGGTGCTGGAGCTGCTCAGGGTCGGGGCTTCTCTTACCCCAAAGCACTCAGTCGAGGGTCACTCGGGAGTCGTGCTGGACAAGCGTCGTGCAGTTCTGAAGATGGGCGGTCCCTCGAGGTCTCGTCGCACCCACGGATCACAGCTGGGCTGATGATGTAGGTTGAGGTCAGAGGTGCCAGGGAAGCCAGTTCTCGTCGTGCTGGAGCAGTCTTGATCCGAAGGAGAGACTGGCAACAAACCGCGATACTTGGTTGGTGCCTGCTGCTGCAGGGTGACTACTCCTTAGTCACAAGGGAGAAATCTTGAGAAGAGTCTTGAGTTCCTTCTTGCAGAAAGTAGTTTCAGGATTCAAAGATGATCTGATTTGGAAGGGGGCCAGTTCCTACCTTTATCCTGCAAAAAGGGGCTGGCACGCGACTAAGTCCTGCCCTATGGGTGGGACTAGGAGGGGGGTGGTTACACCCCTCTCCTTTGGCGGGCTTTCCCCAGGCCAGGGGCTGGAGTGCCCCTGGAACTGGTTTCAGCCGGCCTATGCACAGTGAGCACCGGGGTGCCACTTGCAGTCACCTTCCTCTAAAGCCCTGCCTACCTAGGATACACAAAATCCTGTCTGGGACGGTGCTGGCACCGCCCCTGACAGGAAACCCTTTGTCCTTGCCTCCTGCTCTGGGAGGACTCCCAGCAGCAGGAGGGCAGACTTGTGTCTCGGTGGCAGCATCCATTTTGTGGAGCTAAGGCTATGTCTGACTTTAACCGGGGTTACAGGTTACATACATGTCGTGTCCCTCTAGAAGGGTGGAATGCTAACCCCGTTGCCAGAATTGGCGAGGGGTTAGTATTCCAATTTGTATGACACCTTACTCGACATGTTTTGATAAAGCGATACCAGAGTTGGCATATAACCGCGAGGATTATAATGCACTTAAGAGTATATGGTATGCGATATCATGGAAACGGCTAAGGGATGGATCCCGAAAGCCGCAGACAGGCTCAGCTCATGCCAGAGCACTATCTCACACGATTCCAAGCACTCTGCCTTCAGGATTGTTAAGGCCTGCCATAGGAGTGACTGATAGGAGATCTGTGTGTCCATTTAGGTTTAGATATAGGGATACTATATCTACAGCAAAGGGTGAGTACACCACCTTGCCCCCAGCTGTCAAGCAGCCAGTTGTGTCTGTTTGGTTAGTCAGTCCAGGGGTGGCATAATACATGCTGCAGCCCCTGGGAGACTTCTGGGTACACCTCAGCCCTGGGTACAGGGACTTGGAAAGGGCCCAGTGCCAATTCAGTACCTGGGTACAATTTGGAATAGAGAGAACAGCTAGGCTGTGGGTCTGATTAGCAGGCCCACAGCCAGGGAAAGTCGTAAACCAGTGAAGCAAAAAGCAAAAATCTGGGTGATCATAGGATTGCAGACCCTACTCTCCTACATGACCCCCCCCCCAAACTTTGGGACAATAAACTAACCTTGACCAGGTGAGTCTTCTTGCTCTAAGTGGAAATACCTGGAGAGCCCATCGGCATTGCCATGATCAGTACCAGGTCTGTGCTCCACTGTAAAATCCATCCCCTGTAGGGAAATGGACCACCTAAGTAGTTTGGGGTTTTCACCCTTCATCTGACTTAGCCATAAGAGGGGCTTATGGTCGGTCTGAACTGTGAAGTGAGTTCCAAACAAGTAGGACCTCAACTTCTTCAGGGCCCATACCACAGCAAAGGCCTCCCTCTCAATAGCTGACCAATTTTTCTCTCTGGGGGTCAGCCTTCTGCTAATGAAAGCAATTGGCTGGTCGTTGCCATCAAAATTCAGCTGAGATAGAACAGCTCCCACACCCAACTCAGAAGCATCTGTTTGGACAATGAATGGTTTGGAGAAGTCTGGACTCTTTAGGATAGGTGCTGTGCACATGGCCTGCTTTAGGTCATCGAATGCTTTCTGACAGCTTGCTGTCCACTGAACTTTCTTTGGCATCTTCTTGCTTGTCAGGTCATTAAGGGGGGTCACTATGGACCCATAATTTCTGACAAACTTCCTATAGTACCCAGTCAGGCCCAAGAAAGCTCGAACCTGAGTCTGGGTGATTGGAGGAGCCCAGTCCTTGATGGCCTGTATCTTTTTCTCCAGTGGCTGAACCTGGCCTCCACCTACAAGGTGGCCCAGGTATACAACCTGTGTCTGCCCTATCTGGCACTTAGTGGCCTTGATAGTGAGGCCTGCCTTTTGCAGGGCCTCTAACACTTTCCTCAGGTGGACCAGGTGATCCTCCCAGGTGGAGCTAAAGACAGCAATATCGTCCAGATATGCTGCACAGAAGTCATCCATCCCAGTGAGAACTTGATTCACCAGCCTTTGGAAGGTGGCAGGTGCATTCTTCAACCCAAAGGGCATTACCACAAACTGATAATGTCCACCAGGGGTAGAAAATGCTGTCTTGGGCCTGGCTTCCTCAGCTAACCTGATTTGCCAATACCCAGCTGTCAGGTCAAATGTGCTTAAGTAGTTGGCAGAAGCCAATCTATATATAAGTTCATCTGCCCTTGGTATTGGGTGGGCATCAGTCTTAGTGACTGCATTGAGGCCTCTGTAGTCTACGCAAAACCTCATCTCTCTCTTACCACCCTGGGTGTGAGGCTTTGGCACTAGAACTACTGGGCTAGCCCAAGGGCTATCTGAGGGCTCAATGACTCCCAGTTCCAACATTTTCTGCACTTCTGTTTTGATGCAGTCTCTGACATGATCAGGCTGTCTGTAGATTTTACTCTTGACAGGCAGACTGTCTCCAGTGTCCACTTCATGGGTGCACCAATCAGTTTGACTGGGTGTCAGAGAGAACATATGTCTGAAGGATTGCAGAACGTGTCTGCAATCCTGTTGCTGATGTTCAGAGAGGCTGCCACAAAAGACAACACCATCTACTGATCCATCATCAGGATTCTGAGTGAGCAGGTCTGGGAGAGGGTCACTCTCTTCCTCCTGTCCCTCATCTGTGGCCATGAGCAAGCTCATGTCCTTCCTGTCGACATATGCCTTGAGCTTGTTCACATGGAGCACCCTGAGGGGGCTCCTGGGGGTTCCAAGGTCCACCAGGTAGGTGACCTCTCCCTTTTGCTCAATGATGGTGTGGGGCCCAGACCATTTGTCTTTGAGGGCTGCTGGGGCCACTGGCTCCAGTACCCACACCTTCTGTCCAGGCTGGTACACAGTCAGGACAGCCTTCTGGTCATGCCAAGCTTTTTGGAGTTCTTGGCTGGCCTCTAGGTTTTTAGTTGCCTTCTCCATGTATTCAGCCATCCTGGAGCGGAGACCAAGTACATAGTCCACTATGTTGGTTGCAGGCTTTTTGAGAGGTCTCTCCCATCCTTCCTTCACCAAACACAGGGGTCCTCTTACAGGATGCCCATACAGAAGCTCAAAAGGGCTGTAGCCAACCCCCTTCTGTGGGACCTCTCTGTAAGCAAACAAGAGGCAGAGTATCAGGACATCCCATCTACGCCTGAGCTTTTCAGGTAGTCCATGAATCATCCCTTTGAGGGTCCTGTTGAATCTCTCAACAAGCCCATTGCACTGTGGATGATAGGGTGTGGTGAACATGTAGTTAACACCACATTCCTTCCACATTGCAGTCAGATATCCTGACATGAAGTTTGCACCTCTGTCAGAAACAACCTCCTTAGGGAAGCCCACTCTGGAGAACACTCCAACTAGGGCCCTTGCCACTACAGGTGCTGTAGTGGTCCTAAGTGGAATACCTTCAGGATACCTGGTGGCTTGGTCCACCACCACCAGTATAAACTTGTGCCCTGATGCTGTCTGGAGTTCCATTGGACCAACAATGTCAATCCCCACTCTTTCAAAGGGAACCCCCACCACAGGTAGTGGTATGAGGGGGGCCTTTGTTGTGCCACCTGACTTACCACTGGCTTGGCAAGTGACACAGGAGCGACAAAACTCCTTGGTATTCTCATTCATGTGGGGCCAGTGAAAGTGTGAGACAAGTCTGTCCCAAGTCTTTGTCTGACCTAAGTGACCTGCAAGGGGAATCTCATGGGCCAAGGTGAGAAGGTAACCTCTCAGAGACAAGGGGATGACCAGCCTCCTGGTTGCACCAGGCTTGGGGTCTCTTGACTCAGAGTACAGGAGTCCATCTTCCCAGTATACCCCGTGGGCACCTGTGGCATTCCCTGCAGCCTCAGCAGCAGCCTGCTGTCCGAGGGGTTCAAGGGAAGGGCAGTCTAACTGTGCCTTCCCCAGGTCTTCCCTGGAGGGTCCCCCTGAGCCCAGAAACTCAACTTGATCAAGTTCAAGCTCTTTAGGCTCAGTTTCCCTCAGCTCTCTCAGATCAGCCTCCTCAGAGACTTGATCCTCAACCTGGGGCAAGGGGGAAGGCAAAGCCTTACCCTTACTGCTCTTCTTCTTGGAAGGTGTCTGGTCCTTTCTTCCAGGATCCAGCACCTGTTCAGTGGGGCATCTTCTGGCCTGTGACCTAGTCACAGCAAGCACATGTGCTGGCAAGCCTAACATTTCCATGTGAGTCCTCTGCTCCACTTCTGACCATAGTGATGACTCCAAATCATTGCCCAACAAACAATCCACTGGGAGGTCTGAACTAACCACAACTTTCTTTTGGCCACTTACCCCTCCCCAGGAGAAAGCAACAATCGCCATACTATGACTGGTAGTGACGTTGCTGGCATTGGTCACCAGGAAATCTGTACCTGGCATGATCTGTCCAGGGTCCACAAAGTTAGGTGTCACCATGGTGACACTGGCACAAGTGTCCCTATAGGCCTGAGCCATTTTGCCATTTATTAAAGGTGTCTGTCTGTATTTACCCAAAGTATTGGGACTTACATCAGGGGGCATATCCATATCCCCTGTACAGACAAGGACAGCCTGAGTGAGTGTGCCAACTAAGTTGTCAGACTCCTCAGTTCCCAAGGTTAACCCAACTAATCCCTTGGGAGGTGCACTACCACTACTGACTGTACTAGGGGGTGCAGTTGCCTTAGGGGCTGTAGTGGTAGAGGTGCGCCCTCCTCTTTTGGTGCACTCACTAAACCAGTGAGACTTACTTTTGCAGTACTGGCACCACCTTTTTGACTGGCCTTCTTGAGTCTTCTTTTTCTGCTGTGAAGCCTGACCCCCACCCTCTTTGGTTTGTTGGGGACCTGTTGAAGACTTCTGGTCATTTTGTTCACTCTTAGTAGTACCCTTCTGGTCTGCTTTCTTCTGACCACCCTGGTTCTGGTTCTGGTTCTGCTTGATCCTTGTTCTGACCCATTTGTCTGCCTTCTTTCCCAATTCTTGGGGAGAGGTCAGATCTGAATCAACAAGGTGCTGGTGCAACAACTGGTTCTGACAATTGTTTAAAATTTGTTCTCTCATCATCAGATTATACAATCCTGTGTAATCAGTAACCTTGCTACCCAGCAACCAGCCCTCCAAAGCCTTATTGGCACTATCCACAAAGTCAGACCAGTCCTGAGACTGAGTTTTCTGGGTGTCTCTGAACAGCAACCTGTACTGCTCAGTGGTTAAACCAAACCCATCAACCAGTGTATTCTTCAGGACCTGGTAATTGTTAGCATCCTCCACTCTTGTAGTGAGGAGCTTATCTCTACCTTTGCCATCAAAGGAGAGCCACAGTATAGCTGCCCACTGACTCTGGGGAATGCCCTGCACAGTGCAGGCCCTCTCCAAAGCAGCCATCCATTTCTGGATGTCATCCCCTTGTTTAAAGGGGGGCACTATCTTTGTCAGGTGTTTAGTATCTAAACCCTTCTCTCTATCTCTTGGGAGATTGCTGCCACCAGTGGGAGCTAACACACTCATGTGCTGCTCTCTAGCAAATGCAAGCTTTTCTTTGGCCAGGGCAAGTTCTTCCCTTTCAATCCTCAGAGCAGCCTGTCTCATTCTGGCTTCATGCTCTATTCTCTGAGGGGAAGTCAATCTCCTCTGGGGAGAGTTCCTTCTCCTCTGAGAAGAGGCATTAGAGTGCAGAGATCTATTGGAGTCCCTAGAAAGAGATCTATCTCTCCTAACTCCAAGGTTAGGCCTACTTAGGGTCAGTACTGGGGGTCCCCCAGATCCTAGCCCAAGCAAGTCTATGTTGGCCCTAGTTAGCCTTCTGACTACCTCAAGACCTTTGTCTGCCTCATCCCCAGAGAGTTCCTCAGGATCCTCCTCCTCAACTGCATTTACAGTGTTGTGGAGGTCTGGATCCCCAGTGGTACCCTCTAAGGCTGGCATATTCCCATCTAGCTGAGAAATCTTTCTCGCATCATATGTCTCTAAGAGACCTATCAGAAAGGGAATGGTGGGGTTAGACCCCTGTTTCCGTTTCCTGGAGGTACACACTTGTCTCATCTCCTGGAAACTGAGAGCTGCATATCTTGAAGTGACCTGTGGAGGGTCATTAACCACAAGGGGAGTCTCTGAAGACTCTCCATGGGTAGACATGCTTTTCTAGTGAGGTGTAAGTGGTGCACTTACCTACACTATTTGTTTGCCTACTGATCCCTTGCTAGAGTTGTAGTTTAGGGTGTGCTAGGCCCTAGGAGCTACAACAGCTGGTTCAGTAGAACTCAGAGTATTCTAAGCTAAGTTATATGTACCTTTAGTACCTATGTGATCTTTCAAATGATATTCTTAGGATATGTGTGGTAAAACAACAGCAAGCTCAAATCCCAACCGCTGCTCACCAATGTGAGAAGTTGGCCTGATATATAATGTTCACTATTCTAGTGAGCACTTTGTATCAGTCCAAACAACCCTTATTGATGATTGGTTGTAAGTCAACCTGATAGACCAGCTATCCTAGTAGCATGGATACGAGCAGTCTAAGGCTAAGACTCTAGAGGGCGTGTTAAGCCAGCTGTTTTACCATCACATTACCCCTTGAACACCAAGTGAAAGGACACCACACAAGTTGTTATGAAAATAAACAGATATTTATTTATAACAAGACTACCCTGAACTCTTTATGAGTCAGGGAGCTAAGCACATAACAAAACTCTTAAGAAAATACTTTAAGTCGCACAATTTACACAAATGCCCTAGGGGCACGAAAAACCATATATTACAAAAGTGGAATGCGAACTACTAGCAGGTAAGTAACTATTCTCATGGACTTTAGAAACGCTAGTCCTACAATGCTAAACACTTGGATTAGTTGCAGGAGGCCTGTGGACGTCGTGTGCAGAGTGGGAACTCTCACGCGTAAGGCGGGAAAAAGTCTATGGAGGCTAGTAGTTGCAAAGTTACTGTTCTCGGGCGAACCCGTTTTCGACCTACCTAGTCGGGTTCGCCCGAGAACAGTAACTTTGCAACTACTAGCCTCCATAGACTTTTTCCTGCCTTACGCGTGAGAGTTCCCACTCTGCACACGACGTCCACAGGCCTCCTGCAACTAATCCAAGTGTTTAGCATTGTAGGACTAGCGTTTCTAAAGTCCATGAGAATAGTTACTTACCTGCTAGTAGTTCGCATTCCACTTTTGTAATATATGCTTTTTCGTGCCCCTAGGGCATTTGTGTAAATTGTGCGACTTAAAGTATTTTCTTAAGAGTTTTGTTATGTGCTTAGCTCCCTGACTCATAAAGAGTTCAGGGTAGTCTTGTTATAAATAAATATCTGTTTATTTTCATAACAACTTGTGTGGTGTCCTTTCACTTGGTGTTCAAGGGGTAATGTGATGGTAAAACAGCTGGCTTAACACGCCCTCTAGAGTCTTAGCCTTAGACTGCTCGTATCCATGCTACTAGGATAGCTGGTCTATCAGGTTGACTTACAACCAATCATCAATAAGGGTTGTTTGGACTGATACAAAGTGCTCACTAGAATAGTGAACATTATATATCAGGCCAACTTCTCACAGGGAGGCACACTGCATCGCTGCAGGAGCATGATGGCTCTTCCTCTTAATTTTACTGTGGGGAGATGGGAGGGGTCCCCATGACAGTTTTACATGTGTCAGTCCCCAGTGGAAGAGGTCTCTGGGGATGGAGGTCCTCTACACGGAGGGGACCCTAAGCAGGTCCACTCCCAAATTCTCATTGCTGCACCAATGCCAGGGACCTTGGCCATCCCGGATGTATTTGTAGGTAAAACAGCGAAGGTCTTTGCACTTAATTTTCAGCCAGGTCTCCCCAAGGGACTGAAATACTCATGCTGTTTTCTCTGACCCCATAGGTTCGATAAATTCAACTCTGGTGTTGTTTTACTTCTTGTGACCAGCACTAGTCACCAGGAGTATTTTCTAAGGCCTCCTGGTCTCTAAATTGTATATTGCTTCATGGTGCTTAGTTGCACTGCACCTGAGAACGGAACTGTTGTATTTCTGGGCTCCTGGCACACACCTTCATCCAGGGCCTTTCACAGTAGCCCCTCTGCAGTCTACCCGGCAGAATACCCTCTGGCTACATTCACCTCGCCCCTCAGCTTTTGCCAATTTTCAGGGCACCTGTGTGTCAGCAGTGCAGTCAGTACTGCCGTCCTGATGGAGGCCACCCATCTGCAGGACCAGTTCATAGAAGATCCAGAGGAAGGCTCCAGAGCCAACCCCAGCAGGTTGACCCTCAGAGGTCATAAGGGGCTATCATTTCTGGCCCTGGAGAAACACTCCTAATCGCTGGGTGTCAATGAAGTTTAAATGTCCTTAAGCTCATCCTTGCACTGGAGTCAAGTGGCTACTCCTAGGTGAACATTCCTCTAGCGTCTTCACACACAGGTACAGACAGTTCTCAACAGTCGCTCTCCTGTGTTTGGGATTTTAAATGTGGTTTGAAAATTACAGACAGCACCTCTGCCCAATCCTAGGGTGACACATCATAACTCCTTTCCTGTCCCAACCCTCCTGCAAAGCATTATGGGATATTTCAACATGGCAGCTTAAAATGGTCTGATGAGAGCCCTTTTTGAGAGTCTAAGCTCTGCCCTCAACTATCAGAAGACCTGATTCCTTCCCTCCAAAGCTTAAAATGGGAGCCCCTACAGTGACAGCCTCCGGAGGTCTGGATGTCGTCCTTTATTTCAGTGGGAGTGAGCCTTTTCTGGCAAGATGTAGTGTGAAAGGTAAATAGCTTATGTAGCTACTGTCCTCACCCCTTCCTTTCCCAGGAACAATCCCAAACACCGTAAAATGTCTCTGTTGTGTGGAGAGGCCTGTTAGATTATGCTCGCTGATGCTCTCGTAATGCCATGTATAAGTTAGCATTCGCTATGCCATTTTTTTTCAGACGCCATTTTGTGTGATGTTTATTTATTTTATTTATTTTGAAAGTTTTATATAGCGCGAACAAGATCTTTGCAGATATCAGAGCGCTTTACATAGAGGGGTACATTAGGGAACATAGTCAAACCAATAATCAGAGGAGCTTACAGTACAAATAAATGAGGGCAAAGCCAATCATGTAAATCAGTAAATCAATAATACAAGTAATGCAAATATGCAGCGGTATCAAACAAGTGATACAGTTCTGTGCATAATCTTAAGGAGACCGAATTAATAGTTTAGGTGTATTTTGCCATGAGGATAGCTTTCACTTCTTTCTTAAAGAGTGTAGTGGAAGAGATGAGCCTAGTTTCGGGGGGGAGTGAGTTCCAGATTCTGGGTGCCATTCCTGAGAAGGAGCGTTTATATGTTTTTTCCTTCCGGAATCTGCGGGGTTTCAGCAGAAGATTGTTTGTGCCTCTAGTGTTTCTAGCGCCGCCAGAGATTGTCAACTTCTGAGTGAGGTAGCCGGGAGAGTTCAGGTGTACCGCCTTGTGGGTCATGCAGGCTATTTTCAGATGTATTCTGGCTTCAAAAGGCAGCCAGTTCAGGGATTTCAGGTCAGGGGAAATATGAGAGCGCTTTTTTGACCCAGTGATGAGCCTCGCTGCAGCATTTAGAGAGGCTCTTAGGGGTGCAGTGGTAGTTAGTGGGAGTCCGCAGAGGGCGGCGCTGCCATATTCTATTCGAGGGATGACTAGTGCTTGTACTGCGGTTTGGAAGTCATTGGCTGGTAGGAACGGTTTAAGTTTCCTCAGGGTATTTATTTGGAAATGTGCTCCCTTAGTTGCCTTGCTGATGTGTTGCTGCATGTTTAGATTGGTGTCGAGAGTTATGCCTAGAGATTTTGCTGAGTCCACTATGGTGGGTTGGACATTGAGTGCCGTTAGGTGTTTGAGCCAACTTTGAGTGGTGGAGATCTTCGCTGGAGGTGAGATCAGTAGGAACTCTGTTTTCAGAGCATTGAGTTTGAGATGATTATCGGCAAGCCAAGATTGGGTGCTTCTGATCGTTGAGTTCAGGAGCAAAATGTCTTTGGGGGATTGCAGTTTGAGATATAGTTGGGTGTCATCGGCGTACATGTGAAAGTGTAAGTTGGATGCTTGTAGCAAGGTGGTGAGAGGTTCCATAACTAGGTTGAACAGAGTTGGGGATAGGGAGGATCCTTGGGGGACGCCCAGTGTTACAGGTATTGGGAAGGACATCAGGTTGTTGCTCTTGAATTTCTGCGACCTGTTGTGTAGTAAGGAAATGAACCACTTGAGAACAGTTCCAGATAAACCCTGTTGGACCCGGCCTCATGGCGTGGTCCTACCCCTCCCGCATGGCGGGCCCAGGACGACATCGGCCCTCCGCCCAGCATCGGGCAGCCCTTTTGCCCGACACTGCACGCCCCAAAATTGCTGGTCCGGACCCCCACTACCGACCTGGCTCCATCGTGGGTCCCTCACGACCTAAGCACAAGGCCGCGCCCGACTCCATCTTGGACCCACCACGTCACGACCACGTGGCCTCGGCCCCGGCCCAGGCCCCAGCGAAGCCCAGACATCGAGGCACCAAGATCCACCGAGGTGGTCGAGTGGCCGCTCGACAGATCCCGGAGAAAAGGGTGTTTCGATGGCCCTCCAGCCGTCTCCGGGCGCCTGGTTTCGATCGCCCTCCGGCCTCCCTGGGCGCTGGCTCCACCCCCCTGCTGGGTGTCTGGATACCATCATCCCGGCCCCTCTGACCCCCAGGCGCGAGGGTCCGGACATCAAAGGACTCCAGTCCTATATCTGGGCCAGCCCTGGATTAGGATGTCAGTTGTATCCTGGACTGGAAGCCCTGCTGACGCTGTCACGGCCGACACCAGACGAACTCATCTCCGGTAACCTAAACCATCTGAGAGCCTGCTGGCGCTGCCGCGGCCTACCTTGCTGAAACCATCTTGAGAGCCTGCTGGCGCTGCTGCGGCCTACCTTGCTGAAACCATCTTGAGAGCCTGCTGGCGCTGCCGCGGCCTACCTTGCTGAAACCATCTTGAGAGCCTGCTGGCGCTGCCGCGGCCTACCTTGCTGAAACCATCTTGAGAGCCTGCTGGCGCTGCCACGGCCTACCTTGCTGAAACCATCTGAGAGCCTGCTGGCGCTGCCGCGGCCTACCTTGCTGAAACCAGCCTGAGGGCCTGCTGGCGCTGCCGCGGCCCGACCTCTCGGAACCCCCCAGCTCGAGGATTGAGAGCTGTGCGTAGGGTATCCCTTCTTCCACCCGAGTTGAGACTGTCCCGCTACCCTACCCCCCTTTACGAGACTTTACGGATCCTTCGATCTGCCTGTATATACTGCCAAGAACCAGCAACCTTTATTACCTATAAAAGCTTAAGATCTCGACCTCTGGTGTGGTGTCCGTCTGTAGTGTTGTGATTATTCTGCTGTACGATCCTAGGAAAGGACCCTCACCCAGGAGGCCTCTCGGTAACGCTCGGCTACTTCTCGAAGGAGAGGTGGACCTAGGGGTGGTCAGTCAGACATCTTCTGCCTCCCCCGGGGTCGCCTTTCTAACATTGGTGGCAAGCGCCGGGATCCGAGCCCACGCAGATCGTACAGAGAGTGATTCACTCACTACCAAGAAAAACACACTACGACCATGAGCACAGAATTCCAGAAAGAGAAAATGGAAGACTACAGTCACAAGGAGCTAAAGCAATTCTGCAAAGACCTAGGCATCGCTACCACTGGCTTAAGCACCAAAGAAGACTTTAAATCGGCCCTGCAGGCCTGGGTGGACGCCGGCGAGGCACCACCCCCGAGTGAAGATAACCCGGGCCCGAACGGAGGCCCGGAGGCCGAGACGAACCCAGCGGGAGGGAGACCCGCAAACCCAGACACGGCCCTCTCCCACGAAGACGCCCGAGAACGAGAGAGGAACCGGCTCCACGAGTTGGATCTTGCTCGACTCAGACAAGAAGGAGAAATCCAACTGGCAGAAAGGAAGTTAGCCCTCGAGGAGAAAAAACTCATGCTCGAGCACGAGCGCGTCCTCAAAGAAATGGAACTGAAAGCCAAGGCAAACGAGTCTGCCATCGCTGGGGGTAAGACCTCACCTCCGCCGGTGGACCCGAAGGTACACATACCCAAGGATGTCGTCAAAGAGTACTATAAGAACGACGACATCCAACAGTGGTTCAAAGCCTACGAGGTCGCCATGGCCGCCCATCGAGTACCCCTCAAGGACTGGGGCGCCGGCCTGTGGGGGAAGTTTATCAACGAAGGGAGGGACGCCCTGCTGGAGCTCCCCGATATCGAGATGACCTCGTATGAGCACATGAAGACCGCCCTCCTCACTCGCTACGGGCTCACCCCCGAGATGTACCGGCAGCGATTCAGAGACTGCAAGAAAATTCCCGGTACCACGTGGGTGGAGTACGTGAACTTTTACAGCAGAGCCTTCGAGGGGTGGGTCAGAGGCTGCCAGGTCACCACCTTCCAGCAGTTGATCGACCTCATTCTATGGGAACATCTGTCCAATAATTGCTTCATCGAACTCCGGCAACACCTCCTCGACAGCAAATTGACTGAGTCACGAAAACTCGCTGTCGAGGCGGATAGATGGATGAGCACCCGAGTTCCCCGGAGTCCACTGGGAGACTACGGCCGGGGATCCCCGGGGAACCACCGACCACGAGGCGGCGGAGTAGGCCAGAGCCGGGGTCGAGACGTCCCCCAGGGGTCCTCCCCTACCTCCACGTCGCCAGCCCTGGGCCAGAGAGGGGGCCCCCCAGCCAGACCGGGGCCCCGCCCGAACGTTACGTGCCACAGATGCCAGCGACTGGGTCATTATGCGAATGACCCTCTCTGCCCAATGAATCAGCGACCCGGCACCACCGGTCCCCCAACCCGCCAGATCGCAGCCGCTGCCCTGGGTGAAGAAAGGAGCGAGGAGGAGGACGACAACCCCGAGCAAGCCGAGTGGGAGCCCGCCGCCATGACCTTAGCATGCCTGGGTACTCACGACCTGATCCCCCGAGGCCCGATCCCCGGCAACACCCAGAAATACCGCCAGTGGGTCACCATCAATGGACGCCGGACCGAAGCCCTCCGTGACACTGGGGCCAGCGTGACAGCGGTCCGCTGCCATCTGGTGACCCCGGAACAGATCCTTCCTAACGTCCTGTGTCCAGTCCGGTCCGCAGATAACTCAGAGACTTTGTGCCAGATGGCCCGCATCCCCTTCGAGTGGGGGGGAGTGTCGGGCGTGCTGAAAGTGACTGTCCGCGACGATGCCCCCGTGGACTGCCTCCTTGGGAACGACCTGGAAAGTTCCCCCTGGGCTAGCGTCGAACGGAGAGAGCACCTGGGGATGCTAGGCCTTCCCGAGTGGGTCTGTGCGACCACCCGCTCCATGACCGCCCGAGCCTCCCCCCCAGCGGGGGAAGCTCCCACCGAGGAGCCGGAGTGGCCTGCCCCTCCGCCGCCCGTCGTCCCGAGGACGCCGACCCCGAACACGGCCACCAAGGGCCCGACCAAGAAGATCTCACCGAGCTCGACCACCTCCCAGAACTCGCTCAATGGCGCCAAGAAGGTGGCCCCACCCGTGAACATTTCCGGCAGGAACAGAAAACCTGCCCCTCCCTCGAGGGGATTCAACAGCAAGCCGCTACCCAAGCAGCTGGAGACCCCGCGGGGTCCCACTGGATCTAGTGGGACAACGACCTTCTCTACAGTGAGCAAAAATTGCTGAACTAGGGGCCGGCCGGGTACTGGTCGTCCCCCTCCGATTCAGAGACTTCCTCCTGAACTTAGCACATGATGTGCCCCTCGCCGGGCACCTGGGGCAGGACAAAACTTACAGCCGCCTGGTGACCCATTTCTTCTGGCCAAAAATGCGTACCGATGTGCATAACCACTGTAGGACCAGCCCGACCTGTCAAGCCAGCGGGAAGAGCGGGGGGAAAGTCAAAGCCCCGCTCCAGCCGTTCCCCGTGGTGACTACCCCCTTTGAGCGAGTGGGGATAGACATCGTAGGGCCCCTGGACCCTCGAACCTCGCAGGGGCACCGCTTCATCCTCGTCCTGGTTGACCATGCTACCCGCTATCCCGAAGCCATTCCTCTCCGAACCATCACAGCCCCCGTGGTGGGCCGAGCCCTCATGAGCATCTTCTCCCGAGTCGGCTTCCCCCGAGAAGTTGTGAGTGATCGAGGCTCCAACTTTATCTCGAAGCATATGCGGTCCCTATGGCAACAGTGCAGGGTCGCCTATAAATTCACCACCCCGTATCATCCCCAAGGAAATGGACTAGTGGAACGATTTAACAGAACATTGAAGGGGATGATCAAGGGCTTAGAAGAACCACTCCGGCGCAAATGGGATGTCCTGCTACCTTGCCTCCTGTTCGCCTACCGAGAGGTACCCCAGAAGTCCCTGGGGTTCAGCCCCTTTGAACTCTTGTACGGACACCAGGTCCGAGGCCCCCTCAGCCTGGTCAAGGAAGGCTGGGAGACAGCAGTTCGAGAGGCCCCACCTGATGTCTACCGGTACCTCCTGACCCTCCGCAATCAGACTCGGAAGTTCCGGGAACTTGCCGAGGCCAACCTGGAGGCTAGTCAGGAGGAGATGAAACGCTGGTATGACCAGAACGCCTCGTCCATCGAATTCGAGCCGGGCCAGCAGGTCTGGGTCATGTCCCCGGTCGAACCTTGTGCCCTCCAGGACAAATGGACGGGGCCCTTCAAAGTGGTGGAGCGCAAGAGCCCAGTCACCTATCTGGTGGACATGGAGTCCCCCCGGAACCCCTTCCGGGTTCTGCACGCTAACCGGCTCAAGCCACACTTTGCACGCACTGAACTGAGCCTGCTGCTAGCGACCGATGACGGAGCGGAGAACGACTCCGAACCCCTACCAGATCTCCTCCGCACCACCGAGAAAGACGGCTCCATCGAAGGGTTCACGCTCTCCTCTTCCCTGACCCCAGAGCAGCAACAGGACTACCGGAAGCTGCTGGGGCAGTTTGCGGATCTGTTTTCCCTCACTCCGGGGGTCACCCGGTGGTGTGTCCACGATGTAGACACAGGAGACAGCCCGCCTGTAAAACACCGAGCTTTTCGAGTGCCCGACCGGGTTCGGGCCTGCATCCAATCCGAAGTGGCCAAGATGTTAGCTCTGGGGGTAGTCGAACCCTCCAACAGTCCCTGGGCCAGTCCCGTTGTCCTGGTCCCTAAAGCCGCCACCCCCGGAGCAGCTCCGGAGCTCCGGTTCTGTGTTGACTACAGGGGACTGAATGCCGTCACCAGGACCGACGCCCATCCCATCCCCAGGGCGGATGAATTGATCGATCGCCTAGGGGCCGCCAAATATCTCAGCACCTTCGATCTCACGGCGGGGTATTGGCAGAGTGGCCTTACCCCTGGTGCACAGGAGCGATCGGCCTTCTCGACACCAGATGGCCACTATCACTTCAAAGTGATGCCCTTCGGCATGAAGAACGCACCAGCAACCTTCCAGAGACTAGTGAACCAGGTGCTGGCCGGTCTAGAGGAGTACAGCGCCGCCTATCTCGATGACATTGCAGTGTACAGCCTCCACTGGGATGAGCACCTGACCCACCTCTGGACAGTCCTGACGGCCCTTCGGCGGGCCGGACTCACCATCAAAGCCGGTAAGTGCCAGATAGGCCAAGGGTCCGTGACCTATCTGGGACACCAAGTGGGGAGCGGCCAAGTGGCTCCCCTCCAACCAAAGATAGACACCATCCGGGCCTGGGAGCCCCCGGTCACCCAAACCGCCGTCCGCGCCTTCCTGGGGCTCACCGGATATTATCGGCGATTCATAAAGAACTACGGGAGCATTGTGGGGCCCCTCACAGAACTGACCTCAAAGAAACTACCACAGAAGGTGCGACTTTTGTTCCATCTTCCACGAAGAACTAGTGCACGTGCCCATCTTCGAGAGCTCCACTGGCTCCCAGTGGCACATCGTATTATGTTCAAATCATTGGTTTTGGCCTTTCGGGCCCTGCATCAGCAAGGCCCACAATATTTGCACAAGAGGTTTACCTTTTATACTCCTCATCGTGCTCTTCGATCGGCCAATCTCCGTCTGATGACTATGCCTAAAGTCAGATATGCGAGACTGGGTGGTCAGTCAATTTCTGTCCAAACAGCACGGGCCTGGAATGCCTTACCGCTTTTTCTGAGATCATCTACTACACTAGCAGGATTTAAGAAAGGGCTAAAAACCCATCTTTTTAATCTCAGTATTTAGCTCTCTGTTTCTTTCTTTTTGGATTGGGTCAGTTTTGTGCTCACATATCGCGCCAGGATACTTAGTAGTAGCAGAGCGCGCAATAAAATGTTTTATAACATAACATAACTGGACCCCCGAGTGCCAGGCAGCCTTTGAAACTCTGAAGACTGCCATGTGCACCGCCCCTGTGCTCCAGGCCCCCGACTACAGCAGAGAGTTTGTGGTCCAAACCGACGCCTCGGAGCACGGCATCGGGGCCGTACTGTCCCAAGTTAACTCCGAAGTCATCGACCAGCCTGTGGCCTTCATCAGCCGACGCCTACTGGCACGAGAGCAGCGATGGAGCACCATCGAGAGGGAAGCCTTCGCCGTGGTGTGGGCCCTCAAGAAGCTCCGGCCCTACCTCTTCGGCACCCACTTCCGAGTACAGATCGACCACCAGCCCCTGCGGTGGTTGATGCAGATGCGGGGAGAAAACCCGAAACTGCTGCGCTGGTCCATTTCGCTGCAGGGGATGGACTTCACTGTGGAGCATCGCCCCGGCAACGACCACGCCAATGCTGACGGCCTGTCCCGATTCTTCCGCCTCGGCGAGGAGAATCCCCAAGACGATGGGTGACTCTCCCCTGCCTTCAGCTGGGGGGGACGCGTGTTGGACCCGGCCTCATGGCGTGGTCCTACCCCTCCCGCATGGCGGGCCCAGGACGACATCGGCCCTCCGCCCAGCATCGGGCAGCCCTTTTGCCCGACACTGCACGCCCCAACATTGCTGGTCCGGCCACCATCCCGGACCCCCACTACCGACCTGGCTCCATCGTGGGCCCCTCACGACCTAAGCACGAGGCCGCGCCCGACTCCATCTTGGGCCCACCACGTCACGACCACGTGGCCTCGGCCCCGGCCCAGGCCCCAGCGAAGCCCAGACATCGAGGCACCAAGATCCACCCAGGTGGTCGAGTGGCCACTCGACAGATCCCGGAGAAAAGGGTGTTTCGATGGCCCTCCAGCCGTCCCCGGGGGGCCTGGTTTCGATCGCCCTCCGGCCTCCCTGGGCGCTGGCTCCACCCCCCTGCTGGGTGTCTGGACACCATCATCCCGGCCCCTCTGACCCCCAGGCGCGAGGGTCCGGACATCAAAGGACTCCAGTCCTATATCTGGGCCAGCCCTGGATTAGGACGTCAGTTGTATCCTGGACTGGAAGCCCTGCTGACGCTGTCACGGCCGACACCAGACGAACTCATCTCCGGTAACCTAAACCATCTGAGAGCCTGCTGGCGCTGCCGCGGCCTACCTTGCTGAAACCATCTTGAGAGCCTGCTGGCGCTGCTGCGGCCTACCTTGCTGAAACCATCTTGAGAGCCTGCTGGCGCTGCCGCGGCCTACCTTGCTGAAACCATCTTGAGAGCCTGCTGGCGCTGCCGCGGCCTACCTTGCTGAAACCATCTTGAGAGCCTGCTGGCGCTGCCGCGGCCTACCTTGCTGAAACCATCTGAGAGCCTGCTGGCGCTGCCGCTGCCTACCTTGCTGAAACCAGCCTGAGGGCCTGCTGGCGCTGCCGCGGCCCGACCTCTCGGAACCCCCCAGCTCGAGGATTGAGAGCTGTGCGTAGGGTATCCCTTCTTCCACCCGAGTTGAGACTGTCCCGCTACCCTACCCCCCTTTACGAGACTTTACGGATCCTTCGATCTGCCTGTATATACTGCCAAGAACCAGCAACCTTTATTACCTATAAAAGCTTAAGATCTCGACCTCTGGTGTGGTGTCCGTCTGTAGTGTTGTGATTATTCTGCTGTACGATCCTAGGAGAGGACCCTCACCCAGGAGGCCTCTCGGTAACGCTCGGCTACTTCTCGAAGGAGAGGTGGACCTAGGGGTGGTCAGTCAGACATCTTCTGCCTCCCCCGGGGTCGCCTTTCTAACAAACCCATTCTTGTGCTTAGTAGTTCGAGTAATTTTCCATGTTTAACGGTGTCGAAAGCTGAAGAGAGATCAAGAAGGATGAGGAGGCAGGTGTCGTTTTGGTCTAGCATTTGAAGTGCGTCGTCAATTATGTGGGTCATAGCAGTTTCTGTACTGTGTCCTGCTCGGAAGCCTGATTGATGAGGATTGAGGAGATCAAATTGTTCAATGTGTTTAGTCAATTGTAGTTGTACGCATTTTTCCAGTAGTTTGGCGAGAGTGGGGATATTAGTGATGGGACGGTAATTGTTCAGATCAGAGGGGTCGGCTGTAGGTTTCTTTAGTAGAGGTGTGACTTGTCCAATTTTGAGGGAGTCAGGTATGGTTCCTTGTTGAAGGGAGCCGTTCATAATTTTAGTCCAGAGTGGGATAAGCAAAGGGGCAAAGTCTTTTACAGCGTTAGCCGGAAGGGGGTCTGTGAGGTGATTGGATGGTTTCAAGGTGCTGAGCAGTTTACCAATTTCCTCTTCAGAGTATGTACCAAAGGATGACCATGTAGCATTGTTTTTAGGTTCAATGGGTGCTATGCAGTGGGGTTTGGAGTAGAGGCTTGCGTCAATGAGGAGATCGCTCTTTATGTTGTCAGTTTTTTGGATAAAGAAAGCGGAGAAGTCTTCACAGGAGGGAGCTTCGCGCACCGTGCTGAGTGGTTGGGGTTGTTCCTTGGATTGTGTTTTGATTAGCTCAAACAGTTTTCTCGGACGGTTTTTTGCTTGGTCGAGCTGGAGGCTGAAGAAGTCTAGTTTTGAGCATTTTATTTTCCTGAAATAAGCGTTTCTCTTTTTCTTCAGAGTTTTTAGGTGCAGTGCGGAGGGAGCTGATCTCCAGGTGCGTTCTGCCAGTCGCATGTCTCGTCTATCCTCATTGAGACTTCCGTCATACCATGGGTTGGAGATTTTAGTGGAGACTCTTTTTAACTGCAAAGGTGCAGCCTCATTTATTATTGAGGTCATAGCGTTGAGGTAGTGGTCAGTCAGTGATTGAACGTCCTGAGCGCCGGGCGGTGGTATTAGGAGATTGCAGCTGTTAGGAGGCAAAGAGCTTGGGTTGAGTTTTTTCATGTCTCTTTTCCAGACTTTGGGCTTGGACGTTTGAGCCGGGTTAGATTTAACTTTTACATTGATGAAGAATGTGACAATATGATGATCTGACCAGTCACAGGGTTGGATAGACTCGAGTTGGATAGAGTCCTCTTTGGAGATGATAAGGTCGAGGATAGAGCCTTTCTCATGGGTCGGGCTGTTGCATATTTGGGTGAGGTCAAGGGCATTGAGGAAACTTTTAAGACTATTTACCACCGCGTCATTGCGATCATTCCAGTGGAGGTTGAAGTCGCCAAGGTAAATTTGAGTGATCTGCCGTCCGGAGTTGGTTGAGATCATATCCATGATTTGTTGGGAAAAGATGAGGTTGTCTCTGGGTGGGTGGTAAATGCTGTGTAGAGAGCATATCGGTTTACCCTCACTGATAATGTCGAGGCAGATGTATTCACAGTATGTTGGGGATGCTATGGAGGTGCACTTGCCTTTCAGAACGGATAGGTTGTTCCTGTAGATGCATACGATTCCACCACCTATTTTGCCTGGTCTGTCAAGTCTAATTATGTGGTAGTTGGGTGGAACCAGAATGTCCATTATAGGTGACGAGGCTTCAGTTAGCCATGTTTCAGTCAGAATGATTAGGTCAAGGTCCAGCGATAAGAGGAGATCAGCGATGGCGGCGGAATGTTTCGAGGCCGATCTGCAGTTGAGGAGAGTGCATTTGAGACGGGGTGCGTTGAGACGCGGTGCGTTGGGGGCGGTAGCGGGTTCTAGGGAGAGAGGGACTTTTCTAAGGTTGTTGGGGTTGGAGATTCTGCTGTTTAGTGTGGGGTGTCTAAGGGAGTTTGAGTGTATCGTGGGAATGGTGAGGTGTGTGGTGGATGTGTCATTTTGGGGGGTTGGGTCATACGCACGGAGGAGAGTGAGTGTGTCGAGGTCAGAAAGAGAGTTGCAGGGGCGACGAGGGCGGTTGTTGCGATTGCTAGCAGGGATTGAAGTCCAGTGTTGGGAGTGTTGGGAGAGAGAGTCAACCGAAGGGGTGGGGGACATGTTGGGAGGGGAGGAGGAGGTGGGGGTGGGTGAGGACTTGCAGGGGCGACTGGGGCGGTGGTTGCGATTACGAGCAGGGATTGAAGCCCGGTGGGTGGAGGGCTGAGTGAGAGGGTCAACCGGTAGGTTAGGGGGCATGTTTGAGGTGGCGGTGGAGGTGGGTGGGGGGTGTATGGGGTGTGTGGAGAGTAGTTCTTTGATGCTGTGCATGTCTCCTTTGATCTGGATGAGGGTGGCCATAATCATGTCCAATGTGGGGTAGTTGTTGGAGGTGGGGGTGGAGGTCGAAGGTGGGTGACTGACCAGGGAGGTGTCGTGCAGGTGGGGGAGTGGGCTGGTGTTGTTGCAGGATTCAGTTGTGTTAGTGTACGAGATGGTATTAGGGGGGAGAGAGTGTTTGGGCGGGTGTGGTGTGGATGAGGTAGGGAGGTTGGTGGTATGAGTGGGGGCATTGTTGCTAGGTGATGAGATCAGAGTGGAGGATGGGTGTATGTTAGTGGAGCTGGAGGTGTAGGAAGGGTAATGGGGGCTGAGAGTGGGTGGGGAAATGGTATTGGGATTGGAGATGGTCCTGTTGTGGGGAGGGGGAGTTAAATTAAGAGAGGAGGTGTGTTCTGCGTAGTTTGTTAGAGGGAGGTGGGGACTGAGAGTGGGGGGGCTATAGGGTGGGATTTGTCGCTGTGCGTGTCGTTTTGGTGCAGAACTAGGTTAAATGTGTTAATGCCGGCTGTGATGTCCAGGGAGAGAGGAGTGATAATGGTATGTGTGGAGGTCCTAGGTTCGGACGGAGGGGTGGGGGTGCAAGTGTTGTAAGAGGGGGAAGGATCTGTGTCTGTGCTTGAGGTGAGAGTGGTTGCTACCTGGTTCTGAACTGGGAGAGAAGGGTTGAGGGTGGGAGCTGAGAAGTCGGGGGTGGTATGTGTGTCATTGACTGATGAGTGTGTAGCAGCTACCTGGTGCTGTGCTAGGTTAGAGGGGTTGTGTGTGATGGGAGCTGTGAGGTCGGGGGTGGTGGGACTGAGGGAAATGTGGGTGTCTGACCGCGGATTGGAGAGGTGATCTTTGAGAGCGGGGAACAGGTTGTCTAGTAGTTCCAAGTTCCTGTCTGTGGATTGAGATAGGACCATCCCGTTGTTGTAAATAGTAATGGTGGCTCTGCCTGGGAAGAGATGTGATGGTGTGATGGAGAGAGTTAGGCCGTGAGCGGATTTCCTGGTGGAGGAGACGGTGAGTAAGGTGTGGAACGTTTTTCTCCATTGAGCTCTGCGTGTTGTGTGGAAGATGATATCAGTGTTCAGGGAACCATTGACCGGTGAGAAGTAGGTGTCGGCAAAGGGGGTTTCAGGGTGGGATCTCAGGAAGTTGTGTTTATAGCGTTTAGCGGCTTTTTTGGTGAGTGAGGGTGGGTAGTTTATTTTATATGTGTGCTTACCGACGGGATCCATGCTGGGATGGCGGTTTAGGTGGGTATGAGAGGATGAACTAAAATGGTACACGTGTGCAGAAACAGATGCAAACAATAAGTTACATAAAGACAAAAGTGAAACTAATGAGCCGTCAACATAATCAAAATCACAATCACAATATCAGAATATCAAAATACAGTAAGTAGTAAATGGTGCAGTCCAGGCCAAAAGTGGGATGGGTGCAGCTTACAACAAGAAAAAGAAAAGAGGAAAAATAACAGAAAGATATATAAAAATAAAAGTAAGAATGAAAATAATAATAATAAAAGTATGAGGTAGCAGTCGGTGCAATACAGGAATAGAAGGTGATAAGGGTGAAAAGGGTGCAGCTTATAACAATGTACAGTCTATAGGTGTCATGTTGATGATACACTGGACCAAAATTCAGGTATGCACAGAGTGAAAAGGGAGAAAAGGGAGTGGGTGTAGCTTACAATAAAGAGAAAGAAAAAGAGAGAAATATACAAATATGAGGTAGCAATCGGTGCAATACTTAATAGAAAGTGCAAAGGGTGCAGCTTATAACAATGTACAGTATAGGAGTATAAAACTAATGATATACTGGAACAAATACAGGTACACACAAAGAGCTAAATGAGTCAGAATGAGACTAGAGAGCAGCTAGAGATATATGAGCTACCTATCGGTGCCTTAAATACAAGTTGAGGTATAATACTGCAATAAAAGGCAGACAATCGCAATAAAAAAGGCAGACAATCGCTAGTTGAAAATAGCCTATTCGGGAGAGGCCATTTCTCAGGGTGTGGTCTTAAGTACAAGTAGCGGTATAATACTGCAATAAAAGGAAGAAAATCGCTGTTTGAGAATAGTCTAGTCTGGAGAGGCCAGATCTTAGAGTGTTTTCATATAGTGAATAAGACTAGACTATGATGGCCGCCAGTGAGAGAGAGAGAGACCAGTCTAAAATGGCCGCCAGATTGTAGTGAATACAGAGTTTAGTTTACCTTTCTACTCTGGGCAGGTCGAGTTAGTCCATCTTCCATGTTGCTAAAGGGGAGGATAGAGTTCAGATTCTATGTAGATGGTGAGGAGAGAGGCTTATCTCTGTTTTGCTGATCCCTGACCGCGTTGGTATGTAGCCTCATGGTCATCTGGTGGGCAGGGGGGGGGCGATTTATGGCTCTAGTTTATGGCCCCAGCCATATTGGCCAATGGAGAGTGAGACGATCGCAAAGCCCGCGAAAATGCAGAGTATAACGGTCATTTTTGAAAATTCCGGGCATAGAGTAATGTAAAAATGTAACATGTAAAAAGCCGGCATGAGTGTTTAAAGTGAAAAGATTGCGTGCAAAAATCCGGGCAGAACGTGAGAAACCGGCATCAATATTTAAAATGATGTAATCGCGTGCAGTTACCTTCCGAGTCGCCACTGCACGCTGCTCAGATAGTCTTGCACGCAGAGTTCCAGGCAGAGCGTGAAACATCAGCATGAGTGACACTAATGTTTCAACCATGATTACATGAGTTTGAAACTAATCCTTCCCTGTTCTGAGAAATACACTTTGCTAAGTTTTGTTTCTGCAACAAAGAACTGTTAATAGCTTTCTCTCTCATCAAGGCCCTCTGTCACCTGTCTGGCAGTTTGATTGTAGCGCAGGGTGGAAAAGTCTTGAAAATGTTTTGAGTTGTACAAGATACAAGATTAGACTTTTTTTCTCTTTTTTCTGTCCGGATACATCTGCTTGGGAAATTCCACTGTAGGCGTGGTTTTAGCTAACGATGCGACGTACATAAAGTATCTTTATGCTTACCGTTCCTCAATATCCTCTGTAGTACTCTTACGAGACTGTGCAGACGGAGCCCTGCTTTGAGCATATATCAATAAACGATTACTGGTGTATATTCTCCATTGTTTCTCTGACTCTTCATTCGGTATGGAAGGCTGAGAGGTTGTCTGTGGTGACTTCCTTCATTTGGCGCCCAAACAGGAACTCCATTGTGGCATGACCCATCCATTTTCCACAGACGGAAAGGAGGACGAGAACACCATCAGGTCTGACTGATGGCTCGGGGATCCCTGCATGAAGAGATATGTTGCTCACAGCTGCTGCCTCACTCCCACTGGAGGGTGCCTCGCCCAGTGGTCATCCCGACAGGAGTCCTGAACGGCGAACCTGTGATCTGACTGTTTGGTCCGAAGAGTCGGCAGTGGAGAACTTGTTTATCGGTGCGCCTGACACCAGGTGAGTCTGTTTCAATTTATGTGGTACAACTGTTAATGAGTTTTGTTTCAGCAGTAGGACTGTTTTGGTGAAAAGAGTTTGCACATTTTTCGCCAGGTAAAATAACGATTTTGTTTTTCTTTTCTTTGCAATGCCTGGTTTCAGTAAGCTTCGGAGTTTGTGCTGTTATTGTTGTTCTAAAGATGCACAGTTGGAAGAATCCCAGCAGTCCTAATTTTGATATGTAAGTCAAACATGGCCTTGGCCCTATTATGTTTAGTACATATGACACAAATATACAAGGGACAATGGAGAGTTACAGTGGCCTTTGGCAGGCTCTTTTGATGAACAGAAGATCGGATTTCTTCAGGAACAGTTGTTTAAAAGACGCAGTAGACAGTCTATGTTTGACTCCCTTCGTACTTGGCAGAAGGAGGCCAAACAGAGGCGATTAAAAATGGAGAAAGATACCAGAAAAAAATATATGCAGACTGTGAGACTTGGCCCTTTCCCCAAAATTTTTCGCCTTTTTATTTCCCTTTTAAATCAGAATGCCCTCATGGTAACAACAATGTATAGGCCTTGTGTAGTGAGGAAAGCCCTGTGTACTGTGAAACTGATGTTAAGATGCAGGTGTCTTATACCCCTAACATGGCTGCCACTGACCACTGCTGCTGCAGCGGGGTTTAGTGGGCGCATTCTAGTGGCTAGGGCCTGGCTGGAACCCTCCAAACAATGTATCAACTTAGCCTGCCAGCCTGCCCACAGGTAGAATGGTGGAACCTCCTAGAACCCCCTGGAACCTTCTGGAACAGGTGAGGTGACACCAACTGCCACTGCCAACTGTCAACTGGCACTGTATAAGGAAAGGAAGGTAAACTTTCCTGTCAGAGGGACTAAGGGGAGACCTGGGGAAGTACCTACGCAGGAGGATAGGCAGTGGGGGTCAGGGCAGGGTCTTATGATGCTGGAATGACAGGGCCTAGTGTGCTGCTTTACAAGTATTGAGGCATCCTGTACCCCCCCCCCCACTGACCTAACCCCGCGGCAGGGAACCCCCAGGGACCACTTGAAGGGATTGGCTGAGAAGAACTTGGAACACCAGCCACCAAACTATTCCCCCCTTCAAGGAACAAGAAACCAAGCAACAAAACTAAGGGCGTAAGGAACATCACGCCAACAAGAAACTAAGCTTCTATTTACAAGGGCGCAAAAAACATCACGCCAACAAGAAACTAAGCCTCTATTTACAAGGGCACAAGAAACCTAAAGCGCTAAGAAGAAATTAAATCATCACAGGACTTTTGAAGAAGCAAACAGGTATTGGCGCGGTACTGACCCTGCGTTTCCTGATGTCACCTGGGGTCTCCCTTGCTAACCTGCTACTGGGGTGTCACCTGTCCTGTATATCTAGCGCTGCCCTTGCTGACCCTGTGAAGAGCGCTGAAGTAATGGAGGGGGTTGCTGCCTTCTGAAGCGCTATATTTGCCTGAACTGCAGCACCCTGAACTGAATGTTATTAGACCTGCTGGTCTTGCCCCCACCTCGTGTGGGGCAAAGCGCTATAGCCCTGCACCCTGCTGTCTGTGAAGCGCTAGAATCCTGGGCGTGATTCCTGCCTGAAGCGCTATATTCTGTGGTGCCCTTCAGCAGCGCTACCTGGAATGAACTGTCTGCCGAGCGCTACCTCTGCTGTGAATTGCCTGCTATATCGTAGCGCTGTGAATCCTGAAAAGCGCTATCCCCCTGAAGCGCTGTGTCACCAAGAACTTCTGTGGCTCTAGAAGTTGCTGCCTTCTGAAGCGCTGACTCCCTGCTCCCCCAACGCTCCTTTGCTGTCCCTGTGAAGAGTGCTGAGGTACTGAAGGGGGTTGCTGCCTTGTGAAGTGCTGTACCTGCAGGGTGCTATTATCTAAACCTGATTGCCTGCTGAAGCGGTGTCCTCAGCATTGCCTGTGGCCAAGCGCTGTCATGTGAGGAACTGAGGTAGTGCCCAGGGAAGCGCTGTAATTTCACTCCAAGCGCTTTCTTGAATGTCCCATAGAAGCGCTGTAATTGTGCCTCCAAGCGCTCTCTTGTAGGCCCCAGAGAAACGCTGTATTTTTGACCTTAAGTGCCCACCTGTTGGCCCCTATGTGCCTCTAGTGACGTGGAGGCCATTAAGTTACTGTTTATGCCTGAGGACAGGCTTGCCATTCATGAACTGTTTGGGCCCTGGTTCCGGCGTAGGCCTAAAGACATACTGAGTTCATCTGCGATGGCTTAGCCCTGCATAGGGGAGTCCAAGGCATAGTAAAATGCTCATTGAGAATGCTTTACTGAATTGCTTATTGAAATGTTCACCTTAATTAACAGAAATGTTTTACTAATCTAAAGCAAGGCCTGTGCTTACTTAATGAGATGTTGCTCTCTAGCAATGAGTAATGTTCTATTTATAAGTTACTTAATGAAATGCCTATGCCTAATTCCTTCCCTGTAATGTTTACTCCTGATTAGGGGGATGTTACCTATGATTGGGGAAGAGTTTTGAAGTGGTTATTCCTGCTTGGAACCAGGATTATTCTGAACTATAGAAGTTTTATTACACCCCTGCCCCAGTGTTATAACCTCTACTTATTTACAGGATTACTCTTGGGTGCTGAGAGGTTTATGCCTGCTTAATGTAGGAATTAGAATGTTGATCCTGGCCTGGGGTGGAAACGCCAACAGCTGCATAATGAACTGTGTCTGCTGACTAATGAAACATTTATTCATGTTGGTTGAAAGGTGGAGCACATGCCCACAGTTATGGAGTGAGGTGCTCCTTGCTTTAAAGAAATGTTTACATTTACTAAAAGGCTTTACATGCATAAACCAAGTCTTCTAAGCTCAGGCTTGCCTGTTAAAAATGGTTATCTCTGCCTTGAAGAGTTGTTAACTGTTGATTGCTGAGTAGGGGAACGTTAATGCTATAAGGATATAGTTACACTGCCTAATGAGATGTTTTATCCGCAGTGGCGTGTTTTTATTCCTGCCATAGGAGTTTCATTCCTGCCTAAGGAAATGGTTAATGAAATGTTTTACCCTCAGTGAAGTGTTTTACTTCTGCTAAACTGATTATCTCCATTGCAGAAAATGTTTTACCTGTAAGCTCCTGATTAATAGGGGGAAGGCCCTGCCTGTTCAGGCATCAGGTAATAGGATGGTGTGTGATGCCTAAAGGAATACTTTATGCCTAATGAAAGGTGTTGACCTCATTTGAGGCAATGTTTACTCCTGCCCAGGGAAGGGTCTCATACCCCTGCTATAACAGAGATCTACTTACACCTGCTCAATGTAGGGATTTCTACTTCCCTGATGGAATGTTGGTGTAGCCCTGATACAGTTAAACCTGCACAAGGGGATGGTTACCTAGATTGCAATGTTTTCTCCTAGTTAGTGCTGGCTAATGCAATGGTTAGCTGGGCCCAATGAGAAGTTCTCCCAAAGGGATGCCCAACCTTGTTATATGGAATAATTATTCTTAATGAAATGTTTAATTCCTATTACAGGAGGAGAGTTACGTCCACATACTTTTGTGGCAAATGAAATGTTTCATATTTAAGGAAATGTTTGAACTACACTTAACAAATTGTTTATTCCTACAGCGGGGAGATGTTTCTGTTATGGAACTGTCCCTTTGTTTACCTGAGGAAATGGATATTGATGCTTAATGCAGTGTTGTTCTTATGACTTTGAGATGTATTCCTTTCAGGTACTGACCAAGAAGCAAGGCGTAGGTCGGGCCTGTGTCCCACTAAAAATTTATTTAACTATTTATTGATCCAATATTTAATATTTATTGCAGAACGGATATTTATTCATCCAATATTGATTGCAAGTTTTGAGACACATGTATTTTAAATGAATTTATGATTTCCCTGATCCTGCTCTATCTATCTGATTATTTATCTTAATACAAATCACTTGTTTTTATACAAGCTCTGGAGTGGAGTCATTTATTGCGTGCCCAGGTTTCTGTCTCAGTGTGAGTGTGTGCTGCATGATCGCTTAACACATGTGCTTTCGGATGCCTACCCGCTCGTGCCATGCTACCCTAGGGGACTGGTGACCCCAGTTCCAACATATTGGTGGCAGCGGTGGGATCCAGGACCTGTGACCATGCAGCACCCTCCATTGGGACAGGGTGCGCAGCAATTGGGCTGCACAAATATTGTGTGTGCAAGCCTTAGGAATTGACCCCTCCACTGTCTAGCCTGTGAGTGTATCAGGGCCTGTTGGACCTCATTCTGTCGCCACATCCTAGAACCTTTTTCCTGAATTATCTGAGTCCCCACCTGGCATACTGGAGTGTTGTCAGGGGATGGGGGTGCCTGTTGGGCGGAGGGAAGAAGGAACTCCGTACCACTTTGGGGGCACGGGTAGGAGCCCACCCAGAGGGGAGAGGGGATGGGGACAGGAGGGGCAGGTCACACCCAGGGAGGCGGGCACACCAGAGAACCTTGGAAGGGGGGGTGTGTCGTCAAAGAGGTAAGAGCAGAAAAGGGAGAGTGTGAGCCTTGCAATGAAGGAAGGGAAGCTGGTGCACAGGCTTCAGCTAACAGAGACAGAGCTGAAGACCTTGAAATCATGTGTGCCAGGTACTTCCATGGTGGCAGCGTACCCGAGGTTCGGGGTTTGGACCAGTCACGGGGTGTAGAACCTGGACTGGGGTTTCAGGTGCAGGGATTGCCTGACCTGGAGGGTGGGGTACCAGTAACTATGGACCCTACCAGTGTGACTTCCAGGGGTACCTATCCGGGGAGGAGGGTGCGGAACCCTGGAAGGGGGTGCAGAGGGAGGAAGGACTCTCCTCTGGCACTGGTCCAGCCACGGGGTTAAAGATCCTGGGTTGGGTGGCCAGGTTCAGGGGTTGCCTGACCTAGCGGGAGGAATCTCTGTATTCAGAGTTCCCCCGGTTGTGACTTCCAGGGGTACCTATCCGGGGAGGAGGGTGCGGAACCCTGGAAGGGGGTGCAGAGGGAGGAAGGACTCTCCTCTGGCACCGGTCCAGCCACGGGGTTCAGATCCTGGGTTGGGTGGCCAGGTTCAGGGGTTGCCTGACCTGGCGGGAGGAATCTCTGTATTCAGAGTTCCCCCGGTTGTGACTCTCAGGGGTACTACTCCAGGTGGGAGGGTGCGGAACCCTGGGAGGGGGTGCAGGGAGAGGTAGGTCTCGCCCCTGTCACCAGGTCAACTTAAGGTTTTAGACCCTAGGTTGAGGAGGAGAGTGGAAAAAGGTACCACGGGCCTGGGGCGACTGCCCCCCACTCTGAGAGAGAGCAAGGGCCAGAGACATCTGGATTGGAGGTCTGTCCTGGCCGCATCCCACTAGGAACACCAGTGGGGTGGTTGGATTAGCGAGAATGTCATGGTGGTATTGGGCCTGCGTCCACCTTTTTCCGCCCCAAGCAGGGAAGCCCATCAAGGGAATGATCGGTCTACCCTGGCTTTTGGCTGGGGGGGAGATGTGTGAGACTTGGCCCTTTCCCCAAAATTTTTCGCCTTTTTATTTCCCTTTTAAATCAGAATGCCCTCATGGTAACAACAATGTATAGGCCTTGTGTAGTGAAGAAAGCCCTGTGTACTGTGAAACTGATGTTAAGATGCAGGTGTCTTATACCCCTAACATGGCTGCCACTGACCACTGCTGCTGCAGCGGGGTTTAGTGGGCGTATTCTAGTGGCTAGGGCCTGGCTGGAACCCTCCAAACAATGTATCAACTTAGCCTGCCAGCCTGCCCACAGGTAGAATGGTGGAACCTCCTAGAACCCCCTGGAACCTTCTGGAACAGGTGAGGTGACACCAACTGCCACTGCCAACTGTCAACTGGCACTGTATAAGGAAAGGAAGGTAAACTTTCCTGTCAGAGGGACTAAGGGGAGACCTGGGGAAGTACCTACGCAGGAGGATAGGCAGTGGGGGTCAGGGCAGGGTCTTATGATGCTGGAATGACAGGGCCTAGTGTGCTGCTTTACAAGTATTGAGGCATCCTGTACCCCCCCACTGACCTAACCCCGCGGCAGGGAACCCCCAGGGACCACTTGAAGGGATTGGCTGAGAAGAACTTGGAACACCAGCCACCAAACTATTCCCCCCTTCAAGGAACAAGAAACCAAGCAACAAAACTAAGGGCGTAAGGAACATCACGCCAACAAGAAACTAAGCTTCTATTTACAAGGGCGCAAGAAACATCACGCCAACAAGAAACTAAGCCTCTATTTACAAGGGCGCAAGAAACCTAAAGCGCTAAGAAGAAATTAAATCATCACAGGACTTTTGAAGAAGCAAACAGGTATTGGCGCGGTACTGACCCTGCGTTTCCTGATGTCACCTGGGGTCTCCCTTGCTAACCTGCTACTGGGGTGTCACCTGTCCTGTATATCTAGCGCTGCCCTTGCTGACCCTGTGAAGAGCGCTGAAGTAATGGAGGGGGTTGCTGCCTTCTGAAGCGCTATATTTGCCTGAACTGCAGCACCCTGAACTGAATGTTATTAGACCTGCTGGTCTTGCCCCCACCTCGTGTGGGCCAAAGCGCTATAGCCCTGCACCCTGCTGTCTGTGAAGCGCTAGAATCCTGGGCGTGATTCCTGCCTGAAGCGCTATATTCTGTGGTGCCCTTCAGCAGCGCTACCTGGAATGAACTGTCTGCCGAGCGCTACCTCTGCTGTGAATTGCCTGCTATATCGTAGCGCTGTGAATCCTGAAAAGCGCTATCCCCCTGAAGCGCTGTGTCACCAAGAACTTCTGTGGCTCTAGAAGTTGCTGCCTTCTGAAGCGCTGACTCCCTGCTCCCCCAACGCTCCTTTGCTGTCCCTGTGAAGAGTGCTGAGGTACTGAAGGGGGTTGCTGCCTTGTGAAGTGCTGTACCTGCAGGGTGCTATTATCTAAACCTGATTGCCTGCTGAAGCGCTGTCCTCAGCATTGCCTGTGGCCAAGCGCTGTCATGTGAGGAACTGAGGTAGTGCCCAGGGAAGCGCTGTAATTTCACTCCAAGCGCTTTCTTGAATGTCCCATAGAAGCGCTGTAATTGTGCCTCCAAGCGCTCTCTTGTAGGCCCCAGAGAAACGCTGTATTTTTGACCTTAAGTGCCCACCTGTTGGCCCCTATGTGCCTCTAGTGACGTGGAGGCCATTAAGTTACTGTTTATGCCTGAGGACAGGCTTGCCATTCATGAACTGTTTGGGCCCTGGTTCCGGCGTAGGCCTAAAGACATACTGAGTTCATCTGCGATGGCTTAGCCCTGCATAGGGGAGTCCAAGGCATAGTAAAATGCTCATTGAGAATGCTTTACTGAATTGCTTATTGAAATGTTCACCTTAATTAACAGAAATGTTTTACTAATCTAAAGCAAGGCCTGTGCTTACTTAATGAGATGTTGCTCTCTAGCAATGAGTAATGTTCTATTTATAAGTTACTTAATGAAATGCCTATGCCTAATTCCTTCCCTGTAATGTTTACTCCTGATTAGGGGGATGTTACCTATGATTGGGGAAGAGTTTTGAAGTGGTTATTCCTGCTTGGAACCAGGATTATTCTGAACTATAGAAGTTTTATTACACCCCTGCCCCAGTGTTATAACCTCTACTTATTTACAGGATTACTCTTGGGTGCTGAGAGGTTTATGCCTGCTTAATGTAGGAATTAGAATGTTGATCCTGGCCTGGGGTGGAAACGCCAACAGCTGCATAATGAACTGTGTCTGCTGACTAATGAACCATTTATTCATGTTGGTTGAAAGGTGGAGCACATGCCCACAGTTATGGAGTGAGGTGCTCCTTGCTTTAAAGAAATGTTTACATTTACTAAAAGGCTTTACATGCATAAACCAAGTCTTCTAAGCTCAGGCTTGCCTGTTAAAAATGGTTATCTCTGCCTTGAAGAGTTGTTAACTGTTGATTGCTGAGTAGGGGAACGTTAATGCTATAAGGATATAGTTACACTGCCTAATGAGATGTTTTATCCGCAGTGGCGTGTTTTTATTCCTGCCATAGGAGTTTCATTCCTGCCTAAGGAAATGGTTAATGAAATGTTTTACCCTCAGTGAAGTGTTTTACTTCTGCTAAACTGATTATCTCTATTGCAGGAAATGTTTTACCTGTAAGCTCCTGATTAATAGGGGGAAGGCCCTGCCTGTTCAGGCATCAGGTAATAGGATGGTGTGTGATGCCTAAAGGAATACTTTATGCCTAATGAAAGGTGTTGACCTCATTTGAGGCAATGTTTACTCCTGCCCAGGGAAGGGTCTCATACCCCTGCTATAACAGAGATCTACTTACACCTGCTCAATGTAGGGATTTCTACTTCCCTGATGGAATGTTGGTGTAGCCCTGATACAGTTAAACCTGCACAAGGGGATGGTTACCTAGATTGCAATGTTTTCTCCTAGTTAGTGCTGGCTAATGCAATGGTTAGCTGGGCCCAATGAGAAGTTCTCCCAAAGGGATGCCCAACCTTGTTATATGGAATAATTATTCTTAATGAAATGTTTAATTCCTATTACAGGAGGAGAGTTACGTCCACATACTTTTGTGGCAAATGAAATGTTTCATATTTAAGGAAATGTTTGAACTACACTTAACGAATTGTTTATTCCTACAGCGGGGAGATGTTTCTGTTATGGAACTGTCCCTTTGTTTACCTGAGGAAATGGATATTGATGCTTAATGCAGTGTTGTTCTTATGACTTTGAGATGTATTCCTTTCAGGTACTGACCAAGAAGCAAGGCGTAGGTCGGGCCTGTGTCCCACTAAAAATGTATTTAACTATTTATTGATCCAATATTTAATATTTATTGCAGAACGGATATTTATTCATCCAATATTGATTGCAAGTTTTGAGACACATGTATTTTAAATGAATTTATGATTTCCCTGATCCTGCTCTATCTATCTGATTATTTATCTTAATACAAATCACTTGTTTTTATACAAGCTCTGGAGTGGAGTCATTTATTGCGTGCCCAGGTTTCTGTCTCAGTGTGAGTGTGTGCTGCATGATCGCTTAACACATGTGCTTTCGGATGCCTACCCGCTCGTGCCATGCTACCCTAGGGGACTGGTGACCCCAGTTCCAACACTCTTACACAAAAGGCTGTAGCTTCCAATAAAGACAAGCAGGAGACAGGAATAGAATGCGAAGACAGAAGATTTTGGTTGCAGATTGATAGGTCCTATATGGCTTAGGAAGACAGGGATACTTTTATGGAGACCTTATAAGATGCCAGACCCCCACCACCATATGTCCCAGAATGGATATACCCCCATCACCAGCAAAAGCCTGAACAAGGTGCACCAGTCTCTACAGCTATTACACCTGCCACCCCTGTTAATGTACCCCCTACTTCTTCTCTTTCATTACAATCTCTGACTGCAGCAATACCTGTTACGCCCGTCCCAGTCATTTATCCTCTATTATCACTAGTTACTGACACACCAGTGTGCGGTACAGAAGATAGAGTTTTGACCGGATTCAGAGAATGGTTAGGTCTGTTAATGCGATCTGGATTTGGGAAGGAAGAGAAGAAATAAATAGTGGACCAGGTAATAAGGTGGGCTCACAACCCAATTTACAGTCTTGAGGATATCTGCCCGGTACTGCGAGACTTCGACCCTTTTCTGCAGCAACATGCCCTTAAACACTTGTCTTCCACCCTAATTGAACTCTGGCGCACAAACATTGAAACAGAAGCACCCCAAATACTATTTGAGCCTGCTATAGTGTTCAGGAATATTTCCACTCTAGTTACGTATAGAGGCAGACTACATGATAAGAGTCCCACTCACATAACTCAATCCCCAATGCGAGAGGTTCACCCTGTTTATCACCCGGAAATTCCTAATGTGACAGATCAGCATGGGGTGGTTACTAGACCGGATGTGGCTGTCCGTTTTCAGGCACAATGGGTTTATACTCCATGGAAAAGAAGTGAAGTTCTAGCCCTTAAGGCTACGTTGCATGATCCTAGGAAAAATCATAGTGCTTACTATAAAGAATTGACAGAGACTGCCTCTTCTACTGTGATGACCCTCGCTGATATTGGAATGTTTTTTGGCCAACTAGTTCCAGTTTATATATGGCGATAGGTGCATACCCATGACCATGCCGCCGAACTGGGCGGAACGTGGGATGTGATTAATGGTTGGGATCGAGATAGGAAGCCAGGGGACAAACCATGTGCTGAGTTGGTTGCCCTGCCCGATAGCATGATAACATATATGCATACACTCATTCCTCCCAAGAAAGTTAGTTGGGACAGATTGACTGCCTGTCAGCAGAAAAAAAGACTAAAGTATTTCAGATTTTTTCACTGGGATTTGAAGAAACATTTTTGGATTACAGTGGGCAGGGTATGTCTACGGAGGGAGGAGTCCATCTCTTTGTTGATAGGTTTGTTACTAATCTCCTTCCCGAAATAATGTCTAAACTTCAAGCAGCTGAGAGTACTTGGTCTACGTCTTCCTCCGCCGTGATTTTAAATATGGTCCAATATTACGAGTATAGGGATAATGAAGAGAAAGACAGAAGTGACAAGAAACATAAGGATCTAAAGACAAAGGCATTACTGCAACAAGCATATTGAGGTAACAATAGGGGTCCGGACTCCAACAGCAACACTTCCGTGCTAAACAGCCAACCATGACACCTATGGGGCAGACTCAGTGCGCTTACTGCAAGGAAGAAGGTCACTGGCACAGCCAGTGCCCTGTACTTTTGTGCAATGATTTGTCCACTAGAGGTAGAGGTCCTGGCAACAGGGGCATGGGATCAATAGGCAGCAACTCACTACTGCCCCTGTAGACTATTCTGACAATAATTTCAATGACACCAGGGATAGGCAATACTAGAATGACGACCAGGATGTTGATGACGTAACAGGGACGTCCTTCAGCGAGGACAGCCAGGGACAGGGTATGGCACCAGTTCATATACCTGTAGATCAGCGTGGCCCTTATGTTAAGATAGATCTGCAAGGATCTCATAAGGTGTTCTTGTTTGATACAGGTACCACAAAAAACTCAATTTCCCAACACCTGCTCCCTGGGGTGCCCCTGTCTGGCCATAATAATGTTTCGGTGGGTTTTTCAGAAATACAGGTTGTAAGCCCCATTTCACGCCCTCTTGCCCTTACTGTTGTCCCTTTTACTGTGGATTCCCCATTTCTTTTGACTTCCAGTTGTGGTGAGAATTTGATGGGCTTGGACTTACTAAAGAATTTGCATTCTACCATATATTGTTCGCCTGATGGTGTCTACATTACCATGAGCCAGGATGTGGGTACCATACAATGTCTATCCAAGGATGCTCCCCTTACACCTGAATTTGATCAAGTACCACCCATGTTATGGGCCACTGGTGACACAGATGTTGGCTTATTGCATATACCCCCAGGTTCTATACAGGTTAAGGACAATGCCATTATTGTCCCACATTCCTCAGTATAAAATACTAAAGGCATGAGAACAAGCTCTTCTTGATATTGTTCAGGACGGAATATGCAAGGGAGTTGTCGAAGAGACTGCAAGTAACATATGCAATAGTCTTATTCTTCCGATCTTAAAAAGGGCACCTTTAGACTCTACCAATAGTGTAAAGATGTAAATAATTTTGTTATTGATTTGCATGAGGTCAATAAGATAGTGGTCCCACAATTCCCAGTGGTTCCTGATATCACTACACTTTTTAACAATGATTACATCTACTGCTCAGTTTATCTCTGTTATTGATTTAAAAAAATGCATTCTTTAGCATTCCTATACACCCAGACAGCAGGTATTTGTTCGGATTTTTGTTAGCTGGCAAAAGTTTCCCATTCTCTCATGATCCTCAAGGTTATACTGAAAGTCCTAGCATTTATAATCAAGCATTGAAAGGTCAGTTGGATTCACTCTCACTTTCTCCAGGTAACGCATTGGTGCAGTATGTCAATGATTTGTTGATTGCTTCTGAGACGGAACAGGGTTGCAAGGATAGTATGGTGAAGTTGTTGTTACACCTGGCACATCATGGTCATAAGGTTTCCCTTTTGAAGCGTCAATACTGTCAACAGGAGGTCACCTATTTAGGTCACATTCTGTCGAAGGAGGGTAGAAGGCTAACGCCAGAACGCATCAGTACCATTAATAAAATGTCCTGTCCACAAACTCAAAAGATGTGCGTGCATTATTAGGCATTACTTCCTACAGCCGGCAGTGGATCCCACACTATTCCTTACTAATCAAACCCCTGCTTGCATTAACAATGAAAGCAGTGCATGAGCCTTTGCCTTGGATGCCAGATTGTCAGCAATCTTTTGAACATTTAAAAACTACGCTTAGCTCTGCTCCAGTGCTAGGCACACCTGACTATAGGAAACCTTTTGTGTTGTACATCCACGAGTTGGCTGGTTGTGTTCTTTCTGTCTTGACTCAAACGTTTGGTGATAGACGAAGACCATGCACTTATTTCTCTGCTTTGCTCGATCCTGTCGCAAGGGCCCTCCCGAGTTGTCTGCAAGCAGCAACTTCAACTACACAATTGGCTGGACTCGTACTTGATACCTTCCTCACAGTTATGGTACCCCATGCTGTGGACACACTTTTGAATAAAACAAGGACACAGAACCTCACCAGTGCACTTCTTACCGGCTATGATTTGACATTGTTTGATAAGAATATCACGATTAAACGATGTGCCACTCGGTATCCAGCCAGGTTACTACCCCTCCCTTCTGAGAACGATGCAGTTGGCAAACAGGACTGTATTTTCCGAACAGAGGAAGAGACGAAAGGACGGGTAGACTTGACTGATATTACCTTATCTGATCCCCAAGGAGAACTATATGCCGATGGCCCTTGTTTTAAATTACCAGATGGTACCACCACTACAGCGTATGCTATCACTACATTGCGTACAGTAGTCGAGACATCACGGGTCCCCTATCAATCTGCGCAGGCAGCAGAACTCGTTGCCCTCATACGAGCTTGTGAATTGGGCGAGGGGTCAATTGTCAACATTTACACAGACAGCCAGTATGCATTTGGGGTGACGCATAATTTTGGGTGCCAGTTGGCAGAAAGAGGGTTCCTTACATACCATGGTACTAAAATAAAAAATGGATACCTGATATTTCTATTATTTGTACTAACACTTCCTAGGAAAATGGCTATTGTGAAGTGTAGCGTCCACAAGAAAGCGACAGATGACGTAGGTAGAGGGAATGCGTTCGCAAATCAGACAGCCAAGGAAACGGCTCGGAGTAAGATGAAGAGAATGTTTGTTGCAGGCCCAGCTAGATGGGCTCCTGAGAACTCCATGTTTGAAAACACAGTTGAGAGTGTGAAAGAGATACAAAGTGAGGCCATGATAGAAGAATTTGCGGTGTGGCAAGAGAGTGCATCACGTTTAGATGATGAAGGGTTTTGGATTGATTTGTCTGGAGAATAGAAATGGATGTTACCTGATGCATATGTACTCCCTGTGGTTACTATGGCTCTTGGTCCAGCTCATATCAGTGCAATAGGTATTTGTAAATTATTGGCCCCGGTTTGGTGTAATGATAATATTTCCAAGACCACTGCACATTTAGTGAAAAGTTGCATGATTTGCATGAAGCACAATCCAGGAAAAGGTACCCCCACACCATCCGGTAACTTTACACCACCTACATTTCCCTTTGAAGTCCTCCAGATGGACTTCATTGAGCTAGAACGTTGTAACAATTTCAAGTATGCCCTAGTGGTTATATGAACGTTCAGTAAATGGGTTGAGGCTTACCTCACTAAAGGCAATACGGCCACCACAACTGCAAAAGTGTTCATTAACGAGTACTTCCCACGCTTCGGAATGCCCAGAATGATCTGGAGTGACAACACGTCTAATTTTAATGGGAAAGTGATTAGGCTAATATGTCAAGGCTTGCATATTAAACAGAAATGTAATGCCACCAATCACCCGCAGTCAGCAGGTTTGGTTGAGAAGTACAATGGTACGCTTAAACTGAAATTGGCAAACATTCAGGAGACAACAGGGTTGAGATGGCCAGATGCTATTCCTTTCTTTAGCTCTATTGTCAAGTAGTATTACAGCACATTCTAAAACTGGCTATGAGGTCGTTTTTGGCAGCCCAGCAAATGTCTGGGGAGCCCAAGGCCTAAACTGTAATCAGATATTGAATATCCTGTATTGCTTGATTATCTTTGACAGAAAGTTTGCATTCTATTCACCAACAGGAGAGAGACTCCCTACCTCCTAAGCCAGAGGGACTTGGCCACACCATCCAACCTGGGGAATTTGTCTTGATAAAGAATTTTCAGAGGAAAAAAAGTTTGGAACCCAGGTGAAAAGGTCCTGATCAAGTTCGTCTGGCTACACAGACGGCTGTAAAGGTTGCTGGTGGAAAGAATTGGGTCCATGCGACCCACTGCAAAAGAATACCTTTGCCTTTGCCTTATGATCAGTGAGTCAAGGAGGGCATAGGAGACTTTGAATGTGAGCAGGTACCCAGATTTGTGCCTTTTAGCAATGCTAAGCTGATTTTGATGCAAACAGACAAAAAGAGTGATTATGTTTTGAATGAGGCTGTCCCACCAGAAATACGAGCTATTCAGGAGCCTCTGTTCAGTGATCACACAGTACCTGGAGCTACAGGTATAATTTATGTCCTCGGACGAGGACCACCGAGTCTGGGAAAAATAAGGACTAGGTATGTACTGCATAAGGTAGTAAAGTACTGAGTAGCAGTACCAACGAGGGAGTGGAATAAACGAAAAGTTGCGTTTTTGTTCTTGTTGTTTTTAACATTAGTCAGGAAAGTATACTCTGAAAGTATACCACCTTTATCGACGTGGGATAGATTAGGATAGAGCTTAGGACAGAGCAAGCTCCACCGCCGGTGCTCAAGGGCACCACCTGATTGATGGACGATAGGAGCCGGTACCAGTGTGGCTCTGACGGACAATGGGAAAATTTACACTTCTGTTTACTATGCATTCTTTTGGTAGGCAAGTTACTGAGGAGTATCAGCCAATTGCCCCTATACAAAGCAGTATGATTTGGTCTATTCAAAGTAAAATTGTGTGTGTCATTGTTCTTGTAATGGTAGTAATAATAATATGTGGGTTATTGTGGTTTCTGGAAGATGTACATAGTGTACCCACTCTAATGTAGGTGAACACATTTCCCTGAGATGCAACAAGAGGGCTGCCCCAAATAATGTGTTTTCTAGAGATGCACAGGAGATTTTTGGTAAAAGGGACCACCTGCTATCCCACCTGATCTGTCACTAGCCTTTGGACTGCATACCCATTGTCGCTTGTTAACTGCACATACACTCGGCCACCTCAGTTTGTGGAAGTAAAGGGGATTGTTCGGATTTGGTTATCTTGGACCATGTCTGTATCATCTAAAACCACAGGGTAAGCATTACCCGGGTTGTGATAACAATATATATTGTGATCATTTTTATATGGAAGCACAGAATATAACACTAGTGGGTTGGCACTACAAGGAGTTGACAGTAACCCGAGAGGCTGGTTATTACCCTGCGTGTTGACCCATAGTGAACAGTACAGATACTTCTTTGCACATCAATTATTCAGGGACAATACTATATAAAAACACTGATTCCCTAGTGAATAAAAAAGACTCAAGCACTTCGGGAATTATTTCCAGATATGCTGCAGTGAATTATGAGGGGCCGATTTATGCACACCCAGGGTTTTTCTTTCTGTCCAATGGAACTTATTCTAATGTCTATAATGGTACTGATGATGTGCCTAACCTAGAACAAGATGAGTGAAAAAAACACTAACAAAACAATTCTGTGAAGGGGTAACAGACTTGGAAGTGAACAGCTATAGCAATGGTATTACATTTGGATACATCCTCTCCTCCATCTTTACATTGGGTGGTACTGCCCTGGCCAGAGGTGAGAAAACTAGAGAATATTTTGGATGTAAGTTGCAGATTCTATCCAATACTACAGTGGCAGCCTTGATAGACATTACTAGTCAGTTAGAAAGCATGCGGGTGTGTTCGGAACAGACCAGATATGCAGTGGATTATATCTTGGCAAAGAGTGGTGGAGTGTGCACAGTAATTGGCGACCAGTGTGTTGTTGGTATAGAAAATCTGGGAAAGAATATAACACAACATATTATGGACATCATTGATAACGTCAAGGGGATGGAAAGTGGAAACTAGAGTTGGTCACATTAGGGTATTAGGGGTTGGATCCTTAAGGAAATAGTTTATTTTATATCAATATTGATATTCTGTTGTATTCTCATTCAATGCCTTCCCCTTTGTTGTTCCTATTGTGCCGCTGTTTTCACACCCAAACAGAAAATATCAGTCCATGTTACCAATGCCGCTATGATGCTCCAAGTTGATATTGATGGTCTTATGAATATAGATGAGGGAATATTCGAGTACTCATCCCTCTTTGCTATTCCAATTTCTGATGTTGATTATAAAGTGTGCCCATAGCTTCACCTTGATTGCATCTCTCATTTTGAAGTTCTATCCGCTTCTAATGATGTTACAGTTACTCCGAATATGTGCCTGTTTTCTCTGTTTTTGCATAACAGAAAACGCCTTTAGCTCATGCTAAAAAGAGGGTTTGTTAGATTATGCTCGGTGATGCTCTCCTAATGCAATATATGTTAGAATTTGCTACGCCATTTTCTTTTTCAAGACGCCATTTTGTGTGATGTTTGAAACTAATCCTTCCCAGTTCCAAGAAATATCCTTTGTTAAATTTTGTTTCTACAACAAAGAACTGTTCTTAGCTTTCCCTCTCGGTCAAGGTCCTCTCCCACCTGTCGGGCAGTTTGATCGCAACGCAGGGTGGAACGGCCTTGAAAATATTCTGAGTTGTGCAAAATACGAGATAAGACGTTTTTTCTCTTTGTGCTGTCCGGCCACATCTCCTTGGGAAATTCCACTGTGGTCATGTTTTTAGCTAACCATGCAACATACATAATGTATCGTTATGCTTACTGTTCCTCGGTTCCCTCTGTATTACTTTTATGAGACTGTGCAGACGGAGCTCCGCTCTGAGCATATATCAATAAACGATTATTGGTCTATATTTTCCACTGTTTCTCTGACTCCTAATTTGGTATGGAAGGCTGAGAGGTGGTCCGTGGTGTCCCGAGTGACCCTAAGCAGGTCACTTCCTTCAGGCCTTTGATCCTCTCATTGGTCAGAAGAGTATTTAACTTGGCCCAGTAAGGGGACCAAAGGCCTGGAATCTAATTATGAATTTAGCCGGGGAATTATGACAAATCTCTCAGTGCCATAAGAAGTAGAGATATCACCAAAGTGATGTTGGATCTACAGTCATAGCATATTTTTACCTTGGGATTGGCTCCTCACCTGCATCTGTAAGTTTGAGTACGACGAAAATTTACTTCCGCACAGGTTTCACCCATAAGTTATATATTGTTAAAGTACAGTAACTTTTCAGCAATCACTGCACATCTTACACTATGAATGTCTACTCAAGGGGGCATGGCCAGGCAAGATGGCTGTTCAGACACTCTAGGCCCGAGCTCTGCAGCCCCTTGAATTAATCCTGTGTAATCCTCCCTGTATGAGCGAGTAACAACCTCGAACAGGGTCGCCTGAAATCAGGGCTTTAAGTGAGATGAAAAAACTGGGGGGGTCTCTCAAAGGGGCGAGGCCAGGGTAATTAGGGGCGAGGCTTTAAAACACTTACGCTAAAAATCTGTGTTTAGCACAGTGTGCCGCCTGACTTGTATTTTGCTGCTTATGTCATTGCATCCAGATATGTGATACAACAAGTAACATCATACCTACAACAAGTAAGGACTATTGGCTTTGTCAATGGTTATTAGTTGCATAAGATAAAAAAACTGCAACTATGGCTTGTTCCATATAATATTGAAAAAGCTTCCAAATAAAACCCTTGTGATCCTACCACAATGTTGCTGCTCTTGTGTTTCAGAAAGAGTAGGGAAATCCAGAAATAAAATGACTCTTTAAATGATTTCCCTTCCCCCACAACCAGGGCCGGACTGGGAAGTGAAAGCAGCCCTGGCAAATTTTTCCAGACCAGCCCCCGTCCGGCCCGTAGCGAGCGCAGCATGCGCTCGACTGCTACTAGGGGAGCTTGAGGGGGTTCTCCCCCAAGACAATTTTGGAAAAAGACAGACCAAAATGGTGAATTTTACAGCACATTTTTCGTTACATATTCAATATTATCAACATTCAAAGCACAGTAAATAGTAGAAGATGACCTTAAAGAGCACCAGGTTACCCATCAAGTCATACGCACCATTAGAACTTCTTTCAGAGAGCACCAAAAATAGACACAAGTAGTGAATCAGAGAGAACAAAGTAAAAGTGAGACCAGCCCCTACATGGTGTGTAGTGAGCAAGCGCAGTGAGCAACCACTACTAGGGGGAGTTTGGGGGCTTGTCCCAAGAAGAAAATTTGAGACAGAAAGGCCAAAACAAAGCATTTTTCAACACATTTTTCATTACATATTAGATTGTATTAACTTTTAAAGCATAGTAAATGATTACTTTATGGAGCACCAGGATACCCAGTCCTAAATCACAGACATTCCTACAGAGAACACTAAAAATTGAAATGTCGAGCACGAAACATGAATTTAAATATAACCAATTTATTCTTCATATAAAATAGCATAAAGTCATTTAAAAACGCACTTAACTTCAAACAATTGTGCAAAGGTTCATAGTAAAAAGTGTACAAGACAATGTGTATTTCAACTCTTGTGGTACCAACACTTTAGTGCGACCGGAAGTAACACTTCTAAAGAGGACTGATTTCCTTTCTTGGTGCAGCACGTCACTGCCAGGGTGTAATAACTGTGATAGGTCAGTGACTGCACTTCTGAGAGGAATGCAGCAATATGGGACAGTGAGCACCCACTTTATTTTAAACATTTGCAAACCCGTTTTCAGCAATGCTGTGTGTGGGCTGAGGCATTTTTTGTTTGCTTTTTATACAGAATGACTGATCTTTGTAGCGGTCTGGTGCAACAGCAAGATTTGGATGCCCTTTGGGGTGAGTTGTTCTGCAATAAGGGTACACTCACTGAATAGTTCTTGAAAAGGAAAGTGTCTGAATTTCTCAGTTCATTGAGGAAAAAAAGGCCCATAATAATAATAATTTTTAAAAAAGTAACAGAAGACCAGTTAGGTTTCCCCTGAGTGAGGCAATGTACGTTTTGCCAATTATTTTGGCTGTGTATATATTCTCTAATGAGTTCTGAAAAAAGGCCCGAGTGATGCTTTAGCAGATATATAGAGAAGGCGCTTAGCCTCCTCCTGTCCCCTGCTCACCACATGCCCTTGAGGTCGTCCTGGATTCTAGGTTGACGCATGTAGCATGTTTCGATCATTGAGGGGTGGTGATGGCTCATGACTGGCTAAGTTACATGGAGGATCGGGGTCTGGGATATTCGCTCCTCGAGTCATCAATCAGAGCCTGCCTGGCCCAGAGCCTGAGGCCAGCCACCACCTCACTCCACCCCTGCTCACAACAAACACAACCACTACGCTGCGGAACCGGGCCGGGGCCTAGCCCTGCTGCCCCTTTAGGCCCCTTTTGCTCCCTTTTGCTTTTAATTCATTTATATGGCCCGGTCGCGGCGCCCCTATATGGTGCCGCCCAGCGCCCACCACCCAGTGGTCGAAGCGGGGGGAAAAAGTAGGGGAACTGTGGAAGGAGATTTAGAGGGCGGGAATTACCCGTGGATTGGGTCAGTGGGCAGAGTCAGAGGATTGGCAGAAAGAGCAAAATATCCCAATTCTTAGTATTTGTTTCTCATTTCACTAACTGGTTACAGCTTATTACGTTATTTAATTTAACCAATGGATACACATGTTTATTTAAGGTTTAATATTAGTTATTGACATTAAAATACATTCACAAAGTGGGATACGTTTCCAATCATAGAATGTCCCAAATATCCTTGAAAGTGGAATCGCAAGCTTTTTGTCTCCAAGCCATGGAGTTTCTGTCATCAGCACTTCTCCTCCCTTTTCCACGAGATCAGTTCAAACATGAATGGCAAAATATCCTAGTTTGCAAATGTTTTCCACATAAATATGGCTCTGTCATATTTGCCACATAATACAACATCTGCTGCATAATCGGACGATTTTAACTAATACATTGTTTGTACCTCAAACATATCAAAAGTTACTAAGAAATGTGACGTGTGCTGCTGTGAAGTGGAGGGCCTCATGAAAAGATTGACTGGTCACCTTTCTCACAGCTGCAGTTGTATGTTCCACTGGTACTAATAAGTAAACATCTTTGCAGAAGCTGTTAGCATGGGTACAAATGTAAAAATAATAAATTATCAGAAAATGTACACCACCACTTATACCCGTGTAGGGTGTCAGAGCGCTTTACATCACACATATTACACCGAGACAATCAATCATACGTGTGTAAATCACTGTATAGGAAATGTTACATAGGAAAAAGTGTAGGTCACATGACAACCATACTGGTAAACAGTATAGCTTAATAGTGATTTGTCTGGCAAAACACAAACTCAAAATTTAAAACGTAAAACCATGGTTGGGGGTTTTCTTTAATAATCAGAATTGATTTCTACCCAAATGAACCCTTTTTTGTAACATTAGGATAATCAAAGACTGGGGAAAAAGCCATAAATCTCTAATTTATACCTTGCAGTTTGCATGCAGCTCTTACATGACAGTTAATAGCTCACTGATCTATGTTAGGATTTTAACTTATTAACTGCAAGTAACAATAGGGCCTCTCTGGCAAAAGCAGGAACCCACTGACCTATTACATTATGCAAAACCAACAATTGATAAACGGAATGCAGAACAATGTCATGCATTCACCCCAGTACAGAGATCTGGACCTAAATCCATTTTTTTTTTGCTCACCATGCCATTCCAGTTTGAACTCAGCCATATGCAAATCAGTCTTGACCCTGTGCCCAATGGGAACAGTCCAGCCCAAACTGTCATGCCAGGTCCTCCCTGAACTGGAAACTAGAATCCTAGGACCCGTTTTATTTGTTGCAGTTACACTATTTACATTATGTGCACTTTGTGATCTGTATGGTACATGTTCTTAGCATCAGGCACATTAAACCTCTTTCATGAGTCAAAACGTCTACTAGACTAAACACCTTCTGTCTCTACTAAGAACATGAATCACTGGAGTTATCATGACATTTTTATTGTTGACAAAATTGTTGGAGGCCAGTAAGGAGGCAGCAAGTGCTTTTAAAACCATATTATACTTGCAAACACAACGCCCCCACCTGAAGTCAGCGCCAGCCGCGGTCCATGCAAGTAAGAATGGTGGGCGGTGGGGCCGGGCCAGGTAAAGGAGAATTTTGAGAGACAATGCAGAGGGAAAATTATTTATTTACTTTTCTCTCTGCATCATCCCTCGAAATCCCCCCTTACCCGGTCCCTCTGCCCCACTGCTGTTACCTACACGGACCACAGCTGGTTAGCGCCTAGTGCGGTCGCACTGCCCTAGAACCACCCTGCTCAAGGGTCCTGTGACCTCAGTGACAGGGTCACTGTCACTCTATGGTGTGCTGCTTCATAGGCCTGCCTGCAAGACTGAAGGCAAACTTCAGAATGAATTGTGGCGGACAGGCCTTCTAGGTTAACCCACACTTGCCACTGCTAGGGTCCACCTGCTGGTGCTAAGACACCAGGGCTTCTAAGGTCTTGTGGGGCCTTCTAAGGTCCAGCATGGGAATGTGCTCCCTCAAGAGAGTGGTCTGGTAGACTGGTCATGAAGGCTGAACCTGGTTCTCCAGTTCCAAATTCAGCGGCTCTGATCATAGTGCCCCGTCCTCTCCCCCACTGTACACCATACTGCCCCACTGAGAGAAACTTGCCCTGCACTGACCCGCCATAAACACCTGGATGTGACTCAATTCAGATCACACACTAGACAAAAGCAATATGCTGCCTAAAAAAAAAATAAACAACATTCTAGAAAATGCAAACACTCATAGGGAATACAAGATTAAGTAAAGCATGTGAAATGTAAGCAGTAAACAACATGGTTACCTTTTTATTTTTACACTCATTATTCACAAATTAGTGAGTGCTTTTGCCTGAAAAGTTAAGGCCATGACTACAGGGCGTAGAAGGGGCCCGGTTAAATGCCCATTGCTTATATCCTTACAAAACATAAGCAGAATGGTTTAAAAAGACCACATTTGTGAGCACAAAGCCGCTGTACATATTTTGTTTTCCAATTCACCCATCAAGCAGGTATTTCATTACCTCCAGAAATAGTGCACTTTCCAACCCAGGGAAGCAATGTTGAGAGATGAGAAAACAAAAATAGCGCTTCACTGGCATACACTGTAAAGTGGTGCTAATGGGTTTAGGTGTGAATAAATCAATCTGGCCACCTTGCAACCACCCTGTCTTGCTTTAGTTTGTTAGTTAGTTAGTTATTTTTCATATTCTGGATGTTTTACTTCTCTCCACCCCGAGGTTGTACACTTATAAATTGAAAAATGTCAGAAAAAGAGACGTTTCCAGCAAAGAGGGTTAATGTGCCTGCTGCTAAGAACATGCACCATACAGATCACAAAGTGCACATAATGTAAATAGTGTAACTGCAACGAATGAAACTGGTCCAAGGATGCTTGTTTCCAGTTCAGGTCAGGGAGGAACTGGCCTGGCAGTTCGGGCTGGATTGTTCACATTGGTCACAGGTTCAAGACTGATTTGCATATGGCTGGGTTCAAACTGGAATGGCATGGTGAGCAAAAAAACAATGGATTTAGGCCCAGATCTCTGTACTGGGGTGAATGCATGACATTGTTCTGCATTCTGATAATCAATTGTTGTTTTTGCATAATGTAAATAAGTCAATGGGTTCCTGCTTTTGCCAGAGAGGTCCTATTGTTACTTGCCGTTAATAAGTTAAAAATCGAACATAGAACAGTGAGCTATTAACTGTCATGTAAGAGCTGAATGCAAACTGCATGGTATAAATTAGAGCGTTATGGTTTTTTCCCAGTCTTTGATTATCCTAATGTTACAACAAGCATTTACAATGCAATGGTCTCGTCTTTGTTAAAGTTAGAGCTATTGGCATTGCTCATGACATTATTTTTGTTTTAAAACATATAAATAAATGGCATTGTCACTTACAATGAACATAGCTTAATCTCTCGCAAATGCGCGACCTATTGCATTTGCACCCACACACACACAGAGCCACACACAGAGCCACACACACCCACACACAGAGCCACACACAGAGCCACACGCACCCACACACACAGATCCACACACACAGAAAGACCGAGCCACACACACACACACACAGACAGAGCCACACACACACACACAGACAGAGCCACACACACACACAGAGCCACACACACAGAGCCACACACACAGAGCGACATACATACACAGACGGAGCTACACACACACACAGACAGAGCTACACACACACACACACACAGACAGAGCTACACACACACACACACAGACAGAGCTACACACACACAGACAGAGCTACACACACACACACACAGGCAGAGCTACACACACACACAGACAGAGCTACACACACACACACACACAGACAGAGCTACACATACACAGGCAGAGCTACACACACAGACAGAGCCACACACACACAGACAGAGCCACACACAAACAGAGCCACACACAGCCAGAGCCACATAGAGACAGAGCCACACACACACACAGACAGAGCCACACACACACACACACACAGACAGAGCCGCACACACCCACACAGACAGAGCCACAGACAGAGCCACACACACACACACAGACAGAGCCACACACACACACACAGAGCCACACACACGTACACAGACAGAGCCACACACACACACACACACACACACAGACACACACACACACACACACAGCCACACGCACACACACAGAGCCACACACTCACACACACAGAGAGCCACACACACACAGAGAGAACCACACACACACACACACACAGAGCCACACACACACACAGAGCCACACACACACACACACAGAACCACACACACACACACAGCCACACACACACACAGAGAGCCACACACACACAAGCAGGGAACAGAGGCACTAAAAACGATAACAAGCAGGGAACAGAGGCACTAAAAACGATCACAAGCAGGGAACAGAGGCACTAAAAACGATCACAACTAGGGAACAGAGGCACTAAAAACTATCACAAGCAGGGAACAGAGGCACTAAAAATGATCACAAGCAGGGAACGTAGGCACAGGAACAGAGGCACTAAAAACTATCACAAGCAGGGAACAGAGGCACTAAAAACGATCACAAGCAGGGAACAGAGGCACTAAAAACGATCACAAGCAGGGAACCGTTTCCTGCACAAAACAATCCTCTGATGCCTTTTCTTCTATGTGTGCTGCACTATGCAGGACATTTAGGAAGAGAATAAAATGCAGAGAAACAGACCTCCTTGTTATGCCTCCTATAGGATTGCGTAGCATTTTGACATAGTCCCATTTTTACTAGTAGTAGTAAATCAGGGAAAGCACCAAGGGGGTGTAACTGAGCGCCGATGGAGATGGGAGCCTGAACCTGAGGTCCGACCCATCCCAGCCCATCCTACCCGCTAAAGTGGGACCATGCCGGTATGAAACCCACACCCGGGCGGGTCATGAACTGGGGAACCGGCCGTCAGTGGCAAATTAGGAGGAAACAGACTTTCCCTCCTGAAAACCGACATAGTTGTAGGTGACACAGGGGCAGCAAAGATGGCACCCGAGGCCTGACAATCGCAACAGAGGAGGCCATTGGAGTCTGTCCGTGGCATCAGGAGGAGATGAAGAACCCCAGGGCGCCGACGTGGAATACCGGAATACCGGCAGAGACAGACCTGCGAATCAGTGGTGAGGAACTATAACCCTGACTGGCGAGTAGGCGGGGAGGAGATGCAGGCGGAGAAAATGGCACCTGGGCCTTGAAGGCAGGCGCGGATGGGCCTACAGGTGCTGAGAGAGCCCCAGCCTGGATTTATTGCGAGAGCCCATGAGTGGCTGTAGCGGAGGCCCACTGCCCAGGGTTCATGCCTACTGGGGCGATCGACGGCCTGGATACCGGAGGATCCGAGCAGAGGTACAGCGGATGGGGCCCTGACTCGGGCTGGGGATATCGCATGGGATCGCTGCACATTGGGGTGACCCTTGACCCTTATACCAGAGGAGCGGCAGCAGAGGTGCAGCGGCTGGGACCCTGAGCCGAGGTGCGGCTGAGAGCGGCTTTCGGTGGTGAGCGGAGCCTCTGCGGGCCGGAGGAGTTGGCGGGGTCTTGACACATCGGACCTCCTGGGCTGCTGAGAAGAGGAGACGAGGTCAGCTGGTGGCTGGGTGAGCGCCGCGAGGGAGAGCGGCGGTAAAGGGGCAGAGGCAAGAAAAACGAAAACAAACAGGAGGAAGAGGCAAGAAAAGCGAGCACAAACAGGAGGTAGAGGCAAGAAAAGCGTGCACTCGCCGGCTGGGGCGGAGGACTCGGACGTTCTCCTTTGCTTCACTCCGCAGAAACGACTCTCAGAAAAGCTCCATCATTTTCAGACTGGGGGGGCGTGTTTTTCTTTCTCTCCTCTTTCCATTGGCTGGAATATAAAATTAGAAAAACACACCCATCAATCCCAAAAAGACGGGGCTTAAATGGACAGACGCCCCTCTTCTCCAATGGCTGGCCTCCGTTTAGGAAGCCAGCCAATGTAGAAGAGGGGCGGGTTCAAGCCCCACACTAAGAAACATAAGATCTAGCAGGCGAGACTGCGCAACCCCCAACCATGGTATTACGTTTTAAATTCTGAGTTTGTGTTTCTCCAGACCAATAACTATTAAGCTATACTGTTTACCAGTATGGTTGTCATGTGACTCATACACTTTGTAGTCCTTTTTCTTATGTAACATTTCCTAGACAGTGATTTACACATGTATGATTGATTGTCTCTGTGTAATATGTGTGATTTAAAGCGTTCTGACACCCTACACGCATATAAGTGGTGCTGTACATTTTCTGATACTTATTATTTTTACATTTAGGACCAGTTTCATTTGTGGCAGTTACACTATTTACATTATGTGCATTTTGTGATCTGTATGGTACATGTTCGTAGCAGCAGGCACATTAACCCTCTTTCCATGAGTCAAATCAAATCAAAAATAGCTTTATTCGATTTTTGTTTAAATACCATAAAAGCATACAATTTAAAAATTACGATTATAATTTAACAGGCAACATACAATTAAAAAGCATCATATTATCTACAAGTTAATCGGATTTGCTAACACTCCGATTATGATTATATAAATAGATTGCCTGGTATTCACAAGCCTAATATTAACAATTCTTGTGTTACGTCAAAGGGTTAAATTGAAAGAAGTTGCTATACTTAAGACTGCGTTGCGGTAAAACAAATCGATTAAAAACAGGGATGCTATGCTCAATTGGTAAGCAAATTCTATGACCCAGCTCAGTATTATATTCAACGTTTTGTTTCCGGGGGGGGATATGTGAGTTGCTTGGATAAAAATCGTGTAAATCCCAGGTTGTTATGGGGCCATCACCTTCTTGGGGCTGCCATGACTGAAGATAGGGAACAACTTGTCTACTCCTAAATCTAATTAGAACCAAGTCACCACTAATATCTTTTCGAAGGGCACCCAACCAGCCCACTCTCCTCACGCTGATTATCCTGCCATCAAGGTCATGAGGTAAGGGTCTGTTTTTCGATAGCCAAAACTTGACTTTGTTTAGCAGGTCGGTGGCTCTCTCAGATTTTCCATGTTTCAATGGAGGGACCCCCGAGAGGATGGACACAAATGGAGCGGCCTCTGGGGGAAGATTAATACAGGGAGTCTTGATACGTTCTAGTCTGGGGGCAACATTGTGATCTATAACAGGTATGGGTGGTGCCTTAGGAACATATGGAGGCACAGAAGTAGGGACTGGTACTTGAGTAGGGAGAGCTTTATTTTGCATGGTATTGGGAGACGCAGTATGGATCGAACAGTTTGATGTTACAGTATGGGAAGATTGTACCAGATAGGATTTAAGAGTTTCCTCAATCCCCATCAGTCTATCCCCCAAGGTGTTAATTTTATCGATCAGGGGATGGATAGTGGTTTTGATCAGTTGTTCGATCATGGCCAGTAAAGCCAATTGGGAAGAGGATGGTGGATCGTATAGTTTTTTACCCACCTCTGGGGTTGACAGAGCTGTGACAACAGAGGAGTTCATATTGGGGGACGCATTCTGTGAATTTGGTGGTTTGGTTTGGAACCCATTTACTCCAACCCCGTCTTGTTTCCTTTTAGCAGATGTAACCTGAACGGGAATTATGCTTTGTGGATTGGCTTTTATAGGTGTAGGTAAAGGCCCCTGTGTGCTTGTGCTGCGAGCTAGCGAACTAGTGTTTGTTGCCGGGTGGGGTGATGTCACAAAGGTATACCTGATATTACACATACTATTTAAATCGTCTAACCAGGGGAGATTAGACGCTGTGATGATTGTTTTTGGAGAGGGTTCCATACTAGTTGTAGTGTCTATGAGCAGAACTGTAGTAATTATATCAATGGTACTATACAATCATTAGTACTAAAATGTCAATTGCGTGCCCGTCTTATGACCTAAGGCATGAGTCCAGCCCAAAAGGGTATGTTAGTAACCACTCCCTTGGGGGTCTATATAAGAGTTTCTAGGCGGATGTGATAGTCAATGGAATAGGAAATCCGTGGCTTTACCTCCTCTTTGAAGATCAAGGGTGGTGGCCCGTCCCGTCCTCCTATGGCCTCCGAGGGCCACAGAGGGCCCACCCGGGGAATCGATGCCGCTGGCTCCCAATTCCCTCTCCAGACTGTTGGTATATAATGAGAACAGGAATGGGGCCAGCACACATCCTTGCCTCACCCCCTTCTGTATGCGGAAAGACCTAGTACATGAGTCAAAACGTCCACTAGACTAAACACCTTCTGTCTCTACTAAGAACATGAATCACTGGAGTTATCATGACATTTTTATTGTTGCCCGAAAATTGATGGAGGCCAGTAAGGAGGGAGCAAGTGCTTTTAAAACCATATTATACTTGCAAACACAACGCCCCCACCTTAAGTCAGCGCCAGCCGCGGTCCGTGCAAATAAGAGCGGTGGGTGGTGGGGCCGGGCAAGGTAAAGGAGAATTTTGAGGGACAATGCAGAGGGAAAATTATTTATTTATTTACTTTTCCCTCTGCATCATCCCTCGAAATCCCCCTTACCCGGTCCCTCTGCCCCACTGCTGTTACCTACACGGACCACGGCTGGTTAGCGCCTAGTGCGGTCGCACTGCCCTAGAGCCACCCTGCTCAAGGGTCCTGTGACCTCAGTGACAGAGTCACTGTCACTCTATGGTGTGCTGCTTCATAGGCCTGCCTACAAGACTGAAGGCGAACTTCAGAATGAATTGTGGCGGACAGGCCTTCTAGGTTAACCCACACTTGCCACTGCTAGGGTCCACCTGCTGGTGCTAAGACACCAGGGCTTCTAAGGTCTTGTGGGGCCTTCTAAGGTCCAGCATGGGAATGTGCTCCCTCAGGAGAGTGGCCTGGTGGACTGGTCATGAAGGCTGAACCTGGTTCTCCAGTTCCAAATTCAGCAGCTCTGACCATAGTGCCCCCTCCTCTCCCTCACTGAACACCATACTGCCCCACTGAGAGAAACTTGCACTGCACTGACCCGCTATGAACACCTGGATGTGACTCAATTCAAATCACACACTAGACAAGAGCAATATGCTGCCTAAAAAAAAATTGACAACATTCTAGAAAAAGAAAACACTCATAGGGAATACAAGATTATGTAAAGCATGCGAAATGTAAGCAGGAAACAACATGGTTACCTTTTAGTTTTTACACTCATTATTCACAAACTAGTGAGTGCTTTTGCCTGAAAAGTTAAGGCCATGACTACAGGGCGTAGAAGGGGCCCGTTTAAATGCCCATTGCTTATATCCTTACAAAACATAAGCAGTATGGTTTAAAAAGACCACATTTGTGAACACAAAGCCGCTGTACATATTTTGTTTTCCAATTCACCCATCAAGCAGGTATTTCATTACCTCCAGAAATAGTGCACTTTCCAACCCAGGGAAGCAATGTTGAGAGATGAGAAAACAAAAATAGCGCTTCACTGGCATACACTGTAAAGTGGCGCTAATGGGTTTTGGTGTGAATAAATCAATCTGGCCACCTTGCAACCACCCTGTCTTGCTTTAGTTTGTTAGTTAGTTAGTAATTTTTCATATTCTGAATGTTTTACTTCTCTCCACCCTGAGGTTGCACACTTAGAAATTGAAAAATGTCAGAAAAAGAGACGTTTCCAGCAAAGAGGGTTAATGTGCCTGCTGCTAAGAACATGTACCATACAGATCACAAAGTGCACATAAAGTAAATAGTGTAACTGCAACGAATGAAACTGGTCCAAGGATGCTTGTTTTCAGTTCAGGTCAGGGAGGACCTGGCCTGGCAGTTCAGGTTGGACTGTTCCCATTGGTCACAGGGTCAAGACTGATTTGCATATGGCTGGGTTCAAACTGGAATGGCATGGTGAGCAAATAAACAATAGATTTAGGCCCAGATCTCTGTACTGGGGTGAATGCATGACATTGTTCTGCATTTTGTTCATCAATTGTTGTTTTTGCATAATGTAAATAGGTCAGTGGGTTCCTGCTTTTGCCAGAGAGGCCCTATTGATACTTGCAGTTAATAAGTTAAAATCCTAATATAGAACAGTGAGCTATTAACTGTCATGTAAGAGATGAATGCAAACTGCATCGTATAAATTAGAGTGTTATGGTTTTTTCCCCAGTCTTTGAATATCCTAATGTTACAACAAGCATTTACAATGCAATGGTCTCGTATTTGTTAAAGTTAGAGCTATTGGCATTGCTCATGACATTATTTTTGTTTTTAAAACATATAAATAAATGGCATTGTCATTTACAATGCCAATAGCTTAATCTCTCGCAAATGCGAGACCTATTGCATTTGCACCCACACACACAGAGAGCCACACACAGAGCCACACGCACCCACGCACAGAGCCACACACATAGCCACACGCACCCACAAACACAGAGCCACACACACATACAGACAGAGCCACACACACACACAGACAGAGCCACACACACACACAGACAGAGCCACACACACACAGACAGAGCAACACACACACACACACACAGAGCCACACACACAGAGCCACACACACACACAGACAGAGCTACACACACACAGACAGAGCTACACACACACAGACAGAGATACACACACACAGACAGAGCTACACACACAGACAGAGCTACACACACACAGACAGAGCTACACACACACACACAGACAGAGCTACACACACACACACACAGACAGAGCTACACACACACCCACAGACAGAGCTACACACACACACACAGACAGAGCTACACACACACAGACAGAACTACACGCACACAGACAGAGCCACACACACACAGACAGAGACACACACAGACAGAGCCACACACAGCTAGAGCCACACACAGACAGAGCCACACACACACACAGACAGAGCCACACACACACACACACAGACAGAGCCACACACACCCACACAGACAGAGCCACACACAAACACACAGACAGAGCCACACACACACACACACACACACACAGACAGAGCCACACACACACGGAGCCACACACATACAGACAAGGCCACACACACACACTGAGAGAGCCACACACACACAGAGCCCCCCACACACACACACAAACACACCCACACACACAGCCACACACACACACACACAGAGTCACACACACACCGAGCCACACACAACACACAGAGCCACACACACACACACAGAGCCACACACACACACATAGCCACACACACACAGAGCCACACACACACACACACACACAGAGCCACACACACACAGAGCCACACACACACACACAGAGAGCCCCACACACACATAAGCAGGGAACAGAGGCACTAAAAACGATCACAAGCAGGGAACAGAGGCACTAAAAACGATCACAAGCAGGGAGGGAACAGAGGCACTAAAAATGATCACAACTAGGGAACAGAGGCACTAAAAACTATCACAAGCAGGAAACAGAGGCACTAAAAACGATCACAAGCAGTGAACAGAGGCACGGGAACAGAAACACTAAAAACGATCACAAGCAGGGAACAGAGGCACTAAAATGATCACAAGGAGGGAATCGTTTCCTGCACAAAACAATCCTCTGATGCCTTTTCCTCTATGTGTGCTGCACTATGCAGGACATTTAGGAAGAGAATAAAATGCAGAGAAACAGACCTCCTTGTTATGCCTCCTATAGGATTGCGTAGCATTTTGACATAGTCCCATTTTTACTAGTAGTAGTAAATCAGGGAAAGCACCAAGGGGGGTGTGACTGAGCGCCGATGGAAATGGGAGCCTGAACCTGAGGTCCGACCCATCCCAGCCCATCCTACCCGCTAAAGTGGGAACCTGCCGGTATTAAGCCCGGGCGGGTCATGAACTGGGGAACCGGCCGTCAGTGGCAAATTAGGAGGAAACAGGCTTTCCCTCCTGAAAACCGACATAATTGTAGGTGACAGAGGGGCAGCAAAGATGGCGCCCGCAACCTGATAATGGCAACAGAGGAGGCCATTGGACTCTGTCCATGGCGTCAGGAGGAGGTGGCGTCAGGAGGAGGTGAAGAACCCCAGGGCGCCGACGTGGAATACCGGAATACCGGCAGAGACAGACCTGCGAATCAGTGGTGAGGGACTATAACCCTGCCTTGCGAGTAGGCGGGGAGGAGATGCAGGCTGAGAAAATGGCACCTGGCCTTGAAGGCAGGCGCGGATTGTCCTACAGGTGCTGAGAGATCCCCCGCCTGGATTTATTGCGAGAGCCCATGAGTGGCTGTAGCGGAGGCCCACTGCCCGGGGTTCATGCCTGCTGGGGCGATCGGCGGCCCAGATACCGGAGGATCCGAGCAGAGGTACAGCGGATGGGGCCCTGACTCGGACTGGGGATATCGCATGGGGTCGCTGCACATTGGGTTGACCATTCACCCTGATACCGGAGGAGCGGAGGTGCAGCAGCTGGGACCCTGAGCCGAGGTGCGGCTGAGAGCAGCTGTCGGCGGTGAGCGGGCCTCTGCGGGGCCGGAGGAGTTGGCGGGGTCTTGACACATCGGACCTCCTGGGCTGCCGAGAAGAGGAGACGAGGTCAGCTGGTGGCTGGGTGAGCGCCGCGAGGGAGAGCGGCGGTAAAGGGGCAGAGGCAAGAAAGGCGAGCACAAACAGGGGGCAGAGGCAAGAAAAGCGAGCACAAACAGGAGGCAGAGGCAAGAAAAGCGAGCACTCACTGGCTCGGGTGGAGGACTCCGACGTTCTCCCTTGCTTCTCTCTGCAGAAATGACTCTCAGAAAAGCCCCATAATTTTCAGACTGGGGTGTGTGTTTTTCTTTCTCTCCTCTTCCCATTGGCTGGAATGTAAAATTTGAAAAACACACCTCTCAAGCCCAAAAAGATGGGGCTTAAATGGACAGACCCCCCTCTTCTCTAATGGCTGGCCTCCGTTTAGGAAGCCAGCCAATGGAGAAGAGAGGCGGGTTCAAGCCCCACACTAAGAAACATAAGATCTCGCCGGCGAGACTGCGCAACCCCAACCATGATTCTGAGTTTTGTGTTTCTCCAGACCAATTCCAGACCAATCACTATTAAGCTATGCTGTTTACCAGTATGGTTGTCATGTGACTCAAACACCTTGTGGTCCTTTTTCTTATGTAACATTTCCTATATAGTGATTTACACACGTATGATTGATTGTAATATGTGTGATTTAAAGCGCTCTGACACCCTACACGCATATAAGTGGTGCTGTAAATTTTCTGATACTTATTATTTTTACATTTGTACACATGCTAACAGCCTCTGCAAAGATTTTTACTTATTAGTACCAGTGGAACATACAACTGCAGCTGTGAGAAAAACGACCAGTCAATCTTTTTATGGGGCCCTCCACTTCACAGCAGCACAAGTCACATTTCTTAGTAACGTTTGATATACGTTTGAGGTATAAACCATTTATTAGTTAAAATCGTCCGACTTTCCCGCTTTGTGAATGTATTTTAATGTCAATAATTAATATTAAACCTTAAATAAACATGTGTATTCATTGGTGAAATTAAATAATGTAATAAGCTGTAACCAGTTAGTGAAATGGGCAACACATACTAAACATTGGGATATTTTGCTCTTTCTGCCACACCTCTGACTCTGCCCACTGACCCAATCCACGGGTAATTCCCGCCCTCTGATTCTCCGTCCACAGTTCCCCTACTTTTTCCCCCCCCCACTTCAACCACTGGGTGGTGGGCGCTGGGCAGCACTGTATGGGGGTGTCGCGACCGGGCCATAGAAATTAATTAAAAGCAAAAGGGGCCTAAAGGGGCAAGGGGCAGCAGGACTAGGCCCCTGCCCGGTTCCATAGTGTAGTGGTTTTGTTTGTTGTGAGCAGGGGCGGAGCAAGGTGGTGGCTGGCCTCAGGCTCTAGGCCAGGCAGGCTCTGATTGATGACTCGGGAGCGGCTATTTCGGACCCAATCCTCCATGTAATTTAGCCTGCCATGAGCCATTAACACCCCTCAGAGGTCGAAACATGCTACATGCATCAATCTGGAATCCAGGAGGACCTCGAGGGCATGTGGTGAGCAGGGGAGAGGAGGAGGCGGAGAGCCTTCTCTATATATCTGCTAAAGCATCACTCGGGCCTTTTTTCAGAGCTCATTAGAGAATACATACACCGCAAAACTAATTGGCAAAACGTACATTGCCTCACTCAGGGAAATCTAACTGGCCTTCTGTTACTTTTTTTTAATTATTATTATTATTATGGGCCTTTTTTTCCTCAATGAACTGAGAAATTCAGACACTTCCCTTTTCAGGAACTATTCAGTGAGTATGACAGAACAACTCACCCCAAAGGGCATCCAAATCTTGCAGTTGTACTAGACCGCTACAAAGATCAGTCATTCTGTATAAAAAGCAAACAAAAAATGCCTCAGCCCACACACAGCATTGCTGCAAACGGGTTAGCAAATGTTTAAAATAAATAAAGTGGGTGCTCACTGTTCCATATGCTGCATTCACCTCATAAGTGCAGTCTTGACCTATCACAGTTATTACACCCTGGCAGTGACGTGCTGCACCAAGAAAGGAAATCAGTCCTCTTTAGAAGTGTTACTTCCGGTCGCACTAAAGAGTAGCAGCTCTTTGCAAAAGTGTTGGTACCACAAGGGTTGAATTACACTTTGTCTTGTACACTTTTTACTATGAACCTTTGCACAATTGTTTGAAGTTAAGTGCGTTTTTAAATTACTTTATGCTATTTTATATGAAGAATAAATTGGTTATATTTAAATTCATGTTTCGTGCTCGACATTTCATTTTTTAGTGTTCTCTGTGGTAATGTCTGTGATTTAGGACTGGGTATACTAGCGCTCCATAAGGTAATCATTTACTATGCTTTAAAAGTTAATACAATCTAATATGTAATGAAAAATTTGTTGAAAAATGCTTTGTTTTGGCCACTCTGTCTCAAATTTTCTTGGTAGGACAACCCCCCAAACTCCCCCTAGTAGTGGTTGCTCACTGTGCTTGCTCGCTACACACCATGTGGGGGCTGGTCTCACTTTTACTTTGTTCACTCTGATTCACTACTTGTGTCTATTTGCGGTGCTCTCTGAAAGAAGGTCTATGGGTACATATGACTTGGTGGGTAACCTGGTGCTCTTTAAGGTCATCATCTGCTATTTACTGTGCTTTGAATGTTGATACAATTGAATATGTACCGAAAAATGTGCTGTAAAATTCACAATTTTGGTCTGTCTTTTTCCAAAATTTTCAAGGGCGGAGAACTTCCCCAAACCCCCCTAGTAGAGGTCTGGCTCGCTCACTGCGCTTGCCCACTACGGGCTGGACGGGGCCTGGTCTGGAAATATTTGACAGGGCTGCTTTCACTTCCCAGCCCGGCCCTGACCAAGGGCTAGCAAAACAACACCATCACCCAATATGCCATGTCCCAGGGCCTGCCGTCTCACAGATTGCGCCAAACGGGATCCCCCCACCCCCCATTGCCGGAGGAGGAGCCTATAAGAGTGGCCATCCTTCAGGCAATCTAGGGTCCAGGGGTGCTGCACAGCCCTAGAGGGAAAGATAGACACCATTACACTAAAAGTTGGCAGGTCCAGCCATAATAAACTGCGATGATGGGATTCCTTAAGCGGGCAGAAACAGAATCGGCTGACAGTTTCCTTGAGGAATGGATTACCCACACCCTCAGAACAAAGGGCTTACCGCACATGTTTCCACTGATGAGGGATCACCAGATCCTGGTGATGAGACCTCCGCTGGTTCCCCCACCCCCAAGTGTTCTGATTGCACAGATCTTTAATGATCAAGAAAGAAACTGTATTCTCAGGGCGGCCTATGAGTCAGGGGCAGTAAAGTAAGAAAATCACAATATTGTCAATTTGCCAGATTACACCAGCAAAGTGTAATCACATCCTTTCTTGATGTAAAGCCACACCTTAGAAACATGGGACTGTCGAACATGTTGTTGTTTCTGTCAGAGCTACAGGTGATTGCACATAGGAAAATAAAACAATACGAATATGCAGGCATGGCTTGAGCAATGGAACAAAGTGCCGAGACGTGAACATGGGACACTTAGAACGAGCAGGGGAAGGCAATTCGGGAGAGCCAGGAAAGTCAGCCGTAGTAAATCCCATGACTCATCTGTAGCGGAGAACCATGCCACATGACGAATTGTTGTACAAGAACATGGCACACTTGCCGATGTTACCCTCAGGGTGGGGGTAACAAGAGAAACATCTGAACTCCCTAAGAGACCACCGGCACACAATCTGAGTGAGAATAAACACTGGACTTTACAGGCTGCAGTGGCTTATGGAGCTGGTGTGTAAGTACCTCTTGGAGAAGAGGGGATGGAGTGAAGAAGCAAATCAGAAGTGCCAGTGGAGGTCAAGGGACTTGTGAAAGACATTTAATGTTATGAATCAGAACAGTTCTGTTATAGCTGAACTTTATGAGGGGAATTGATAGGGCTTATTAGGACAGCCATAGTAAGACCTGATGTGATCATCTGCCCAGCATTGGGTAGGGGCAGCACTGGTCTGACTCACTCCTGCACATTGTGGGGATTAAAGTAGTTACCTATGTAAGGTTTGGGCTCTAGTTCGATAGAGGGTGACAGCCACATAGCACACAGAGGGGTTGGGTAGGGGCTCAAGAATTACTTCTAGCACAGGATGGTGGGCAAACACAATGATGTGCTTTTGTTTTTGTCAAGTGGGGTTGGGGACGGGAGGGATTATTACAGAGGTTTGTTCTGTTCTTGTTTTGGTGCACAATATTTTATAGGAAGGTCGGACGGTTCCCACCAAGCCAAAATGGAGGGGGTGGTAGAATGGAGGTGGGACCAGTCCCGAGGAGATAGGAGGAAGGCAGGTGCATTCACCAATTAGATGTGGTCTTATACGCTAGTGACATGGACCAAGCTCTGGGCACCGTAGAGATAAGGGCAGTAATACAGGCAGCCGCCTATCTGGCCTGATATCTGTCGAATCACTCCCCGTCCTCCTGGAATAGGGAGGAGAAGGGTTACAGGAGAGGCAGAGAAGCTGGCAGTTGCCGGTGGATGCCCTACTACATGATCATTCAGTCAGATGCTGGAGAAGATGCTAACAAAATATTTAGCAGGCAATTGGGGTACCACGGGTAGTGGAAGTAACAAATGAGAGGCATTGAAAGAGGTCCTAAGGGGGAATGCATGGGCAAGGTAGATGGTATTAGACAGCAATTGCAGGGAGAGCTCAGAGACATCGAGAAAAAGCCCAACGATGAGAGATGGGCACTCGGATGTGGAGGAGGCATTTAGCAGCTCTTAAACAGCAGCTGAGAGATACTTGTGACAGGCTCAACAGGCTAACACAGTGGGAATACAGACAGAGGTAACATTGTGAGGGTGATAAACCAAGTAAATTGTTGCCTAGGTTGCTCACACGTGAGATAAGCAGAGCATTTATTGTTGCACTTCGATGGCGGAATGGGATTCTTGTCATGTTCCAGCGGGTTATTAATGACACTCTGGGGGAACACAGGTTATAATAGGGTGGTGAGGCTGTGGATATCGCAATGGAGAAAAGATACCTGGACCAGGTTGACCTACCAGTCCTGCCTTGTCTGCTGGGAGATGAGGTAGAGGTGAATATCAATCTAGAAGAGTTGAAGGAGGCGTTGGGCAAGATGAAAAGCGCCGGGAGACAATAGCTTCCTGGTGAAATTTTATCAGGTGTTTGAAGGCAGAACCACTACTGGAAGTGTTTGGGGAGGCAAAGGGTGGGGGAATTCTCCACCCAACCCTCGGGGAGAGAGTGATGTGTATGGTCCCAAAACCAGGGGGAGACAAGATCATCCCATCATCCGATAGACTTCTCACCATGCTCAATGTGGGGCGTGGTGGAGTCACTGGTGCATGAAGACCAATGTGGCTTTATGCCTGGGTGCAGCACGCCCTTAATTTGTGGAGGCTTGTGCGTGTGATGCACCAAGTATGACAGAGCAGGGAAGACTTAGTCCTGGGGATGATGAATATCCCCATAGCATTTGATACACTTGAGTGGGCATACCTGATGCAGGTACTGGAGAGGATGAGTTTCAGGCCTCATTTCTTCAGCAGGGTGAGGCTGCCGTAAACAGCCCCAGGGCCGGAGTGCGGAATGGAGGGTTGGTTTTTGAGGAATGGGAATTGAGAAAAGGTACACGACAGGGCTGCCGGCTGTCCCCCCTCCTCTTTGCGCTGGCATTGGAGCCATTGCTGCTGAAGCTTCTTGGACAAATGGGGGGCTCTGGTATCGTGGAGGGAGACTCCACACACCTTATTTCCTTGCATGCAGACGACATGCTATTCTCTTTACGATGACCCACTGAGGCTGTTCCACAGCTATTGTCGCATCTGGAGGACTTCGGAGCTGTAGCAGGTTTGCGTATAAACAGGTGCAAGTCCCTGCTATTCCCACTGGGGGCACTGAATGAGACCCCAGAAGAGTCCCTGCCTCCAATGGGTCTGCATAGGGAAACTAAAACGTTCAGATGCCTTGGTGTTATTGATTTGCATTTGAGCAGACTGATGAAGTCAGTTCACTTCTGCAATACATTGTCGCTGTCCATGGCGGAAAAATGGTGATGGCGAAAATGGTGTTCCACCCCAGGTGTCTCTATATCATTCAGAATGCACTCTATACCCTGCCTTGCAGATTTCCTAAAACACTTGATAGACTCATGACTTCATTTTCGTAGGCTGGGTAGTGTAGTGGCTACTCAAGCTGGACCCCTTAGAGGGAGGCATGGGCCTCTAAGACCTGAAGCTTTATTTTCATGCCTCTAAACTACAACACGCGCCACACTGGGTATTGGAGGAGGACAACTAGGAGAGGAGACTACTGCATGGCACCTACAGCACATACTCATTACTGGTGCTGCTTATGCGAGGATCAAGGACACAAGGGATGTCCCATATGTAATACGACAGGTCGCAGAGGTGGGGGAAAGGGTGGTGACCATGGTCAAGAAAGGCTGCCCTCTGATAGGGACGTTGTTGTTTGGACATTGTTGACTTTTAGCCATATTAGTGCGGATATGTCGGTGGTATGCTGATGAGCAGGAGGCTATGAAACGTTGGGTGACCTCTACCCAGGAGAGAAGTTTCTTACCTTCGTGGAGGCAAGGGAGGCTTTTGCAGTGGTGGGCAGACAGTTCCTACAGTAGGCCAAGTGAGCACTGCACAGGAAATCTGAATGTTTTTTCCTAATACACCAAGTAGACGGAAACCCTTCAAATGATGTTGACAGCCGGGAGGCGAGGCAATAGGTAACGCTTCTCTATGGAGCACTCAAAACGGATAGGGTAAGGTCTGAGCCCGTGGCGCGTCGGGCATGGAGGGAGGAATAGGCAACACCCCTGACTGACAAAGAGTGGAGCGTGACCTGTGAAATTATGAAACAGATCTCATAAAATGCTAGGTTCAAGCTGGTGCATTTTAACTATGTTCACCACATGTACCCAACATCAGTTAAACTCAGTAGGATGTATAGAGACAGGTGTGCAGATTTCCTGAGATGTGGCGGTAAGGGTGCGTTCTTCTTGCATATGGGATGGACCTGCACCAGAGTGCCGGCCTACTGGTCATCAGTGGTCATGCAGCTACCAAGAGTGACAGTGAAAGAAGTTGAGCTGTTTGCTAGACATTGTTAAACAACTAAGAGGGGGGAGATGCACTGGAAGTTCCTTCAGCTGGCCTTAGTACTGGCCAAGAGGAGGGTGGCTATAGGATGGTTAAGCACGAGAGCCCCTTTGACTATGATGTGGTATAGTACGTAATATAGTGGGCACTTGCAGAGGAAGTACACATGAAAAGTAATAGACGGGATAACAAGCTACATGATGATTTAGAGGTCTGAGCAACACTGTGGGCGACCATGCAGACTGGAGCGTCAGGGGGAAGTGAGCTGGGATTGCAATTACAGGACGCTGAACACTGACCATACACAAGGACTAATGCCAGAAGAGGGGGGTTGGCTTAACCGTGAGTAGCAGTCCTCTATAACACACAACCAGGGACTCTGATGTATATATACATTGCAATGGACTAATGATGAACGTAATGAAGTAAGTACTGGGAGTGGTGTAAAGGGGTGACACTGGAGGGGAATCCGATCCATTACGGCTGACTGCAATTGGTGGTTAAGTGAAATCTGAACGATTATGTTACTGTTTTGTATTTAGTTGATAATGACTCATTGTTATATGTGAACTTGGCAATGGGAATGTTCAGGAAAACAACTAATAAAAAGATATTATAAAAAACAAAAAAGAATGCCTTCTAGCTTTATAAGTCCTACACCACGTCAGCATAAATTCCTGAAGGGTCCATTGTGCGACAGGCTGTGCTGGGCTGAGCTAGACGGTAGTCTCACACACTCAAATCACAGATGTGCACAGGAGTGTATTAATGTGTTCACGTGCAACCAACCCAGAGCCTCTTACCAAAGTGTGAAGCTGAAGACCTTATCTTAAATGAAATGGACTGGCATCAAGCACTCTCAGTCCATTTAAACAGAATTTACAGTGAGTGAGACTCAGTTGGTGAGAAAAGCAAAGAATACAGGGGGATTAAATGGATGAAACAACTTTGCTAAAATGAACTAAACTAAACTTAACTAACTTAACATAACATTTAAAGGGGTCTAAACATGAAGCAATGCTACACCTTTGAATGTTCTCAGTGTGTTGGCATCAAATACCCTTTGCACTTATTTCCATTCGAACATTTTATTACAAAGATGTATTTGCACTCAATGAGGCTTATTCACAAAGGTAAACTTATATTTGTGTGTAAGGTTACAATTTTGGGGGGTATTCACAAACTACAATTGTATTTTTATGTGTAGTATCTTTATGATTGCAGAGACTTTGCAGTCAGAATGGAGAGCTATGCACATATGAAGATAGGCATGTCCTTGGTTTCTTTGGCCAGCCCTATCTTTTTATGTGTGGAGTTCTCCACTTGACTGCTGAGCAGGGGCGTAGCTTGGACAGTAAGGGGCTCATTAGGATGCCGGACAAACCTGCATCCGTCAGCCACCCTAGAGGAGGAGGGACCGTCCGCAGGGGCAGCGGCGGTCCCTCCAGTGCAATTAGGATGTGACCGCCAGCCTGGCGGTCACATCCTCAATATTTAACATTGCGGCGGGTGCTGCAAGGTTAAATATGCATGCTTAGCATTTGCATGCACAAAGCGGCAGGCACCACGCGGTGCCTGCCGCTTCGTGCATGCAAATGCAGGGGGGTACCATAGGTACCCCCCATGTGCACCCCCCACACCCCCACTCACCCTGGGGGCCCGCAACGGGCCCCAAAAGAATTCACCTTATGCCTTTCCACGGCGGAGAATCCACCGCGAAAGGCATCTGTTTTCCGCCATCCTAATATGGCTGGCGGTGTCTGATAGACACCGCCAGCCATGTTAGAGCTTTTCCGCCGCGGTCGGAAGGCGACCGCGGTGGAAAAGCTGCGAACCGATTTTGAGACCCACCGCATCCTAATTTGGCGGTGGGTCTTTTGTGCCTCCGTTTTCATAGTGAAGGAGAGAGTGTGTATGTGTTTTTGTCTGTGTGTAAAAAATCCTTGTGAAATGTGACGGACACTTCACTATAACAGACTCAAAGCACCTGTACTCACCTGTTTATTCCAAAATACATCTCTTAAGGGGTGTAACTAGCCCCCCCCCCCTCAGCCCCCCTCCGCCCCGTAGCTACGCCCCTGCTGCTGAGTCTCTGCGGTCCTAAAGATACTAAACGTAAAACGACACTGGTGGCGTGTGAATACTAAAAAAAATCGTAACCTTATGCAAGTGTGTAAGTTTACTTTTGCTAATATGCCGCCATGTGTTTTGAAATTGATGTGGAAAAATATATTTTTTTAGGAGGAACATAAAAGGAAACAAAATTCTATTAGTAGCGCTCTACTGACTTGTGTCTGGGAAATAACTTATTCAACCATACGGTTTAAAGTGTCATTCATAGATCGTACCGTGTCTCCGATTAATCCGTAGTGTATACAAGGTTTATTCTATAGCTTTAACGTCCGAAAGCGCCCAGCATAAAATTATATTCGGGAACAAAACACATGATTGCTCATGAACAGAAGAAGTTGATTGTTACTTAATTTTCTTAAGTGGATCACAACAAACCAGAAATGTTACTTACTAACACTGACTCCCCACTCTGGGACATGAATCTATGTGTTCTCCAAAGGGGCCATCTAGTGCCTGGCGCCGCAGTAGCTTTTTGGATCCAACCGTAACCATACACCATCAGACAGACGAACATTCCAGAACACTTATTTTGTTAATTTGTGATGATGTAAATTCGGGTAAGAGGACAAGCTTTTAACTTTTCACTGGAGGGCCTCTTTAAAATGTAACTTGCTGCCATTCTCAATCTGCATTGAACAGTATCATCTACATTTTTGGAAACTCTTGGGAATGATTTTGGCTACTCATCCTGAAACTAAACGAACGGTAGCCATGTAATTTTTAAGTTTAAGTATAACTTAACATGATATGTGAATCCTTGTCATGTTTTTCATGATTTCTGTGACTTTGATCAAAGGGAGCAGAATCTATAATAGTGACAATAGTGCATCTGTGAAGTCACAACTATATTGCTGTCTATTTTAATCCACTTGGCTGACACCAGAAATATATCTGTATCTTTGCTCATTCAATCAAAATCAATCAAAAATCTTTATTCGGATATGATGTATCCACAAAAGCACAGATAAAATCAAACAACAAAACCATAGACATACATGATCAATAAGAGGTAGTGTAATATCTTAAAAGAAACAGTTTCTAATACAGGCTGTATCTTTGCTATTATGGGCCCATAACACGAGGCTTTCCGCTATGCCACCTGAGTTAGAGAGAGCATTACTCAGAAATTAAGGTTCTGGATTCACATTATGACTAAAGGTATATCTTATATTTGTGAAGATGATTTACCGCAATTCTGCTGGTGACTCTTTGGCCCCCACGCTCAATTTTTATCATGCAAGTATAATAATCACGTGTAATTTTTTTTGCAGTTTTAGTTTGTCGCACACATTTCTTTTCGGAGAGGTTAGAGTAGATAAATTCAAGCTGCAAGACATTTTCTGCTCAAACCAGTCTCATGAGAATTTTGCAAAGTATAGCCTATCATTTTCAGACAAGTTACCAGCCAAATGCATTTTGCATAATGCTTGCAATTTCTTGTATTTTGTGTGAAAATAAGGCTATTATAGGAGGGAAACATGCCGTAATTTCACAAGCAGAAAGGTTTATGGGTGAGTGTTTGGAAGGATGGCGTGTAGTGGATTGCTATAATGGATCTTACTTTGAATTTAATGAGAGCTGTCACATGCAGTGTGGGAGTCTGCCTAGAACTCTTGCAAACTAAAATGCAACAATTCGTGTTGAAATGATTTTAACTAGTACCATGTTAAATTTTGCTTTGCGGAAGTGTAAATGAATACCTGCAATAATAATTTCCATTTTCGGCAATAAAAACACTCCTATCAATAGACAGCTCACAGTTGCTGACTCAGTAGGCAATAATACCTAGTAAAAAATATGCAAACAAACCAAAATTTGCACTTCTTAAAAATAATGACCAGTAGGACAGTGGGCCTATGAGTAGCATTTATCATAAAACTAATTTAGTTTTTTTTCTTCCCATTTTGCCATTGCCTCTTTATTTTCTTATTACAAAACAAAGCAAGTCTTCGATGTGTTTTCATCGGGACTGAACATGTGTTTGTTCGCTTGTAAAGCTGATAGGCTAAAGGTCTGTAAATACAGATGTCCCCCTAGTTACAAGACTGAAATGTATTATCCCAGCAGGATTCAATATGATGAGTACTTAAGAATGTTACCCAGGGGGAAATCACCTTAAGGAATTCATAGTAGCATAATTATATGTCTGTATGTATGAACAAAACACCAACTGAGGCCAAAAGGTTGATAACAAGACACCTGCCTATTTTCTCGCTTAGAAAATTACATGATAATTAATAGACGATTCTGGGAAGAGATTGTGCAGTTAAAATTATACGGTTCGAATTGCATACTTTGAAAGGGCGCAAATCAGGAGCCACACATGGCTGTGTAAAAAGGCATTTGACCTTATCACTCTTTTCAGCAATAGTGCTCAACTGTGGTTCATCTCAAATGCAGTGGTTCAAAATCACGAGAACAGCCACAGCGAAGACTGGTGTTTTAGTGTGAGAGGGTTAATTCCACCATCCACTGGTAAACAAGAGATAAATAAACACAATTTAAAAGGCATTTCAATGTCAAACTCCCAGCACTGCCATTATATGCATAGCACATTGAAACACAACGTAAAGAACAACATAGGATTACAGCCCTTAACATTTCACATTGAAATCGCTGTTGGTAAAGAGCACTATAAAAAGCAGCATAATTCTACCACATTTGGTCTCACAATGGATTCAAAAAGTCCAGGGTCAAGCCATGAAGAAAGACAAAACACGTTGAGCTTCTTTTAGTCCTACCAATGCATGCAGCATATAACTTATATGTTTTTTTTCTCTCTTTTGTGCATGGAAAATTCATCAGAGTAAGGGCCATATGTATGAAAGTTTGGTTTTGCGATTCTGAAATAGCGATTTTTTGGGAATCGCTCTTTGAGAATCGCAAAACGCTATGTATGTAGGAATTGCAAATAATTTTGCGAATCCTACATATTCCTTATTTGCGAATTGCAAATTGCGATTCGCAATTAAGGAATACCTCCCCATTCATTCCTATGGGCCTAGAGGCCCATAGGAATGAATGGGAAGACATTCTCAATTTGCGATTCTCAATAAGAGAATCGCAAATTGAGAATGCAATTTCAAGGGTGCCAGGGTGTCAAAAGGACACCGTTTTGCATCCTTGAAATGTGCATGTGTGCACATGTGGCACACATACATTCCCTGAGGGCATGTATGTGAGTCACATGGCACTTTGAAAAATGCAAAAAAGTGAATTTTTCAGAGAAAGCGCAAATTACCACCAACTTGAAGTTGGTGGTAATTTGCGATTCTTTAAGCCCAAATTGCACTTTTTCTGTGCCTCTTACATTGCATTTAAGGAATCGCAAAATTTGCGATTCCTTAAATGCAATCGCAAAATAAGGAATCGCAAATTTTGCATGGCAGTTTTACCTTAATACATCCCACTTAGCTAAATTGCGATCACAAATGCCGAAATTCTGCGAATTTCCGCGTTTGCGATCACAATTTTGAATGATATATATGGCCCAAAGTCTTCTGTATCCATTCAAAACTCTGATTTAACAAAAAGTCTGACAGCATTATCTAAAACAAATTAGCAGCACTGTGTTGTGCAAATGGTAAAATAATGTGCAATGCAAATTTGACAGCGAATTGCTCACTGTTAATGTCATTGGCGGCGCTAGCACAAAAGTTTTTTTTTGCGTCACTAAACTTTTACCCAGAACTCAAGGGTGAGCAAGTGGGGTGTTGCATCAAATTTCCACTCAAGGGACATCCTGCCATACAAAAATATGTGTTCAGACAAACGCCCTTAGGTAAATCGCTTGCCCGTTTTAATATTACCATTAGTCCGCGCTTCTCGCTGTCGGGACTTTATATTTATCGACCCCCAGGACCTGCATCTAAGTTTATCGACTCTCTACTGGAGGTGGCTAGTTCCTTGGTGGTGGGAGCGGCTAACTTTACGATTCTTGGAGACTTGAATCTCCATTTCGACCAGGTTCACGATCCCACCATCAAAATCCTCCTGGCTGATCTAGCGGCCCTACAATTGGATTCTCTAATTCAGGTCGCTACGCACTCGGCAGGGCATATATTGGACCCATTATTTTATAACATCCCGGTAATTAAAACGGAAGCATCCAAACCTATGGGATGGACTGACCACTACATGGTTAAAGCCACGGTGGAGGTTCTGGAGCCATTTAAAAGGGACGGGCTGAACCGGGTCTTTAAGAGACCATGGCACAAACTTAAACCTAACGATCTCCATGCCTTCATAGGGTCGTTTCCCGACAGGGACACCCTGGACCAGGATACAGCATACTCCACCTTCTAGGATTGGATTGTGAGGGGACTCGATGCCCTCATTCCGGCAAAATGGACTAAGGGACGTAGTTCCCCCTCTAATCCTTGGTATAACAATGCCCTGAGATCAATGAGGAAAGACTGCTAGAGGGCTGAGCGAATATGGAGAAGGGATTATAAAGAGGGAGATAAAATGGTATACCTAGCTAAATTAAAACTCTATCATAAGGCAATTGGCTCTAGGCATGCCACATTCTATGCGGAAGAAATAAAAGCCAGCCCCAACCCCACTAAATGTATTTTTAAACTGGTACAGGAGCTTCAGAGGAACAGAACCCCGGCCGCTTGTATTACGTCCACGCAGCAGTGTGAGGACCTTGCTATTTTCTTTGTGGAAAAGGTGCAAAAAATATATAGGTCTTTCCCTCAGTACTCTCTGGACTTACACGCCACCACTAATACCAAGGTTGATGGCGCTGTTTTGGCTCAGATACCAGAAATCTCGAATGAGGAACTGGCTAAACTCTGCAGGAAAATTAAATCGGGCTCTCCGGCAGACCCTATGAAGCCAGCCCAATTTATGGAGTCCTTGACACACTTCCAGCAGCCTTTGAGTCTCATACTTAAACAATTCTTTTCCATGGCTAGTGTTCCTATTGCCTGGAAACAGGCTTGGGTTTCCCCTATCATCAAAAAGCCCACCCTGGATCCTTCCAAACCAGAAAACTTTAGACCGATTTCCCTGCTCCCTTGTGTGGCTAAGCTTGCTGAAGCCCATGCTAACAATGTGCTGTCGCAATTCATGCATCAGAACGGCATTCTGGACCCATCTCAAAATGGTTTCAGGCCGGGCCACAGCACCGAGTCTGCCCTATTGGCCACGACCGAACATCTCCGAACGATTCTCGACGCCGGTCAGAGTGCCGCGCTGATTCTTTTGGACCTCAGCGCGGCCTTTGACACGGTATCTCATGACATTCTGATATATCGTCTGGAGGCGATCGGGATTACTGGCCTCGCCCTGGAATGGTTCCGTTCATACCTAAAGGACAGATCCTTCAGGGTGTCAGCACCTCCGTACCTCTCTCAGTTCCATCATATCGGCCAGGGAGTCCCTAAGGGCTCTGCACTCAACCCGTCCCTTTTTAATCTCTATGTGCAGTAACTTGCGGTGGTTGCAAAGGAGTGGGGTCTCACGCTGGTATCATATGCAGATGATACTCAGCTAGTCATCACTCTTACTGAAGGACCATCTGCATCGGCCACGAGATTTAGGGACGGGATGGCTGCAGTTGCCCAATGGATGACTGACAATTGTTTGCAGCTTAATGCTGGCAAAACGGAGGTGCTGCTTGCAGGGAAGAACACCACCCATTGGGACCAGCATTGGTGGCCATCCTCTCTGGGCGCCATGCCAGCACCCAAGTCATTAGTTAAAAACTTGGGAGTCTGGATGGACTCCTCGCTCAGCTTTCAGACCCACACCAAGAGAGTGGCAGCTACCTGTGTGGGTCTGTTGAGGGGCCTTAATCCAATACTGAAATTTTTCGATTCGAAAGTGCGGCAGCATTTGTCCAGGCTACCATTCTCTCACGTCTGGACCACGCCAGCGTGCTGCTCCTGGGCGCAAACAAAGCTGAGATAACGCGTCTGCAGAGGGTTCAGAATTTGGCAGCAAGGACCATGATAGGTCTTCCCCGTAGATGCTCTGCTAGAGCTACAATTAGAAAGCTTCACTGGCTACCTATGAACTGCCGAATCCAATTTAAGGCTCTCTGCTTGGCGTTCAAGATTCTTAAAATCAGGTGCCCAGATCGCTTGTGTCCGCTTCTCACCCCGTATGTGCCCCAGCGGAATCTGCGCTCACTAGGTCAACACCTGGTGACTGTACCGCGGACCAAACTTTGCCGCATGGGTGGGTGCTCATTCCGGGTGTTAGGAGCCAAGCTGTGGAACTCCTTGCCGCTGGACATCCGTGGCATGGAAAACTTGGTTTCCTTCCGGAAGGCGGTCAAAACCTTTTTGTTTCCTCCCCTTTAAAGCTGCTTTCCCGACGCGGCCAGCCTCTTTGGTACTGCACTTGATCTACTAGCGCCGGGACGCCCCTTTGCTGGGGCAGCTGTCGCGCTCACACAAACTATTAACATAACATAACATAACATAACTTAAAATCTGTAATTTTTTGGAAACTACACCAGTATCGCTTAGGATAGGAGGTCATGCAATTTACCTATTGCCTAGGGTTTGTACCTACTTTCACTTAGCATCAGGATTTCACACAAAGCCAGGTCATATTTGCTTAGTAGATGTGCCATTGCAGGGAATCCTAGGGGGCTTGCAATGTTTCTGCCCAGCTACCATGGGCATCAATTCACCAAAATGCCTGGGGTAGCAGACAAGACATCACACACACTTACACCGTCACTTGCTCTCACACACATATTAACACATAGACACGCATTCACACTTACACACACTACACACAATATACAGTTAAAAGCATTTTGTTGCTTACCTCTGCTGCCAGGGAAGGTCATATTCCAGCTAATTGAACTCCATTTTTATATTACACAAATAGTGAATAATGTAATATTACTCGCTATTAGTGTAACACATTTTTTTGCCTAAAAACAGAGAGTGGAGCCCCACCGACGTCCATAAGGACAAGCTGACAATGTATTCTGGCACTGATTTTCCCACCTCTGAGTCCAGGGTTGGGAAAGCAGGTGTCACAAGGGGCAAGCCAGGGGTTGCATCTGTGACCCCTAAATGAGGTGTACAATGGCTGCTGCTACCCCTTTGAACACATTAAAAGCAGGGGGAAGCTTAGTCAATTTGATTCGGGTGAGGTGTGAATATCAAATCTCCCTACTAAAAAAGCCGTGGGCTGCAGGTTGGAGGGATCGCGATGGACTGTTTCATGAGAAATAGGGTCAGCACTGGCTTGCATTAAGTGGGTCTATGTCTGGGGTAGCACAGTGGGAGTAAAACCAATGGGCTTGAATGCTATCCCAAGCCATTGCCACTAGTTAGACTATTTTCAAGCATTCATCACATCACGTTCTGGGGGTTTGAGTGCCTGTAGTATGCTTGAAAACCTGAGACTGGTGCAGCTTTCCAAGCCTACTACTGCCAATGTTTGTGATTTCCGAAAAGAAGTACATTTGCACCCATTCAAGGAGAACTTCTATGGGTGCAAATGTGCTAATTTTTGGGTAAACCAGTTACTATATGCATTTAAGTTTCAGCTCTAAAAAATGAGTACTTTAAACGCTGTTAGCGAAACGAGAACCACAAGAAAAACCGACACAGATATAGCAGACCCGACTTAGGTCCCACAGGCCCAACTACCCATTTAAGAATGCATTTATTTGGGAAGTTTACCACCCCAAAAACTGCCCCAAAGTTATGCCCTTGATTAAAAGAGCGCAATGCGATGTAAGGCTATTTTGTGGTGCGCTCACATCAACTTTTTGCTGCAATAAACTTTAGTGCGTAAATGTTGATTGATGCGGTCATTTATACCGCTATGCGTAGCACACACACAGTTAATCTGTATTAAAGTATTTTTCGCACGTTCTTGATTACACACAAGCTGCTCCGGCCTATGGCAAAAACGTATGCTTAGGAAATTAGCTTCTCCTGTGCAAGTCGACTGTGCAAGTCGAGCTCATGAAGACACTCCAAGAGACGAACTTAGAGATGTATGATCTTAAGGGCCTAGGTGGGGGAGGCCAAGATCCACACAGCGGCGGCATCACCAACCCCCCCCCCTTCCTCCAGCCAGCAACCTTAAAAATGAGGGAAAAAACAGGTTTAAAACCCATTTTCTTATCGGTTTATTTTTCTTGTGCCGAGTCTTGGGGGCAAGGCCAGGGTAATGACAGGCTGGAGGGGAGTTTTGAGCGCTGCCTAAACTGCGCATGTGGGTTTGGCCAGCTGTCTCAGGCTGGCCAAGCCCACATGCGCAGCAGTGAAGCTCTCTCCAACCCCAGCTGCATTGCTGCGGTTGGAGAGAGCAGGCACCGGCTCCCAGTCTGTTCTGGAGTGCAAACTGTCGGCACTCACAGGCCCAGACTGGCCATAGCGGGCACCGGGCAATCCCCCGGTGCGCCGCAAGGGTGGGGGCCGGTTTTGAGCCCCAGGTGGCCGATATTGTTACAGGGCCGTTTTTGCAGCATAACTGCAAAATCGGCCCTGCAACAAAATCAGCCGAAAACCGGCCCTAGCGAAGCACTCGGCGGCACCTCCAGCCCCCCCCCGAGTGGGGGGGGGGGGCAGCCGAGCACTTTGCCAGGGTCGGTTTTAGTTCCCAGTCCGGCCCTGGGCACTCAGGCCAATCCTGAAGCTGCTAATGGATGAGAGCAGTTTCAGGATTGGTGAGAGCAGTTTCAGGATTGGCCGCAGGGCAGTCTGGGAGCCTGTGCCTGCCTGCAATGAAAAGGAGAGGAGCAGAAGAGCGTGACGCGATGCTGGAGGTCGGCAGGTAAGTTATTTTTAATTTTTTGTGTTTGTGTCCCTCGTCCCCCATCTGCCCCGACTCTTTTCCCTGATACAAGTCGTTCCTGGAACCAAAGGTGGAGACTAGGAGAAGGTACTAAGCCATTCAGTCCTGATTATATTGTCTTTTTATCAGAAATAAACACACTTTTAGGTATTGTTACCACATGATTAGGAATGACTAGTACCCAGAGATTAAGCTGTCAATAGTGCTTGTGAAATTAAGCTGATGTCATACAGACTGTGTGAAAGGTCCAGTGAAGTGGACTATTACACATGCACAATAGACTTCCAACTGTCTTGGATGGAACAAACCCATGTTTTGTTAGACGCATGATGAAACACGTGTTGCCAACGTATCTCTTGAAATACAGCAATTGATTCTGGGATGATTGCCTATACTATAACGGCCAAAGAAAAAATACAGTTAAATAAACTTTATATAAGAAAAAATATCAAGACTGTTATTATTTATGAAGGATAATAAATGTAACAATTGAAATGGTATCTACCACTTTGTTTTTTTTTGCGAGAACCCATCCTCGCTGAACCCTCACTCAAGAAAAAGAGGTAAATATAAATCATCTTCATGTTATTCGTTGCAGATAAAAAACACTGCATTAGAGGACTGGTCATATGACAGGTACTCAAAACATACTTGTTAGAAGGTGGTTCTGACACTAGGGGCCGCCTGGATTTTTCGCTTTTTGAGCACCTAATTGTTCAGCTTTTACTGTGGAGGAGCCTCATAATCTGGGACTCACCCACAGTGAACTCATAATGAAGGAGACTGCATGAAGATTTTACTGGTGTTCCCCTGGCTTGACTAGGCCACTGCGCAGCAGCTGGAGTATGGGGCACCGTGCTGGTTACATGCAGACATGGGTGTACATGCGTGTGCACACGTGTAGGGGCTGCGCACGGGAGATTCCTAGCGTGCGCAGTCCAGGAGCAGCTACAGAGTGAATGGTGTGGCAGGACGTATGCAGAAATGGGTGGTGACATGGAATAGGCTTTATACACTGGAATGAAACATGCCAGTGAAAGTCAGTGTGTGTTACTGTGTTTTCACTTCTTTATTCCCTTATGGGAAGGTGGAACCAATGGCTATTTATTTTATTTTTATTTTGAAAGTTTTATAGAGCGCGAACAAGACCCATGCGGATATCAGAGCGCTTTACAATCAGTAAAGAAAATCATACACAAAAATAGAAACTGGTAGATTACGTATACAAAACATATTGTGCAAAGTAAAGCAAAAAGGTGCAAAACAGAAAAGCCCCGTTGGGACAAAGTAGTGGCAACTGTGGTGACAAGGTTGTCTGGTTGGAACAGTGTCATAAATGTGAAAACTGGAGGAGGTACTGGTGGGCTCATAGTTTCTTTAGGTATCGATCATGTCAATTTTTCCATGAGAATCGCTTTTACTTCCTTTTTGAAAAATGCCATAGAGGTGATACGTCTGGTTTCTGGGGGTATAGCGTTCCAAATTCTAGGTGCCATCCCTGAGAAGGACTGTGTGTAAGTTTTTGTCTTGCTGAATCGGTGAGGTTTCAGTAATAGGTTTTCAGTGCTTCTTGTGGATCTAGTACCGCCAGAGAAAGTCAATTTCTGAGCGAGATAGCTGGGTGCATTGTGGTGTATAGCCTTATGGGTCATGCAAGCAATTTTCAGGTGAATTCTGACTTCAAATGGTAGCCAATTCAAGTATCTTAAGTCAGGGGAGATGTGGGACCTTCTTTTTGAGCCCATTATGAGTCTTGCTGCAGCATTGATGGAGGCTCTTAGTGGTGCTGTTGTCGCTTTGGGGAGGCCACGGAGCGAGATACTTCCATAATCCACCCTAGGGATAACTAGCGCTTGAACTGCCGTCTTGAAATCATTGATCGTAAGAAAGGTTTCAGTTTCCTCAATGTATTTATCTGGTAGTTTGCCCCCTTTGTTGCTAATGTGTTTATGCATGTTGAGGTTGCAATCTAGGGTTCTACCCAATGATTTAGCTGAGTCCACAATGGTTGGTTGAACGTTGAATGCCGTAAGATGTTTGAACCATTCATGTAAGAGGGGTATTTTGGCGGGAGGAGCTATAAGGAGGAATTCAGTTTTTAATGCGTTCAGTTTGAGATGGTTCTCAGCTAGCCATGATTGGGTGTTCAGAAGTGTTGTGTTAAGCAATTTGATGTCTTTTGGTGTGTGAATCTTAAGGTATAGTTGTGTATCATCTGCTTACATGTGAAATTGCACGTTGGATGCATGCAGCAAAACAGTAAGTGTTTCCATGAATAAATTAAACAATGTCGGGGATAGTGCGGACCCTTGTGGGACTCCCAAATTTACTGGCACGGCTTTGGACAGAGAGTTGTTGACCTTGAATTCTTTTGTCCGGTTTTGAAGAAAAGAGGTAAGTACTGACCCTGATAAGCCCATTCTGTGATTGAACAGATCTATCAGGTTCTCATGTTTGACCGTATCAAAGGCTGAGGAGAGGTCTAATAGGATGAGTAGGCATGAACCATTCTGATCAAAGCATCGTCAATTATATGTGTCATAGCTGATTCCGTGCTGTGCCCTGCTCTGAAGCCTGATTGGTGTTTGTCTAGAAGGTCGAAGTGATCAATGTGTTTTGTCAATTGGTGGAGTACACATTTTTCCAAAAGCTTGGCCAGGGTAGGGCTATTGTGGATAGGGCAAAAGTTGTTTAGGTCCGTGGGATCAGCTGTGGGTTTCTTTAGGATGGGTGAGACCTGTCCTACTTTGAGGGTGTCCAAGATGCAGCCTTGAAGGAGTGAGGTGTTGATGATTTTGGTCCATAGCGGTAGAATCAGTGGGGTAAGGTGTTTAACAGCGTTAGCGGGGAGAGGATCGGTGGTGTGATTGGACGGCTTCAGGGTGTTGAGAATCTTGCCTATTGCATCTTCCATGTAGGTATCAAAGGAAGACCAAGCAGCGTTGTTTTTTAGTTCACGTTTTGAGGTGGTTTGTGGTGACAACGTTGGAGGAGTAAGGGGTGTTTTGGTGTGAACACTTGAATGTAAGATTAGGTAATTGAGGAGGTCTTTCTTGATGTAATCCGATTTTAGCTTAAAGAAGGTAGAGAATTCTTCAAAAGAGGGTTGTGTATGAACGATGTCTTGTAGTCGCTGAGGTTCATCCTTACATTGGGTTTTTATTAATTCAAAAAGTTTTTGGGGATTTTTTTTGCTTGATCTAGTTGGTGGCTGAAAAAGTCTGCTTTAGTGCGCTTGATCTTTCTATAGTAAGCATTTCTCTTTTTTCTTAGGGTTTTGAGGTGTTTTGCAGATGGGAATGATTTCCAAATGCATTCGGAAGATCTAACAGAACGTCTGTCATCGTTCAGCAGATCGTTGTACCAGGGTTTAGAGTCTTTCGAGGTACCTCTCTTAAGTTGAAGGGGCGCCACCTCATTAATAACCAAGGTCATAGAGTTGAGGTAGTGGTTGGTGAGCTCATGTACATCGGATAGACCCGCCGGAGGCTGGAGTAGTTTGTGGCTTTATGCAGGCAAAGTGTTGGGGTTGAGTTTTTTCAAGCCTCTTTTCCACATCTTAGGTTTAGTGGACTGAGCTGTGTTAAGTTTAACTGTTTCCCTGATAAAGAAGGCTATGATATGGTGGTCTGACCAATCACAGGGTAGGATTGATTCAAGCTGAATGGAGTAATTTTTGGATATTATTAGGTCCAAAGTTGCGCCTTTGTTGTGTGTGGGGCTGTTGCAAATTTGGGTGAGGTCTAACGCATCGATGAAGTTTTTGAGACTGTTAACCACTGAGTCGTTGTGGTCGTTCCAATGGAGATTGATGTCGCCAAGGAATATTTGGGTGTTTTGTCGTCCGGCGTTCGTTGTGACCATATCCATGAAATGTTCAGTGAAAATGAGGTTGTCACGAGGTGGATGATAGATGATATGTAACAAGCATACTGGATTGCCATTACTGTTAATGTCAATGCACATGTATTCGCAAGAGGAGAACACGGGGATAAGGCTCTGTTTACTGAGATTCTGCTACGATGTATGCAGGCGATTCCTCCCCCAGACTTATCAGTCCTATCTACTCTGATGATGTCATAATTAGGGGGTACAAGAATTTCAAGGAGGGGCGAGGAGGATTCTGTTAGCCAGGTTTCTGTTAACACAATCAGGTCAAGATTGTGTGAGGTAATGAGGTCAGCTATATCAGCTGCGTGTCTAGAGGCCGATCTGCAGTTCAGAAGTGTGCATCTAAGACGGGGTGTGATGTGGGAAGGGGTGGGACCTTGTATGAGTGTGATTCTACTAAGATTATTATTGATGATTCCTCTATTATTGTGTGTGGAGGACCTGTGTGGGTTAGAGGAAATCGTAGGTATGGCCATGTGTGCGGGAGCGATGGGGGTCATGAGAGGGGGTTCGTAGGAATGGAGAAGGGAGCGTATATCACTCTCCGAAAATGGGTTGATGCTACGGATTGGGCGGGTAGGGAGGTTAGGGGATAGAATAGAATTCCAACTGGGAAGGGTACAAAAAGGGATGAGTGGAAGGCGAGTTGGGGGCTTGCTTGATCTAGACGTTATGGAAGATCTGCTGTGCAGAGATTGTCTAGCTATCATCTCTTTAACAGTGTGGAGTTCCTCTTTGATTTGGTGAAGTGCGGACATAATCACATCCAGTGGTATCAGGAGTGATTATGTGTGGGGAAGGTGGATGAGATAACTCATCCCGGATGTTATCTGGAGCGGTTGTTAGAGGGGTTGAAGGCTGTAATATGAGTGTTGGTGGTTGAGCCGTGGCCTGGTAGGGTGTGCGATCTGGTGCAGGCAGAAAAAGAGTTGTAGACGATGAGGTGTATGTGGATGAGGGAGATGTTAGTGCGGAGAGCTGAGGTGTTGTAGTGGATTGTTGGTGAGTGGGAGTGGTAGGAGTAGATGTGAGCAGAGTGTGGGCTGATGTGGGAGCGTTTTCGAGATGGTAGTGGGGGAGAGTCAACATATGTGTCCGCGAATTATCTGTATAGTGGTGGTGGGGTGTCTTAACATGTGTTGTTGATTGACCTGTATGGGGTTGGCTGGTATGTGAGTGTTCTATGTTAGAGGCGGTGTTGTGAGGTACTGGTGTTGTGGTGGGGAGAAGGTTATGGAGGAGGAGATGGAAGCAGGGGGGTGATGTTCGAGCTCGGGTGGGTTCAAGTTCCTATTGGGGATGCGTAAGTAGTCTCTGGCATGCTCAGTGGAGATAATGCGCATGTAGTCTCAGTCATGCTAGTTGGAGATATTGAGTGAGTGTTACTCAGAGTGAGATGGAGGGTGTTGGTGGTAGGGGTAGAAGGGTGTGATGTCTCAGTCGTGCTAAGTGGCAGAAATGTGTGGGGGTAGGTAAAAGTGGAATGGGGAGTGTTGGAGGGCGGTAATACGGGAGGAAGGGGCGTATGGGTCAGATGCCTGTGGTGGACGAGCATGAGGGGGGCGGAGGGTGACCGAAGGGGATGGAGATGCGACTATATGTAAGTTGGCGTTAGGGGTTGGTTGGATAGTAGTGGGGGGATTAGAATCCTGGTCTTTAATGATGGAGAAGATGTGCTCTAGGAGATTTAAGCTACGGTCTGTGGATTGCATGAGAATAGTACGTTATTGTAGATGGTGATGGTTGCTGTCGCTTGGAAGAGCTGTGATGGTGAGATGGAGATTGCTAGTCCATGTGCAGGTTTTCTAGTGAAAGAGATCGAGAGTAATGATAGGAATGCTTTCCGCCATTGTGCCCTTCGTTTGGTGTGGAAGATTATGTCAGTGGTTATGTTCCCGTTGTGTATGGAGAAGTAGGGATCAGCGAAGAGGGTTTCAGGGTGTGATTTTATGAAGTTGTACTTGAAGCATTTGGCAGATTTTTTTGAGAGGTGCGGGGGGATAAATGATAGTGTAAGTATGTGTGCCTGTGAGTTCCATGATATATGTTGCAGAGTGAGAGAGGTAGGGGGAAAGAGTAGAGGTGGATACCGAGAGGGAAGTTTGTAACCAATGTCAGAAGTGAAATGCCCTGGCGGTGTCGGGAACTGGCTGGGCCTAAGGTAGGTAAGGCTATAGCAGCGTGGTAATCACTGTTGAAGATGACCGAGTCCTTAGCTGAGGTCTTGATGAGACACTATAGAGTCATCTGTTAAATACTATTACCCAAAGGGACCACATGAAGAAAAAAGAAAACTATAGCACTGTGGTGGTGTCAGTCCAAGATGGCCGAAACCTTAGGCGAGGACTTGCTGAGCAATTATATAGTCCTATGTTTGTTTCCAAAGCCAGTTTGCTGTTCAACCGACTGAGGGGGGATTGTGGGGGAATCAGGAAGTCCTGTTTCACTGTCAGGTCTCTGTGAAGTCTATGGTCCTCTTTCAGTTACAGTGGAGCAAAAAGTAAGCAGCAGTGATGTAGCAGTCCACCAAGTAGTGGTCAAATAGAGGGGGGTGGTCCCTTGTCCTTGTATCATAAACAGACGGCCATTTTGCGCAAGACAAACACCCCATCAGCCATTTTACAACAGTGAAGATCCCCTAAACAACCAGAGCCAGTTGTCTCTGCTATAAAAACAAGCAGCCATTTTGAGAAGGAGAGACACCCCCTTCAAAGCAGAAGTAAACGTAAAAATCCAGCCCTGAAGTCATTGTAAACAATAGATGTAGTCAGAGACCAAAAATCAAGGCAGAAGTAAACGTAAAATATCCAGCACTGAAGTCATTGTAAACATTAAATATAGTCAAAGACCAAAAAAGAGAACTGAACAAGGCCTACAGATTCCAGACACGCACTAAAGTCCAGTGTAGCGGATTTGAAAAGGAGTATTCTGCAGAGTCCAAAGTCATATTTGTACTGCTTTTGGGTCGTCCAGAAATGTCATATTTCTCTGAGTCCCTGGCTGGGGTCTGGCCCTGTCATGTTAGATTAATGACCTTTCCTCCCAGAGCGAATATCTTCCCTCCAAGGAGACAAGATAGGTGGAGCTACAAAGCAATCCATCAACTGCTGTCGCTGAAACCAGGGACCTCTGGTGTTGTTACAACGGATTGGTTGTCAATTCACGGCTCACACATTGTACAATTACCACTCGATCACCAGGTATGTGTTTTGACAACTTGCCACATTAGTATGTACAGAACTATTTAATAATTCTGCAGTATCCTAGTGACTCGCTTATGTTTGTTTTATTAAATTCAGACACGACATCATCTTCTAAATTTATTTTCTTGACGCTTTGATAACGGACCAGCCTATCAGGTATGCATGGCCGCTTCAACCTACGTTGTTTATATTAATTTTATAATCTAATCGACACTCAGTCGTTTTCTAGATGTTACATGTACTTTGAATCTTTGATACGTTTGTGTAACCGTTGACAACGTTCAGGGTTGTATCACGCTTATTATAGGCAATTTACCCTTCGCCCAGTAGGTTGACTATATACTAGCATAAAAGCACGTACCTGTGTGAGCCGTGAATTGACAACCAATCCGTTGTAACAACACCAGAGGTCCCTGTTTAGTGAACCAGCAGTCTTACTCTGGACGTTACTTATTTTGTGTCCTATGTGTGGGATGCCATGAGAAGTAATGTACTTCCTTGTGATCCGTGCCAATATGTTGAGTCATTGAACCCAATTGTTTGTTTTTTGACAACCAGCTTAATTTGGACTTTACTTATTTTGTGTCCTATGTTTGGGATGCCATGAGAATTTAAGTACTTTCATGTGATCCGCGCCAATATGTTGAGTCATTGCACCCAATGGGTTGTTTTTTGACAACCAGCTGTGCCCCGTAATGTTTTCCTCTGTATAACATCAATGCGTTGCCCTCTCTTCCTTAAATGATTTTAGTAATTTTTGGGGATCATTTTGTGACCCATTAATAATATTTATTAAATTTCTTGTGCAGAACGATTGCCCTACCCTTCACGCTCCCCGTCCTGATGAAGACCCTCTAGCAAGGTTTAAATCACGCCTGCATCTACCTGGGTCAAAACGTCGACTTTCTCATCTGTGATTAGCCTCCCCGTTTAATTATCATTTATGATTTTGTGTTGAGGCATGATTACCTAATCCAATATTGATTTGTTCTCCATTGTATTAACTTCCAAATATCCTTGTGGTATTTGGGTATTAATGACCAACCTTCTGTTATTTCCATACTTTCACTATTTCATCACTTATCTCCTCTCTACCCTTCAGGGGCATTATATGTGTTTTACTATGTATTGATTTTTACAATGTTTATGAATGCTACACGTTGTGATTAAAAACAATGTTGTTATAACTATTTCTTGTATGTATTTCTAATTTTGGATTGATTGGTTATATGTCGCTGGGTGCCAGGCACCAAGCTGAACCACGGTGAAGGCAGTGAGCGGGGAAGGAGTTGGGTTTCAGAGGCCATGTGGCCAGAGACACTGTACGCCGCCATGTTGAACAAACCCAGAGGCTGGACCAGAAGGAGGGAGCAGGGGCAGGGAAGTGATGTGTCGCTGTTTGATAGGACACAGAGAGACTTCCTGCCAGCCCCCAGCCCCCTACTCAACTGTTAAAAAGTACTTGCACAGGGAGAGAAGCTCTCTCTGGGGTGTGGTCTGCTGAGGCGAAACGTGCTGGAGCCTGGCCCAATGGGCAGTTGGAAGGAGGACACCCCTGACTGCCCCCCCCAGGCCCCTAACAGCGCCAAAAGAAGAACCAAGGACCGGTGCGCAGAAGCAGGGGCCTCTGCGCAGGGAGAGGAGAGGCGCAGGGAGCCAGTGAAGATCGCTCCCTGCAGAGTGCACCCTCTTTGAGACCCGGGGACGAAGGAGAGTGCTCCCAGTGGCTGGGGGTGCCGCCAGGAGCAAGAAGAAGCAGGAATGGGGCAGATTGGACCCCCAGGGGCTGAGATATGGCCCCCGGAAGGTGGGCGACCTTTGACCCCCAAGAAGACCGACGACGAAGCACGTGGGGCTCCGCCGCCGGTCTCAGAGAGACCCCCCAAAGAAGTAAAGCCGGGGTGCGTCATCGTGCACCCTGTGAAGCTGCCCCCGTGGGTGCAAGGAGCCCAACCTGGCCCCCGCTGAAACCTGCGGCGGGGAGCGCCGTCGCCCCCCTTGAAGAGATGCGGGAGGAGGAACCGGGAGCCCAACTCCGGGCCCCGTGTGAGGAGGTGGGGGCGGGAGGCACCGCCGCGCCCTCGCGAAGAAGACAGGAGGAGGGGCTCCCTGCGCTGCCCTCCATCGAGGGTAGGCCTGCGGGGGTCCCGGGTGGGACCTGGGCCCCAAAACCGAAAGGAGGAGGAGCCAGGGGCCCCAAGAAATGGCATAAGCGGCGGGGTGAGCTCCTCGAGCCGTCTAACTCACCTGGGGGTCCGGGTGGGACCAGACCCCCAACAGTCGAAAAATAACAGCACACGCAGAAGGGGGCAACCGCTCCTGTTCCACTATGGAGAACATTAACAAAGACTGGTCCTGGCTCCCACAGGCCCTAAACCCTCTATCCCAACAAAAAGGGATCACACGGAGGCTGGGTCCGTTGACCTTGGACCGTGTACAAAATTACAACTATCTAGGGGCATGGCTTAGCGAAACAGGCCGCCCACAGGTTCACCTTAACAAACTGCAGGAGAAAGGGAAAAGGGTCACCTACGCTCTCTGCAAATTACACGTCACCCTAGATAGTCCAACAACAACCGCCATTCAAAGAGTGCTGAGGGCTAAATTACTACCATCTATCAACTATGCCCAACAAGCCTTTCCAGGGAAATTTGGGAATGATCTAGAAAAAATACACTGCACTGCCTACAAAAAACTATTTCACCTACCAGCCTGCACCAGGAACAACTTAATTCGACTACAGTTTAACCTCAACCAACAAAAACTGGAAGAGATGGCGGCTCTGAGTAAATACTTCTACCAAACAACGGCGGCTCCGAAGATCTCAATGACAGCTGTCATAAAGTGCATCTTTGAACAACCTGGCAATCCTTGGTCCGCTTGTCTCACCTCTGCTAAAGATCTGCTGCAACTTGTAACAGAGAATTGGGACCCAAGCATAATCAAATACTCCATTATTAAAAAAACAATAAAAATGCAAGTATGTCTATGGTCTCCGACTACGGACATAGAATCCTTAGTAACAAGATGTTTTCACGAGACCCAAAGTCTCCCCCACACATTCCCTAGCCTCAAACTCCATCTCACGCAGGCGGCGGGGAGACAAGCCTTAAACAGAATTCTAGCTGCGAGACTACATCCCCTCCCTCTTAAAGATCTATATCCAACTGGGAAAGTAAGGTCAGCCATTACGGAGTGCCGCCTTTGCAACTACAAACACGAGTCTTTGGGCCATATTTTACTCTGCTGCCCGGCCCTGCGTCTAGCCCGCAGACTTTATCTTAGACCAATTCTCCTTCAACTGGGCACTCGCACGGCACAGGAGGCAGTCCTTCGCCTTTACACATTGGGCACAGTAAAGCACATGGCCAACTTTGGCAAATTTGTCCACCTCACTCGCCTAAAACTGATGGACACCTCGCCCTAGGCCGCTAGGCAGGTACTGCTGGGACTGCCGTTCGGCCTCCTTCTCAAAATAGACTGATTTAATACAAAAGACTGATTTAATACAAAAGACTGATCAACACGTGGCTGTTTTTACCCAACAAAGCAAAGAGAATCTTAACATTGTATTGTATATACACTTGCTTTTTAAAGATTTTTAGACTTTTCTACCGTTTTTATATAAATTGTAATAAATGGTATTTTTTGTAATGGTTTTAAGTAACCACACAAATAAAGAATTCATTCATTCATTCATTCATTCAGTCAAAGAAGCAGCCGGAGGCCCACATCGCGCCTCTCCAAGGAGCAGCGGGAGAGCCGCTCATCAATTATGCGGCAAAGCCTATAATGCCTTGCAGGCCAGGACCGGCCTTCAGGGGCAATCCAGCATTTTCAAGGCTTGTAGTGGCCCAAGGAGAGCGGGGTCACCACCCCACATGTGCTAAGGTGCTGGGGGAGCTGCTAGAGAAGCGCAGTTTCCCCCCTGCATGAAGAGAAATGTCCCACCCTAAGTGTCTTGGGGATTGGAAAGAATAACCACTCAAGGGCTCACCCAACATTTAACTCCTTCTAGGTTGGGACCTTTGTTCTTCAGCTGAGGGTGAATTGAAAAGTGCTTCATGGAGTGAAGGGCTGAGTAGGGGATGTCTGGAGAAGAGCATCCCCTGGTGATGAAGAGATGTAAGTGCATCAGAGCTTCATTTACTAATGGTTGTTTCTATTATGGAGACTAAAGTTCATGTATTTAATGTGAAGTATATGATAAAGGTGATGTCATAAGCAACGAGTGATTATGTTGTCAGATACTCCAGCTAGGGTGTCTTGCTGTATATGCATAAACCTAATCTGGTGATTTCATCTGTGATGCCTTTAGGGGCTCTATTTGCAAAGCATTCTAATGATACCCAAATGGGTTGAGTACTGTCATTCTCAAGTGTGCGTAAACATGTATTCTTGCTGCTGTGCTTAAGTGAACTGTCAGCCCTTAAGATGTATAGGTGCATTCTTTATGGTCAGTAGGAGATGGTCAGTCAGGGTCATGTGTCACCAAGGCAGGTGTACCCCTGTTTAATACTTGTTGAGGTAATGGGGGGTGTTAGAAATGGAATCCCTGGCTGGCCAGGGCTTGCGCCAAAGTCAGTCAGAGATCGCCACTAAGTCAGCGCAAGGGAGTTCTTCAGGGCTCCCCAGAGACCCACCACCCTCATGACGTGAGGCCCGGGGCCTTTCCTCACTGCGCTCAAGATCCCATTAACCCTTTTGCCATAGGATCAGGCTGTTCTTAAGTTCGGACTGAGTGTAGGACTCATCCACCCCTATGTCTCTCTCTCTCTACAGAACCTTTGCAGCTCCCACATACTGTATCTACATAGATCACAGAAATCAAAAGCAGGTTCCCAGAAATCAAAAGCAGGCTCCATTTTGGCGGACGTTCTTGAGAAAAGTTTGACACAGGGAACCTAGGGGTCTGAGCTTAAAACAGGAGTACACAATTTACAAAAGGATTCAGCAAGCTCACTATCCCAGAGAACTCACGCTCACTTGTCTAGTGCAACACACCATTCATCCACACACAACCCCCCCTCAGACTGGAAAGGCAGTTTCTACCACCCCTGATTTCTCAACCTGACCACACGTGACACAGGTACCAAACTCTGGGAGCAGGGCGGGTAACAAATGTACTGGACACTATTTGAAAATGACACTCTTAGGAGAAGAAATAATGGAACTTCAAAAACAATGATCCCCCAAATGTGGTCATCTAAAATGCAGAGTTTTGTAGTGCGGCCAGTTGCCACTGCGGTACAACGCAAACGCAAATCCTTATCCTTTCCGCAGCCGCCAGCGTTAGAAATAGGATCCCTGGCTGGCCAGGGCTTGCGCCAAAGTCAGTCAAAGACCACCACTCTAAGTCAGGGCAAGGGAGTTACACGCCAAGCTAACCCCTACTCACCCCCTTGGTAACGTGACACGAGCAGTAAGGTTAAAACTCAGAGGCAATGTGAGTTAAGCTTTTGCGCGTGCACCCAGCAACAACACCCAAGGCCCACCACAAAGGAAACTCCACACAAGGTTATGTATAAAAATAGCCTTTGTATTGTAGCAAACACATTAGATAAAAACACACACTTTACAATGTGCCACCAGGCACGGGCAGAATTTACAGGGGATATGTACAGGACAGGGCCACATGGACCACTGTCAGGAATATGCACTTTTAGGTTTAGAATACTTGTTGGAATTAGCACTTAGAACATAGAATATAACATCACAGTAGCACAAAATAGGAAATAGAGCACCCAACCAGTAACCACTGGTAACAGGTAAGTACCACCTATGCAACCCTAACCACCTTAGGAGAATGTCACGCAGGGAACCAGGACCTTACTAGCAACACCTGTACTAGAAAGAACAACCACCTAAGTATCACTATACATTTAGGGGTATTGGCATGAACACATCACACATGATGCATCACAACATTCAAAGGTGTAGGGAAGAAAACACATGATGCATAAACATACATTCAGCGGTGTAGGGAAAAGCACATGACGCATAAAAACGCATTCAAAGGTGCAGCAAAAGAACAATTGCGCAGAAATTACATATGCCACAACCTGTGACTGTCCCCAGGCCAACTGACCTCTCTGGGGCTAGGACGCCCTGTGTTCGCAATGTCAGGGGGTATAAACGGAGCTGCAGCCTACTAAGTGCTGGGCAGCTGTAGCAGGGAGCCTGCCAGGCTCTGTAGGTAAAGTGCCCCCGATGGGGCCTCGTGGGCTCAACAACAATGCGGGCGGGGATCCTCAGGGCTCTAAAGAATTGTGCCCAGTGTGGGGGGAGCGGGCCGCTGCCTGCCTGGGCCGCTCTACCACCCAAAATGCCCCCAAGGAGCCTCGTGGGCTCTAGATCTGAATACCTCTGAAATGTAGGAGTCCCTCCCGGGGGACTCGAAATTACTATGATGCCCTGGAGCCTCTCAGGGCTCGTAAACAAATATGGCCAGGTCGGATCATCTCATGCTCGGGAGAAATGACCCAATGACTCGTGGAGCGGCCCGCTGTCAACCGGGGCCGCTCTATGTGGAAGGAAACTGCCCAGGAGCCTCTCAGGGCTCAAAAGAAAATGTGGCCAGACATTGGAGTCCCTCTTGGGGGACTCGAGAGAACCAAATGACCCGGTGGAGCCTTGTGGGCTCAAGCAACAATGCCCCCAGGTCGGATCCCCTCAGGCTCGGGAGAAATGCCCCCGACTGCAGCAAGTAACACTGGGGGGGCGGGCACCAGCAATGTGCCCCGACGCATCCCCTTCTTCCCCAAACAGATACAACGGCCCCACTCACCCGGCCTGTTGTGGGGGGGGGCTCCTCCTGCTATTCTGCTGCTGGGGCCGCTCTCTTCACTGGCTGCGGGGCTCTCCCTTCACCCGGGGAGCCTCGCAGCTCTCGCAGCCGGACTCTTGCTACCTGCGGGGCTCTCCCCACACTACGGGAGCCCCGCCAGCGCCGGCAAACCTCGGTCTTCCCCGGAGGCACTCCTAGGCATCCCCAGACCGGGGGAAGCGGAAGGGAAACTCGTCGGTCCCGCCCTCGTCCGGGCGTCTTGTGCCTTCCTTTCCTGTTTGGCAGGCAGTACTTCCGGGTCGCGGCTGCGGCAGCCAATGGCAACGCGGCCCGGGGGTGTGGAGGCGGGCACAGCGCCTCCTTGATGATCTCCGGGCCGGCGGCGGTGAATCGGCCACAAAGGAGGGGTAGGCTCCCTCAAGGCACAAAGCGCAGGGTGGCACCTGCTTGGAATTATTATAAAAATACGGGCCAAATGCAGGGTGGGCTCCTGCTAGAGTAACAAGAAAGCGCTCCCAGGCGCTAGGGGGATATTTACAGCGCTCCCAAGTGCTAGTGGCCAAATAAAGCGCTCCCAAGCGCTAGTGCCCCCAAAGTCCAGCAAGAGGCTTTCAAGAGGTGGGGGGGGCAAGGCTGGGCCCAGAGCAAGCTCACACGGTCCTCCTAGGCAGGGAGGCAATCCCCAGTGGCGGTCCTCCTGGTGCCCAGCAGCAGCAGCAGGCCCCCCCCTCAAGACAGGATCAGCAAGAACATTTTGTAAGAGGTCACAGCCTCTTTTTATACAGTAAATCCCTTTGCCTCAGGGTGCAGGGTGGGGGGAAAACCAGTCGCAGCTGGTTTTGGAGCACTTTGTTTTCCTCAGCCACCCATTCCATTCACTAGGCAGGCTTGGGTCATTAGACGTACCACAGGGGGCGGAGCCAGCATTGTGTGGGGAAAGACCAGCCCTATTCAGGTCCCAGGTGTACTCCTCCCTCACATCACTCATGCTAATCTCAACACTCACCACCGGGGCAGACCCATCATGACTCATGGAGCCAGGCTCACCAGCCAGCTCCAGCCAATCACGAGCCAGACACAAATTACACAAACATACCAACTTCTAGAAGTGGCACTTCCACACTAGACACAATCACGCCGCACACATCATTGCGCAGCATTTAATCAGACGAGTCCGCACATATCAAACTCGAGCCTGCACTCCCCACACATCAGGAACTACCAGGGACACATACATTCCCCATGCATTCCTATGGGAGGGCAGGCCAACCTCACCACACGCACATGCACTTTACCCTGGGACACAGTGGTAAAGTGCTCAGAAACCAAAAATCACTATCACCAGGTCACCATGAAAAGCAAAAAGTTCATGGGTGAACCTGCCAGAAGGGCCAAGTCCAACACAACCCCCTTCCAGCCAAAACGCAGGGCAGACCAATCACCACCGTGATGGGCTTCCCTGCTTGGGGCGATAGAACACGGAAGTGGGCCTGCAACTGCAGGGACACCCTCCTGTTCTCTGCCACGGTGAACCCCTCGGGTTCCTTCTACAAACACTGTCTGGACCAACTGGGCAACCCCACTGGTACTCCCAAGCTGTCCGCGGCCAGGACCACGCCCTAGGCCACCCAGGTGCCACCTGTCCTTGCCAATTCGCAGAGTGGGGGGTAGGAACCCCTGGCACATAGTAGCCACTTTCCACTCTTCCTGTCGGTAAGACAGGGCTAGACTGCCATTGGTTCTCCAGCCTAGGGTCTACACCCTCAGGCAGACCAGGAGTCTCAGGGGAGGCTCTCCTCCCCCTACCCCTCTGTCTAGGGTTCCTCCTCCTCCTGCGAGGGGTACCCCTAGAACGCCATTCTCCCAACCTAGGGTTTAACCCCTCAGGTTGCACCGGGGTCAGAGGCGGGCTCTCCCACCCTCTGCACCCCCTTCCAGAGTTCCGCACCCTCCAAACTGGAGTGGTACCCCTGGAAGATGAACCGGTCAGGACGCTGGTTACAGACGTCCTACCCTTCAGGTCAGGCGAATCCTGAACCTGGCCTTCCAACCTCTGGTCTGGAACCTTTGGTGGAATAATTGCCTGGCACTCCAGGACTTCTGGAGATTCACACACCATCCCCCTGAGGCTGACACATGACTCATGTGTCGTGTGACTGTCTGTCTGGCGCAGATCTCCCGTCCCCTGTCCTCCTGACAGTGCGTGAAGATCCCCCAGAACAGAAGTGGTGTCACCCTGGTCACTACGCGGGAACTTAGCCCATTGGGTAGTCCCTGACCCACTGATTCTTCCACTGGGGAACTCATACCCCAATCACTCCTCACTTCGGACTCCTGTGCCCTCCCAACTGGAGGACACTGGAACCCCTGGAACTCTATTTACAGATGCTCCAGGTTCCCTAGACACTAGGAGATCTTCCTCAAATGGACTAACAGGACAGCCTAGGTCCCCAACCTGGTGTTCCCTCATGAAACCACCCAGGTTCTGAGATAGGGCTTCGGGCATCTGGGGACCCTCAGCGACCCACTGACTCCTGCTCCACTGAGCCAGGTAGTAAGCCTCTACACCCCTCTCGCTACTCTGGGACCTAGCTGGGCTACTCTGAGCCTCTTCCACCACGCTGGGCTGGAAGATACCTGAACCACTACTTTTGGAATCACTCACTAATGACTCTAAAGAACCTCTGGCACTCTCCCAGCACTCTAGTTCTTCTGGAAGGCTGTCAGGATCAGTCAACCCATACTCCAACAGGTGTTGGCGCAACCCTGGCAAACAACTACTGAGCACCTGCTCTCTGTGAACCAGATCAAACAGTTTGGCAAAATCAGGTTCCATTTGAACCTCTAACCAATCAGACAGTGCGCCTTGACATTCATCCACAAACTCCCCCAAGACTGGTGAGACAGTTTCCTACTGCCCCTGAATCTCAACCTATACTCCTCTTCTTGGGAAACAGGTACCATACTCTGGGAACTGGGAATGGGATTTCCTGCACTGATGCCTATATAGCTGCCACCACTGGACTCAACCCTCCCTTGGGAGTCCAGAAAATTAAAACTGTGCGCAGGGGATAGTCTACCCTCAGAGGTAATTTCTCTCTGGTGAAGGCCCTCTCAGCCTCCTCTATCGTCTCCTGTGCTAAGACCCTCTCGGTCTCTCGCTGTTGCTTCTTAACACCCAGCTGCGCCATAGCCTGGGCATGCTTTAACCTGAGCTTTTCTAAAGCCAGCTGGTGCTCCCTTTCTTTCCTCCTATCTTCCCACTCCTCTGGGGACAGGGAAAAGGATGAGGCGCTGCCTCCGCTACTGGACCCAGCAAGGGACTCCCTTTCTATGGGGTCTTCACTATCTGCTGGTATCCATGCACTGTCATCTTCTCCCTCTTCTTCAGACTCTTCAGGGCTCCCCAGAGACCCACCGCCCTCATGACGTGAGGCCCGGGCCCTTTCCTCACTGCGCTCAAGATCCCATTGACCCTTTTGCCATAGGATCAGGCTGTTCTTAAGTTCGGACTGAGTGTAGGACTCATCCACTCCTATGTCTCTCTCTCTACAGAACATTTGCAACTCCCACATACTGTATCTACATAGATCACAGAAATCAAAAGCAGGTTCCCAGAAATCAAAAGCAGGCTCCATTTTGGCAGACGTTCTTGAGAAAAGTTTGACACGGGGAACCTAGGGGTCTGAGCTTAAAACAGGAGTACACAATTTACAAAAGGATTCAGCAAGCTCACTATCCCAGAGAACTCACACTCACTTGTCTAGTGCAACACACCATTCATCCACACACAACCCCCCCTCAGACTGGAAAGGCAGTTTCTACCACCCCTGATTTCTCAACCTGACCACACGTGACACAGGTACCAAACTCTGGGAGCAGGGCGGGTAACAAATGTACTGGACACTATTTGAAAATGACACTCTTAGGAGAAGAAATAATGGAACTTCAAAAACAATGATCCCCCAAATGTGGTCATCTAAAATGCAGAGTTTTGTAGTGCGGCCAGTTGCCACTGCGGTACAACCCAAACGCAAATCCTTATCCTTTCCGCAGCCGCCAGCGCTGGAAATAGGATCCCTGGCTGGCCAGGGCTTGCGCCAAAGTCAGTCAAAGACCACCACTCTAAGTCAGGGCAAGGGAGTTACACGCCAAGCTAACCCCTGCTCACCCCCTTGGTAACGTGACACGAGCAGTAAGGTTAAAACTCAGAGGCAATGTGAGTTAAGCTTTTGCGCGTGCACCCAGCAACAACACCCAAGGCCCACCACAAAGGAAACTCCACACAAGGTTATGTATAAAAATTGCCTTTGTATTGTAGCAAACACATTAGATAAAAACACACACTTTACAATGTGCCACCAGGCACGGGCAGAATTTACAGGGGATATGTACAGGACAGGGCCACATGGACCACTGTCAGGAATATGCACTTTTAGGTTTAGAATACTTGTTGGAATTAGCACTTAGAACATAGAATATAACATCACAGTAGCACAAAATAGGAAATAGAGCACCCAACCAGTAACCACTGGTAAAAGGTAAGTATCACCTATGCAACCCTAACCACCTTAGGAGAATGTCACGCAGGGAACCAGGACCTTACTAGCAACACCTGTACTAGAAAGAACAACCACCTAAGTATCACTATACATTTAGGGGTATTGGCATGAACACATCACACATGATGCATCACAACATTCAAAGGTGTAGGGAAGAAAACACATGATGCATAAACATACATTCAGCGGTGTAGGGAAAAGCACATGACGCATAAAAACGCATTCAAAGGTGCAGCAAAAGAACAATTGCGCAGAAATTACATATGCCACAACCTGTGACTGCCCCCAGGCCAACTGACCTCTCTGGGGCTAGGACGCCCTGTGTCCGCAATGTCAGGGGGCATAAACGGAGCAGCAGCCTACTAAGTGCTGGGCAGCTGTAGCAGGGAGCCTGGCAGGCTCTGTAGGTAAAGTGCCCCCGATGGGGCCTCGTGGGCTCAACAACAATGCGGGCAGGGATCCTCAGGGCTCTAAAGAATTGTGCCCAGTGTGGGGGAGCGGGCCGCTGCCTGCCTGGGCCGCTCTACCACCCAAAATGCCCCCAAGGAGCCTCGTGGGCTCTAGATCTGAATGCCTCTGAAATGTAGGAGTCCCTCCCGGGGGACTCGAAATTACTATGATGCCCTGGAGCCTCTCAGGGCTCGTAAACAAATATGGCCAGGTCGGATCATCTCATGCTCGGGAGAAATGACCTAATGACTCGTGGAGCGGCCCGCTGTCAACCGGGGCCGCTCTATGTGGAAGGAAACTGCCCAGGAGCCTCTCAGGGCTCAAAAGAAAATGTGGCCAGACGTTGGAGTCCCTCTTGGGGGACTCGAGAGAACCAAATGACCCGGTGGAGCCTTGTGGGCTCAAGCAACAATGCCCCCAGGTCGGATCCCCTCAGGCTCGGGAGAAATGCCCCCGACTGCAGCAAGTAACACTGGGGGGGCGGGCACCAGCAATGTGCCCCGACGCCTCCCCTTCTTCCCCAAACAGATACAACGGCCCTACTCACCCGGCCTGTTGTGGGGGGGGCTCCTCCTGCTATTCTGCTGCTGGGGCCGCTCTCTTCACTGGCTGCGGGGCTCTCCCTTCACCCGGGGAGCCTCGCAGCTCTCGCAGCCGGACTCTTGCTACCTGCGGGGCTCTCCCCACACTACGGGAGCCCCACCAGCGCCGGCAAACCTCGGTCTTCCCCGGAGGCACTCCTAGGCATCCCCAGACCGGGGGAAGCGGAAGGGAAACTCGTCGGTCCCGCCCTCGTCCAGGCGTCTTGTGCCTTCCTTTCCTGTTTGGCAGGCAGTACTTCCGGGTCGCGGCAGCGGCAGCCAATGGCAGCGCGGCCCGGGTGTGTGGAGGCGATCACAGCGCCTTCTTGATGATCTCCGGGCCGGCGGCGGTGAATCGGCCACAAAGGAGGGGTAGGCTCCCTCAAGGCACAAAGCGCAGGGTGGCACCTGCTTGGAATTATAATAAAAATACTGGCCAAATGCAGGGTGGGCTCCTGCTAGAGTAACAAGAAAGCGCTCCCAGGCGCTAGGGGGATATTTACAGCGCTCCCAAGTGCTAGTGGCCAAATAAAGCGCTCCCAAGCGCTAGTGCCCCCAAAGTCCGGCAAGAGGCTTTCAAGAGGTGGGGGGGGGGCAAGGCTGGGCCCAGAGCAAGCTCACAGGGTCCTCCTAGGGAGGGAGGCAATCCCCAGTGGCGGTCCTCCTGGTGCCCAGCAGCAGCAGCAGGCCCCCCCTCAAGACAGGATCAGCAAGAACATTTTGTAAGAGGTCACAGCCTCTTTTTATACAGTAAATCCCTTTGCCTCAGGGTGCAGGGTGGGGGAAAACCAGTCGCAGCTGGTTTTGGAGCACTTTGTTTTCCTCAGCCACCCATTCCATTCACTAGGCAGGGTTGGGTAATTAGACGTACCACAGGGGGCGGAGCCAGCATTGTGTGGGGAAAGCCCAGCCCTATTCAGGTCCCAGCTGTACTCCTCCCTCACATCACTCATGCTAATCTCAACACTCACCACCGGGGCAGACCCATCATGACTCATGGAGCCAGGCTCACCAGCCAGCTCCAGCCAATCACGAGCCAGACACAAATTACACAAACATACCAACTTCTAGAAGTGGCACTTCCACACTAGACACAATCACGCCGCACACATCATTGCACAGCATTTAATCAGACGAGTCCGCACATATCAAACTCGAGCCTGCACTCCCCACACATCAGGAACTACCAGGGACACATACATTCTCCATGCATTCCTATGGGAGGGCAGGCCAACCTCACCACACGCACACGCACTTTACCCTGGGACACAGTGGTAAAGTGCTCAGAAACCAAAAATCACTATTACCAGGTCACCATGAAAAGCAAAAAGTTCAGGGGTGAACCTGCCAGAAGGGCCAAGTCCAACACAACCCCCTTCCAGCCAAAACGCAGGGCAGACCAATCACCACCGTGATGGGCTTCCCTGCTTGGGGCGATAGAACACGGACGTGGGCCTGCAACTGCAGGGACACCCTCCTGTTCTCTGCCACGGTGAACCCCTCGGGTTCCTTCTACAAACACTGTCTGGACCAACTGGGCAACCCCACTGGTACTCCCAAGCTGTCCGCGGCCAGGACCACGCCCTAGGCCACCCAGGTGCCACCTGTCCTTGCCAATTCGCAGAGTGGGGGGTAGGAACCCCTGGCACATAGTAACCACTTTACACTCTTCCTGTCTGTAAGACAGGGCTAGACTGCCATTGGTTCTCCAGCCTAGGGTCTACACCCTCAGGCAGACCAGGAGTCTCAGGGGAGGCTCTCCTCCCCCTACCCCTCTGTCTAGGGTTCCTCCTCCTCCTGCGAGGGGTACCCCTAGAACGCCATTCTCCCAACCTAGGGTTTAACCCCTCAGGTTGCACCGGGGTCAGAGGCGGGCTCTCCCACCCTCTGCACCCCTTCCAGAGTTCCGCACCCTCCAAACTGGAGTGGTACCCCTGGAAGATGAACCGGTCAGGACGCTGGTTACAGACGTCCTACCCTTCAGGTCAGGCGGATCCTGAGCCTGGCCTTCCAACCTCTGGTCTGGAACCTTTGGTGGAATAATTGCCTGGCACTCCAGGACTTCTGGGGATTCACACACCATCCCCCTGAGGCTGACACATGACTCATGTGTCGTGTGACTGTCTGTCTGGCGCAGATCTCCCGTCCCCTGTCCTCCTGACAGTGCGTGAAGATCCCCCAGAACAGAAGTGGTGTCACCCTGGTCACTACGCGGGAACTTAGCCCATTGGGTAGTCCCTGACCCACTGATTCTTCCACTGGGGAACTCATCCCCCAATCACTCCTCACTTCGGACTCCTGTGCCCTCCCAACTGGAGTAGCACTGCCGGACACTGGAACCCCTGGAACTCTATTTACAGATGCTTCAGGTTCCCTAGACACTAGGAGATCTTCCTCAAATGGACTAACAGGACAGCCTAGGTCCCCAACCTGGTGTTCCCTCATGAAACCACCCAGGTTCTGAGATAGGGCTTCGGGCATCTGGGGACTCTCAGCCACCCACTGACTCCTGCTCCACTGAGCCAGGTAGTAAGCCTCTACACCCCTCTCGCTACTCTGGGACCTAGCTGGGCTACTCTGAGCCTCTTCCACCACGCTGGGCTGGAAGATACCTGAACCACTACTTTTGAAATCACTCACTAATGACTCTAAAGAACCTCTGGCACTCTCCCAGCGCTCTAGTTCTTCTGGAAGGCTGTCAGGATCAGTCAACCCATACTCCAACAGGTGTTGGCGCAACCCTGGCAAACAACTACTGAGCACCTGCTCTCTGTGAACCAGATCAAACAATTTGGCAAAATCAGGTTCCATGTGAACCTCTAACCAATCAGACAGTGCACCTTGACATTCATCCACAAACTCCCCCAAGACTGGTGAGACAGTTTCCTACTGCCCCTGAATCTCAACCTATACTCCTCATCTTGGGAAACAGGTACCATACTCTGGGAACTGGGAATGGGATTTCCTGCACTGATGCCTATATAGCTGCCACCACTGGACTCAACCCTCCCTTGGGAGTCCAGAAAATTAAAACTGTGCGCAGGGGATAGTCTACCCTCCAGAGGTAATTTCTCTCTGGTGAAGGCCCTCTCAGCCTCCTCTATCGTCTCCTGCGCTAAGACCCTCTCGGTCTCTCGCTGTTGCTTCTTAACACCCAGCTGCGCCATAGCCTGGGCATGCTTTAACCTGAGCTTTTCTAAAGCCAGCTGGTGCTCCCTTTCTTTCCTCCTATCTTCCCAATCCTCTGGGGACAGGGAAAGGGATGAGGCGCTGCCTCCGCTACTGGACCCAGCAAGGGACTCCCTTTCTATGGGGTCTTCACTATCTGCTGGTATCCATGCACTGTCATCTTCTCCCTCTTCTTCAGACTCTTCAGTGCTCCCCAGAGACCCACCACCCTCATGACGTGAGGCCCGGGCCCTTTCCTCTCTGCGCTCAAGATCCCATTGACCCTTTTGCCATAGGATCAGGCTGTTCTTAAGTTCGGACTGAGTGTAGGACTCATCCACCCCTATGTCTCTCTCTCTACAGAACATTTGCAACTCCCACATACTGTATCTACATAGATCACAGAAATCAAAAGCAGGTTCCCAGAAATCAAAAGCAGGCTCCATTTTGGCAGACGTTCTTGAGAAAAGTTTGACACGGGGAACCTAGGGGTCTGAGCTTAAAACAGGAGTACACAATTTACAAAAGGATTCAGCAAGCTCACTATCCCAGAGAACTCACACTCACTTGTCTAGTGCAACACACCATTCATCCACACACAACCCCCCTCAGACTGGAAAGGCAGTTTCTACCACCCCTGATTTCTCAACCTGACCACCCGTGACACAGATACCAAACTCTGGGAGCAGGGCGGGTAACAAATGTACTGGACACTATTTGAAAATGACACTCTTAGGAGAAGAAATAATGGAACTTCAAAAACAATGATCCACCAAATGTGGTCATCTAAAATGCAGAGTTTTGCAGTGCGGCCAGTTGCCACTGCGGTACAATGCAAACGCAAATCCTTATCCTTTCCGCAGCCGCCAGCGTTAGAAATAGGATCCCTGGCTGGCCAGGGCTTGCGCCAAAGTCAGTCAAAGACCACCACTCTAAGTCAGGGCAAGGGAGTTACACGCCAAGCTAACCCCTGCTCACCCCCTTGGTAACGTGACACGAGCAGTAAGGTTAAAACTCGGAGGCAATGTGAGTTAAGCTTTTGCGCGTGCACCCAGCAACAACACCCAAGGCCCACCACAAAGGAAACTCCACACAAGGTTATGTATAAAAATAGCCTTTGTATTGTAGCAAACACATTAGATAAAAACACACACTTTACAATGTGCCACCAGGCACGGGCAGAATTTACAGGGGATATGTACAGGAAAGGGCCACATGGACCACTGTCAGGAATATGCACTTTTAGGTTTAGAATACTTGTTGGAATTAGCACTTAGAATATAGAATATAACATCACAGTAGCACAAAATAGGAAATAGAGCACCCAACCAGTAACCACTGGTAACAGGTAAGTACCACCTATGCAACCCTAACCACCTTAGGAGAATGTCACGCAGGGAACCAGGACCTTACTAGCAACACCTGTACTAGAAAGGACAACCACCTAAGTATCACTATAAATTTAGGGGTATAGGCATGAACACATCACACATGATGCATCACAACATTCAAAGGTGTAGGGAAGAAAACACATGATGCATAAACATACATTCAGCGGTGTAGGGAAAAGCACATGACGCATAAAAACGCATTCAAAGGTGCAGCAAAAGAACAATTGCGCAGAAATTACATATGCCACAACCTGTGACTGTCCCCAGGCCAACTGACCTCTCTGGGGCTAGGACGCCTTGTGTCCGCAATGTCAGGGGGCATAAACGGAGCAGCAGCCTACTAAGTGCTGGGCAGCTATAGCAGGGAGCCTGGCAGGCTCTGTAGGTAAAGTGCCCCCGATGGGGCCTCGTGGGCTCAACAACAATGCGGGCGGGGAGCCTCGGGGCTCTAAAGAATTGTGCCCAGTGTGGGGGGAGTGGCCCGCTGCCTGCCTGGGCCGCTCTACCGCCCAAAATGCCCCCAAGGAGCCTCGTGGGCTCTAGATCTGAATGCCTCTGAAATGTAGGAGTCCCTCCCGGGGGACTCGAAATTACTATGATGCCCTGGAGCCTCTCAGGGTTCGTAAACAAATATGGCCAGGCCGGAGCCTCTCAGGCTCGGGAGAAATGCCCCAATGACTCGTGGAGCGGCCCGCTGTCAACCGGGGCCGCTCTATGTGGAAGGAAACTGCCCAGGAGCCTCTCAGGGCTCAAAAGAAAATGCGGCCAGACGTTGGAGTCCCTCTTGGGGGACTCGAGAGAACCAAATGACCCGGTGGAGCCTCGTGGGCTCAAGCAACAATGCCCCAGGTCGGAGCCCCTCAGGCTCGGGAGGAATGCCCCCGACTGCAGCAAGTAACACTGGGGGAGGCGGGCACCGGCAATGTGCCCCGATGCCTCCCCATCTTCCCCAAACAGATACAACGGCCCCACTCACCCGGTCCTGTGGCGAGGGGGGCTCCTCCTGCTATTCTGCTGCTGGGGCCACTCTCTTCACTCGCTGCGGGGCTCTCCCTTCACTCAGGGAGCCTCGCGGCTCTCGCGGCCGGACTCTTGCTACCTACAGGGCTCTCCCCGCACTACGGGAGCCCCGCCAGTGCCGGCAAACCTCGGTCTTCCCCGGAGGCACTCCTAGGCTTCCCAAAACTGGGGGAAGCGGAAGGGAAACTAATCGGTCCCGCCCTCGTCCGGGCGTCTTGTGCCTGCCTTTCCTGTTTGACAGGCAGTACTTCCGGGTCGCGGCTGCGGCAGCCAATGGCAGCGCGGCCCGGGTGTGTGGAGGCAGGCACAGCGCCTCCTTGATGATATCCGGGCCGGCGGCGGTGAATCGGCCACAAAGGAGGGTAAGCTCCCTCGAGGCACAAAGCGCAGGGTGGCACCTGCTTGGAATTATAATAAAAATACGGGCCAAATGCAGGGTGGGCTCCCGCTAGAGTAACAAGAAAGCGCTCCCAAGTGCTAGGGGGATATTTAGAGCGCTCCCAAGCGCAAGTGCCCCCAAAGTCCAGCAAGAGTCTTTCAGGAGGGGGGGCAAGTCTGGGCCCAGAGCAAGCTCCCAGGGTCCTCCTAGGCAGGGAGGCAATCCCCAGTGGCGGTCCTCCTGGTGCCCAGCAGCAGCAGCAGGCCCCCCCTCAAGACAGGATCAGCAAGAACATTTTGTAAGAGGTCACAGCCTCTTTTTATACAGTAAATCCCTTTGTCTCAGGGTGCAGGGTGAAGGAAAAACCAGTCACAGCTGGTTTTGGAGCACTTTGTTTTCCTCAGCCACCCTTTCCATTCACTAGGCAGGCTAGGGTCATTAAACGCACCACAGGGGGCGGAGCCAGCATTGTGTGGAGAAAGCCCACCCCCATTCAGGTCCCAGGTGTACTCCTCCCTCACATCACTCATGCTAATCTCAACACTCACCACCGGGGCAGACCCATCATGACTCATGGAGCCAGGCTCACCAGCCAGCTCCAGCCAATCACGAGCCAGACACAAATTACACAAACATGCCAACTTCTAGAAGTGGCCCTTCCACACTAGACACAATCACGCCGCACACATCATTGCACAGAATTTAATCACACGATTCTGCACATACCAAACTCGAGCCTGCACTCCCCACACATCAGGAACTACCAGAGACACATACATTCCCTATGCATTCCTATGGGAGGGCAGGCCAACCTCACCACACGCACGCACTTTACCCTGGGACACAGTGGTAAAGTGCGCAGAAACCAAAAATCACTATCACCAGGTCACCATGAAAAGCAAAAAGTTCAGGGGTGAACCTGCCAGAAGGGCCAAGTCCAACAGAGGGGACACCACTGGGATGGTGCCAGTGTGCAGGGCCCTTGCTCCAGGTTATGTTCAACTAATTGTATTGGGAGCAAGATGATGTGCATACATGGGAGTGGTGGTACAAGACCCCACCCCCCTGCAGGAGGGGTGGAGATGTTATGTGATGTCACAAAGTAATTCTAACAGCTTATGTATATTTGTAATTTGGTGCATAGTATTGAGTAGTGTGTGTGTTTAATAAATGTACTCTTACTTTTATAAAGCAATGTACAGACTGGACAATCAGTTATTGAGTGTTATTTCTGCGCACTTGCAAATGGTGATTACTAACCCACACCACCTTCCTTGCGTAAGCGTCAGACTGGTCTGCAACGCTACCCTCTGAGAGTCAGGCGCTACAATTAGGTGTTTGGTTCCCAGTGACGGATAAATGTAGTCATGTTATTTGTGCAGGCCTCACAGATGCAGCCTCGTTTTCCAACATTTATTTTTTATTTTTTGTGTTTGTGTCCCTTGTCCCCCATCTGCAGTTTCAGGATTGGCCGCAGGGCAGTCTGAGAGCCTGTGCCTGCCTGCAGTGAAAAGGAGAGGACCAGAAGAGCGTGACGCGATGCTGGAGGTCGGCAGGTAAGTTATTTTTTATTTTTTGTGTTTGTGTCCCGCGTCCCCCATCTGCCCCGACTCTTTTTCCTGATACAAGTCGTTCCTGGAACCAAAGGTGGAGACTGAGAGAAGGTACTAAGCCATTCAGTCCTGATTATATCGTCTTTTTATTAGAAATAAACATACTTTTAGGTATTGTTACCACCATGATTAGGAATGACTAGTACCCAGAGACTAAGCTGTCAATAGTGCTGGTGAAATTAAGCTGATGTCATGCAGACTGTGGGAAAGGTCCAGTGAAGTGGATTATTACACATGCACAATAGACTTCCAACTGTCTTGGATTGAACAAACCCATGTTTTGTCAGAGGCATGATGAAACACGTGTTGCCAACGTACCTCTTGAAATACAGCAATTGATTCTGGGATGATTGCCTATACTATAAAGGCCAAAGAAAAAAATACAGTTAAATAAACTTTATATAAGAAAAATATCAAGACTGTTATTATTTATGAAGGATAATAATTAAATGTAACAATTCAAATGGTATCTACCACTTTTTTTTGCGAGAACCCATCCTCGCTGAACCATCACTCAAGAAAAAGAGGTAAATATAATTCATCTTCATGTTATTCGTGGCAGATTAAAGACACTGCATTAGAGGACTGGTCATATGACAGGTACTCAAAACATACTTGTTAGAAGGTGGTTCCTGAAATGTAACATAGCTTTCAATTTGTTAAAAAACCTGGCAATGGCCGCAAGCAATTTGATGAAATGCCCTTCTGGGGTTACGCATTCTCTGAAACACTCCCTCCACCTCGCGCTGAAAATGGACCGACTTGAGGCATAGGAGATCAATGTTGTCACAGATATTAGCATTCCCACCATATGGGTCAGTCGTCCATAAAATAATGTGACTTATACTTAACATAGAGACTATATGCCATGAGTGGCACTGATCTAGAGAGTGCCCTAGGCAAGAACGCAAACATGGTGAAATGTTGCTATATTGAATTAACCAGCAATACGCTTTTAGCTGCATTTATGGAAAACCGTTCATGTCAAAATTACAGCATTACAAATATGACACCTCCTGAAATGCATAGCACATTGACCGTTATGATGCTCTGAAAGGCAAAGAGAAACGTAAAGGCAAGAAAATATTTCTCATAATTATAATCATAAATATTTGCACACATCCTGAGCAAGGGTGTAAAGGTTCAGGCAAGGTTCCCGTACTACCCACCTAAAGCATGAATCACACCTGTGGCTGCCTTTCTATATTTTGACAATTAAAAAGGCACACCATCAGACGAGTACCAACACAAAAAATATACTCCCCACTTTGAACCATATACACTGAGTGAAGTAATTATGTCATTATGACCGATTTCTGGAACGTCAGCTGGAATACTGTGAACAGTAGGTCTTCCTGGCAACGAGTGGTAAGTCTTTTTTGTGCATTGGAACAGCATACTATCTCCAAAAACAACAACAAACACCGGATTTTAACTGGGATTGTCATAGTGCTCCAGAAATAATATGCAGCAGGAAGGAAGAAACGAAAGACCAGAAAAATCTTTCAGCTCACTCGGCCAGGCAGCAAGGCAAAGTGTAAGATTGACAAACAGAAACTGGAGAAGGCAGAAAATCCACAGAGTTCAAAGTGCAAGCAATCTAGCAGGAACAATTAAAAATGTGCAAACATTTGTGACAAGAATTTTCAATTCTATTAAGGACAGGAGGCGAAGATTATGCTATCTCATTTCTTTACTAGAAATGCTCAGCAGCCAATCAGAACACAGTAAAGAAAAACAGGAACTACATTACCCATGAAACCCTGGGTAACCATAGAGAGTATATGCTATAAAAGGTACCATAGAGGACAACACTTCCTCTTTCTTTGTCCATAATAAAACAGTTCAACATCAAAAGATCAAAGTCCCAACTGCATCAAGGATCCATGAAGAACAGCACGTGGAACAGACCACCGGAAGGCAGAAGCGAAGAAGCAGCAGCTGAAGATCCATCGGGACGAACCACAGTCCTCAGGTAACGGAGAACACGCAGCAAGAACCTCATTTAGGATCCGAGCCTGAAAAGTAAAGTAGAGCCGTAATACACATACCCACAATGGAGTAAAAGCAGTCAAAACCAAAGATAGGGGGGGGGGAATAAATACTGCAAAGAGCATCATGAAACATAGCATAATACAATTGCATACAAAGTAATAGGCAACCAACTAGAGATATGCAGACATAGAAAAAGGGTGGGATAATCTTCGCCTCCTGTCCTTAATAGAATTGAAAATTCTTGTCACGAATGTTAGCAAATTTTTAATTCTGTGGCAGGACGGAGGCTCCGATTATGCTTGTTCAAAGCTTAGCCACCACAATTGAAGCAATATCAACAATACACCACAACTGAAGCAATATCAACAATAGGTTTGAAATAAAAGGTCTTAAACACAGAATCAGAAGACCAATCAGCGGCCTTCATGATATCATGTAGACTGACACCCATGGTAAAAGCTTTAGAAGCCATAGCCCCCCGAGCAGAATGTGCACCAAATAGGGAAACATCAATGCCAGCTTCCAGCATGAGCCAACGCACCCATCTAGCCAACGTAGCATGAGTCACAGGTTTAAAAGGCTTTTGCAAAGCAATCAACAACTGACCATGTAAATCCTGTCTAAAAGGAGCAGTACTTACCTCATAGTCTTTAATGCACTGAACCACACAGAGTTGTGGGTTATGTGGAAAAGAAGGATAAGTCACAGAAGACGTATTACATTTAGTGCGTCTGGAGACTACAAAAGTAACACCGTCAGGTGAGAACGTACGACCAGCAAGGTCCAAAGCCCGTACATCGGAAACCCGTTTGCAGGAAACCAAACACAGCAATATTGTCAACTTAGCTGAAAGCTGTTTGCCCAGCTGAAATGGCAGAACGAAAATTATTGACCGTTCTATAAGCCAGACCAGATGAAGCGAGAGAAGCCAAAAAATTGAGAATCAGAGAGATATCCGCTGAAGCGGGATCCACCTCCCATTGTGAACACCAATCACACCACCGTTTCCGAGCTGACGCATAACGTTTGTGTGTGTTGGGGGCCCAAGCCTCGCCGATAAATCTGGCAGCATCGCTAGATAAGCCTGGGCTCTGCCAGCGTCCCCCGAAATTCTCCACGCCACCAGATGGAGCTGACCCGACACAACAAGGGGATGCGGCTCGAGCAGAGGGTCCAGCAACAGGTTCCACCTGTGGGGAAGAAGGAGCGGGTCGAGCAATTCATCTCCAGAAGAACTGGAAACCAAGCCTGAGTCCTCCAAAGAGGAGTGATCAGAATGAGCTCCGACAGAAAGTGTTTTGTGCGGGCCAGGACCCTGGGAATCATCACAGAAAGGGGGGAAAGCATAACAAAGGAGAGGAGGCCAGGTCTGGGGAAAAGCATCCGTGGCCAGGGCCTCCGGATCCGGACGCCAACTGTAAAACTGGGGAAGCTGTTTGTTGAGGTGAGAGGCAAACAGATCGACATGACATCGTCCCCAAATCCTGGACAGCGCCCGAAAAGCACGAGGATGAAGCCTCCAATCGCTGAAATCCTTCAGATGGCGAGAGTTCCAATCGGCTATCCGATTGTCGTGACCCGGAAAGTACTCTGAAATAACAGTGATGTGAAGTTGCAGACAAAGATGCCAAAAATCTTTTGCAATCTCTGCCAGAAGTCTGGACTTGGTCCCCCCCAGCTTGTTGACATACCGGACCGCTGAGACATTGTCCAGGCGGAGGAGTATGCAACAATTTGTAGCTTGCGGGGCCAGACAGCGAATCGCAAAGGAGCCCGCTAGAAGCTCCAAGTAATTGATGTGAAGAGACAATTCCTCCTGGGACCAATGACCCCCTCTCGCAATTGGGACGCACCGGCTCCCCAACCCCACAGACTGGAATCCGACTCTATCACCACATCTGGGGTCTTCCCGAACAGCGCACGGCCGTTCCAAGATTCCATGTGCTCCAGCCACCACAACATCTCCCAACGTGCATCCTCCGATAGAGGAATGTGATCGGAATAACGAAGACCTTTCTGGAGATGCCTGATCTTGAGACGCTGAAAAGCACGATAATGCAACGGACCTGGAAAGTTCGCCTGGATCGAAGAGGACAGAAGACCTACAATTCGAGCCACCGATCTCAATGAAACAACCTGTCTGGATAAAATCAAACTCAATTCCCTCTTGATGGATCTGATTTTCTGACCGGGCAAGAGGAGTTGACAGGAGACCGAAAACCGAGGTAGTCCATCGACTGAGAGGGAACGAAGGCAGACTTCAGAGGTTTCACGAGAAAACCTAGTGATTGTAACAGATCTATTGACCAATTCAAATGAGTTCGTAAGAGAAGAGGGCATTGCGCCATGATGAGAATATCGTTGAGATACACTATCAGGCGAACCCAGCGGGCTCGCAGGGACTCCATCACCGGGCGCAGAAGCTTCGTGTAGCACCACGGAGCCGATGAGAGGCCGAAAGGGAGAACAGCATATTCGAACCTGAGCCACTTAAATTGGAGGAAACGCCGATGAGGGCCGTGAATCGGAACCGACAGATAAGCATCTTTCAGGTCGAGACGGACCATCCAGTCTCCTTCCTGAAGAAGGTCCCTCAGAAGATGGATGCCCTCCATCTTGAAATGACGGTACACAACTCCACCGTTGAACTCTTTTAGATTGAGGACCAAACGTGCACCGCCTCCCTTTTTCTCCACCAGAAAAATGTTTGCTTACGAAACCCAGTGGGTGAAGAGTAGTGGGGACAATGGCCCCTTTGGCCAGAAGAGACTCGATTTCCGCGGAAATTACCTCCTGATCTCCTTGGGAAAAAACAAGGGGCAGAGGCAGATGGGGTTGGAGAGGGCGAGTGTAGAATTCTATTCTGTAACCCCGCACCGTCTCCAACACCCAGGCATCGCTCGAGATCAATTGCCAATTGTGGAGAAAAAACCATAACCTGCCCCCCAAGATTACCTCCGAGGCTAGAACCAAACTCGTGACGACCTCCTTGGTTTCCACCATAGCCACCTTTTTTGAACTGTCCACTCCCCTTGCGGGAGGGGTAGAAGGAAGATTTGTTGGTGTTGTAGGAATCCTGTCCACCACCTTTCTGGGACTGATAACCACGTTGATTCTGCTGGTTGGACCCCCGGCCGAACAAACGTCCCCGTCGTCCGGCCCTGCCAAAAACCGGGCGGAAAGCCCTCCGAAGAGAAGACTGGGCCTTATCCAGCCCACTGAAGGTGGCCACAACTTCGTCAGTTCTTTGAGGAAAGGATGGCCAAACAACAATCCCTGAGCCTTGGAGCCAGACTCAGACGAAGCCAAATCAGTGAGTTTTGGGTCAATTTTCAGAAGAATTGAGCGACGACGCTCACAGGAAATTGCACAATTTGCATTGCCCAACATACAGATGGCCCTCTGAGACCAACCTACTAACTCATCAGGGTCAATACCAGCACCAGACTCCTTGCCCGAAAGCCCAAGTCTAAAATCTTCGTTAGCAGACCCAGAAGATCTAACATTTTATCCTGACAGGAACACCAGGCCCTGTCCAACCCCTTCTTGGGATCCTTGGAGTATTTCTTGAGATAGGTTACCATGGTCGGATCCACTTCCAGAGTATCCGCCAGCTTATCAGAGAGATCTGGACGGGGACATTCCGACCGCAATCGGGCCTGCACATCCTTTTCAAAGGGTTGGCGAATATGATTCTGCACATAATCAGCCACTTCAGGAGATGGACGCCATGAAGAGGAATTGGGATGAACAATGTCAGACCGGTCAAAGGTAAGTAGCTGAGGGGTTGAAGGAGCGTCCACAAAATGCTCCTTGCGAGCTTTCTTTGAGGGAGGAGGATTCACAGGACCAGAGGAGGACGAGTCAGAAGTGGAGTCACCATCATCAGTATGAGAAACAGGGGACGAACGTGAAGGTTTCGAAGACCTAGCCGCAGGTTGCGCAGAAGACAGCGACTTAGCCTATTTCGCAAAATCCGAATGATGCGGATTCTTGGGAGACTTTTTAAAGTGCCCTGAAGATGGAGGCAACCAACCTTGTTGCATCGCATACTCAGACAGATGCCGCTTCAAAGGGGCAATGGCCTGGAACAATGCCTGACTCATCATGCCATGTTCCATGGAACCAGTAGGCTCCTCTTCGTCATAGTAACCTTCTTCCTCATAGTAGTCTCCCATATTGAAAATCCACAAGGTCAAATCTGCCCACGTGAGGAAGAAAAAATATATATTGACAGCCAAAGGCCAATTCAGGGGGAGTGGAACCCCAAAGCAAGCCAAATACACTGCAGGCAGAACCTGACAACACAAAATATAAATTTCAATGTGGAGGGAGGGCTTGCCAAGGAAGAAGCCACTCTAGGCAGAGCCTATGGAAAAAATGACTGCCCAAATACTCTTTTGTAAATGGGCGTAGGCGGGGGCAACAAGCGAACAGGCTGTGGGCTGAAGGAGAATGCTGCTCCGACTAGGAACGCTCCGTGACAGAACACGGAAGCAAAAGATAAACAAACTGCCGCGCATGCGCGGAAACAGTCACCTGAAGCTCGGAGAGGGACGCGCGAGCGAACGTGTGCTGTCCCTCGCCCCCAAACTCCCACTCCACGAGAAGCACTGGCGCGGGCACAACGCGCCTGAAACCAGGGAGGCGAACACACGCTCCCTTTACCGGCGGCCGGCCGGAAAACAGACACTGCCAACAACGCGACGTGCGAGAGCACCAGACCGAGTCCAAAGCAAAGCGACAATAAAATACAAAGCGCGGCGCGCACAGGTAAAGGCAAACAAAGTTAGCAAATACAATAGAACAATGCAATAGACACCAATAATGCGAAAAGTGCACTTAACTGGTTGCGGAGCAGCAAAGAAAGAGGAAGAGTTGTCCTCTATGGTACCTTTTATAGCATATACTCTCTATGGTTACCCAGGGTTTCATGGGTAATGTAGTTCCTGTTTTTCTTTACTGTGTTCTGATTGGCTGCTGTGCTTTTCAGTAAAGGAATGAGAAAGCATAATCTGAGCCTCTGTCCTGCCATAGAATTGCGATGCAACTGGTCCCAAATTGGATCCCCCCTTTTATGGTGCTAAAACAGGATGTGATGTAATTCAAAATGATTCAGCCATCTAAGATTGGGAATCAAATACTGATTAAATAAAACAGTATGGATTAAATATATGCTAAAAGACTCAAGAACAGTAAACATATGAAAAGCATCAATGAATATTTAAGCAACTGGTAATATGGCTCCTCAGAATGCTGTAACAGCAGTGACATCCTCCTGCTCCTTGTCAGGCTTGCTGATCGGACGCACTCGCATTCCCATCGAACTACTAAAATGGCAGACCACTAGCACATATGCACGGACGACCCCCCTAGTACATATGCACGGGAGGCTCTCTGATCCCGAGCAGTAACGCTTCGCGTCCTGCTATGGGAAACAAGCACTCCTCTTCCGGGCACATTCTGTCACTTCCGGTTCTTTCTGTCGGTGTCCCCTCACTGAGTCGGGTCTTCGTTTCTGCATCGGGTGGCCACTTCTGCTGCGGTCTCGCTTTCTGCCACTTCCAGTCCCCCGGGGAGATTCTTCCTACCGTCAAGTATACAACTAGCATTTGCAATGCAACAGGTCTCGCATTTTAGAAACTTTGACCTATTGGTATTGTAAATGACAATGTCTTTTATTATTGCAGGTTTTTTAAACACATATAAAAGCCTAACCCCCAGATGCATCAAGCATACATTTTGCGATTCCTTATTTGCGAAAAATAAAGAATCGCAAATAAGGAATCGCAAAATGCAATGCATCAAGAAATTGCAAAAAAAACTGCGATTTCTTAAAATTCCTTAATTGCGACTCGCAAATTGCGAGTCGCAATTAAGGAATACCTCCCCATTCATTCCTATGGGCCTAGGGGCCCATAGGAATGAATGGGAAGACAATCTCAATTTGCGAATCGCAAATAGCGATTCGCAAATTGAGATTACGATTTCAAGGGTGCAAGGGTGTCCAAAGGACACCCTGTTGCACCCCTGAAATTGATCTGTTGACATATGTTGCGCACACACATGCCCTCAGGGCATGTGTGTGCGCAACATGAAACTTTGAAAAATGCTAAGTTTTTGCAAATTACCATGAAGTTGTACTTCATGGTAATTTGCGTGCCCTATTAGCGAAATTGCTATTTTTTAAACTTTAATGCATTGCATTTAAGGAATCTCAATTTGAGATTCCTTAAATGCAAGTAATCGCAATTTAGCGAATTCTCAATTTGCGATTTTTGCATTTGGGATGATGCATCCCAAATGCAAAAATATCGGTCGCAAAGGGGCAGATTCTGAGAATCTGCCACTTTTTGCGAGCGGATTTTTGTTTGATGCATCTGGGCCATAGTCATTTACAATGCCAATAGTTCATAATTTCGCAATGGCAAGAACTATTGCATTGCAAATGCTTGTTTAAAATTACAAAGAGTTCCTATACTTTTGCTAATACACACACAACCGTCCCTGGATGGTTAATGCTCATCTTCAGGTGCCTGTGGCGGAAAGTGATGGGAAGAGGGGGTTTGCTGTGCTGTGATGCCGTGGGAGAGACAGAGAGCTACAAAAAATGAAACAAAAAGCCTTGTCACCAGTGTGCCTGCTACCTGAAAGAAATGTAAAATTGTGCATTGATTAATCATCATATGTAGAGGCTGGTTGGGAAATAATATAGGCTTTAACTGATGGAATCACTTGAAGTTTCATGGTGCAAAGATGTATTGTTTTTAAGAGGTAATGTAAGGAAGCTGCCACGAGTTCTGGAGGGTGTCCCCCAACAACAAATATTTGCAGTAAGTGCAGTCTGATTGCACACTACCAAAACATATATTTTGAAAGATTTTGTTTGCATTAAAGGCAATCATTTTGAAATAATGCTACAGCCTATCATACTGTGTGAAATACATTTTTAAAATAATGATTTATATATTCTCAGTACTTTCTGTGATGGGCTGGAACCTCATGGCAATTTAACTACACAATTCACAACCCACCACTGCACTAACCGGGATTACACACACACAGACATCTGTAGTGATCTCATTAACCAATAAAATAATAAAAAGAGGCGCATTTCCCAGTGATTTGTGTTACTTTCATTAACAACGACATACTAGTCCTAGGCACTGCATTCCCACAAAACAGAATCCCTTGTAAACGTTTGTTCACTCATTCAAAGGACTACCCAAAAGCGCTGTGAAGCCATACTAAGGGCGGACTGTGCGCTTTATAAATGCCCATCTTCCCCTTGCGCTTAACCTTCATATTTAGTCATTAAACGTACTTCCCTGTTCAGCTTGCTGCCACGGACTCTCTCCTATCGAGTACAAAAGCTCACTCACCTTGTCTAGACGCTGGGACTTTTCACCACGCAGTCCGAATTTATGGAGATGATAACTCAGAGGGGTAGGTTCAGAAAAGTTCTGGGAGAGTACAGAACATTGGAACCTAGAGAAACAGCTCCCTGGAATAAACAGAAGCAATGGAAATATGGCCAAAGAAGCTGCGAATTGCAATCCCTTAAACAAGCATTGGTAGGTCAGAAAGTCATGCAGGCGCCTTTTTTTAAATATTAATCATATGGCGCCTGTGTTGCTGCTAATGCTGAAAGCTCATTGTGTGCCCGGGGGTGGGGGGTATCAATGAGGAGCAAGCTGCAATGCTGGAAAAAAGAAACAAGCATCGATCTCTTGTTTTTATGGGGCCATGTGTTTCGAAATAGAAACACATGGTCCCATAAAGATAAGAAATTGCTTTGCAACAGCAGCAAAGCAGGTGATCCAGTCGGATCGGAGGCGAAAGGGCGTCCACAAAAAACCCTAATTTCCAATTGCAGGCCACAGTTTAGCATAAACGATGACACCAACCAATGGAAATGAGGGGCGGGCCTTAAAGCCCTTTTCTAAAATCCCTCTCTCACAAAATTTAGTGCCAGCAAGCAGCGCATGCGCTGCAACGCAGGCGAGACCTAAAAAGAGAAAAGAAAGCCTGTTTTACTCACTCACAGGAACAGCACTGCAGCGCTGATATAATTACATGTAATTTGAATAGTCTAATTTACTTATTTGACATGGGCCCCGAGTCTATGGAGGTCTGCTGCTGAGAATATTTTGTATTCCTGTAGGTTCCTGAAATACAAGGAAATAGCTGGATTTGCCTGAACATAAGGTGGATTATACATTGCACAAAAAATAGTGTCTCAGAATAATTTATGGTTCAACTTCTTCCACTATTTATACATCTTTAGGTGGGTTTCTGTACAGTTTTATTTTATACGTTTTCCTAGTCATTGTTCTACTATTCATCACACCTTATTTTTGTACCTTTTTCCACTGTAGGTTAACCACCCCTTTGTTTACACCTGTCACCAGAAAGTAAGGAAGAAGGGAATTATCCAAGTAGTTACATACGCACATAGAACAGACTAGATTATAGGATTAGAATCATATTACATACTTACCCCGTTTTTCTGTCCTTTTCGTTTAACAGAGATTTCTCTTGGCTGACAGGTTTTCATCCCAGAGTGTGGTGCAACGTGGGACCTTTTGTTTTCCTCCTTGTTTTTCTCCCTTCTTCCCCTGGTTACTGTTGGTACTTTGACTAAATTGGGTGCAATAGGTGACCAGGAGAAGTTGAGGACCTTTCATAATTTACATGACGTTCCTGCGGAAACGTGAGTAGAACCTGACACTTCTTGTGTTATTGTTTTTTGCAGGGTTTACCAATTGGCAGTCTATTAACACGTTTGGCTCATTTCCCAGCATGTTGGCTATCCAACCCAAAGCAGTCTAATGGCACCTTCATTCATGCTGTGGTATTTATTAGTTTATGTTCGATCTTGTAACCTGTGAGTTACATATCAAAGTTAAGAATGGCCATTAAGAACTATTCAATTGGTCCAGTTGTACCCCCACTGAAGCTGATATAGCCGGTGCTTGCCTTCGCCTCTGAGCTTAGTCTATCACGACAATGACAATCAAATGTTTGAATATGGTCAGTAGGTTTGGCCCCCCTGAAACCTCCACTTAAAGAGCAGGCTTGAAGCAACTCCATCACTGCAGGATTAAAACCCCTCTCTCCCTTATAATATCCTACATTTGCCCCCGAAAGCTCATTTTCAATGTTTTGTGATCTGATTTAAAATTATTTGAAAGTCGGGCTGCAGCATGCCATGAGAGTGAGTCAACCAGAGCTTCCCAGTACCTAATTTGAGCCGGTGGTTTCCGGTGCTCGGCACCAGGGCTTAATTGTCAACACCGGCACCTATGATGGTCAGCCACATGGTGGCACTGTTTATCTTATTTAGAGATGAGCACAACCATAGTTGTTTTTAAATTCAATATACATATAAATTACTAATACAGTCTGCCTAAACCATACTTAAGGGGCTGGAATAGTGTCAATTGTCACACTTGTAGAAGTGAGATAGTAGTTGTGTTTGTACTGTCATTGTCAGCGCTGGAAGGAGCAATGGGGGTGCGAGTAGAAGTGGCCTCCTGATGAGGGGCCCTGGCACTTATGGTTTGTTTACAAATTAAGCACTGGCTCAGCTCCCCTGTCGAAGCAGCGGGGGTGGTATATGCATCTAGCTTATGCTATCTCTTATAGTTGCTGCTCATATTTCTGAGATAGAAACAATTAGTTTTTACTAAAATAACAAAATAGTCCCGTAGTCCTTATTGCTTACAATGAGCATAAAACAGTCCATTAATCTGCACAGCAGAATAGTTGATGCTTAAATGTATAATGTTAAGTCCCATTTAACAACACACTTTTTTTTACAAACTAAGAGCCCTATTTGCTAATTGTGGGTCGCATCGTAGATTTTTGCACAGCATTTGCAATGTGAACTGGGATTATTCTTGTGCTGCGACAGAGGTACTAATCTGTGACAGCACAAAAATGGCATTCCGTACGATTTGCAGAATCCTTGAAATATTAATACTAACATGGATAGAGTCCTGCGAGAGACTGCAGACCCCTATTCTTGCAGTTGCATTTTCAACGTTTTGCAGCTCACTACAGAAAGCACTATAATTAATAGTTTAATGCATACTTGGAATGAGCAGGTTACTTACCAGTGATCTTCATTACTCTGAATATATATTTTCCTGTCACTGTCCTTACAGAGTGAGCAGTTACTCTGCTTCACAGAACAACATTTCCAAGACTAATAATAGAAAAGTTCCTCCAATACAGTGGTAGAAGTATTTTATTTTATTTTATTTTTGGAGTTTTCTATAGCGCTGGCCAGACCCGAGGGTATCGGAGCGCTTTACATTGGAAGTAACAAGTGTGAAATGGTACAGTATTCATACAAGTTCAGTGTTTAACAAAGTGTTCTTCCGCCTGAGGGGCGGTTATGAGGTAGTGTTTTTGAGGTAGTCATGGTTCTCGGATGTGCAATTGAGGTAGAGTTCGGGACTGCAAGGTTGAGGTAGAGCGTTTTTAGACAGTTCTTGAATTCGGGAAAGGACGGGGTAGTTCTGATGTCCACTGGGATGCAGTTCCAGATTTTTGGGGCGTTGCCGGCAAAAGAGCGGCAGGCAGTTTTTTTTCCCTCATTTTCAGGGGGATCAGTAGTAGGGAGTTTGAACTTCTGAGGTTTCTGGATTGACCCGCTTTTTTGAGCTTGGAGGCTAGATATTCCGGTTTCCCTGTGTGTAGGGCTTTGTGTGTAAGGCAGGCCGTTCTGAATTTTGTGCGCATTTCCACTGGTAGCCATTTAAGATCTTTAAGTGCGGGGGATATGTGGTCAAATTTCCTAGCGCCTGAGACCGTTCTGGCTGCTGCATTGAGGGTGGTTTTCAGTGACGCTAGGTGGGATATGGCTGTGCCGGTTAGGGTTGCGATCCCGTAGTCCAGTTTGGACAGGACCAGTGCTTGGGTGGCTTGTTGGAGATCCTTTTGTGGGATGTGTGGTTTGATTTTGTTGAGGAGCTTCAGGTTGAGGAAGGCGCTTTTCGCGGAGTTCTTGATGTGGTTAGACATAGTTAGTTTTTGATCCAGGGTGATTCCAAGAGATTTTACTGAGTTGGACCGGGTGAGATGTCCTTCGAGGACGTCAATGGCCTTCATCCATTCAGTTATTTGGGGGTTGTCATCTTTATTGGAGATGAGGAGGATCTCGGTTTTTCCTTGATTGAGTTTGAGGTGATTCGTCCCTAGCCAGTCATGGATTTCTTTTAGAGTGTTATTGAGTCTTAGAATGTCGTTGTAGGAAGTGGTTTCTATGTAGATCTGTGTGTCGTCCGCGTATAGAATAATAATGTAAATGTTGAACAGAAGAGGGGAAAGAACAGATCCTTGGGGGACCCCTCTGGTCATGGGGAGAGGATCGGATGTGAAGGATTTTATTTTTACTCTTTGGAAGCGGTTCTGAAAGAAGGAGTCAAACCATTTCAGGACCACGTCATCCGCACCTACTCGTTCTCTGAGGGCCTTGATGAGGAGCCTGTGGTCAACCGTGACAAACGCTGCTGACAGGTCTAGGAGGATGAGTAGGCAGTACTGATCCGAGTCAAGGGAGTTGCGGATGTCATCTACTATGTTCAGGATTGCGCTTTCGGTGCTGTAGCCTTTTCTGAAGCCTGATTGGTTTTGGTCTAGGAGGTTGATGTTGTCGAGCTGGGTGTTGAGTTGGCGAAGTACGCATTTTTCCAAGATTTTGGCTAGGAAGGGGAGACTTGAGACTGGTCTGAAATTGTTTAGGTCGTTGGAGTCTAGACCTGGTTTCTTCAGGAGGGGAGTGACCAGGCCAACTTTAAGGCAGTCCGGAACGATGCCAGTTTTTAGGGAGCTGTTGATGATTTTACACCAGAGTGGAGCATGGGAGAGTTTGAGGTCTTTTGCCATTTGGGCGGGGATGGGATCAAGGTTATGGGAGGAGGGTTTGGAGGTTGAGATTAGATTGAGGATCTCGGCTTCGTGGATTGGGTCGAAAGAGGACCAGGCAATGGAGGGTGAGTCTCCAGAAGTGGTTAATGTTGAAGTTGTATTGATGTTGATGATCGGAATTGGGTTGATGTCTAGGGATAGTTCGATCTTGGATATTTTTTCGTTGAAGAAGGAGACGAAGTTGTCACATAGTGTTTTGGAGGGTTGGGCATGGACACTGGATGGTTTGGAGGTTTGTTTTTTGATGATGTCAAAGAGTTCTCTTGGTCTGTTTTTTGCCTTTGCTAGCGCATTGCAGAAGAAGTTTGTTTTTTCATTGTTGATGTGATTTTTGTACCTTCTTCTCATTTCTCTGAGTTCCTCCCGACGGCCAGAGGAGGGGTTCTTTCTCCACTGACGTTCTGTGGCTCTGAGGAGTCTCCTTTCCTCGTTGATGTCCTTGTTAAACCAGGTTCTTGAAGGGATGTTCCTGGATTTGTTTTGTTTTAGGGGTGCCAGTTGGTCTAGGATGGCGGACGTGGTGGTGTTGTAATGTGTGATGAGTTCGGTAGTTGAGAGGCCTTCCGTGGGGATCGTCAGGGAGGAGGCAATTCTTTCTTCTAGTTCTATAGGGTTTATTTGTGATAGATTCCTAGTCCACGTGCTGGGGGCTGCGATTTTGGGATGTGACTGGATCTGGAGTGTTAGGTGGAATAGGATTAGGTGGTGGTCGGACCAGTCTACCGGGAGGATGTGTTCAATGGAGATTGCATCGTTCCTGGCGATGATGGCGTCCAGGGTTGCCCCTTTTTTGTGGGTCTCTTTTGTGCAGTGTTGGGATAGGTTGTTCGCTTGAAGAAGTTTGTTTAGGGATTTTATTGTGGCATTGTTCTCGTTGTTCCAATGGAGATTAAGATCCCCTAAAATGATGGAGCTGGACTCTTTAAGGGAGCAATTGGCGATTAGGTTTGAAAGATGCTCTGTAAATATGGTGTTGTTACTGGGGGGGTGGTATATTAGGTGGCATTGTAGCAGGTTGTTGTCCGTTGTTTTGATGTTGGTTGTAAGGCATTCGAAGGAGTTGTAGTTGAAGGCGTCGCATTCGACCACTGCATGGCTGTTGTTGTGGATAACTGCCACACCTCCGCCTTTTTTATGGTCCTTCCTATCTTTCTGGATGATGGAATAGCCTGGCGGGACAAGCATATCTAGGATGGGTAGGGAGGAGTCGTCTAGCCAGGTCTCGGTGATGAATGCTAGGTCTATGTTGTGGTTGAGGATGGTCTCTGCTAGCTCAGTCGAGTGTTTGGTTGCGGATCTGCAGTTAATGAGCATGCAGTTGGTCTGGGGGGATTCTATTTTTCTGGGTTCGGTGGGAATGGTGATGAGGGTGATCGGGGGTCTAGGGGGTTTGCGTAGGGGATGCTCGTTTCTAAGGCTGGTGACTACCTGTATGGAGGACTGGGTGGGGAGGGAGGAGGGAGTTGTGTAGGAGGCGGCTAGTTCGAGCGCCTCTTCTGTGGTCGTGGCTTTTGCCGCTCTGTTAGGTCTCCAGGTCTGTGAAGGTGGGAGGTGGTGTGAGATGGTGTGGGGTGTTGAGTTAGTTGGTCTTGATGAAGCGTACGTGTCGGAGGGTGCGGGTTGGTGTTTAGGGTTGAGGGGGGTCACGAGGTTGGTTAGGATAAGGTTCAGGCCTTGAATAATCGTGTTGATTTGATTTTCGATGTGGGTGAGGCGGTCGTCTCGGATCTCCTGTGAGGGGGTGAGTTGTTTTTCGGATATGATGTGGTTATGTTGGGTTTTGGGGTCCTTAGGGGTGTCCGATTGGGTTGGGAAGCCTGCTTGCGTCAGGGGCTGGGGTGGTGGGGTGCTGTGGTTGGGTTGCTTAGGGCTGTTATTCATGAGGGGGGGAGGTGTTGGTTGGGTGTGGGGGGGCTTAGGTTTGACCTTATATTGCGCTGGGGATGCTGGGGGGTATTCAGCCTTGGGGGTGTTTCTGGGGGGTGGGTCGTGGTCATGGGCAGGGCTGTGTCTTTGTTTACAAGGTCTTTTAAAAGGGGTGAGGGATGCATGGCGGTGACTGTGTGCCTTGGGGGTGGTGTGGATTGGTTGAGCAACATGATGGGCTGGTGTGCTTGGTATGGGTCGGATGTAGTAGGGTTTGCGAGTAGAGAGGGGAATAGGCGGTCAAAGGTCTCTAGATTGGCGTTGTTGGCTTGGATCAGGACTGTGCCATTGGAGTATGTGGTCACTGAGGTGATCCCATGGTTGGGTAGTTGGTTCGGGATGAGGAAGGAGAGCTTGCAGCTATGGATCGTCTTCGTTGTCTTTGTGATTAGGCATTTTTCTCTTAGGTTAGCGATCCAGTAGCCTGGTCTGACAGTGTGGAAGATGAATTCCATTTTTATTTGGCCTTTTGAGGGGCAGTGGTAGACATCTGCGAAGAGGCATTCGGGGAATTGCCTGATTATGTTGTGCTTAAGGGACTTTTTTGCACTGGGTGAGATGTTATGTGGGGGGGTGATGGAGAAGGAGTTGGGTCCGTGACGTTTGATGAGGGGGGAGGACAAGGGGTTGGAGTCGAAAGTCATGATGGAAGGCGGTGGGGCCGTGTGGTACAGGTGGAGCGTGCCTGAGGGGGTCTAGGTTTGTTGGGGGGGGCGATGGTCACTATGTGTTTGGGGTAGAGGTAGTGGAGGCGACTTTGTGTTGAGAGCTTAGTTGTTTTCTGTGCGGTGAGGTGGAGTTGTAGGGCACTAGGAGGTTTAGTCTTGGTCTTTTTCTAGTCTTGTAAGGCCTTTTAGGAATCCTTGAGTTGGTTTGAGGGTACTTGCGTGATGCGATGTATGGTGGGTGCTTTATGGTTTATGTCCCATTATGGGTGCCAAGTTGGGGCCAGGCAGGGTGGGAGTCCGTTTTGGAGTTCGTCGCCCCTTGTACTCCAGTGAGTGGTCATTCTTTCTAGTCGCCCATGTGTGGCCTTCCTCCTGCGGTTCGTGGGAGAGTATTTAGCTGCCCAGGTGTGTTGTGCGTATGTAGCGCCGTACCTTAGTTGGTGTAGTGCGAGACTGGGTATTTCAGGGGAGAAGTCCAGTTTTGGGCGCCATCGGGGCGAAGTGGGCGGGATCGGAAGGGCACGGCGTGCCCCTACTTTTAAAAATTATTTAAGTCCGTTCCCCTACTTTCTTACAAAAAAGCATCCCGGGACGGCAAGAATAGTCCAACTTAAAATCAATAACTTTTTCTTTCAGCTTTCAGGGGCGGCTCGCACTTCTCTGTTAAACTCCAGAGGCTGCAGCAGCCCCTCCCTGAGCTCTCACTGACTGAGGGCAGGCCCATTGTCATTCCGATTGAGGCCGATTATGCCCTGTCGAATGACAATGCGCCTGCCCTCTGCCTTTAGCATATCATGCTGAGTTAGTGATTACAGAGGAGCTTTCCCTAGACAGAGTACTGTGGGGAACTTGCCACCATTTGAAATTTGTCAATGTTATACACAGAGTGAACTGGGCAGGAGCAATGAAGGGACAGAAGAGGAAACAGGAAGGGAGAGGTGACCGGGTTGGAGAAGTAATGGGCAGGAGAAGTGACAGGGCAGGAGAAGTGACAGGGAAGGAGAGGCAACTGGGATGAAGAAGTCATGGGGCAGGAGAGGTGACGGGGCAGGAGAGGTGATGGGGCAGGAGAAGTGACGGGGCAGGAAAAGTGACGCAGCAGGAGAGGTGACGGGTCAGGAGCAGTGACGGGACAGGAGAGGCGACAGGAAAGGAGGGGTGACAGGGCAGGAGAAGTGATGGGGCAGGAGATGTGATGGGGCAGGAGTGGTGATTAGGCAGGAGTGGTAACCGGGCAAGAGCAGTGATCAGACAGGAGCAGTGAACGGATAGGGGCAGTGAACGGATAGGGGCAGTGAACGGGGCAGGAGAAGTGATGGGACAGGAGAAGTGATGGAGCAGGAGAGGAGATCAGGCAGGATTGTGACCGGACAGGAGCAGTGAACGGCAGGAGCAGTGAACGGGAGGAGCAGTGAACGGCAGGAGTAGTGAACGGCAGGAGCAGTGAACTGGCAGGAGAGCTGACCGGGCAGGAGTGCTGACCAGGCAGGAGTGCTGACCGGCAGGAGCAGTGAACAGCAGGAGCAGTGAATGGCAGGAGCGGTGACGGGGCAGGAGTGGTGACGGGGCAGGAGAGGCGATGGGGCAGGAGAAGTGACAGGGCAGGAGTGGTGATTAGGCATGAGCAAGAGCGGTAACCGGGCGGGAGCAATGAAAAGACAGGAGGGGTGAACGGGGAAGGAGCAGTGAATGGGCAGGAGCAGTGAACGAGGCAGGAGCAGTGAACGGGCAGGAGCGGTGAACGGGGCAGGAGCGGTGATCGAGCAGGAGTGCTAACCGGACAGGAGCAGTGAACGGCAGGAGCAGTGAACGTCAGGAGCGGTGACGGGGCAGGAGCGGTGACGGGGCAGGAGCAGTGACGGGGCAGGAGCAGTGACGGGACAGGAGCAGTGACGGGGCAGGCTCAGTGAACAGGAAGGAGCGGTGACAGGCAAGAGCATTGACGGGGTAGGAAAAGTGACGGGGCAGGAGCAGTGACGGGGCAGGAGAGGCAACAGGAAAGGAGAAGTGACTGGGCAGGAGAGGCAACAGGAAAGGAGAAGTGACTGGGCAGGAGAGGTGACCGGGCAGGAGAGGTGACCAGGCAGGAGAAGGTGACCGGGCAGGAGAGGCAACAGGAAAGGAGAGGTGACTGGGCAGGAGAGGTGACCGGGCAGGTGTGGTGACCGGGCAGGAGCGGTGACGGGGCAGGAGCGGTGACGGGGCCGTAAAAGTGATGGGGCAGGAGCAGTGACGTGACAGGAGCAGCGACAGGACAGGAGCAGTGACGGGACAGGAGCAGTGACGGGGCAGGCTCAGTGAACAGGCAGGAGCGGTGACGGGGCAGGAGCATTGACGGGGAAGGAAAAGTGACGGGACAGGAGCAGTGACGGGGCAGGAGAGGCATCAGGAAAGAAAAAGTGACTGGGCAGGAGAGGTGACCGGGCAGGAGAGATGACCAGGCAGGAGAAGGTGACCGGGCAGGAGAGGCAACAGGAAAGGAGAGGTGACTGAGCAGGAGAGGTGACCGGGCAGGAGTGGTGACCGGGCAGGAGTGGTGACCGGGCAGGAGTGGTGCCTAGGCAGGAGAGGCGACTGGGCAGGAGCGGTGACGGGGAAGGAACTGTGGCGGGACAGGAGCAGTGACGGGGCAGGAGAGGCAACAGGAAAGGAGCAGTGATGGGGCAGGAGAGGTAACAGGAAAGGAGAAGTGACTGGGCAGGAGAGGTGACTGGGCAGGAGAGGTGACTGGGCAGGAGAGGTAACCGGGCAGGAGAAGTGACGCGGCAGGAGAAGTGACGGGGCTGGAGAAGTGACCGAGGAGGAGAGGTGACTGGGCAGGAGAGGTGACCGGGCAGGAGTGGTGACTGGGCAGGAGAAGTGACGGGACAGGAGAAGTGACGGGGTAAGAGAAGTGACCGAGCAGGAGAGGTGATGGGGCAGGAGAGGTGATGGGGTAGGAGAAGTGATAGGGCAGGAGTGGTGATTACGAATGAGCAGGAGTGGTAACCATGTGGGAGCGGTGAAAGGACAGGAGCAGTGAACGGGGCAGGAGCAGTGAACGGGGCAGGAGCAGTGAACGGGGCAGGAGCAGTGGACGGGGCAGGAGCAGTGGACGGAGCAGGAGCAGTGGACGGGGCTGGAGCAGTGGACGGGGCAGGAGCAGTGACGGGGCAGGAAAGGCAACAGGAAAGGAGAAGTGACTGGGCAGGAGAGGCAACAGGAAAGGAAAAGTGACTGGGCAGGAGAGGTGACTGGACAGGAGAGATGACCGGGCAGGAGAGGTGACCAGGCAGGAGAAGGTGACCGGGCAGGAGAGGCAACAGGAAAGGAGAGGTGACTGGACAGGAGAGGTGACTGGGCAGGAGAGGTGACCGGGCAGGAGAGGTGACCGGGCAGGAAAGGTGACCGGGCAGGAGAGGTGACCGGGCAGGAGAGGTGACTGGGCAGGAGAGGTGACCGGGCAGGAGTGGTGATGGGGCAGGAGAAGTGACCGAGCAGGAGTGGTGACCGGGCAGGAGTGATGATGGGGCAGGAGAAGTGACTGAGCAGGAGAGGTGATGGGGCAGGAGAAGTGAACAGGGCAGGAGCAGTGAATGGGGCAGGAGCAGTGAACGGGGCAGGAGCAGTGGATGGGGCAGGAGCAGTGACGGGGCAGAAGCAGTGACGGGGCAAAAGAAGTGATGGGGCAGGAGCAGTAGCGGTGAATGGGTAGGAGCAGTGAATGGGTAGGAGCGGTGGACGGTGCAGGAGCAGTGGATGGGGCAGGAGCAGTGACGGGGCAGAAGCAGTGACGGGGCAAAAGAAGTGATGGGGCAGGAGCAGTAGCGGTGAATGGGTAGGAGCAGTGAATGGGTAGGAGCGGTGGACGGTGCAGGTGCAGTGGACGGGGCAGGAGCAGTGACAGGCCAGGAGCGGTGATGGGGCAGGACAGGTGACGGGGCAGGAGAGGTGATAGGCAGGATCGGTGATGGAGCAGAAGAAGTGACGGGGTAGGAGCAGTGACGAGGCAGGAGAGGCAACAGAAAAGGAGAGGTGACTAGGCAGGAGAGGTGACTGGGCAGGACAGGTGACCGGGCAGGAGAGGTGACGGGCAGGAGAGGTGACGGGGCAGGAGAGGTGATGGGACAGGAGCGGTGACGGGGCAGGAGAAGTGACGCGGCAGGAGCAGTGACGGGACAGGGGCAGTGACGAGGCAGGAGAGGCAACAAGAAAGGAGAGGTGACTAGGCAGGAGAGGCAACAGGAAAGGAGAGGTGACTGGGCAGGAGAGGTGACTGGGCAGGTGTGGTGACCGGGCAGGAGTGGTGACCGGGTAGGAGTGGTGACCAGGCAGGAGTGGTGATGGGGCAGGAGAGGTGATGGGGCAGGAGAGGTGATGGGGCAGGAGAAGTGACAGGGCAGGAGTGGTGATTAGGCATGAGCAGGAGCGGTAACCGGGCGGGAGCGGTGCAAGCAGTGAACGGGTCAGCAGAGGTGAACGGGGCAGGAGAGGTGAACGGGGCAGGAGCAGTGATGGGGCAGGAGCGGTGACTGGGCAAGAGCAGTGATGGGCAGGAGAAGTGACGGGCAGGAGAAGTGACGGGCAGGAGAAGTGATGGGCAGGAGAAGTGACGGGGCAGGAGAGGTGAATGGGTAGGAGCGGTGGATGGGCCAGGAGCGGTGGACGGGGCAGGAGTGGTGAACGGGGCAGGAGTGGTAGAAGGGGCAGGAGCGGTAGAAGGGGCAGGAGCGGTGACGGGGCAGGAGAGGTGACGGGGCAGGAGCGGTGACAGGGCAGGAGCAGTGATGGGGCAAGAGCAGTGACGGGCAGGAGAAGTGAATGTGCTGGAGCAGTGATTGGGCAGGAGCAGTCATTAGGCATGAGCAGGAGTGGTGAACGGGCAGGAGCAGTGAATGGGCAGGAGCGGTGAACGGGCAGGAGTGGTGACGGGGCAGGGGAAATGACAGGGAAGGAGCGGTGACGTGGTAGAAGTGACTTGTACTTATGTTCCTTGCCTATTTATTTATATACTATTGCATGACATCCACTGATGTGTCTGCAAAACATACCTGTTGCCCTGAATTTTTGTCCTGAATTTTTACGCTCGCCATCCTGAATTTGCGCCCATGCCATTGTTCCTACTTATATTTTGCACGCTTAACATAAACCTGTATTCCCTATGAGTATTTGCTTTTTCCTGAATTAAACCTCAAATAAACATGTTTATCCATTGTTTGAATTAAATAACGTTATAAGCTGTAACTGGTCAGTGAAATGCTAAACGTACAAAAAATTGGTATGTTTTGCAATTTCTAGCCACACCTCTGACTCTGCCCACTGATCCAATCTTCGGTTATTCCCGTCCCCTGATTCTCCACCTACAGTTCCCCTACTTTTTATTCCCCACTTCGACCACTGCTCCAATATGGCCCTCATACACATTAGGCAGGAAAGGAGGAACTGGATATGACCACTGCTTGAAAGGAGGAACTGGATATGACCACTGCTTGATGTTAGGAAGCTGAAAAGGAATCAAGATCAATCGCCCCTCCCACAGGGGGGGCTCAGGACTGTGACAAGAAGACCTGGACTCTGAGTAATGAAGGTTAATGTAACTAACCAGGTCATTACCTCCCCGTCCGTGTTTCTGCACCAGTACATACAGAATGAGCCACTACGCACGCTGGCGACGTTTGATCAACACATATGAAATAAAGAAAGAACACAAAACATAACATTGATGCTGCACCCGTAAGTTTAAAGAAATTAATGTTATGACAATACATGAACACCAAATTCTGACAATTCTCTGCTCCCGAACTGACATCTATAATTCACCATGAAAGTTTAAGGAGAGGCCCATGTAGCTATGGTGCAAATGTTGCCCATGATGAAGTCATACCTTGAGTAAAGTTAGGTTGCACAGGATAAGATAAGACTACTTTAGATGTCTCACAGACGTTAATGATTGCCAGTTTCGTGGGTGCTAGAAAGCGGCCACGTAGTGAGGCTCATATTTCAAAAAACAAGGGTCCCTAGTAGTTCAGGGATATTAGCAAAATGATAGACATACGCTCAGTAGTATGTATGACCTTTGTCCAGCTGGACAGGATTTTAATTAAAGTAATTTTCAAGAATAATAGGCCATAATTTGCCTAAAGATTTTCAAGACAAGCATATTATTTCTCTGTCCTGAAGATGATGCCAATCATTTCAAAATGGGCATCGAAACGTCGACATATTAGCGTCATATGTATAAAGAAAAGTATAAAATTGTATACAATGATGCTTTCAAATGTATTTTCGTCTGTTCACTGAACTACTAGTATACAGACCGCCTTGTTCGCTCTAACCCTTATCCCCTTGTTTTGTCTTGTCCCCGGTGAGTTGCTGGCTGCACCCACTTTGTAAAAAATCTTGAAAATTACTTTAATTAAAATCCTGTCCAGCTGGACAAAGGTCATACATACTACTGAGCGTATGTCTATCATTTTGCTAATATCCCTGAACTACTAGGGACCCTTGTTTTTTTAAATACGTTACTGCCCAAGGTCCCTAGTGATATACCTTTGGGTTCCCTTGTTTTTTACAAAAAACGTAGTGAGGCTCTGCCTGTCGGAATACCTAATCCGGCTTTTATCCTACATTGGGCAGAGCATCTGGGTGCAAGTCCTTTGGAATGAGTCTCTGAGACCTCGCTGCATAACTGGACCAGCTTTGGTCCCATCCTGATGCCAAGAAAGTGATTCTCACAACATCGATTCTATGGCAGGACCGGAGGTTTCTGATTATGCTTTCTCTATTTCTTTACTGCAAATACAGCAGCCAATTAGAGTAAAACTACAACAATAAAAAACAACAATACCCATGAGGCTTTGAACCATGCCTCCTTTGTAACAGCCAATCACTGCCTTATCAAGTATACAAAGTAGAGAGACACTAATCTGTCTTCCTCTTTCTTTGCTGCTCCGCAGCCCAGATAAGTGCCTCTCTACTTTGTAAACGTGCACTATACTGTGTTATTTATATTGCTATTATGGTGATTGTTTATTGATATATGCATTTGGTGATTACCGCTTGTGCGTGGCTTAGTTGGCGCTGGTAGTGCTGTAGTGTAGTTCCTATTATCCCAATAGGCTCTGCGCATTGGAATAATACCTTCAATAGTATAGGCCTAGACCAGACGTTAACTAGGTCTACTACTGTCGATATTAGACTTAAAGTTTTGGGTTTGCCAGCTAGCTCAGAGTTCACTAGAAACTTTCTCGAATAGGCAAGGAGGAGTTGAACCTCCCTGGATAGACAAGAAGGGATTTAGTTTCTGACAACCATAGAACATGACAACTTTGCTCTCCCCTAATCAAGAGTGTATCTCTAGAGTCGTGTGAAAACAAAAGACGACTTATTTTACTCAGTCAGTACGTGCATTCTTAGTCTCACCAGATTGTAGAGAAAAGGAAGAGACGGGCGTGTTCAATAAAAGATGTTATTTATTGATCAGTCTCTTTTCTCATACAAGAGAAATGGATCGATATTATTGCAATACTTATGGTTAAGTAAAGTGCATACATTAAAAGCAGAAGTATAAAATAATACTGTAAAAACATTGATATGGTTTCTAAGCCATATGATGGTTTAAAATGAATAAAATGAATACATACACATATACATTTGACTAATCGTACTCAACTGGTGTTTCTAACTACGCCTACCCCGTGTACCTGACCTAAGCCTAATACGTGGGCGGGAATAGAAAGTTACAGTTTAAGTTAAGTTTGTTTTGCCAAGTGACTGACTAAAGAATTCTCTGCGAGGGGTTATTCAGTTCTGTACCTGGAATCTAGGATGAATGAGGGATGGTATCTCTCGTCTCTGGTCTCGATATTCCAGGCTGCCTGCGAGGGCTACCCGGAAGCGCCGGAGCTGGATTTCTCGCAGGAGAAAGGCAGCGTGTCGTTCTCAGTGCGTCAGGAAGGCGGGACTGCGCCAGCGGGGTCTGCTCTGCTCTCGCTTCGGCAAGTCTGGCTGCTCCGATCTCGTCACCACCGCGTGTGTTTGCATAGGGCAATATCGGTAATATTTATACCTTTAAGGTGCCGAGATTGACGTAAGGATGGACATAGATACGTCAATAAGGATGTCATACGACCTGGTCGTTAGCACATTCTTTTGCTGAAGTTCTCGGTGAAATCAAAACAATGGCCGCAGGGTTTTTCCCAGGTTGTCATAGGTTTGATTTGTTTTGAGAACTCCGTATGCCTTATCAGGGGCTGGAGGAATATCGCTTGTCTAATTAGATTGCAAGCGTTATGACCTAATCAGATAACACGTTCCTGTGCCGTAGTGTGGCTTCATCAGATAACGGTTTCTGCATCATGGGGGTTTTCTGCATCACGGGATGGCTGCTAGTTAACTTGTTAACCAGAATAGGGTCAGGAATAGGGGGATCGATACAGAACCTATAGGAATACATCACAGTGCTTGCTGCGCGTTCTGAGTCGCACTGCCCCGCTGTGTTTCGCCGAGCGGAGCGCGGCTTCCCCGCCCACTCCGTGGTTGTTAGTGCCCCTTCTCAAGTGCGTGTTGCGCTGTTAGCTGCTCCCCGTATCCGCTTAGTGCTGCGTGCGGCCTCTGCTGCTATCGATCGCGGGACGCGATCGCGAGGGACTTTGCCCCTCCCGCGGGGAGCGAAGCGCACGTTGAGGCCTTCGCAGGCTCCCAGCGTGCGTCTCCGTGGCTCGCGCGTGTCCCTGTACGCGCGCAGCCTCGATCAGTGCCTGCATAGACGCTCTGACCCCGGCTGAAGAGGGGTTACCACGCAGGAGGCCAGGAGCCGATTTGGGCTGATTTTTCCATTTTAGAAAGGCAGGTCGCTTTGGTTTTCCTGCCTTTCCAAGCCTGTGGCAGACTATTAACCCCTGATTGTCCAGGGCTTTTAAGCCACAATTTTTGGGACCCCCAATCTGTTCTCAGAGTGGGACTAGTTGCTCTTGGTGTGTACTTTGGTATTGTTTTATCGGCACCTGCGCCTGGCACTACTCTCAACCGACGCCCTTAACCCAGGCTGCTAATAAAGCTTCCCTCTGGGGATTTTGGACTGGATTTGTCAAATCTGTTGATGATGATGGCAGATTATGATGGCTATCAAGAGGAGGTTGCTGCGTGCGACGACCAGGGCAATGAAGAGTATTATGAGGAAGAGTCCATGGATGACCTCATTGACAAAAAGCTTGATGAAAAGTTAGATAAGGCCCTTTTTTCAGCCCTGCTACCCCTTGCTAAGAAGTTAGAGTTGTTGGTCCCTGCTAAGCCCATACCTCGCTTCTCCACTGTTCCCAACCCGGCCCTTCCCCCCCCCCGGCGAGTGCTGCTGCGGTTCCCCATGTTCATTCTTATGCTAAATTGTACAAGTCTAAAGAAGATTCCAAGGGTGACACTTCCGCCGCCGCCCTACCTCAGTCAACTCCCATTCCAGTGCATGATACCACTACTGACACGGATACCGACACTGATTCTTCCCAGGCTTCCAAGCCTCGTATGTGCGCCAAGAAGCGTAAGGACGCTTCCTCCCCTGTTACTCCTTCTCCCATCCTATTTGATCCCTCTGACATTGTGCACCCGAGATCCTCTGACTGGGTTCTCCCACCCGCAGTGGCCGAGTACCTTGAGGCCCATCTGCGCAAAGGTTTTGACAAGGAGATTAGGGCCCGTTTGAAGTCAGAAGGTCCACGTCCGGACCTTGGCCACAAGGTAGCCCTTACCCCCGACATAGATACCTCCATGACTACTTTTCTAAAGAAATATAAAAAAGATCCCAAGAAGGGAATTGATCGCGCCCTCAGGGCGTGCCAGGTTAAGGTCCTCGACCTTGCGGGCCTGTTGGCTAAGATTTTGGAGTTGGCCCTTCAGGCTCAGGAGACGGGTGCTGCAATCCACCCTGAGGTCCTGGCTGGTTGGGCTCAAAGAGCGATCTGTATGCTTGGAAACGCTAACTGCGCCTTGGTCTCAGAAAGAGGTAAATCCGTCTTGCTCAGGATCGATCCACAATTAGTGGAATTGACTTCATCAGAACCAGGCCCTTTGGCGGAGGGCCAGCTCTTTGGGGACAAATTTGTGAAAGATATCGCCAAGTTCGTTAGCACTTTTGTTTCCCTTGACACATCCCATGCTTCATTGAAAAGAGTACTACACCAGGTCTCTGGTAGGGCCGGGCGTGGAAGAGGACGCTCGACCGGCCGCTACTCCAATACAAGTCCTCAACGAGGATACGCCCCACAACGTGGCGGAGGTTACACCCAGGAACCCGAGCAGGCTGGTTTCTATCCTTCCAGATCATGCGGCTACAGAGGCCGTTTCAACCGGGGTGTTAACCGAGGGTACAAGAATTTCGACACCCAATCCTCTGGTAAGTCCTGTGTGTCCGTTGATCCCCCTTGGGGGCAGATTACTACATTTTGTGGTCAGTTGGACGAATCTCATCTCAGATGTGTGGGTGCTTTCAACAGTTCAGGGCTATCAGATAGAACTGATAGATTGTCCCCGTCAAGCTTTCCCGCCCCACCCTCTCCTTTTTTCCATTCAAGAACAGAGTTTTATAGACTCAGAACCAGAAGAGCTTCTGGCCAAACAGACCATTGCCGTGGGACCCTTCATTCCCGAAGGATTTTGCAGCAACGTCTTTTTGGTTCAAAAGTAGGGCGGTGGTCAACGTCTGATGTTGAATTTGAGAGATTTCAATCCGTATGTAGTTTATCGACATTTCAAGATGGAAGGCATCCATCTTTTGAGGGATCTCCTGCTGGAAGGAGATTGGATAGTCCGACTGGACTTGAAGGATGCTTACCTCACCAGGGGCGTAACACAAACCCCTCAGCCCCCGCGTTGCGGGGGGCCTCGCATTTCAGGGGGCCCCGCCGGGCCCTTCACTGAGTGTAATACATCATTGACGGTGCGCCCGGACTCTTTAATAAATTGAATGGTGGTGCCGCCGCCGCACAAGAAGGCTCTGACAAAATACTGCGGGGGCCCTCGCCGGGCCCCTGCGAGTCTTAGGGTGTCACGTCCGGGGCCCCTGAGAGTCTTAGAAGTTCAGAACTGGTGAGGGGGCCCCGGCCGGGGCCTGTGTGAGTGAGGCACTGGCACAGATAAATGTTGTCTGGGACCCGGGCGGGGCCCTGAGCCTGAGGCTTTTGAGGACTGGTGGGGGGGCCCCGGCTGGGGCCCCCTTAAATTGTTACATGGTGGCTCTGGCCCAGGAAAATAGAACATGGTACTGGTAGGCGGGCGGGCCGGGGCCCGGGTGTGTAACTGAGAGACAGGCAGGAAACCTGAGAGGCTCTCTTATAGTGCGACTGCGGGCAGGACAGGATTGCGGGCCCCCGACTAGTCTCGACGAGACTTGAGTGGACTGGGGGGCAGCAGGGACCCTGGCCGGGGTCCCTGAGTCTGAGGCAATTATAAATGCAGGGTGTGCGTGCACGGTGGGCCCCGGCCGGGGCTCTGAGGAGGCTCTCTTCAGAAATCGTGCCGGGCGGCGGGCCGCGGCCACCCCTGAGCATGAACAGGCTCTCTTTTTTATTATCAATCCAGTAATTATGGCGGTGAGACAGGGTGGGTGCGCTTGGCCGCAGCCGCGGCTCTCACTTGTTTACTCCTCTGTCCTTACTTTCACTTTCTGCCTTCTGGGACGCGTATGTGCGTGGGGGTGGGAGCAGGGCTGGCTGGTGACCAATGGCCTCATTACATTTGTCGGGAGAGGGACAACACATGCACAATCGCCGCAATGATCTCACACGCAATAAAAAATGCGCGTTAGAGTAAGGTGTGTGTGGCATGATGCATTAGGCCAGTGGCGCGCATAGCTAAGTGAGTGAAGACAAAGCCACGCCACGCTCAGGTCAGGACTGTCCGACCGAAGTCCGTCACTGGCGAGGCCCAGGTATATACTATTTGCCATAATTTAAATTGCCCGTCCCAGGCCCCGGCCCCTACCTGGCTAGCCTTGCGCTGCCCCCCCTGAGGCTCAGCCGCTGCCTGCCTTCTACCCATCCTCGCGCCGCCCTAACTCTGAGCTGCAGCCTCAGGCCAGGCCCAGCAGCAGGCCCGACCGGCCCCTCAGGTGAGTGTCGTGAGTGCTCCTATGCGGTTTGAGTTTGACCAGGCTAGGCAGGAGCCAGGAGTGGTTCGGGTGGGGTGGGGGCGAGCGCGAGGAAGATTGACAACACTGCATGCCCAGCAGCCCAGGATGCCAATCTGTGCATTCAAAGTTCACGGTAGTTGCATTTGGCTTTAGAATAGCTCATCTGAACTGAAGTCCAACAGTAGCAGAGATTACGATGTCAGGCTAGTAGGCTACCTTCGACTGCAGCACAGCACACAAGCTTTCTCCACCTGAGTGCAGCACCTAATGTTCTCATATGACCTCCAACTGCAGCACAAGTCACAATTTCATTCAAGCTGGTTCAGCGGCCAAATTCCCTTCAGCTGCTGCAGAGCCCCTATTGTCCATAAACTCCACTAAAGACCACAGCGCAGCCCTCGACAGCAGACTTGCCCACCCCAAGTAAACCTTTTGCAGCAGGGCCGTTTCTACCATTAGGCAGGATTAAGCAGCCACCTAGGGCGGCAGAATGGCTAGGGCGGCAAAAGGGGGAGAAATTGTGTAGGCCTTCTACAATTCGACATCATGTGATGTCACGTTTGGCACCAGGGACGGAGGTCGTGTGTGCCGCGATCTGTGCTGTGCCAGCATGGCTGCGCTGCGCGTGTCATCACGGGTCACAGTACAGACAGAGAGGCAGAGAAACAGTCAGGTACGGAGGTATGCACCAAGACGGGGTGCGCCAGGGGGTGAGAAGTGGGGCGACGCAGAGATGGCAACTAATAGCTATCCTGTCAGTAAAAAGCGGGTGCGTGATCCGGTGCTTCTGTCTCTAGACAGGCCTCGCTCTGCCCCTCACCTCCCCCTCTCAGCGGCAGGTGTTACTGTTCTCAGAACTGTGTACACTAGGACTGCAGGGACCCACCTCCACGATTAATATACACGCAGGGTTACACAATGCATATCTACTACTCATGGCAGCGCAGAGGAGAATAACACATTAGGCACATGGCCTTGTGAAGACAGAAGAACAAAAAGCTGAAACATTCAGTGGAGCGACGGACACGGAGGGCCTGGCAGAGTCACGGAGGTACAGGAGGACAAATAGAGTTCAGAACGAGAGCAGATGCACATTGAGGTGGGTGGTGGGGAGTGTAGGAAGGTGGATACCTGACTATGGTTACCCCAGATTTTTTTGCCTTGTGTTTAGCTGGTTTTCGACTTAGTTGACCTGGAATCCTGCTAATCAGGGCCCCAGGCTATCTGCCCTCTCTATAAAATGGACTCCATGTACCTTAGGTACATACCTAATTGGATATTGGATCACTCTTGTGAGTCCCTGTACAGTGTACCGTAGGTATCCAGGGCATAGGTGCACCCAAGGCCTACCAGGGGCTGCAGCATATCTTTTGCCAACCCCGGGCTGGCCATCCAAACTGACACAACTGGCTGATCACTCAGCTGGGGCAAGGTTGTGTAATCACCCCTTGCTTAGGTATAGTGTTCCTATATCTAACCTTATATCTAGACACATATACACCTATAAGTCACTCCTATGGCAGGCCTTAACAATCCTGAAGGCAGAGTGCTTGGTTTTATGTGAGATGGTGCTCTAGCATGAGCTGAGCCTGTCTGCAACTTTCGGAACCATGTCCTTATAGCTGTTCTAGGATATTGCCATACCATATACTCTTAAGTGCATTATGAACCTCGCGGTTAAATGATAACTTTGGTTTGGCTTTATCAAAACATGTCGTGTAAGGTGTCATACGCTTTGGAATACTACCCCCTCGCTAGTTCTGGCGACGGGGGTAGCATTCCACCCTTCTAGATGGAGAAGACATGTTACTTCCATTAATCCCGGTTAAAGTTAACCAGAGCGTCAGCATCACAAAATGGATGCTGCTGCCACAGACACAAGTCTGACCTCCTGCTGCTGGGAGTCCTTCCAGCGAGGGAGGCTTAGACAACAGGTTTCCTGTCACAGGGAGGTGCTAGCACCACCCCAGACAGGCTATAGTGTATTGGGGCAGGGAGGGCTGAATGAAATGAGACACTGCCTGGGGCACACAAGGTGTCCGATGCATAGTCCAGTTCAAACCGGTGCTGGGGCACTCCAGCCCCAGCTCTGGCATGAAACTGGACAAAGGGAAAGGGGTGTAACCACCCCCTTCCTGGGTCCCACCCAAAGGAGGGACCTAGCAGGTAATCCAGCCCCTAAATTTGGTATATAGGTAGGAGCTGAGTCCCAAGACTTTAAATTTATCCTGACTGAAACTCTGATACGAAACTCTGAACCTTCGACATCCTACTCGACGTAGAAGACTGAAGAATCTCCCATGTGGTCAAGGAGTGACCACCCTGCACAAGCAGGCACCATCAAGTGATCAACGGTTTGCTTTGTCGATGCTCCTGCCGAAGCCCGAGCACAGAGCCTCACAAGACCCGGACTTCCAGACTTCCTTCAGCCCGATCCACAGCAAAGCTGAGACCCGTGGAGGCGACGTGAGACGTGGGACCGGCCATCTTGGAAAGCAGCGAATTGCTTTCCGTGCAACTTCTGAGGCACCCTCGAAGTTGTGCATTGGGGATTGAGAAGCCCCAGCCCCGAGCACCAACTGCACCAAAGATCAGCCCTCCACACTCCACGAGTTCTGCGTGGGGCCCTTCTGCATTTTCCTGCTTGACGCGTCTGTCCGGTCACTTGCCCGTTGGCTAGTGGCCTCTGTGACGACAAAACCTTCGACTTACAATGCTGGTCTGGTGGCTCCAGACTGGCCCTTGCTCCCCTGAAAAGGAGCAGCCCATCAGACCTTGCTGGTCTGATTAAGAAGCCATCTTCCTTTTCTGCGTGGGTTGCCTTTGCCAAGGCTTGTTGACTCCAATCCGGAAGCCGACACCGCCGACAGCGAGATCCTTTGTGGGACAGTCCGTGACCAGCTCCTGGTCATCGTCGACACCTCCTGGTCCACGTGGCTGCAGAGACAAGCTTCATGACATCACCTGATTGCTTCGCGACATCGCCTGGTTCCTTCCTGGTTCCTTCCTGGTTCCATCCTGGTCACTGGCTAGTGACCCAGACTCTGTCCCCTCTGCTTTCAGGTACTCTTCATCCTCGATCGCCCTTGGATCCACCCGGACACTTCTCTCCTGGTCGCCTGCAGCATCTTTCTCCAAGGCTCCATAGGAATCAGCAACGAAACCCGACACACTTTGCCACCTACGCACCGCTTCCTGTGGGTGAGGTAACAGGAGTATTTCGGTACTCCTGTGGGTATTGACTATCCTAGTGCCCTAGTTTCAAGTAGCTTTTCCCTAGTCCATCCGGAAGTGTCCTAAAAAAACTAGTTTCCATTTCTTTCGTTCCCATTCTAACTCTACGGTAACTCGCGTGCGTGTAAAGACACTGCACGCGCATCCCGTGGGCCTCCTGCTCTCTATCCATTGGTAGTATAGTGTAGCCCCAGCGATTCTCCAGGCCCTGGGCCTTTCCTTTGTTCGTGACGTGGTTCTTATACCACTATTTTAGTATATGGTTCGAAGTGCCCCTAGGGCATTACTGTATTTTGTGCAACTGATTGTATTTTAATTAAGTATCTTGTATTGTGCTGGTGCCTCTGACCTCATAAAGAGTTCAGAGGATTGTGTTAGAAATAAATACATATATATTTTGATATACAACCTGTGTGGTGTCCTTTAACTTAATGTTAAAGGGATTGCATATGGTGAAACAGCTGGCTTCACATTCCCTCTTGAGTTCAGCCTAAGACTGCTTTGTCCATGCTACCTCTAGGATAGCTGGTGCATAAGGTTGACTTTACAACCATCACCATAAGGGTTGTTTGGACTGGTGCAAGGTGCTCACTAGAATAGTGAACATCATATACCAGGCCAACTTCTCACAGGGAAAGGGAGTGGCAAGGTGCAGATGGCAGCTGAGTGAGAGAGGAGGGTTGAGCGCAGGGTGGGGGGTGAGGAGAGGGTGAGAGAGGAGAGATGACAGGACAGGCCTGTGGGCTGCACTTACCATCTTAGCTTTAAGAACTTACAGCCGATGAGGAGACCTGGCAGCCCCAAGGACACCACCGGATGGGGGAGCTGCAGAAGGACGAGAGCATTGGGAGGGAGGGGGCCTGGGGTACAGAGACAGGGAAAGATACAGGGGGCTGTGTGAGGAGGGACGAGGGGAGGGGTGAGCAGAGATTTGCTTAAGGGGATGAGGGAAAAAGAAAAGATAGGACGGAGGAGAGAACAGAACAAGGAGAGGGGGAAGGCAGTCAATGGCCAGCGCTTGTTTTTCCGTGTTTAGAGTCAGCTGTGGATGGACAGTGTAATTGCAGCCTTGCTGATTTTGTTCCAGTTTCACAGAGAGATCTGTGCATGTGTATATGTGTTGCGGGTTATGCATACTTTATCGGTTGGGCAGATTTGTGTTTTGTGTGGTTGCAGAGTGAAACTTATCTTAGAGATCTGCTTATTACATTCCCAGTCCCTGTTCTCTTCTATCATTCCATCAGTTTGCTCCCTTGCCGCACACTGGCCCCTCTTCTGCTTGCCCCACCACCCCCTTGATTTCGTCTCTGTTTTTAAATATTTTTATTGCACATGTTCTATCAATACAAACACCCTGAAACCACCCCCCTCCCTGCCCCATACTTTCAGAGTTCATGACTATACATGAAGAGCATAAAAAAATCCCATTCATATAATCAAAAATACAATATTTTCTACGTTACCACAACATAGAGTTGGAGCAGACCAACTGGGGGCAGATTTACCCCTAACTAAGTCAACTGTCCTACTTTAAAGTGTATTGTGCAAGAATAAACATTGACGATGAATACCATCCCTCCAAAAATACCAATAAAAATGACAGACCCACTCCTCTCAACTTGAGGGTGTCATACACCATTTGCATTCAATTTGTTCACAGGATATACAAACAAACAATGGAGCAATCCTTATCTACATATACAAATTCTTAATTGTCTTGCTATCCACACAATATAACCTTTAAAGCTAGTTTGGCTATTTTAAAAAGACATAGAAAAAGCTAAAGCCTGACTTCATGGATCCCCCACTGCCATATATAGTAAATAGAAATCCCCCCAGGAGCCCTCTCCATATCTAGTTGTTTACCCAACCACTTAGGGGTGCCCACATTTTACTTCCCTGATTCTTTGCTTGTCTGCCTTTCCTAGCATAAAAAGCATTCTCCAGATTGTGGCTCGTCAATAGCCGGCTCAACCATTGTTGGAATGACGGGGGATTCGGATATAGCCTGGCCGATGCTATAGTCAGTCTTAAAAAAGCTATTGCCTATGCCAAAAAAGGCTTTGCCTTCAATAACTGTCCCTCTTTTTGAACTCCCAATAAAATAAGGGTTGTGGTCAGACTGACTTTTATCTCTAGTTTATATTCAAGAAAATAGGTGCTTTTGTCTTTTAAGGGGCTCAGGGTACTACAAGTGGCAAACTTGTGCACTATATCAGCACAAAACATGGAACAGCAAGGACAGTTCATACCTCTGCCGCGCCCCATTTCGCTATCCTAGCGAGCATGTAGTATAACACAAAGCAGGTCTTAAGAATTGAGCTTGCAAATAATCTGACATAAAAATGGATTGCAAGAAATGAACAGCTCTATAGAAATCCAAATCTGATATCAATACTATCTCTTGTCATTTTTAAAAAACTTTTCAAGATCATCTTTCATCTCTGAATTCAGAATATGATATAAATTCCCAATTCTGCTTTTGCCTCATGCTGTTATTTTCTCAACCAGCTCAATTCTACCAAAGCCCACCTAGACACCACCCTTATGCTGCAGATCATCCCTGACTTGCAGATATTTAAAAAAGTCTCTGTGGTTAATACTAAACTTATGATTTAACTCCTCAAATGAGACAATCCCAGTGGAGGGATAAAGAGCCCCTAGACTGTTGATACCTAATTGCGACCATCTTTGTATACACTGATCCTCAAAAATTATGGGCAGGTTTTAATCAGCAACGGTGTGTAAAAGTTAATTCTTCCTATTTTCAGCAGTTTGCGTTCCCCGGCCCAGACTTTATACGTACCCAAAATACACTTGAATCTAACTTTCTTGTAATAGCTAAACTCTAGTTGTCTCCAGAAGCAACACAAGGATTAATTACCAATCAATAACTCATATGTTGAAGGTATATCCTCTTGAGGCTTAATAATGTGGGTTTTCTGAGTAATATAGAGCTGTATTGCATTATAGTAACCCAATAACACAATTTGAAGTTTGGTAATTCTCATCCTCCCTTTTCTATTAGAAGTGAAAAGTATTTCAATGCCCTTCTAGGTTTGGAGTAGGCCCATAAAAACCTTGAGAACACTGCCTCGAGCGTCTTCAACCAATGGTTCGAGAATTCTGAAGGGATTGATCTAAACAAATAAAGAATTTTAGGGCAAAAAATCATTTTGATTAAATTACATCTCCCCGCAATTGTAAGATGTAAATTGTCCCATATGCCTAAATCTTTTTTCATCTTTTCTATGAGAGGGTCCAGATTGTCAATTTTTTCTACCTCCGAGTGGATGCAAACACCCAAATAGACTGCCTTTTTTTACCACCCTTTTATCCACCATCTTCATCTTATCATTTATCACCACTTGGGTCTTATGTTTATTCAACGAGTATCCAGAAACCTCCCCAAAGAGTACCGCCTCCCTTTCGATTGTTTTAAGGGCCATTGCAGGTTTAAAGGTCACCACGGCTATATCGTCTGCATTCGCTAAGATTTTGTTCTCGTACCCTTGTACTACCGCTTGTTCGAATTGCTGAATTTAGCTCTAATTTATGTATCAGAGGGTTTATATACAGTGCAAACAGCAAGGGAGAGCAGGGACACCCTTGCCGTGATCCCCGTGTGAGCTCTATATTTTCCAACAAATCACTTGAGATAAAAATATTAGCTCCTGATTTGTAATATAGGGCCTTAACCACTTGTATAAACTCTGTCCTAAAGCCCAAAATCAGCATTGTCTGCCAGAGAAAGTGCCAGGAGACCCTATCAAAGGCTTTCTCTGCATCCAAGAAGACTAGATCCATAGGGTCCCTGACATTTGTACTGCATTGAACAGCGTGACCCATCTTTTGATATGATCTGTCGTGTCCCGCTCCCACTATAAAGCCATGTTGTCGACTGGACACTATCTGCGGCACAACCTGTGCCAACCATGCAGCTAAAATCTTAGAAAAAACGTTTGCATCCCCTTTCATTAAAGTTATTGGTCGGTATGAACTAAGAAATGTGGCTGCTTTATTATTTTTTAAGAAAACAACCATTTTGGCCGTAGACCATGCTCCTGGAGGGGGAGCTCCTCTATAAATTTGGTTAAATAAATCAGTCAGATGTTCTTTTAATTGGGGCTAAACCTTTTATAAAATTCCACTGGGATTGAATCAGGCCCTGTGGCCTTACCTTTAGCCATACCAGCTAATGTGGTATAAATCTCCTCTCAATATATTTCCCCTTCCAGAGATTCTCTATCTTCTGGGGACAATTTCCTTAGTGGAACTCTAAAAAAATCGGCTATCTGATCTAAGCTGGCTATTGCACTCTCAGTATATAGCTGTTGATAATATGCCTGAAATGCCTCACTGATCCTCCTTGGCTCAGAAACTACCCCAAAAGTAGGATCACATATTCCTCTCACTTCATTGGCTGAGCTTATCTGTCTAGCTCTTACAGCCAGATGATGCCCGGCTTGCTCACTACATTCATACACTTCTTCCCTCCGGGCTGCAATTTTTTCAGCGGCTCTATCTGCAAGAATCTGATTAAGTGCTGTTCTAGCTAAGGTGACCCTTAGTTAAGCCTCCCATACCTCCCCTCCCTGCTGGACTATTCTAACCAGGTCCTCCTCAGCAGTGGCTACCATATCTTGTTTACGCTGAATTAGATGTTTTTCTTCCTTCCCTCTATTCAATGAGAACCTCAGCATCTCCCCATGTATACACACCTTCAGTGTGTCCCAAACTACCCCATTGGTGCACTACCGCTATTTTCCTTAAAAATATTGGGATCCATTTTCTCATATGGCTGAGATAATTCACATTTGTGAAGAAGTCCCGCTCAACACTCCACTTTGTTTTAGTTTCACTCCCCCCTCCTGAATTTCCATCACTAAAGGGTTATAATCTGACAAAAACGTGGGTATCGTTCAATTCTACAGTTCGTCAAAAGTGTATTTAAGATAAAGAAATTGTCTAGAAGGGCATGCAAACTATGCGGGCTGAATAATAAGTGAACCCATGCTCAAGAGGTCTCTTCCTACTCTGGACATCAATAAGTCCATGATTTTCACTGATGCTTTCTATGGCACGAAAAATGTTCGGTTTCCAACCCACATATTTTTTAGATATGCCCCAATCCCAACCACTGGGCTGATTGATATTCAAATACCCACATACCATTTTCGGCTGAAGGGTCATCCAAAATACTCCCATACACAGAACATAATGTCAGTACACCTCCATTTTTAGTATGGCATCCTACAATCACCCATTTACCTTGTCTATCGGCTTAAACTTGCATGAACTGTATTTTATTACCTTTGGGCAAAATCGCTACCGCCCCCATTCGAATACTTTGAGAGGTCCGCACAATCAACCTATAGCCAAGAGTATTTAGGACATCTCTATGTGAGCCTTCAATGTGGGTCTCTTGCAAGCAAACCACATCTGCTTTCAACCTTCATCTGGGACCACATGAGCTGAAACAAGGTATAACAAAATGCCATGTCAGAAAAATAATAAGGAATAATATCAAATAAGTACATGCTATTCATTTATATAATGTTAATTGTGGTGACTTTCTGTGCATCTCACCCAAGTGCAAAACCAACTTTTGTGTTATCGTGACATAATATTGCAAAAACGCCCATTCGGGCACTCACATTTGTTGTACTTGATAACGTTTTTCGTGTTATACTATTGCCATTATGTCACGATAACACAAAAGTTGGTTTTGCACTTGGGTGAGATGCACATTATTATTTTTCTGACATGGCATTTTATTATACCTTGTTTCCGCTCATGTGGTCCCAGATGAAGGTCTAATTGACCGAAATGCATTGGACTTGAGTACAATTAAAATGCATTCTAAATGATGAATTTGATGAACTCAATCAAAAGAATACTTCTTTGACAAATAAAGAGACACATGAACATTGAAAATTTGTGTATTCATAAACTTTAGAGGAACTCTGGGTCATTCCCAGTAGGATTTCACAGCTGTGCGTCAGGGGATGCTTCTACTTTGTCAGTGGGAAGCACTACTTGTTGGATTGTTCATTGGGCGACTATAGGCAAGAGGCGCCGCCTTGACTGCACGCTTAAACGTAAAAGGTCACAAGCGAAAGTAAGAACATTTCATTTAAAAGGAAGCAGTGTGCTCTAGCCTCATTCTATTTCAGTACTCGTGCCTCTCCCAGCAGGCAGTGAATGATAAAGGGTTATTTGTGGCCACAGGAGGAAGGCAACATCGGCTCTGGCTTTTACTGTAAGATGACTAGGATCGGGCACCGCATAAATCAACGGGAGGTGGGGACCCCTGACACCCATTGGAATAACTTGGGGAAAAAGATCCCAGCATGTGATCAGGGAAATCCGGGGTTCCAGTGGTGACCCAAAAGAGGAAAAGGAAGACACCAAAGCAGCCAGGCCAGCCACTGGCACCGACACCGATATCAGTATCTCCACACTAAACTGCAACAATTGCACTCCTGGACTCCTCATGCTTCCTTAGGTAGGCCAATGAGGGGCTGCTACAGCCAAAGATTACACTTAAGTTTACCTTCTTGAAAGACGCTGGGGGAGTCTTATTTTCAAGCAACATGAACATCAAAGGGCTTCCTGTTTCCCTAAGCCCCACAGTACTGGCTCAAAACCCAGCTACCCCCCGGCAGGCAGTGGGTTTCACATCCAGCAATGGCACCAGGATACTTAAAGAAATCTATAGGTCCCCTCTTAAGCAGAATAATTCAGATAACCTGGTTATGGTGCCGGGAGCTCGAGCCAGCCTGAGAGTCAAAATCAGCCCTTTAGGCCTAGAGCTCTTAGAACACTCTGAGCGGACCGAGGAAACAGTGATAAAAAATGATATCCCTTTAATACCAGAATGTTTCTCGCAGTCAACACGGTCAACCGCTGGGGGGCGGGACAACCTGCTACAGTTAATAAACCAACTTGAAAGAGGAAGAAAGGAAATGTCAAATGCTCAGGACTGACACACCGCTAGGGCTAAGAATGGGATCCCATAACAATTGCTCAACTCCGCTGAGTTGTGCTGTGGCTGCAATTATCCCCCCCACTATGTTGAGCCCTCAGGAAACAGCTGACAACGAGGATTCATTAGCAGCTTTGAATGATACCTTATATCTCTACTAGAAGGAATGGGAGAGGAAGCTTGCCTTATAGGGCAATGAGGCACCAACAAACTCCAGCCCTAACCCAAAAGGAAGCAAAAACTCACAAGTGGCCCTAAGGCTCAACCATGTTAAGAATTCTGCAGAGCTCAGAAGAGGTACTCAATTTTCAGGCAAACAAAATGGACATACAAATTTGCCTCTTGAATACTCTAGCAATATACGTGTCAAGCATTGATGAGAAAATTGCAAACTGAAAAGAGGGAATAGAACAGAGATGTGGCTGCTCTCCTATCCTAGACAAGCTGTAAACACTTCCGGTGAAAATGTCAAATCTACTGGTTGACCACAAAGACATGATTAAAGACAGGCCCCAAACATAGATAGTACCCCTGAACACTAAGGCAGGCCACTCAGAGGCACCACTTCCAGCTGAGTCAGAGTCGCTGAAGTGCGGCCACTTTTCCGGCTGGAACAATGAAGGTCTGGGGACTGCTGGATCCAACACTGGGGTGGCACCTTCACCAATGGCAGGGTCACCAGAATTTGACAAGACCCAATAAAACATGGACTGACCACCAAAACAGCAGGGAGCAAGCAAGAGAAAGGGTCGTGACAAAAAGCTCCTCTGGACCAGCAGGCTGGCAGCCTACCCAGTCTTCAATAAAAGACTCAGGCCACACTCCACCCCCAGGTACACAGATCTCTATGAAAAGCCCTGCGAATGGATAGAGGTAACATCCTCAAGCTCATTCGTACAATGAATGGTATGAGGGAGGCTGTCTCACATGATATAGTATAAATTGAATGTATTGACCCAGGCCCTAATCAGTTAAATGAATCAACTAAAGTGGTGTGGGGCTCTATTGAGATGGCTGAGAAGATCCTGAGTGCAGCCGATATATTCCAAAGCGACACCAAAGGGGATGATGGAAGGAGCGTTTGAGCAAATCAAACACTCACCCCCAGTCAACTGATCTGGGTTTAATCCATCACCATTCTTTAGCTCACTCCACCACCCCAGTTTAGACATGGCCATATGCAAATGAGTCTGACCCTGTGCCTCATGGGAACAGTCCACCCCGAACTGCCAAGCCATATCTTCCCTGGACCCGAACCAAGCATCCTGGGACCGGTTTGGGATTCATAATCCTCATCAGCCAGGCATTTGGTATCGATATATTCCAAGGCTGGGGGATTACCATTACACAATTCAAGGGAACAGAATATCCCCATGTCCTGAGTCACAAAAAAGGTTAACTTAACCCCTTCGACGCTCATGACGAGCTGGGCTCGTCATGAGGTAGCCTCCTCGCACGCTCATGACGAGCCCAGCTCGTCATGTAAAGTGCGCTTTCGCAAAATCCAGCGTACGGGGGGGAATCATGCCGCACGCATGCGGTTAAAATCTACATGACCAAATTGAATAGTAACTTAACTGTCTACTCTGTCCTGAGGAATGTAAGAAGCGAACTGAATGGGTGGAAGGTCTGCCACAGAACCAGAAAGGTTATACTCAGATGTGAGTCCCTTGCTCATTGCACCATCAGGATTCAAGCAAGCCGGGCCGACGACGCCTGAAATGGCAGAAACCGGTCCCTGGAAGCTTGTTTCCTTCCCAGTACAAGAATTGGCTTGGTAGTTTGGTTTGCCCTGTTCCCATCATGCACTGGGACAGGAACAGACTAATTTGCATATAGCCAAGTTCTGAGCTGGGATGGTGCAGTGAGCTAAAAAAACGGTGATGGATCAAGTCCTGATCTTTGGACTGGGTAAGAGTGTTCTGCTTAATTCAGGCACTCTGTTCTTCACCACCCCCTTTTCTGAATCGTTTTGTCCACCATAAGCGTGGAAGGGTATACTCAGATGTGAGTCCCTTGCTCATTGCACCATCAGGATTCAAGCAAGCCGGGCCGACGACGCCTGAAATGGCAGAAACCGGTCCCTGGAAGCTTGTTTCCTTCCCAGTACAAGAATTGGCTTGGTAGTTTGGTTTGCCCTGTTCCCATCATGCACTGGGACAGGAACAGACTAATTTGCATATAGCCAAGTTCTGAGCTGGGATGGTGCAGTGAGCTAAAAAACAGTGATGGATCAAGCCCTGATCTTTGGACTGGGTAAGAGTGGTCTGCTTAATTCAGGTACTCTGTTCATCACCACCCCCTTTTCTGAATCATTTTGTCCACCATAAGCGTGGAAGGGTATACTCAGATGTGAGTCCCTTGCTCATTGCACCATCAGGATTCAAGCAAGCCGGGCCGACGATGCCTGAAATGGCAGAAACCGGTCCCTGGAAGCTTGTTTCCTTCCCAGTACAAGAATTGGCTTGGTAGTTTGGTTTGCCCTGTTCCCATCATGCACTGGGACAGGAACAGACTAATTTGCATATAGCCAAGTTCTGAGCTGGGATGGTGCAGTGAGCTACAAAACGGTGATGGATCAAGCCCTGATCTTTTTTTTTTTTTTTTTTTTTTTTTTTTAAGTTCAACACTGCTTTATTGGATATGACAAGGCAAAGTACACAGCTGTTCATGCCTACAACCCGGAGGCCGGCAGCATACAACGGTAATTATAACACAGCCGTGTAGCCGCCATCCCGGAGGCTCGGCGGCGCAGTTAATGCACTAGCGATGGTAGGTACACAGCCGATGGTGCAAGGACCCTAGAGGATGAGCGGCAGCAGAACAGTGTTTTCAGGGTCAACATTTAATGACAAAACAGTAATAAAAATTTTCCCCAACATGGAAGAAACCAAGAGGCAGTACACTTTTCCTTGAATCAAGAAACATTGTCAAATTAGTGAGATGGTCTAGATAGGCAGTGCAGCGCGGCCCTCCGCAGTCGCGACATCATGTTCTGAGCTATCTACTAGCAGAACCGAGGTCAGGTATATGTGCTGTGGCTTGTATGCATTGCGCCAGGACGAAAGAAGAATTCGGGAACGTGCAGAGTATAGTGTATGGGACCATGGTCCTATGTAGAGGTGTGGGGAGGGGGGGGGGGGGGAACACTCACTACCAGGATGGAGGGGCCCTTAGCGGTGGGTAGGGGGACCATCGGTGCGGAAAGCTGGCTATCCCGGCTCAAACCGCAAAAGCCAGAGCATGTCCCCCCCCAACCACAGATATATGTGATGGCTGTAGCAAGAGTGAAGGGTCCGTGTTAGGGAAGCGTACGATCTAGCATCAGGGAGCAGCAGGGTCCTCCTCAGGCATATCCGCCTCGACCGATCTATGGAGCATATAGCACACTAGGGGACCCCATATGTCTCTAGGTTTACAGGACGCAGGTAATCAAGCCCTGATCTTTGGACTGGGTAAGAGTGGTCTGCTTAATTCAGGCACTCTGTTCATCACCACCCCCTTTTCTGAATCATTTTGTCCACCATAAGCGTGGAAGGGTATACTCAGATGTGAGTCCCTTGCTCATTGCACCATCAGGATTCAAGCAAGCCGGGCCGACGATGCCTGAAATGGCAGAAACCGGTCCCTGGAAGCTTGTTTCCTTCCCAGTACAAGAATTGGCTTGGTAGTTTGGTTTGCCCTGTTCTCATCATGCACTGGGACAGGAACAGACTAATTTGCATATAGCCAAGTTCTGAGCTGGGATGGTGCAGTGAGCTAAAAAACGGTGATGGATCAAGCCCTGATCTTTGGACTGGGTAAGAGTGGTCTGCTTAATTCAGGCACTCTGTTCATCACCACCCCCTTTTCTGAATCATTTTGTCCACCATAAGCGTGGAAGGGTATACTCAGATGTGAGTCCCTTGCTCATTGCACCATCAGGATTCAAGCAAGCCGGGCCGACGACGCCTGAAATGGCAGAAACCGGTCCCTGGAAGCTTGTTTCCTTCCCAGTACAAGAATTGGCTTGGTAGTTTGGTTTGCCCTGTTCCCATCATGCACTGGGACAGGAACAGACTAATTTGCATATAGCCAAGTTCTGAGCTGGGATGGTGCAGTGAGCTAAAAAAACGGTGATGGATCAAGCCCTGATCTTTGGACTGGGTAAGAGTGGTCTGCTTAATTCAGGCACTCTGTTCATCACCACCCCCTTTTCTGAATCGTTTTGTCCACCATAAGCGTGGAAGGGTATACTCAGATGTGAGTCCCTTGCTCATTGCACCATCAGGATTCAAGCAAGCCGGGCCGACGACGCCTGAAATGGCAGAAACCGGTCCCTGGAAGCTTGTTTCCTTCCCAGTACAAGAATTGGCTTGGTAGTTTGGTTTGCCCTGTTCCCATCATGCACTGGGACAGGAACAGACTAATTTGCATATAGCCAAGTTCTGAGCTGGGATGGTGCAGTGAGCTAAAAAACGGTGATGGATCAAGCCCTGATCTTTGGACTGGGTAAGAGTGGTCTGCTTAATTCAGGTACTCTGTTCATCACCACCCCCTTTTCTGAATCATTTTGTCCACCATAAGCGTGGAAGGGTATACTCAGATGTGAGTCCCTTGCTCATTGCACCATCAGGATTCAAGCAAGCCGGGCCGACGATGCCTGAAATGGCAAAAACCGGTCCCTGGAAGCTTGTTTCCTTCCCAGTACAAGAATTGGCTTGGTAGTTTGGTTTGCCCTGTTCCCATCATGCACTGGGACAGGAACAGACTAATTTGCATATAGCCAAGTTCTGAGCTGGGATGGTGCAGTGAGCTAAAAAACGGTGATGGATCAAGCCCTGATCTTTTTATTTATTTATTTATTTTTTTGAAGTTCAACACTGCTTTATTGGATATGACAAGGCAAAGTACACAGCTGTTCATGCCTACAACCCGGAGGCCGGCAGCATACAACGGTAATTATAACACAGCCGTGTAGCCGCCATCCCGGAGGCTCGGCGGCGCAGTTAATGCACTAGCGATGGTAGGTACACAGCCGATGGTGCAAGGACCCTAGAGGATGAGCGGCAGCAGAACAGTGTTTTCAGGGTCAACATTTAATGACAATACAGTAATAAAAATGTTCCCCAACATGGAAGAAACCAAGAGGCAGTACACTTTTCCTTGAATCAAGAAACATTGTCAAATCAGTGAGATGGTCTAGATAGGCAGTGCAGCGCGGCCCTCCGCAGTCGCGACATCATGTTCTGAGCTATCTACTAGCAGAACCGAGGTCAGGTATATGTGCTGTGGCTTGTATGCATTGCGCCAGGACGAAAGAAGAATTCGGGAACGTGCAGAGTATAGTGTATGGGACCATGGTCCTATGTAGAGGTGTGGGGAGGGGGCGGGGGAACACTCACTACCAGGATGGAGGGGCCCTTAGCGGTGGGTAGGGGGACCATCGGTGCGGAAAGCTGGCTATCCCGGCTCAAACCGCAAAAGTCAGAGCATGTCCCCCCCCAACCACAGATATATGTGATGGCTGTAGCAAGAGTGAAGGGTCCGTGTTAGGGAAGCGTACGATCTAGCATCAGGGAGCAGCAGGGTCCTCCTCAGGCATATCCGCCTCGACCGATCTATGGAGCATATAGCACACTAGGGGACCCCATATGTCTCTAGGTTTACAGGACGCAGGTAATCAAGCCCTGATCTTTGGACTGGGTAAGAGTGGTCTGCTTAATTCAGGCACTCTGTTCATCACCACCCCCTTTTCTGAATCATTTTGTCCACCATAAGCGTGGAAGGGTATACTCAGATGTGAGTCCCTTGCTCATTGCACCATCAGGATTCAAGCAAGCCGGGCCGACGACGCCTGAAATGGCAGAAACCGGTCCCTGGAAGCTTGTTTCCTTCCCAGTACAAGAATTGGCTTGGTAGTTTGGTTTGCCCTGTTCTCATCATGCACTGGGACAGGAACAGACTAATTTGCATATAGCCAAGTTCTGAGCTGGGATGGTGCAGTGAGCTAAAAAACGGTGATGGATCAAGCCCTGATCTTTGGACTGGGTAAGAGTGGTCTGCTTAATTCAGGCACTCTGTTCATCACCACCCCCTTTTCTGAATCATTTTGTCCACCATAAGCGTGGAAGGGTATACTCAGATGTGAGTCCCTTGCTCATTGCACCATCAGGATTCAAGCAAGCCGGGTCGACGACGCCTGAAATGGCAGAAACCGGTCCCTGGAAGCTTGTTTCCTTCCCAGTACAAGAATTGGCTTGGTAGTTTGGTTTGCCCTGTTCCCATCATGCACTGGGACAGGAACAGACTAATTTGCATATAGCCAAGTTCTGAGCTGGGATGGTGCAGTGAGCTAAAAAACGGTGATGGATCAAGCCCTGATCTTTGGACTGGGTAAGAGTGGTCTGCTTAATTCAGGCACTCTGTTCATCACCACCCCCTTTTCTGAATCATTTTGTCCACCATAAGCGTGGAAGGGTATACTCAGATGTGAGTCCCTTGCTCATTGCACCATCAGGATTCAAGCAAGCCGGGCCGACGACGCCTGAAATGGCAGAAACCGGTCCCTGGAAGCTTGTTTCCTTCCCAGTACAAGAATTGGCTTGGTAGTTTGGTTTGCCCTGTTCCCATCATGCACTGGGACAGGAACAGACTAATTTGCATATAGCCAAGTTCTGAGCTGGGATGGTGCAGTGAGCTAAAAAACGGTGATGGATCAAGCCCTCATCTTTGGACTGGGTAAGAGTGGTCTGCTTAATTCAGGCACTCTGTTCATCACCACCCCCTTTTCTGAATCATTTTGTCCACCATAAGCGTGGAAGGGTATACTCAGATGTGAGTCCCTTGCTCATTGCACCATCAGGATTCAAGCAAGCCGGGCCGACGACGCCTGAAATGGCAGAAACCGGTCCCTGGAAGCTTGTTTCCTTCCCAGTACAAGAATTGGCTTGGTAGTTTGGTTTGCCCTGTTCCCATCATGCACTGGGACAGGAACAGACTAATTTGCATATAGCCAAGTTCTGAGCTGGGATGGTGCAGTGAGCTAAAAAACGGTGATGGATCAAGCCCTGATCTTTGGACTGGGTAAGAGTGGTCTGCTTAATTCAGGCACTCTGTTCATCACCACCCCCTTTTCTGAATCATTTTGTCCTCCATAAGCGTGGAAGGGCATACTCAGATGTGAGTCCCTTGCTCATTGCACCATCAGGATTCAAGCAAGCCGGGCCGACGACGCCTGAAATGGCAGAAACCGGTCCCTGGAAGCTTGTTTCCTTCCCAGTACAAGAATTGGCTTGGTAGTTTGGTTTGCCCTGTTCCCATCATGCACTGGGACAGGAACAGACTAATTTGCATATAGCCAAGTTCTGAGCTGGGATGGTGCAGTGAGCTAAAAAACGGTGATGGATCAAGCCCTGATCTTTGGACTGGGTAAGAGTGGTCTGCTTAATTCAGGCACTCTGTTCATCACCACCCCCTTTTCTGAATCACAGAACCAGAAATGGCACAGAGTGGGGTTGGCTGTCTAGTGCCTTGAACACAACTAGACTTTTACAATGACATGCAATGACTGCTCTTACTACTTTTATTGGCAAAGCTCTTATGATTTGATCTTGGAATATTAATGGCCTGGCCAGTTATTTTGAAGAACCAGACACCTACCAATACCTGCACACCTTCCATGTAATTCTCCTCTAAATAACCTTGGCTTAGGTTGCATCTCATCTGGAGGGCTTTACAAGCTTTTATACGCCTACAGTCAAGGCACACAAACATGGCTGCAGGAAGGGTGGTTTGGCAATATACGTCTCAGCTTCAAGCAATATTGAAAGCCTAGAGCAAGAAACTGAAGAAGCTGGCCTACAAATCGTATTAATGAGGGTTAGGAGCCCACCCAAGAAAATTATAATGGTAAATGTCTACAATCACCCCAGCGCCACAACCAGGGCTAGGCTAATAGAGAAGATGACTGAGACAATCCTGGCTCTAAGGCTAAATTAACAAGACTGTGAAATGATAGTCACAGGCTACTTCAACATGTGGCTAATCAGCAAGCTGCCGAAAATGATGTCACATAGGACCAAGAAGCCCTTTGGATGATACCAACTCAGGGGGCCCCTAGCGGCAAAAGGCAGATAGGAAAAGTCAAAGCCTACAAGGAAACCTAGATCATTTAGGCTATAGAGCATTAAACGGTCGGTACAACCCCGGCAAACCACATGAGCCTTCGTTTCTGTCCATATCTTGTGCATCACTCATTGACTACACATTTGTGAGCCTCTCACTACTGCTGGTTGTTAGTGCTTACGAGTTTGGCAAGAAATTGGCAAGCGACCTCAGGTTCCAAGAAATAATTCTAGACTTAGGCTTAGAAGCACACGTACCCGCAAAGGATAAGGGATCTCCAGGTTGCATAATCAACCTCAAACGCATAAACATGAACAGTCGCCTCCCTAATGGCACTGGCACAAACTGCCAAACTATTGGTGATTAATTCTAATTCTGAGACATCTGGTGAAAACCCACTGATCAGCAAGGAAACTCGTAAATCCGACTGCAAAACCAGTCAAGTTAGTCTCAATAAACAGGCAACATCAAGAGAATAAGGTCAACTCCCTCCAGAGGAGAGAGTGTAACCCCATGATCTGGATGACCAAAAAGGAAGTCAACTGCCTCTGGCGAGCCCTCAAAAAATCACCTATGGACCCTGTCATTAGGAAAGATTTCAGGGCTTCAAGGAAACAAATAAAAAAGGGCAAAATGGCAGCTTCAAAGAGTGTCCCACTTGAAACCGTAGAAATGTGTGATGTTTCTTTGATACTGGCACGTGGAAGTATGCATCCTGTAAGTCGATGGAGCACATCCAATCCCCTTGATGAAGTTGTGGGAATATTTGATGAAGTGCTAACATTCAGAATTTTGCTCTGCAAATGTATTTGTTCAATAGTCTCAAGTCCAGTATCGGTCTATATTCTGTGGTGGGGCCTCTTTTCTGCACAAGGAAGTAGTGAGAGTAGACTCCTTGATTTCTTTGATGGACGGGAACTTTTTCTATAGCTACTTTCCTTAATAAGGTGTTTACCTCCGTTTGCACCAATCGATGGTCATGGTGAGAAATACCTCTCGCAGGTAAAGATGGAGGCGGAGTTCTGAACCTGAGAAGATAGCCATTTTGTACAATATTGATGACCCATTTGTCTTTTGTTATACTTTTCCACTACTCCAGATGTAACGAAACACTTCCTCCCACCGGAGTGGTCAACAGCTTTGGAGGAAGACACACCTCATTGCTTTTGTGGCTGCGTTGGTGCTTTTGACTGCTGTTTGTTCGCACCTCTACCTCGTCCCGGTGTATTTTTTTGAAATTGGGACCTTTGTTGCATCTGACCTTGGGTCTGCGAGGTCCAGTTAGAGGTTTTAACCCGCTGCTGGAAAGGGTGTTTGTCATAAGAACGGAACTGACGATGAAATTCTATCTTCTTTTCGAGGCCTACAGCCTTGAGGGTATCCAATTCAGTTTTCACTTTTGTCATTTCGTCGTCCGCATGTGAACCGAACAACGACGAGCCATTAAAGGGCAGATTGACTATCTTTCTTTGAGCATCAGGCTTGAGACCCATGAGTCGAAGCCATGCTGATATTCTAGAGCACGGGTACTCATAGTACGGCCCGCAGGCCGCCAGCGGCCCGGCAAACCTTCCTTGGCAGCCCGCGGACCTTGCAGACATCGTACCTGTGTTTTTCTTTTTTTTAAGAGTGTCAAACACCACCGGTTGCAGCAGCGCGGACTCTGCTCTATGGGGGCCGGGTGATTCTTTTAAAGACCATTCACTTGTTAATGAGGCTTTGTTGTATTTCACCTCTTCTTAGCACCCTGAATCTCCACAGACTGAGTGGAGATGCAGGGGCGCTAAGAAGAGGTGAAATACAACAAAGCCTCATTAACAAGTAAATGCTCTTTTAAAGACCTGTGAAGTACTCTGGTGTGGCTGTGTGGGTGCCCGGGAAGCTGTCTCAGCCCAGGCTGCCACACACACAGGGTGAGGTGACAAAGGGTGACGGAGGGCCGCAGGGACTGAGAGCTGGGACAGGGACAGACAGATGAGGCAGAGACAGGGAGACAGAGACGGATTAGGCAGAGACAGGGAGACAGACCTCTACAAAAGACTCAAAACCTTGGTATGATGGGAGACTAAATGAAGACAGACGCTCTCTTAGAGTCATTGAACGACAATGGAGAGCCCCCCCCCTCAGCTGACCACCTCTAGAATTTCCAGAAATGCTTATTTTAGAAAGATCAGAAAATCTAAAACCGTCTTCTTCAGGTCTCAACTAGACCTAGCCAAGAACCTCCTCAAAAAGCTATTCAATCTTATCAAAGCCCAGACCAAGAGCCTAACAAGTCTCCCTAATGCGATACCACTCTACCCAATTGTAATGAATTTGCCTACTTCTTCACCTCTAAGTCGGAATACATTAAATCAGATCTACCCAAAGACCTCCAATCCGTCTCAGACTTGGAAAAGAACCCATCACTGCCCCGGGCTGGTGCCCAAGCTAATGACCTCCCGAAATTTTAACTAAAAAACTATGCTACTTGATCCCACTTCAACACCTACAGTGAAGATACCATTTTAAAGACGCTAACCAATCTGAAACCCTCCAATCATTTCATAGACCCGCTCCCGGCAAATTACCTAAAAGACTTCATTCCTCTGTTACTACCACTCTGGACTAAGATCAGTAATACGTCCCTCCTTCAAGGATCCATCCCAGACATCTTGAAATCAGTTCAGGTTTCGCCTATCCTAAAGAAACCAACTGCTGACCCCTCGGACCCAAATAACTATCGTCCGATTTCTAACATTCCTATGCTAGCCAAATTCCTGGAAAAATAAGTTAACATACAGCTGAACAGCCAGATTGACCAATTTAACCTACTTAACCAATTCCAATCAGGCTTCAGCGCAGGTCACAGCACTGAATCAGCCATGACACATGTATTAGATGACGCCCTAAAAATCCTAGTACAAAACGAAGCCTGTCTACTAATCCTATTCGACCGGTCTTCAGCCTTTGACACCGTCAAACACGGCGCAACCTGCTCGATCTCCTGAAACACCGAATGGGAATGTCTGGAACAGTATTTAACTGATTTCCTCCACAATAGATCCCAAAGATTCAAGGTCAACCAATCCCTGTCCAACCCCAGGCCGGTCACCTTAGGCGTTCCACAAGGCCCCTCCCTTTTCAACCTTTTTATGGAACCACTTACCAATCCTCTCAGCCTCACCAAGATTCACTTCCACATGTTTGAACATGACACCCAAATCTGCATCAAGATCCACTCGCTCAACTCCACACTACAAAAAACCCAAACATGGTTGGCCGAAAACCATTTGAAACTAAACTCCCTCAAAACGGACTTCCTCTTAATCGCTCCCCCTAATAAAACTCCCACTATCCTGGAGTGGATGAAACAGCCCTTAATGGTCAACTTCTCGTTGTGGACTCCGCGAAATCGCTAGGGGTAATGCTTGACAGTAACCTAACCATGCAGAAACATATCAGTGCCTCAACCAAAGGAGCTAACTTCCACCTGAAGACCCTGTGAAAACTGAAACACTTTCTGCCCGCATACGATTTCAAACAAGCAGTACAAGCCCTAGTAATCCCTTGCGTGGAATATGGGGCGGTAACCTTATGCGGCCTCCCATGGTCATCGAAAGCCCCGCTAAGAGCCACAATCAACTCAGCTGCAAGACTCATCACGGGCTCTAAGAGAAACTCTCACATATCCCCAAACTTGAGAGCCCTCAACTGGCTACCACTTGAAGCCAGAATCCGTCTGAAAATCGCATGTATGACGCACAAGGCCCTCTACCACAACGCCCCACTCTACCTAGCTCAGAAACTAGTGCTGTCTGCGGGCATTAGAGCCTCCAGGAGTGCCAAGACTCTTCTTCTAAAACCACAACGATTTGCCAAGAAAAAAACCTATAACCGATCCTTTTCTGGTATGGCTCCTAGGATCTGGAATGCTTTGCCCAGTGAAACAAGAATTAACCCTTCCTCTGCCTCATTCAAAAAAGAAGTGAAAGCGATCCTCATGGCTAAATTCACGTGAACTATTTAACTGTTTACTGTATTGTATTCGTATTCTGTTTCTACGCTCCATAGTCAACCTTCTGTTAGCTTAGTCTGTATGATTATTAGCTTTGTATGACTTTTCTCACATTGATCGTGTTATGTTATTCCGTTCTTTCCACGTATGACTTGTAAAGCGCTCTGTTACTCGCAGTCGCAAGAGTCTTGTTCGCGGTATATACAACCTTCAAAATAAATAAATAAATAAGACAGAGACAAGGAGACAGAGACAGGGAGACAGAGAGACAGGGAGACAGAGAGACAGGGAGACAGAAACAGAGAGACAGAGACATGAAGACAGAGACAGCGAGACAGAGACAGGGAGATAGGGCGACAGGGACACAGAGACAGGGAGACAGAGACAGCGAGAGAGAGAGGCAGAGACAGGGAGACAGAGAGACAGAGACAGGGAGACAGAGAGACAGAGACAGGGAGACAGACAGAGACAGGGAGACAGAGAGACAGAGACAGGGAGACAGAGACAGACAGAGGGAGACAGGGAGACAGATACAGGGAGACAGAAACAGGGAGATAGAGAGACAAGGAGACAGAAACAGAGAGACAGAGACAGGGAGACAGAGACAGGGAGACAGGGAGACAGGGAGACAGAGGGACAGAGAGAGAGAGAGAGGCAGAGACAGGGAGACAGAGATAGACAGACAGAGACACAGACAGACAGACAGACAGAGACAGGGAGATAGAGAGACAGACAGGGAGACAGAGACAGGGTGACAGAGACAGGGAGACAGAGACCGGGAGACAGAGAGACAGAGACAGGGAGACAGAGAGACAGAGACAGGGAGACAGAGACAGAGAGACAGGGAGACAAAGAAAGGGAGACAGAGAGAAGGAGAGACAGACAGGGAGACAGAGACAGACAGACAGAGACAGGGAGACAGAGAGACAGGGAGACAAAGAAAGGGAGACAGAGAGAAGGAGAGACAGACAGGGAGACAGAGACAGACAGACAGAGACAAGGAGACAGAGACAGACAGACAGAGACAGGGAGACAGAGAGACAGCGACAGAGAGATAGAGCGACAGAGACAGGGAGACAGAGAGACAGGGAGACAGAGACAGGGAGACAGAGACAGGGAGACAGATAGATAGAGACAGAGACAGACAGAGACAGGGAGACAGAGACAGGGAGACAGAGATAGAGACAGGGAGACCGAGAGACAGGGGGAGGGAGACAGGAAGAGGGAGTCAGGGGAGACCAAGGGAGGGAGTCAGGGGGAAACAGAGGGAGGGAGTGGGAGGGAGACAGAGGGAGACAGACAGAGGGAGATAGAGGGAAGGAGATAAAGGGAGTAATACAGAGGGAGGGAGACAGAGGAAGAGAGAGGGAGACAGACAGAGGGAGGGAGACAGAGAGAGAGGGAGACAGAAGGAGGAGGGCGACAGACAGAGGGAGGGAGACAGATAGAGGGAAAGAGAGGGAGAGAGAGAGGGAGACAGATAGACAGGCAGAGTGAGTGAGACAGAGGGAGAGAGAGAGAGAGAGAGAGAGACAGAGGGAGGGATATATTATATATATATATATATATATATATTTATATATATTTATATATATAGCTATATACACATATTTATACATACATATATATACGGCTTTATTCCAACGTGAGTATTCACGGATGAATTAGAATAGACCCCTATATGGATAGAACACCTTTCCAATATGGCGCCCATAGAGGCACAAAGGGGTAAAGTCCTATGTTTATGTCAATGTTCACTGACCTCTATATTTTTATGGGATGTTTGAAACTGACAAGTGACACACTGACGAAGGCTTACGCCGAAACGCGTCTGTGCTTTTTTGTTCCCTGAAAATTAAAAACTGGACACCTCTTGGATTATGAGTGCTGCCTCTTTCTTATGAAACTGAGAAGAGTTTTGAGCGTCACATATATATATATATATATATGTATATATATGTATATATAAATACACGGCCCTCTGAGTGCTATAGAAACGCCGTTTACAACAGTAACTTGCACGGTGGATGCATGGAGACGTATGGCTCGTCTCATGGAATCGCAGCTGTTGTATTCTCCGTGACTCCCGCTCGCATATCACCCGCATATGGTACTGCTGCAGGAAGTGGGCTTTCGAGCCCTATGCAAACGGCTGCGTGTTGTCACATGGGGAGATCTGTTTCGTGAGGGAACGTTGCGTACAATGGAACATCTGTTCCAGGGTTACGCCCCACACCACTAGAGGTTTTTCTGTATGTGAGATTGAGGTAGGGTATGATGGCGATCCTTCCTGACTTCTCCTGTGAGCTAGAGATTTTTGCACTCTTGCACTTTATACTAAGCTCTTCAGATGGTAAACACCTGGTGTCGGGTATGTATCGTACCATATGGTCACAATGGCATGGAGTGGATAGCTCAGCTCGTATTCACTGGAGTGAAGATTTGGAGCAAGAGATTATTGAGGACCAGTGGAAGTAATGTTGTAGCGTCACAGAATGTGTATCGGCTAGTTGTAGGTTTAAGGTCATACATTACAAGTTCTTACAACGTATCTACTACACCCCCGCCAAAAAATACAAATTTCACCTTTCAGATAATAACAGATGTGATAGGTGTAAGAGGGCTGGAGTGGGCTTCTTGCATTTGGCATGGTAGTGTCCGGCAATATGGGAGTACTGGACGCAGGTGCATGAGGCCCATGAACAAATGCTGTGTACTACGTTGGAGAGAGACCCATTGATTATGTTGTTGGGATATACCACACAAACACCTAAACACAGTAGGAAATTACTAGATATTGCATTATTATTGGCCAAACGTAGAGTAGCATGCCGATGGGGTAGGGGGAGGGCCCCAAAATTTAAGGAATGGTTGCAGGATATTATTTATTGTCAGGAGCAAGCATCTGTGTATGCAGAGACGTTACCGATAGCCTCTAGACCAAGGGATGTGTTGCGACCGTTACAAACATATCTATTGAAAGGTGAGGAGGGGGATCTGATTCGTCCTTACTGGAAGAGGAGTAATTGACAGATGATGAGGGTGGGTTGATATAGTCCTCTGGTGGCACCCTACTGTTGGGATATTACCTATACAAGCTATATGCTAGAATATCTCATTTATCTGGCCTCCTTGCTGTTGAGCTATGCTGTACTGATCTGTTGAGCATCTCAGCCATGATTATTGATACCTCAATGACCGCCTGACCTTCCACACGCCCACCCGCCAGCTACGGTCCGCCAGCCTCGCCCTCGCCGCCGTACCACGCATCCGAAGAGCCACCGCCGGAGGCAGATCCTTCTCCTACCTGGCGGCCAAGACATGGAACTCCCTCCCCATCCACCTTCGGCTGACCCAGGACCACCTCGCCTTCAGGAGACAACTCAAGACCTGGCTGTTCGAGCAGTAGCGGCCCCCTCCCCCCAAGCGCCTTGAGACCCTTCCGGGTGAGTAGCGCGCTATACAAGTGGTTTGATTGATTGATTGATTGATACGTTTCTTAATGTCTCTCAATTGCCGTGATACTTTTGATCATACTGAACTACTATATATTGTGGCTTGATAATTATGTTGGCGGGAAATGTGGGGATGAACTGTTGCTTATGATGCACTTACAGGGATGGTATGGACACGACGTCCCTGACTCTTGATGTACAATATTTTCCTCCTTTTCTTATTTTTGTCTGAAAAATGATATAAATAAAGTTTTTTTTAAAAAGGTTATAGATAAAAATAGCTTTGTATTATAGTAAAACACATTAGATAGTAATCACACCATATACATTGTGCCAACTGGCACAGGCAATATTTACAGGGGATTATTTACACATGACAGGGCCACGTGGGCCACAGTCAGAATGGTCACCAAGTAAAAATAGTAAAAGTAAGAATATATCATGAACTTAGAACACAGCCAGTAATCACTGGCAAACACTATACTCAGCGTCAACCTGTAACATAAATCATAGCATGCACAATATCACATAAGGCGAGAACTCTATTCTGTGCCAACCTCCTAAGCTAAAATAGGATAGACCATACTCTCCTAAACATAACTCGCATTAGGAAACAAACCAACTAACATAATCTGCAGTAGGGAATAAATCAAACCTAGACCTCAGTAGAGAATCACAATAAAACCTAAGACAGTAGGTAAAACCTAACAAGCATAAAATCACATCTATCAGCATAAATAAAGGTGCATAACACATACTATAAACATCACATTTCTTAGCACCTATATAACTCACACTAGGGCCTGGTGCCCTATAAATCTAACAGTCCCCAGGGCCAACTGGCCATTTCTAAGGGGCACAAATGCCCTCTGTCCAAGAGTCAGGGCTGCTGCCAATGCAGAGACAGTCAGGGGTGCGCACTTTGCGCAAAGCCTAAACGTTGCAGCTGGCACTAAGTGCTGTGCAGCTGTGCAGTAAAATATGGGGGCGAAGGAGTGCGTCTCACTCCTGCCTTCAGCATGTCCCCTAAAATAGAGTAAGGCCTAAATGGTGCAGCGGCCCACTACTTGCTGGGCAGCTGGGAAAGTTAGCAAATGCGGCAGGGGCTCTCAGTAGCCCTTAGGACAAAATGTGCCACACGTTGGAGCCCTCTAGGCTCTGAAAATGTGAAGTGTTGGAGCCCTCTAGGCTCTGAAACCAAATATGCAGAGGTGGGAGCCATGGAGGCTCTGGAAACAAACATGCCCCAGCAGGGAGTCTAAAGCAAATGGTGGCCCTGAAGAGAAAGGACTGGCCCCCAACGTTGGAGCGCACTGGTGCTTTAAATAAAACATGCCCACGAGGTTCGAGTGGCCCGCTGCCATCCGGGGGCGCTCTAAATGCACAACCACAATTTGCCTCGATCAGGCACCAGCCCTCGGCCACACGGAGCCCCCCAGCCCTTGCTCACTCACCGGGCTGCTTTTCTCTGGCGGGGGCCCTTCCTCGCGCTTGGTGCCGGCCTGCGGGGCTTCCCTCTCCTCACGGGAGCTCTGCACAGCCAGGCGGCGCACCCAACTTCACCCGGGCCCCAGGAGGGGGCCCGGGTGGCTTCTCTACTCCGGCCGCTACCGCAGGGCTCTCCCCCCAACATGGGAGCCCCGCATCAGAGCGTCCTGCCAGCCTTTCTGCTTCTGCGTCACAGCGTGGGGAAGCCCTCAAGGATGGGCCAATCCCCGTGCTGCACACCGGTGACGCTGCGGGAGTCTCGGCCGGCTGGGGCCAATCCCAGCGCGGCCGCAGAATGACGTCAGCGGCTCTCTCCTCGGCTCAAACCCGGCCTCAGTGCCGAGGCGGTGATCTTTTCTCGGGGGCAAAAACTAGGGGTAGGCTCCCTCGAGATCAAAAATAAAGTTAGTATGCGGGGTGGGCACACGCTAGGACTCCAATAAGCGGGGTGGGCACCCGCAGTCGGCATAATCAGATAAGCGGGATAGGCACCCGCGCTGCCATTATAAATGCAGCAAGGAGGGGTAGGCTCCCTCAATATAAGGGGTCAATTAAGATAAAGCGCTCCCAGGCTCTAAGGATAGAAGGCACCCAGTTTGAAAGAGCCAAATGGAGCAAAATAGAGCAAAAGGGTCCCACAGCATAGCTGGTCCAGGAAGAAGGGTCCCAAGGAGTCCTCCAGGTGTCCAGGGGCAGGGCAGGGCCCAGAGAGGCAAGCCTTCCCCTGAGCCCCAGCAGCAGCACACCCCGGGTAGATTCAAGTCAATAAACAAGAACATTTTCATGGGGTCACAGCCGCTCCTTTTATACAGCTAAATCCTTTGTTCTCAAAGGTGCAGGCAAGGGTAGAACCAGATACAACTGGTTCTGGAGCACTTTGTTTTGCTCAGCTCCCCTCTCTATTCACAAGACAGACCAGGGACATCAGACACACCGCAGGGGGTGGAGCCAGCATTGTGGAGGGAAGGCACAGCCCTATTCAGGTCCCAGGTGCAACTTCTCCCTCCCATCTACATGCAGATCTCCCTATTCACCATCGGGCAGACTCATCCTGGCTCCTGGAGCCAACCATACCAGCCAGCCCCTGTAACTCACAAGCCAGACAGGCAATTCACATCTCACAGCACACAGAAATGCCAACTTCTAAAAGTGGCACTTCTCCACTAGACACAATAAATCTCTGCACACCATTGTGCAGCATTTATCCTCACGAGTTCGCACATACCAAACTCGACCCTGCACTCCTAACATATCAGGAATTACCATGGACACACATATCGCCCATGCATTCCTATGGTATGGCAGGCCACTCTCAGCACACACACTAGGAGTGCACACGCACTTTACACTAGGCCACAGTGCTAAAGTGCGCAGAGGCCTAAAATCACTACCACCATGCCAGAGGCTAAAGGCAAAAAGTCTGAGGGTGAACCTGCCAAAAAGGCCCAAGTCCAACACACCCCCTTCTAGCCAAAGCGCAGAGTAGACCAATCACCACTGTGATGGGCCTCCCTGCTTGGGGCGATAGAACACGGACGCGGGCCCGCACTGCAGGGACACCCTCCGGTTCTACACCACTCTGACCTCACGTTGTTCCTAAAAATAAAAAAAAAGATAAGGGAAAAAAAAATTCAGGCCCGACTAGGCTACCCCACTGGTACTCCCTAGTTGTCCACGGCAAGGACCAGGCCCTAGGCCACCCAGATACCACTGGTCCTTGCCATACCATAGAGTGGGGGGCAGTAACCCCTGGCATACAATAGCCATTCTCCGCCCTCCCTCTCAGTGTAGTTCCAAACTACCACTGATCCTTCAACCTAGGATCCGCACCCTCAGGCTGACCAGAGGTCATGGGCAAAGCATCTCCTCACCCTACCTCTACTTCTGGGGTTCCGCACCCTCCCAGGGGAAGCACCCACCAGAACACAACTCTCCCACCAGATCAGGACCTCTCTCCATCAACTGGTCTACCACCTGGGATTCACCAGATGCACCGGGGTCAGAGGCGAGGACTCCCTCCCTCTGCACCCCCTTCCAGAGTTCTGAACCCTCCCACTGTGGAGAAGGGTCTCTTCACTTAAGATGGGCCCCACCTGCTCTCAGGGCAGTACTACCACACTCTGCCAGGGACCCTAAAGATTCCGGCTAGGCCTGCACCACCCCTCCTGGGAAACACAGGGTCTCTTCACTTAAGATGAGCCCCACCTGTGTTCACAGGGGTACCCCTAGAAGGCAAACCGGCCAGGACACTGACTACAGCTGCCCTGACGTCCAGATCCGGAAACACCGGCTACTGGCTCCCCAACCCAGAGACGTACCCTTTGGTCAGATACCTGGTGAACCAGGAATTCACGAGGGTGACACATAACTAATGTGTTGTGTGACAGTCTGCCTGGCGCAGATCTCACAACTTCTTGCCCAACTGACAGTGCGTGCAGATCCCCCAGGGCAGAAGTGGCGTCACCACGGCCAATCATTGATGACCCATCCCTTCTGGTTGACCCCTGGCCTACTGGTTCCCACTGGGGACTCTTTACCCCTCTCACCCCTCAATACTGGACCCCACTTGCGTTCAGGGGGTTACTACCTCAGAATTGCCCGGCGAACCAGGACTTCCTGGGAGTACATCTACCCTCCTGAGGGTGACACCAGACTAATGTGTCGCGTGACAGTCTGCCTGGCGCAGAGCTCACGGCCTCCTGTCCCTTTGACAGTGCGTGAAGATGCCCCAGCAACCTGGCGCAGAGCTCACAACCTCCTGTCCCTCTGACAGTGCGTGAAGATGCCCCAGGACAGACGTGGCGTCCCTATGGTCACTCCTATGAGGCTCAGACCTTCTAGCTGGCCTCTGATCCAATGGTTCTTCCATGGGGGACTCTTTCCCACTCTCACCCCTCCAACTGGACCTTTGCACCCTCCACCTAGGAGTGGCATTGCTAGACACCGAAACTAGTGGGGGCCTGACTACAGACACCCCCAGCTCACCAAAAACATGAAGAACCACCTCGAAGAACGGTCCAAAAGGACAGACAAGACTCCCTACCTGGTGTTCCCTCATGGAACCAACCAGTCCTGGAGACCGAGGTTGGGGTTCGTAATACGACCCAGCCTCACGCCCTCACCGAGTTCAGGCGTGAGGCCAGACAACCTCCTCACAATAAGGGTGCCTAGCTGGGCTACTCTGAACTATTTCCAGCCGCGAGGGCGTGGAGATACCTGCTCCACTCTTCTAGGGTCACTCCCCCATACAAGTTTCAAAGACTCAAAGAGAACTTACACCCTCCAACAGGTGTTGATACTATTCCCGAAAACATTTACTGGCCAGGCTCTCTCTGACAACACAGACTGAAGAGCCCGTCAACACCATTTAACACCCTATCGTCCAGTGCAACATGACATTCATCCACACTCCCCCAATACTGGTGAGACAGCATCTTACTGCCCCTGAAACACAACCTGTACCCCTCATTGGCAACCAGGTACACTACTCTGGGAACTGGGAATGGGACTTCTTGCACTGGATTACAAATTGCTGCCACCACTGGATCCCACCTTACTGGGGATACCAGAAAACTAAATTAAAAACTGCACTTAGGGGATAATCTACCCTCCCGAGCTAGTTACTCCATGCCAATTAAGTTACCACTATTGGCCAACCCAACAAGGGCAGTCACTCATCCAGATTCTCTGGTCTCTGTCCTTGGCAAGACACCCAACCCATAGTGCAACAAGAAACACATTTCCAAAGAAGTGACACTAAAAACAAACTCAGAAACAATAATTCCCAAACATGTCACTATCTACAAATGCAGAGCTTGTAGTGCAGCCAGTTGTCCCTGCGGTATTGAGCAAACGCAAGTCCTATCCTCACCGCTGACCACCAATGTTAGAAATGGGGATCTCTGGTTGGCTAAGGCTTGCGCCAAAGTCAGGCAGAGACCACCACTCTAGTCAGGGCTTGGGAGTTACACGCCAAAGATAACCCCTGCTCACCCCCTTGGTATCTTGGCACGAGCAGCTAGGCTTATCTTGGTGGCGATGTGTAAAGTATTTGCACAACACACACAGTAACAACACACTAGGCACACCACAAAAGGAACTCCACACAAGGTTATAGATAAAAATAGACTTTGTATTATAGTAAAACGCATTAGATAGTAATCACACCATATACATTGTGCCAACTGGCACAGGCAATATTTACAGAGGATTATTTACACATGACAGGGCCACGTGGGCCACTGTCAGAATGGTCACCTGGTAAAAATAGTAAAAGTAAGAATATATCATGAACTTAGAACACAGCCAGTAATCACTGGCAGACACTATACTGAGCGTCAACCTGTAACATAAATCATAGCATGCACAGTATCACATAAGGCGAGAACTCTATTCTGCACCAACCTCCTAAGCTATAATAGGGTAGACCATACTCTCCTAAACATAACTCGCATTAGGAAACAAACCAACTAACATAATCTGCAGTAGGTAATAAATCAAACCTAGACCTCAGTAGAGAATCACAATAAAACCTAAGACAGTAGGTAAAACCTAACAAGCATAAAAGCACATCTATCAGCATAAATCAAGGTGCATAACACATACTATAAACATCACATTTCCTAGCACCTATATAACTCACACTAGGACCTGGTGCCCTATATATCTAACAGTCCCCAGGGCCAACTGGCCATTTCTAAGGGGCTCAAATGCCCTCTGTCCAAGAGTCAGGGCTGCTTCCAATGCAGCGACAGTCAGGGGTGCGCACTTTGCGCAAAGCCTAAACGTTGCAGCTAGCACTAAGTGCTGCGCAGCTGTGCAGTAAAAGATGGGGGCGAAGGAGTGCGTTAAACTCCTGCCTTCAGCATGTCCCCTAAAATAGAGTAAGGCCTAAACGGTGCAGCTGCCCACTAGTTGCTGGGCAGCCGGGAAAGTTAGCAAATGTGGCAGGGGCTCTCAGTAGCCCTTATGACAAAATGTGCCACACGTTGGAGCCCTCTAGGCTCTGAAAATGTGAAGCGTTGGAGCCCTCTAGGCTCTGAAACCAAATATGCAAAGGTGGGAGCCATGGAGGCTCTGGAAGCAAAAATGCCCCGGGGGGAGTCTAAAGCAAATGGTGGCCCTAAAGAGAAAGGACTGGCCCCCAACGTGGGAGTGCATTGGTGCTTTAAATAAAACATGCCCACAAGGTTGTGAAGTGTAGTTCCTATATTCCCAATAGGCTCTGCGCATTGGAATAATATATACTATAGATTAGACGTAGGACTGAGGTCGCCTAGGTCTCTATCGAATATATTAGACTTAATTGTGAGTGCCAGCTAGCTCAGAGGTCACTAGAAACTTTCTCGAATAAACAAGAAGGGATTAGTTTCTGACAACCGCTTAAAACATGACAACTTTGTTTCCCGAGATAAAAACTTATCTTCAGAGTCACAGAAACAATAGATAGTTATTTTACTCAGTCAATCGTGCATGCTTCGTTTCACCAGAGGTGCAGAGAAATAGAGAGACGGGCGTTTTCAATAAAAGTATTTATTGAACAGTCTTCTTTCTCATGCAGAGGAAATGAACTGCTACAATCGTAATACTGGTTGCAAAGTACAATGTACAGTACGAAGAGTATTATAAAATAATACTGTAAAAGCATGATATGGTTTCTAAGCCATAAAATACATAGAATACATACATTAATAAATAAAGACTAAAAGTACTCAACTGGTGCTTCTAAAATACGCCTATCCCGGTGCACCTAACCTAGGTCTAGTACAAGGGAAGAAGTAAGTGAGGTGTAGCTTAGTTTCAGTATTCTTTTGCCAAGAACCTATCCAAGATTTCTCTAAGGGTCTAATCAGCTCCGTACCTTGGTTTTAGAATGAAGGAGGTCTGGTATAATTCTCTCAGGACTCGATTTCCCAAGATCCCGCGAGGGTAGCTTGGAAATACTGGAGCTGGATTTCTCGGCAACAGAAAAGACAGCGTCTCTCTCAGTGCCTCTGCTGGAGGGTCGGCTTCCTTCGGTACTTGCTGCGGCGAGCTGTGTCGTGTAGGTAGATAGTCGAACTGCTCTAAACCACCGTGTGTTTGTCTGGGCAAGTGTGGCCATATTTATACCTTGAAGGTGCCTAGTTTGACGTAAGGTTGGACATAATAACGTCATCAAAGACTCAGTTCTTTGAAAACTCCATGAGTTCTTGGATAAATCAATATTCAAGCAAGGGGAAGTCCCTGTCTGATGAAGGCGGGTTTTTCCAAGAGATCGTTGTGGATTTTCGGAACTAGTGGAAGTAGCCATGCCGTATTTGGACTGCATAGGCTAAGTCTAAATATGGTTATGATTTCTATGCCTATATAAGGATAGGGTGATTTATACCTATATATGGGCATGAATAGGGAAAATTACACTAGGGTCCTAAATTCATATACAACAGTTGGAGCGTCCCGCTGCCATCCGGGGCCGCTCTAAATGCACAACCACACTGTCGATCAGGCACCAGCCCTCGGCCACATGGAGCCCCCCCACCCCTTGCTCACTCACCGGGCTGCTCTTCTCTGGCAGTGGCTCTTCCTCGTACTTGGTGCGGGCCGGCTGGGCTTCCCTCTCCTCACGGGAGGCCTGCGCAACCAGGCGGTGGCCCCATCTTCACCCGGGCCCCCTCCTGGGGCCCGGGGCTTCTCCACTCTGGCCGCTATCGCGGGGTTCCCCACCCCAACATGGGAGCCCAACACCAGAGCGTCCTGCCGGCCTTTTCTGCGTCACAGCGTGGGGAGGCCCTCAAGGATGGGCCAATCCCCGCGCTGCACATCGGTGACGCTGCGGGAGTCTCGGCCGGCTAGGGCCAATCCCAGCGCGGCCCCAGAATGACGTCAGCGGCTCTCTCCTTGGCTCAAACCCGGCCTTGGTGCCGCGGCTGTGATCTTTTCTCGGGGGCAAAAACGAGGGGTAGGCTTTCTCGAGATCAAAAATAAAGTTAGTATGCAGGGTGGGCACCCGCTAGGACTCTAATAAGCGGGGTGGGCACCCGCAGTCAAAACATCAAAATGAAGACGCAGGGTAGGCACCTGCGCACTGGGCATAATAAGATAAACGGGGTAAGCACCCGCGCTGCCATTATAAATGCAGCAAGGAGGGGTAGGCTCCCTCCAAATATGGGCTCAATTAAGATAAAGCGCTCCCAGGTGCTAAGGGTAGAAGGCACCCAGTTTGAAAGAGCCAAAAGGAGCACAATAGAGCAAAAGGGTCCTAGGGCATAGCTGGTCCAGGAAAAAGGGTCCCAAGGAGTCCTCCAGGCGTCCAGAGGCAGGGCAGACCCCAGGGAGGCAAGCCTTCCCCTGAGCCCCAGCAGCAGCACGCCCGGATAGATTCAAGATCACAAACAAGAACATTTTCATGGGGTCACAACCCCTCCTTTTAAACAGCTAATTCCTTTGTTTTCAAAGGTGCAGGCAAGGGGAGAACCAGATACACCTGGTTCTGGAGCACTTTGTTTTGCTCTGCTCCCCTCTCTATTCACAAGACAGGCCAGGGACATCAGACACACCACAGGGGGTGGAGCCAGCATTGTGGAGGGAAGGCACAGCCCTATTCAGGTCCCAGGTGCAACTCCTCCCTCCCATATACATGCAAATCTCCCTATTCATCACCGGGCAGACTCATCCTTGTCCTGGAGCCAACCACACCAGCCAGCCCCTGTCACTCACAAGCCAGACATGCAATTCACTTCTCACAGCACACAGAAATGCCAACTTCTAAAAGTGGCACTTCTCCACTAGACACAATAAATCTGTGCACACCATCGCGCAGCATTTATCCTCACAAGTTCGCACATACCAAACTCGACCCTGCACTCCCCACATATCAGGAACTACCATGAACACACCTATCCCCAATGCATTCCTATGGGAGGGCAGGCCACTCTCAGCACACGCACTCAAAGTGCGCACCTACTTTACACTGGGCCACAGTGCTAAAGTGCGCAGAGGCCTAAAATCACCACCACCATGCCAGAGGCTAAAGGCAAAAAGTATGGGGGTGAACCTGCCATAAAGGCCCAAGTCAAACACCGACCTTAGACAAGGAGGCGGAGATCTCGATGTCGACCTCTGACTTGATGTTGACGGGCGCTTCGACGTCGACTGAGGTCTATCATGCTTCGAGCAGAGGGCTCCTGGAGGCCTAAAGGCAAAGTGCTCAGGGTCTCTGAGGCGTTAAAGGCGAGGTGCCAGTTTTCTTTTCTGTACAAGGATGTTATTTATCTATGCAGCCTTTTTTAGGCTAATTGCCTGCTATTACCTGTTTTCTTTCATGAAAATAAAAGGTTACTGCAGAATACTATTACTGTGCATGTCCTTGTCTTACAGTATTTGTGATATTTTCATACTAGAGAAATACATGTAACTTTGGCTTCTTAGCCTATTGGATATGTATGGGGTTGCATATTTTTATGTTATACATGTATATGTGGGTGTTTATTTGGTACTATGTATTTAATTTATAAAACACACATATATATATATATATATATATATATATGGTTTTTTTATGTATATGCTCCGGATTCCCACACGTGGGCGGAGATAATTCAGTGGTTATGACTATTGATGAGTATCCCCTGGAAGAGAACACATGTTGTACAGAAAAATGCAATCATAGCACCATTACGACAGTAAGATCATCTTATTACAGCTGTATAAACTCAATTATCCTCATGACTATCCTGGAGTCCTGAGTGTTCCTCCCCACATAGCCTCAGTGCAGTATCAATCAATCAATCAATCCGAGTACTTGTAAAGCGCGCTACTTACCCGTGAGGGTCTCAAGGTGCTATGGGGAGGGGGGTGCTGCTCAAAGAGCCAGGTCTTGAGGAGTCTTCTGAAGGCGAGTAGGTCTTGGGTCTGCCGTATGTGGGTAGGGAGGGTGTTCCAGGTCTTGGCGGCGAGGTAGGAGAAGGATCTGCCGCCGGAGGTCGTTCGTGGAATGCGGGGGAGAGCGGCGAGGGCGAGGCTGGCGGAGCGGAGCTGGCGGGTGGGGGTGAAAAAGCTGAGTCTGCTGTTCAGGTAGGCTGGTCCGGGGTTGTAGAGTGCTTTGTGTGCGTGGATGAGGAGCTTGAAGGTGATCCTCTTGTCGACGGGGAGCCAGTGTAGGTCTCTTAGGTGGGGGGGATGTGGCTGCGGCGGGGGACGTTGACGATCAGTCGGGCGGAGGCGTTTTGGATGTGTTTTAGTCGTCGTAGGTGTTTGGCTGGGATTCCTGCGTATCAATGCCTAACTGAAAGTCAGGATGCGTCGCTCTCAGTGTGGCGGCCAGGTGATGTTGTTATTCGATCAATTGTGTCCTGCGTCATGTCTGCCGCTGCGGCCTCCGTCGTCTTAGTGGTCAGGTAAGTTTTGTACAATTCCCAGAAGTTTTTAGGTCTACTCCTTGGAGGCAGGAGTTCACTAAATAGTTCTGTCTGTGTGCTACAGTATATCATGTCTCGTGACCACTGTGTTATCGTGGGAACCGGTCCACGGGACCTGCAGATTGCCACCCTGCATTTGGCTATTAGCAGCCCCATGTCCACCAGTCTACGAACCCCCTTAGGTATCAGTTTAGAGAAGCCTAGTAAGGCCAGTGCAGGTTCCGGTGTGAGTGTCAGTTTAGGAATCTGTCCCAGTTCTTTGAAGACTAGCAGGCTGTGTGGTGCAACGCTCACATGCTGGGTCTTCCTGTAGTCCATATCTGTGCAATCTCTCTGGGGTGTAGTATACCCTATTGATGTATTTGAAGTGTATCAATCTATGCCTACCATTCAGAGAGATACGTTGGTTATTGGCGCAGCAGTAAGTCCACATTGTGTCGTCAATGTCTCTGTGTAAGTCTCGTTGCCAGGCTAGCCGGGCCTTGGTGTAGTGGTTTTCTCTGTAGGACATATATATTTTATAAATTGTAGATACTATTCTTAATGGGGACTTCACCTGCATGGTATGGGTTAAGGCTATAGTTCTGGAGGTTCGAGTAAGTCATCTACTAAAATATTTATCAGTGCATGTCGTGTTATGTGGAACTGGAATTGTGTTAGCATGGTGGGTGATGGGTCACCGGAGTTTACATCCCTCCAAGTCTTGGCAAAGCCACCTTCGAATGACTCGCCCACAGTCTGTATACCCAGTGTGTTGAGTGCATATATAACCCCTTTATCTCTGCAAGGAGGCAGCCATAGACACCAATTGAGCAGAGTCGATGGTGAGTAGAGAATCGCACCTGCCTGCTGTTGTAAAAGTGGTGCCTCGTGTATGTTGTTGCGTTGATTGAGTCCAGAATACCCGTCCTACGGTCTGCAGCATGGAACATCAACACCATCAGAGGAAGTGGAGCTGCCGCACCTGTTTCTATATGGAGATGCGGGATGTCTGGAGAACCATGCATCCAATAGTATGCATGTGAGCTCTGCGCAGCTCTGTAATATAAATCAAAATCCGGCGCACCCAGACCACCCGTGTGAGGGTCAGTATCTGCCTCTTAACACGCGCCTGTTTACCTGCCCTAGCTAGCTTCACCATCAGGGTAGAGAGTTGATGAAAGAAGGAGCATGGAAGAACCATGGGAATATTAGTGAATAGAAATAGAAGGCGTGGCAGCACTACCATTTTCATGATGGAGATTCTGCCAAGCAAGGAGAGGGGTAGTTTGATCCAACCATATACATCGTCTTCTAGTTTGCTGATAGCTACTCCATAGTTTTCTTCAAACACTACCTCGGAATCTGTGTGCACTCTTATACCCAAGTACCTCACCGCGTCAGTAGACCATTGCAAAGGGTAGTCCGGCTCAATTCGGGCGTGATCGGTGTGAGTGAAAAGAGAATGGATTTCGGCCAGTTCACACGTAGGCCTGACAAAGCACCAAAGTGAACCACTTCTTGCAGAACCGGGAAAGGTTAGATTCCGGGTCTCTTACATATAGTAGTATGTCATCTGCATATGTGGAGACTATGAGTTGGTACCTCGGGAAAGGGTGTACCCTGATCAGTTAGGATCTGTTGAGGAAAGCCCACCGGGGAAAAATATTCCAATAGCTTGTCTGCGATGTTAGATGTAGTGGGAGCCCTAAGGAACCCTTCTCCTTTCTACATCGTAGCCTATACGCCTCCGAGTCCATCCCCAGATGTTCCAGGATGATGGCCTTTATCTCTTCGTAGGAAGTAACACCCCCAGCCTTGGCGACCTGATAGGTTGCCTGGGCCTCACCTGACAACAGGGGGGCAAGGAAGAAAGGCCACTTCCCTATGGGCCATCCAGACGTGCGAGCCACTCTCTCAAAATTCAGGAGAAAGGCATCCGGAACCTCTCCTGACACATACTTCTGCAGCGAAACATTTGGCGCCGCCGCAAATCCCTTGGTGAGCTGTGGTTGTTCTTTGGTCCCCCTCACTAGTGTGTCCAACTGGGATTTCATTAGTTCCTTAAATGTATCACAGTCCACTTGGGCTGAGGTCATTTGGCGTTCTACCGCCCATTCCAGCTTCTTTTGTCCCTCAACCAAATGTTGCATCATTGCTTCCATTTTTGGCTCCCAATGGACGTCATGGTGCCCGCATTCTCCACCACATGTAGCGCTGCGCAGGAAAACACGTGACAATAAGGTAGGCGGTAAACTCTTTGTTTATTTAGTATTTGGGGAATGGCTCGCAAAAAGTACTCAAACAATATGTGGGGTGGTGACGTTTCAGGGGGATTGGTTCCTCTCCCTCCTTGGCGTCTTCATGAAGCAGCTTCCCTCAGGGAATCAGATCCAATATGGGGAAAAAGTAACGAAAAGGCACTTTTGTTAGTGCCTGACCTTGGCACACGTATGGGGAAGGGAGTGAGGACGTTTTCACCCGCCTAGTTGAAAGTGGTGCGTGGGGGAGAAAACCGCCACTGAAGACAAGCAGGTGTGGGGCGTGTCGGAGTTCCTTAAGTCGCAGCCTCAGGATGCTGCGAGGTCTTGGAAGCCTCACCAGCCCTATCTGATGTAATTTCCACCCACCTCCCTGTTCCCAGGAGGCGAGCTCGTACCTGCTATAGCCACGTACCTCCTGGGGTTGTTGGCCTCCGGGCTTCTCCACGTCCTGTTCGTCCGGGCCGCTCCAGCTTCTCCTTCCTTATCTTGGCATTCGGCTTCTGGGCTCAGTCTCTGCGGTCCCGCTCTCGGCTTTTTTCTCCTTCCGGTTGTCACCACCCATACGATAGGTCCCTGAGGCCTGACGTTGCAGGACCCCAACCCAAGGGGGTGGAGCTTAAGTCGTTCGGCTGTAGAGTGTTAAAGGACCAGTCCTGTGGGTCCTGATACTCGCCCTGTTCTTTCCAGTAGCGGTCCGTGATTGGGAGCTGTAAGGGAAAGAGAGGGGTGGTCCGGTAAGGTGCGGCTTGACACAACTGCTTGGGATGTGGGAGGCTGGATCCAGACACATGCCTAAATATTCATATTCTGGTGCAGATTCAATGTGTGTGTTGCCCCAGAACCAAGTCGAAGGTTTCTTTACGTTTTTCTTGATTGTCATTGTCCTTGATTTGTCCAGTTTGATGGTTAGACCATTGGCTTCAGAATATTCCTGCTTGGTGGTGATGAGATGTTGTAAACCAACCTGTGTGTGACTAATCAGGACTATGTCATCTGCGTAAAAGAGGCATGGTAGTACTAAGTCTCCTAGTCTTGGTGCATGTGAATTGCAGGCATTCAGTGCTGGAACGAGGTCTGCTAGAAACAGATTGAACAGCGTTGGGGCTAGAACGCATACCTGTTTGAGCCCCTTCTAAGTTGGTATGCGTCTTGAAAGAAAGGATCCGTCACCCAATTTTATCTGGATTCATGTTTCTCAGTACAAATTGATTAACCGATTCAGCAAGGTCTGTGGTATGCCCTAGTTCACCCATTTGGCCCACAGATTGTTGCGAATTACATGGTCAAAGATGGCCCTGTAGTCAATGAAACATAGATGTAAAGGCCTTTTGTTGATTTTTACCTTGTCGATTACATTGCCATGGCTAGGATATTGGTTGTTGTTCCGACATATTTTGTGAAGCCTGTCTGGAGAGTCTCCGCGAATAATTTTACCTCATTGTCCAGGAGAGCCACTAAGCGATTGTTTTTTTCACAAAGACTTGTCTCCTGACTTGAAGACTGGGGAGATTACCGAGCCTCGCCTGGAGTGGGGTAATTTGCCCAATAACCTTATTTCAGTGAAGAGCGGTTCGAGTGCCTTGGCCCAGAGGTCTGTGTCTTGTTTATACAGAGGCAGTGGAATTCTGTTGGGGCCAGGGGCCCCCTCTCTCCTTCCCGTTCCTATTTGCCACTTGATTACCCTTTTGTTGCTGCTTGAAGGTGCAGACATTGGCAGAATACCCCCTGCTGCTTCGGGTTCTGGGACACTCAATTCCGCCTGAGTGGTCTCCGATGGCACACCTCCTGAGTGAATTGTGGTTCTTGGTCCTGTTGCCAGGGGTTTGTCTTCTTGTTGGAAGTGAGCCCTCAGGTAGCTTGCTCGGTCTTCTTCTGAAATATTGGATGAGATTCCCTCATGTGTGGGGTGGATGAAGCAGTTTATTGTTCCCCAGAATCTTCTGCTGTAATTTGTTTGGTGTCGGCGTGTAATTTTGCCCAAAGCTCGTCCTCTATGGATTTGTTGACTTTCCATTTTCATCTCCTTAACTGCACCTTTTGTTGTTGTAGCATTGCTGAGTGCCTTTTGTCAGATGGGTTATAACAGAGATATCTCAGTGAGCGATAAATTGCCTTTCTGATAAGCTTGATTTAAATTTTTAGTGATTCTAACATATGCTTCATGCTGCTGTGCTCTGTTGTGCTCTTGATTTAGTCAGAACGGTGTAGGATTCTGCCATTGCATGGTGAAGTTCTCCCATTTCTCAACTTTGCTTGATTCTGTCCGTGACTCAAAGAGGAGTGTTGCATTTTGCAATAGGTTCTCGCCTGCTGCATGTCTGAGTTTGATTCTTCTGTAGTCGCTTGTGAACTGTGATCATTGGGGGTCCGAGACTGATCGAACCTTGCCAAGTTTGTTCGGAGCGTAATTTCTTGATGACAGTGGTTGCAGTCAGCTATTTCTTTCTGACGGAATGAGACAATTTGGTTGAATAGAGATAAGGAGATGAAGGTGTAATCTAGTATGATATTTGTTGTTGGCGAGTAGTGAGTGATTGCAGTAGGGTTGCCACCGGCGTATCTGCCATTGATTGCTCTGAGGGTAGATGTTCATGGTCCTCAAGTAGGCGCTTACTGATTTTAGTTGGGCGTCCTGATGGGGTTTATTCCCTGCGGTGGGATGTTCCAGATGGAGTTTTGAATGGACACCTCATCAGATGTCGAGGTGCCCATTAGATTATGGTTTAAGTCCCCCATGAGAATTATGTCATTTGTCGCAACTTCACTTATGCATGCCTCCATGAAGTCGCTCAGGTTCTTTGCTGCCTTGGTTTTCCTATTTGGGTGTACATATGCATTTATTATTATGATGTCGGTGTTGGAGACATAGATTACGAGACGGCCCTGCAGGTGACCATATTTTGCTCCCTTGACAGCTGGGGTGAAGAAACACAGGCATCCTTGAAGGTGCAGGGAGTTTGTCAGTCAGGTTTCCTGTAGTGCTATGATGTCGAATGACCTTTGGTAGTTGATAAAAACAGGATCTGACAGTTTGCTACTTTAGGAAGGAAAATTGTACCGGGCACAGTACTAAATACTATTAGACAAACATATAAACTCTAGAAACACAAAAATATGGTGCAAATCATAAGAACTAACATGTAAACATGTTTACAAAACTATACTCTTTTTTATTATTGATGAGATTTTTTTAAATAAACAAAATATATAAATATTCATAAATACATATAAATACTTCCAATATATAGCTACATACACATAATGGATAATGTTGTGCAAATTAGAACCACAAATTCAATCACAATGGTATAACCTGTGACCATGATAGGTTAAAACAATTGATAAGGCACATGATGATCTATATACAGAATGTTAAGCTGAGAAATAAATCAAGCTGTATTTTTGGAAACACTAGTAATGTTTGTAGAATACCAACGCGTTTCGGCAGAGCCTTCTTCAGGATTTCATACCAGTGGTTACTATAAATGAAAAAGATAATAAACATTTTTGTGATCTAGAGCCTAGATGCATATGTCAGAAATTACTTTGTCTAAAGATACAGGAAAAAATTACATGATAATTATGGTCTGAGAAAACTAAACCCAAACAATGCTATATATCATTAACACTGTTATTGTAAATTGATGCATCTTATCATTACATAAACCCCTATAACACCCATGCTGTGCTAATTACTCGTGCATCTATATAAAACATAAAACAAACTGTGACATGAACTGGCGGACCTCAGTGAGGGTGTTTGTTTCCCTGCCTGGGTTTCCAGTCGTAGTGGCCTTGGGTTGTTTTGAGGGCAGAGTGCAAATCTCATTTCCTGATGCTCCTGGGGCAGCAACATGTTTGATGTCTGCCATGTTTCCTTCTATATTTTTTCTATTTTTTTTTGGGTTGATGTCGTTTTCGAGTATTTGGCACGTTTTCCAGGCTGGAGGTTCTCAACTGTTCCTATCTTGTTTTGGTGGTGCAGGTACTTCCAGCCTCCCTTGGGAGCTTGGTTGTGTGATATAGTCAGTTGGGGGGTTTGCTTGTGCTTGTAAGGTAGATTGTGCTTTTCTTGCAGCTTGGCTCCCTGAAGTCTGGGTGTGGGTGGTTGTAACTATTTGGGCTTGTCGTTATTGCCTGGGGAGCCTTGTCTTCTCTGTGATTTGAAAAAGTAGCCAGTTAATTGCTGGGTTGCGGATTCAGTGAGTTTATTTCAGCCAGTGTGCTGTTAGTAGTGTTTCTTGCTGCAGCTTCATCTCTTCGGAGGTTAATGGTTGAGCTGTTGAAGTAGAATGATTTTTTGTCTACCTTTGCGTACTTCATGGGTGGACACTCAATTTCTGTACGCGGCCTTTCTCTGGTACAGTTTTGGTTTAGTCCAATTTCAGCATCCATGGGGGACTGTTACTCTCTTCTGTTGTGGTTATAGTTTCTTGCGTTGTCTGGTCTGATGTGTGAGATGATGTTGGCCTAAATAGGTGCAAGAAACCTTCATGGTTTGAGCCCAATTTTTGGTTGCAGCCCTTCCTCCTTTGGGTGTGTCTTTGCCAAGTGTTTATTTTTGTGTCCTGTGTGTGGCTGGAGAAAGGACCTGCAGGTTGAGTGAGTGTTATTTCTCTTTTGCATCCGTCTTTTAATACATTATATTTGACTGAGGTTCCGGGGGAGTCTGGCCTCTCTTTCTGGGTTGTTGCTGTGTTTTCTTGGGTTGCTGTGATTGGTTTGTCTTCTGGGTTTGGTGTGTTCGAGAGATGAGATGCTCTTTTGAGTAGTGAGCACAGATTGCTCAGCATGGAGGGGAGGAAAGGTAGTTTATTTGCAATTGGGTTGCATCCGCATCTTGTCTTTTTTGGCTCGCGAGTTCTCCAGTGTGGTTTGAAGAAAAGTGTTTAAAGCTCCTAACTTCGCCTCAATGGTTACAACCAAGACTGCCAAGGTGTTCAATAGAGTTAGCTGCATGTCCATTTTGTCCGATTGATATTGAAGCTCCTAACTTCGCCTCAATGGTTACAACCAAGACTGCCAAGGTGTTCAATAGAGTTAGCTGCATGTCCATTTTGTCCGATTGATATTGAAGAGCCTCCACCAAGAGTTGCCCTGTTTTTAGCATGCTTGTCCATGCACTTCCTGGTTCTGTTTTGTGCGTCTCCTCAGATGGTCCTCCTGACCCTGTGTCTGTTATTGGATCGGCCGCCGCCTGGTTCTCTCCTGCTTCCTTAGCCCACTGTGCTTCCAGGTCTCCTGAGGAGGTGCCTCTTGTATAGTTGATGAGTCCTGAGTGTATGTCACCAGCAGGTCCTCCCATTCTTCCGTGCCGAGGTACGAGAGTTGTTCTGGGTCCTCAGACTTGTATCTTTGCATCCTGTCTGGTTTGGTTGATGATGTTTGGTTTCTGTGTCAGAGCCATTCGTTGGTAGTGCGGCTTTGTGCTTTGATTCTTTGTAGGAAGTCCATTTGAGTTTGTGCGGCAGTTTGTGCGCCTCCGGGCTGTTCAGTTCCTCTATTGTTAGTGCCTCGGTTGTGGTGCAGTTGTCTCCCATTTCTGCTGCAGAGCGAGCTTCCAAGAGTGTATTGCTCTGCTTCATTGCCACTGGCCCACTCGGGGGAGGGACGCATCACTTGCTTCGGGTTGTGTTCTTGGGTTACCGTTGCTTCGACTCCACCCTCCTCGCCCGGAAGCTGTGTTTTCTGAGATCGGGATGCGGTTTGGTTAAGGGTGCTCAGTCTAGAAGCAGCTGCGGTGAGTAGCTCGGCCCGATTCCTGGGCTTTCCCAGTGGTTTCTCCTGCTCGATGGTTGGAGCAGTTGAAGAGATGTCTGGAGGCCTTGAACTGCGGTGGTGCTTGAAAGGAGAGTATCTCCCCCGTTTTTCAGAAAGCAAAATTTGGTGTGGATCTTTGGCTGAAGAAGGGAAGGGCGATGTTTTGGGAACTGGCTTTTCCCCCTCCTGTGGATGCGCCATTTAGGTTGCCTGTATCAGGATCTATTACTATTAAAGAACAGTCTGGCTGTGGGCCTGGCCTGGTTTTCAATTTCAATTGTGGTTCATCCGTCATGGCAGCAGAAACCTAAATCTTAAGAGAAGGGTCCTAGGGGAATTTATTATATTTATAGACCTCTTGTACCTTGTCCCCCAACTCAACAGTATAGAACCACACGAAAGATACCAAGGGTCTAATGAAGTTTTTTGAGTCGGTACCTGTTTATGGTATACGAAATCAAAGATACCAAGTGGTTATCTGGGTGACATAGGAGAGAAAAGATGAGTGATCTGAACGGAAAAGAAACCCATCAGCCCACCAGTTGGCGGAACCTCATCATCTGGGTTTTGTGGAAAAAGATGGTATCCGCTAGACACCTCCTCAATGCATTCATGGAGGACAGCTAGAATCGGATCCTGAGAAAAAACCATCAACCAGATAATGAGTATTAGAAGGCTGAAAGAGTGAGTTGCAGTGCTCGAAAGGTGTACAGAGTGTAAACAAAATTATTGGTGATATAAAAATGCCTGTTATGATGTCTAAAGAACATTTTTAATCGGTGCGACCATCAAAACGGCATGGTTAAAAGCAGAGTGAATATAGTCTGTAAAAAATATTACTATTCATCAAAGATATAAGTTGGTCGACCTGTTTCAGCCCCTCCGGGCTTTCATCAGGACCTATGATGTGCACTACTGCAACACTTACCACAAGATGTGATAGTATGAATTGTGTAGACCTACCAGTTGTGTGGTCTTTTAATCCAGAACCTCTCCTATGAGACAGGACACAAACAGAAAAAATACACACAAAACAGGACCAATGTCAAAATTAGACAGGCACATTTGGTGTGTTTATAATAAGTGTATCCACATAGATATATATAGTCATGTAATCCACTCACCCATCATTGTAGGGAGGAAAGGCCTCACCTCGCCTGGCGCTCGCTCAGGACAAACAGGCCACGCACTGCATAGAAAGAAAGTATATTCACAGTTGTATGTAACATATAAACAAAGACATGTATTGACTATGCATCTCAAAAGGGAAATGGGCAGGCAGAGAAGCAGGACCAAAGCGACCCTAAACATAGACTGTATCGCATATCCCCACAGACTTGGTTGTGAATTGCAGTAGACCTATGTTGTAAAAAGCCTCTATATATATTGCATCTAAGAGCTCAAAGAGTAGAGGCAAGGTATACCTTACTGCAATATGATGATTCTATCTGAATGCTGTATCCAAAAAGAAGGTCGCTCTTCATTAATGTCGACCTACTTTAGACCATAGAGTAGCCAAAGGAACCAGAAAAACAACCGTGCGCAGCTAGTTACACACCTACATGCAGCTCCCACTCACCTCTCCGTCGTTACCTCGGTCTGGCAACTGAGCCGAGGGGGAGGTGGTGAGGTGACGTGCGGTTGCAGGTTAAGAATACCTCGAGCGGACCTGATGGAAGACTCGCTCTTTATTCGGCTGTCTTATGATAGGTTGTTCAAATATGAGAGAATGCCTGTAACAGGACCCGTAACAGTACGGTATTTGTGAGAACAATGTCGCTATCACTGAAGCAATCATGCCCTCCAGAAACTGGGGCTTCCTTTTGCTCTTTTTTGAGTTGGTTTTGAGGGTGGGGCCTCCTCCTACCCGGCCTGATCTCATGGTTTGCTGTAGTGATCTGCAGTGATCGGGACTTGGTGTGTTCTTAACAGCTTGCTTGCTGGGGTAAGGGATAGGAGGAGGAATGGTTGAGTGGGATTTCCTCCGCCCCTGCGGAGTCCCTTTTATGGGGGGCAGTTAAAGACTCAGGGGGATCTGAGAGGTCACACTCACACTTCAGTCTCTGCCGCTTCCTTTGGTGTTTGCTTCTCCTAGAGTTGGGCTGAGGTCCTACGGGTGAGAGGTGCTGGCCGGGTCTGCGGGCAGTACCCAGTTCATGTTGCTCTCCCTCTGTAGTCAACTGCACTGGCCGGACTTTGCTGGCCTGTCTTACTGTTGGGGAGGTTGGTAGCAGGGGCCCAGCTCAGGGATGGGTCGTTGTGGCAGCATCTGAGGCTGCAGGGGGTAGGTCTGCTGGTAAGGATCTCCCGGCGAGCGAAGGTTAAGGGCCATCTTTCCTTCACCCTGTTCCCTGTTTCCGCTGTTTGTATTTGCTTGTTGTTTGTTCCTGCAAGTCCGTTGTGAGGAGACGATTGGGCTGGAGAGCCGTGGGACTGAGGTCTCCGAGCAAGAGGGGCTCACAGGGCAGTACCGCATCCTGCACCCAACCTAGTTGGGCTGCCTCTGCTGTTCTGCCGAGGGATCACTCTCTCAACAGCCGCCAGCTGCTAGTGGCTGTGCTTACCCCTCTTGAGTGGTATGTGCGTGGTGATGGCAAGCATCTTGCGTGGTTGAGGGGTTGGTGCCTGGTGCCCGCAGTGCCCAGCTCCAGGCGCTGGTGTGCAGCAGTGTGGTTATGAGGTTGGATGGAGGTGGGTGGTGGATCACCTCAGGTTCAGTTTCTGGAGGAGTCGCTGAGGCTGTGGGAGGCTATGGTAGGCAGAGGCTGCATGCGCTACGGAAGACAATAGGCGGCAGTGGAGGCTCCAGAGACTATGGATACGGTGGGAGCTGTGGGAGGCTGTAAGGAGCAACCGGTGCCCTGCTGTGATGCTAATTCTTGTTAGTTGTTAATTGTTAAATGCTGCTTCGGATGGGTATGCAGCCTGCATCATTGCGGCTGTCGAGGAATGTCCCCGCCCCCTTCGTGCTCGCTTGTCCGGCCTCTGCCAGCTACGCCCACTCAAACCTGACAGTCTTGATGGTCCTTGTGGGGGCCCGCCCTGAGCGCGAGCGTGCCTGGTGTGATGCGACTCAGCTCGGCTCTGCTAGCCTCACTCGCTCCGCTCTCTTCCTGTCCTTCAGTGCTGGCACATGCCGGTGTGCTCGTGCAGTCTTTCAGGCAGCGGTCGCCTGAAACTCAACCCTCTCCTCGCCACGCCTCCTTCGCCACCTGCCAATGCTGCACTTCCTCGCTTCCATGCCGAGCTTTGCCAGAACCAAAAAGCATCAGACAAAACTCGCATTCGGAGACATAGAGGAGAGGATTGTCCTACCCAACATCATTTGAGGTGGCCCATCATAATTAAGAGTGCCGAAAACTATGTTGGGTATAATTATGTTTTTAAATACACTTGCATTGTAATATGTGATGTTCTAGTTTGACAACAAATAGCTTGTTATTATGCTTCAGTTATGCTTTTAAAAAGTCTGATATGACTAGACAGGTGTTGGATGATGAGATCTAATTAGTGTTTTATTCTTGTAGTTACCAAAGAAAAATAGTTATTTTCAAGAGAAGATGAAGAGGATTTTATGGTTATCTTCTGAGCAAAGAAAGAGGACAAGGGGATACAGGATTGGCATGACATAGTATTATGCACACTGCTACTGGTAGTTGTTGTCACACGTTGACATCATGTTTATGTATCCATGGGAGTTGCAGACTTTTTATTGGCTGCTGTAAAGAAAACAGTAAAGAAAGTAAAGCATAATACTTGCCCCTATGTCCTTAACAGAATACATACTTTATTGCTCAATAGCTAGGAATTTTACATTATCTTTTGTTTGATGAGAAGCCAATGAAGGTTGCTGAGGGCTAGGTAATGTGCTCTGATATTTTAAGACTAGTTGAGTCTTGCAGTTCAATTCTGGGCTTGCTGGAATTCCAGTAGGTCCATTTTGCAATACCAGTGCACAGATGATGTCTACTTTATGACAGAAGCATAATAATGGTGCCACTTAAGAGAGCACATTGAGATGAAAGTGTGCCTTTCTCGCTGAATTCGCCTAAGGAGAAAATGGCATCTTGTGATCAAAGGACTATATCCAAGTTTCTTGCCTTGTGAACTGGAGAGAGAGGTACTTCCACTGAATATGGTTATTTGAAAGGCAGAAGACCTGTGTCAAGGTTGCCAAAAATTACAACTTCTATTTTAGATCAGTAACCAACTAACTTCATCCGCCCTAAAGGGGACACGAGACGTAATGTGATGCCAGGTGTTAGAATTGGGGGTCTCTGGTTGGCACAGGTCTGCACTTGTGACAAACAGGGACCCTCTCCTCCAGTCAGGGTAAGGGAACTATCCCTTAAGAATAACCCCTGCTCACCCTCTAGGTTGCGTGGTGCGAGCAGACAAGGCTAATCTTCAGGGCGCTAGTTAGTTAAGCATTTATGTCCACATACAGTAAACCCAATGACCCACCACAAATGGACACCAGGCGTAAGATTTGTATAAAAAATATGTAGGCTTTATATAAAAATACTTAGTTATGCAGAGTTATCACAAGACCATATAACGATTAAAAATGAGGCCACAAGATGTAAAAACAATGGCAAGTGTTCTTTTAAAGTCTTAAGTAGTTTAGGCTGCTTCCACAAACTGCAAGATACAAGCGTTATTCTGTTTTGGCAGTGCTTCTCACTGCTGGGCGCTTCGTAGCGCTTTTGTACGCGATGTTTCAGCGTAGCCTTGCCAACCCTCATGCGCCTCATGGACACGGTTGTCCGAGGCGCGGCGTTTCGTACGAGGCGTACACCTGTGGTAAATAAATAAATAATACCCTATTTTTGACTAGACATATATCATAACAGATAGCTCAATAAATAAGAGTCAAGATTCGAGGTAGTAGGAGTTTTGCAGGTTTAATACAGCATAAGGACAGGAACAGGACAACCTGCATAGGAATAGGATGACAGGGCCCAGCAGCTGCTGGGGCTGGGATGAGCGCGCTAACTTTTAATAACAATACACGAGCATATATACATAGCGCAAACACATAACATTACATTGCAGTAGGCGTAGCAGTGGGTGGAGCAGAAGGCGTGACGCGTAGCAGTCGCGAAAGATAAGAGTAAAAAGAGGTGTAACTGGGCGTATACATAGACATGTGGTGCAGACGTAACAGGATATGTCATGAATGGGGCGGAAACATAGGAGGGGGCTACCTAAGGAGCCGGGACCTCTAACCTGGTGGTGCGCGCAAACTGGTAATGACGTGTTACGAGGAGAAGCTGGGGGCTATGAACTCTGTGCTAGGAGCAGAGACTAAAGTCTGGAGGGTCGGAGCGACATGTACCTAAACCCTATCTAGTATCTGATGTTTAGGGAACATGTTGATATAAACTAGAAGTCATGAGGGGAAAAGCTAATTGACTCTAAGACTAGAGCATGCATTTATTCTACATGTAGTGCGTGATGAAGAGTATTAAATGACCATTAAATACAGTATTTCTCTTAACATGGAGCCGCATAGGCTAGACAATGACGGAAACTATTGATGCAGTTCAGTAGCTTAGGAATGCAGAGAAGGAGGACTAAACTGATAGCTGGAATCATAACATAGTCTTGGCAGACTCAGAGGCAGAGCCAAGCTGCACCGGGCACTGCGAGGCAGGAAGTAAGTGAAAGGTCGAGGATACAGGTGGGGGCTGTATCGCTCCTCAGCGAGGCTTCAGGAAACAGGAGCTGAATCTGATGTCCGGGCCCTGTTGAGGCCTGGAAACGGGGACTTTATAATGAAATAACGTGCACACTGAGAAGCGTGGCAACATTACTTTACATAAGCCTGATATTCGTAGTATTCACGAGGACTGGAAAATGACATACCAGAAGTGGACACAACTATAATTGCGTCTTGAATCGGACATGGGGGATAACATATGCATATTGGTCATGCACACATAACATATGATGGATGACACGTAGGGACACAGAACATGACAAAATTTACTTTTCCACATTCCCTCCTTGTCACTACGTTTCATCAGGAAACATCAATATTCATGATACCATCTATCATTTCATACAGTACCATTTGTTCATCTCGAATTGTCTTGGAACGGGATTTAGAACGGGGCTTGGGACTAGGAATACAAGAGGCAGCACACATGCCGCAAATCGCAGGGCCACATTGTATACAGAGGCAGCAGCTGAATATGATCGCTACTGCGATACCTAGAAGGGACAGGACTTTCCATCCCCAGGCGGAAATTATATTCCAGAACCAACCGGACCATGTCCAGGTGCCTGGATCTTGGTGTAATAGATGGGCAATTTTATGAAGTCTGGTTATAGCTGAATAAACAGACGGCGCGTTATTTGGAATGAAAATGCAACAACTGGATCCGAGGACTCTACAGGCCCCGCCCCTATCGGCCAGTATGACGTCAAGGACGAGACGATTCTGGAGCACGACAATTCTCATAAAGGATTGCTCTTCGGTTAAGTTACCAAGAGCGGAGGCAGTCTCATCTACTACAGCTTCAAGGGTTCTTGTTAACCTACGGATTAGCTTACTATTTACAACTGTGCCTAAATAAGGGAAAACACCTTTATCAATATCAATGAATTGTTCTGCAGCAGTTTCAGTATAATCGACAATCGGGAGGTTTCTCTTGTGTCTAGTATGTACTAGGAAGGAATTCCTATGGTAGTCAGGTGGGGCTAGGAAAACAGGTGGCAGTAGGAAGGCAATGTAACAGGTTCCCTCCCAATCGAGGGGCAGACGAACATATGCAGTTTGACCACAAACAAAATAAGAATGACGTGAAGCTTTAAAAATAGATTTCCCACTGTCACTATACTGGATACTAGTAGTACAATCACTATGTCCTACGTGTACAGAACCATGATTTCGGACACATAATTCGCCTTTGACTGGTAATACTGAAATAGCAGGTGAGTCTAGAGTAGTATCAGACTGAACATTCAGGACCATAAAATTCGACGAATAGTTACCTAAATTATACACTTCATTTTCTAGATCTAAACCTGTTCTGTGGGGGAGACCTTGCTTGTCTGGGAAACATGTACTGTTAAGAAAAGACATGTCTGTTAAGGATGACGTTAACGTGGACCATGCTCCACACGAACCATTATGAGAAAATGGATAAGGAAAGAGTGGCAGAACTCCCTTCGACGTCTGGAAAGGGGGGAGTCGACCACACACCCAACAATTAGTGGCATTGCTGGTCTGGTGTGAATAATGTAACATGCGGATAAATGAGTTATTACGCATAGCGAGGCGGTATGAATATTCATGAGGAGGCAGATCACTAAACGTGTGCTCTACTGTAACATTAGAAGACTTATATACATGAGGAACTGGAAAACACAGGAAAAATGCGTAACTAGTGCAGGAAATCATTATGCTGATGAATAATATGAAACTCAGAAAAACGATACATCGGTTTGAGTTTTGACTAACTCTCTCACTATGGGGGTCTATTTTATACATGTCAGAAACAGTCTAACCGTTTCACCTAGGGGAGGACTTATACAATCAAACTGACTGACTTATTTTACTAGACCGGAGTTTTTGCTTATACTCCTGCTGCGGAGTTTTCTCTACCAAGGGAGGGGTTGTATCAATGTCTTTTGCGGGACAGTCCTTGAGAGCAATATTCTGGCAATCCTTCGAATCCTGGGAAATGTTCTTAAAGACGGGTTTTAATCCTTTAAAAAGTTTAACATGAGAAAGGTGCACCCAGCCGCGGCGTCCTTCCAATTTCACGGCTGTACGGGTGGTGAGGAGGACCTGTCGGGGCTCTTTCCAACGAGGCTCCAGCGGACTTGATCTGTCAAAGTTCCGGACGAGCACCATCGAACCTGGAACGATTTCATGCGGTGCCACCTCGGTATTGTCTGGAAATGTGGCGGCAACCTGTGAACGACATGAGTTGAGGGCAGACATCAAGGAAGCTAGGTAATCTGTCAGCATATTACATGAAACATCGGTAATACTTCGGGGTCTAGGAGTACCCCACATGTTAGGGGGGCGGCCGAAAATGACCTCATACGGGGACAGACCTGATCTGGAATGTGCGACCATGCGCATATAAAATAAAGCAACTGGCAGAGCTACTAGCCAGTCCACACCCTTATCTTTGCATACTTTGGCGATACGGATTTTCAGAGTCTGATTATGTCTCTCGACTAGACCGGCTGCTTCAGGATGGCGTACACAATGAAACTTCCACTGGTACCCTAACAACAGGGAAACGTGCTTCATCAACTCAGATGAGAATGGCTGACCGTTATCAGAATATACGACTCTAGGGAGTCCATATCGAGGGAAGAATTCACGAACCAACTGTTTGGCAGTGGTCGCGGCTGTGTAATCTGGGACTGGATATGCTTCTGTCCATCTGGACAAAGCGCATACAACTACAAGGACATACTTGAAACCTCGACATCGCTCCATCTGAATATAATCCATCTGGAGGACCTCAAAAGGGTGGTCAGGAGGCTGGAAACCACCTTGTTCCACCGGGACACTTTTACCTGGATTAAACTGACAACATATCATACAGGTACGGACTTTCTGCTTGGCTGCAGCTCGTAAATGCTTGTTGAACCAAATGTTCTGGATACTGTCTAACATTGCTTTTTCTCCTAAATGTGCTGGACTATGTGCGGTATTAATGATGACTTGAACCATAGAGTCGGGGAGAAACCATGTGGCTCTACCCTTTGTTAACCATCCTTGATCTGTCTGGACCCCTCCTTGTTCGGACCATTTCTTGATTTCATCGGGAGTAGCATGTAACTGGATATCTATGACATCTTGAGTAGGGTCCTTAACTGTCATACATGTAATCGGATCTGGAGTATGTGTCTGTGTCGGATTAACTTGAATGTCTGGAGTCTGTGCTGTAAGCTTGGCTGTGCGATCTGCTAGATCATTACCTTGGGAAATAATGTCAGTAACTTTCGTATGTGCTTTGCATTTCATGATAGCGATAGATGTCGGTAAATGTATGGCATCTAACAGAGCTTGGATAAGGATACCATGCTGAATCTTGGTTCCATGAGAAGTCATGAAACCTCTCTCCTGCCAGAGCACTCCAAAGTCGTGTACAACTCCAAATGCGTAACGTGAATCTGTGTAAACATTAACTTTCAGGTTCTTGGCGTGTATACAGGCTTGTGTCAGAGCAACTAGCTCTGCTGCTTGAGCGGACAGGGTATCAATACGGTGTGTTTCAATAACTTCAGTGTCAGTAGTCACTGCATACGCGGCGACTAGTTCTCCTGTACTAGTTCTCATACATGAACCATCCACATAAAGTGTCAGGTCAGGATCTGGTAACGGAATGTCTGTCAGGTCTTGTCTTGGCTTTGTCGTAATGTTAACTACTTCCACGCAATCATGTGTGGCTGGATTTGAACTAACTGATGGTAACAGTGTAGCAGGATTCAGGATGTTGCAGCGTCTAATATCTATGTGTGGCTGGAACAGTGTCAATTCATAACCTGTTAAGCGTGCAATTGTCAAGTGCTGTGTTTGTGTTCGATTTAAAAGAACTTCCACGGAATGTGGAACTTGTACTGTCAAGGTATGTCCTAAAACTATGGAATCACTTTGTCTGATAGCTAGTGCTGTGGCTGCAACTGACTTGAGGCACGCAGGCAACGCCTGGGCGACTGGATCTAGTGTGCTAGAAAAATAAGCACAAGGCTTGTATTGTCCTGCTTGGTCTTGTGTGAGAACAGATAATGCTGTACCTTCACGTTCAGTAACGAAAAGTGTAAAAGGCTTACTGTAGTTCGGTGTCGCTAGAACTGGAGCTTGGCATAAAGCTTTCTTTAACTCGTTGAAACTAAGTGTATGTTCAGATGTCCAAGGGAGAACAGTCGATACGGCTGCCTCCTGTGTCGTTAACTGTATCAGTGGCTTGGCTAGAAATGCATACTGGGGAATCCATTGTCTGCAATAAGAAGTAAGGCCGATAAAGGCACGTACCTCCTTCTGGGTCTTGGGCTGAGGAAGATTCGCTATTAGCTGGATACGGTCTGGTGTCAACTGCCTACCCCTCTTGGACAGTAAGTGTCCTAAGTAGACCACTTGCTGGACACAGAATTGAAGCTTCGAAGGGGACACCTTGTGCCCCATCTCGGCTAGGAAATACAAAACTGTAAGGGATGCTCGCTCGCAAGCACGTTCAGAACGGGCTGTGATCAATAGGTCATCGACATACTGGAGCAGGGCAGTGTCAGTTGGCATGTGAATGTTGTCTAGTTGTCTCTTGAGTGCTTGACTGTAAATACTAGGACTTTCTGTGAAACCTTGAGGAGCTCGTGTAAACATATAGCTCCTTCCATTTAAACAAAATCCGAAAAGAAACTGGCTGTCTGGATGAATAGGAACACTAAAAAATGCGTTCTTAAGGTCGATTACTGTAAAGAACATGGCTTCGGAATCAATGGCTGTCAATAGGGAAGAGATATCTGGGACAACTGGGTACTGTGGAATAATACATTTGTTAAGTTCTCGTAAATCAATCACTAATCGATATACTGGGGGTGCATTTGGATCAGTACGTTTCATGACTGGAATGATCGGAGAGTTACATACATTGGAGTCAGTTTCTACAACTACTCCTTGAGCCATGAGCTCGTCTATAATTTTGGATAAGGCTGCTACAGCCTCAGGTGGCAATCTATACTGCCTGATTCGTGGTAACACTACACCTGGTTTCAGGGTCACCCGATGGGGTGTGATTTGCATGTAACCTACATCAGTTGGACCTTGCGCCCATAAATGCTGCGGAACTTCAGACAGTCTTGAATCAAAATCTCGTAATACATAGTGACCCTTAAAGTCACGTAGGAACAGACGTATTCCCTCTGGGGAACAACATATAACGGCACCTAACTCTTTCAGTGTTTTAATGCCTAATAGATTTTCTGGACATGACTTAGTAAGTAACAGATCAGTAGTGCGGGACAATGGACCTACTTCTAGAGTGACTGGCTTTGAAATCTCATTAACGATAGGCTTTCCTGAAAATCCAAGGGAAACATTTCTTGAGCCTGAGAGCGGAGCCCCTGGAACTTCGGCATGACTAATTGTGGTCCTACTTGCCCCTGTATCAATCAAAAACTTTCTGTCTTTCCCTAATACTTGACTGTGAACATAGGGACCTTCTTGATCTACAGGTATCTCGATGAGAGGCAAGCCTACCTCCCTCTCTAGGCTGTTTCATGAATATGGCTGGTACTCTGGATACTCAGACTGTGCATACTGGCACATCTGCGACGTAACATGCTGTGTTGCAGCAATAGGCTGCGGTACTGTAACTGTCTGTGGTGCATTCTGTGACTGAGGAGTCTGTGAAACTTGTTCTTGTCTAGGCGGACGTGGTCTTTCTTTAGTCTTACCAGTAGCTATGTTATGTTTCAGAACTGCACACTCATTTATAAAATGACCTGGCTGTTTACAATAATTGCATGTCCCTTTAACGGGTGCTGCAGGATGACTGGCTTGATTCGGACCCCTCTTCTGACTGTCTTGAGGAACAGATTGTGCAACTAGCACTTTCATTTTCGTGTCTTTCATACGTTTTCTCTCGTGTTCTTGCTCTTCCCTGATTCTATTCTGGTGATACTGGAGCATCTGGAGCATCTGGGACGGAGTATTTGCTTGCCAGGTGCTTTCGACTTTCAAAACTCGGTTTTTAATTGGTGGACTTGAATTCTCGACTAATTTGGTAACAAAAAGGTGAGGGTATGACTCACTACTTGTCTTGAGGCCACTGTTGATACTAAAGCACTTTTCAAACCTCGAATAAAAATCACTAATATCTTCATCTTGTTTCTGTTTACAGGCTGAGATTGCATCCCAGTCTTCTTTTCTAGTTGTTAATAATCTGGGTAAAACTTGAATCAATAATTCTGGTAATTCTTTACATTTCTCTCCTAGACCAGTACCTGGTACACGTATCTTATCTTCTGCTTCTAGGACTGCCCAATCTATCTTTTTCTCTCCCACCTCCCATTCTTTTTCCTTTAGCTTTTCATACACCCCTGCGGGCAACAGAACCTTTAACATTTTAATGATATCTGGGTAAGTGTATTCTCCCATACGGAGCATGTCTTTTAATTCTCTATGGAACCCTGCTGGATCTTTGTCATGACAGGGAATTAATTTCTTCATCTCGAGAAGTTCCATCTTTGTGATCGGAGTGTATACAAACACTCGTTGCATTTCGCCACCCGTTCCTCTGACTGGGTGGACTTCTCGTAACGGATTCTGTCTGTCTATGTAGAATGATTTACTTTCTGGGGGTGAGACATGAACAAAATGCGGGTTCAAGAATGTTCTATATTTGTGACGCTGTTCTAGAATGACACTAATTAAATCGGTACCTAGACCTCTCCATCTATACTGGAGTAACTCGTTCAGGATATCGTGTAACGGACCTGGATCAGAATGTTGACCCTCATACAGAGTAATGAGGTGCTGAATCATATACATACCCACCAGTCGCTGCTCGGCTGGGGGCATTTTCAGAAACATTTGTGCCACTATTTCGTCCGGAAAAGTGGTAGGATCAGTAATCCATCGGACTGCTGATCGGACTAGTTCTTGTTCATGCATGGTACTTAACTCACTATAACCGATTCGTGATTTCAGAATGTGATCGGTAGCTTGAAATACTTGTTCTAGGGAACCTTGTTCTGGTGCTGGATGATGGAAAATAGACTTGTGTTCTAGACGTAAATGGCGATCTGGAAATCTGGGTTTTCCTACATACGCTATTCTGGCAGTATTCTCATCGTCTTCCTCTTCAGGATCAGAGGTACTTTCTTTCTCGCTTACTTGTGCTGCTTTACGCTGTTCGTGTATCTTTATTATCTCTCTACGGATTTTCTTGTACATACTCTCCATGGCACCAATGGTATTGTGCTTTCCTTCGGCTATATTATCACTCCACTTTGTCAGAGTTTTCATTTCTTCCGGGTCTTTAGACGGATAATCTTGTTCTCTTATTAGACAGTTAATTAAGAACTTTAATATCATGCGCTGAATCTCGGCTTTCCTTTGAGACATGGCATCACTAATACTTTGTGGGTCATCCCCTGTACGGATGAAACGATATATCCTGTCTAGATCTTCTTTCATATTCGGCAAGGTGACTAGATACTCGGTCACTCTCCTTACGCGTACGGAATATAAAACCATATTAAACTCGCCTGGAACTGGGTCATAGACACATTCGCCAAGGGTTTGCCTGATTTCTGCAACAGACTTATTACTCTTGGGAGTACGCTGTGATGCTTGAGCATGTAGTTCGAGTGCTGATAAACGCTTGTATGGCGGCGGAGTTTGAGGAAGACCTCCTCCTGCGGCCCCTAAACTAGAATCATCAACTGATGCTTTTCGTCCTGGCAGGGTCGGTAATTGTAACGTGGGCTGGACTTGTATGGCGGGCTGACCCGGGGGGGCTGTTAAGGGCACCCCGGTGTCTGGAGGAGCAGGAATTACCTGATTTACAGGGACTGGCGGAGCGCGAACAGGATTTGCATATTCGGGGACTGTGTCGTCCAGATAGGACGAAATAAAAATATCAGCTGCGGTCGGTTTGTGACGTAGTTTGGTCGGAACTAATGGTGGCGGAAAATTACTGGATGCCTCTGGGGTCGCTTTTGGCAAGCCCTCAGCAAGAAGAGGATACATACCCTTAATGAGGGCATTTCTCTGTCTGTCTGATTGCTCAGTTCTAACTCGTTCACCTATCTCGATTAATTCTCTTTCTTGGGCTCGTTCTTGGGATTCTCTACTTAGTTCTGACTTTCTGATTTCTCTTTCGGTTCTTTTATGAGCTTCTTTGCGCCATAACTCGATGGCATCTTTCTGTGATTGTCTGGCTTTCTTTTTCCATAATGCTTCTTCTACTCGCATGATGCACTCGGCATCCCATGTACCCGATACGGGCCATCTATACTTTTCTTCTAACTGTTTGGTATACTCTACCCATAAATCTAGATACAATATGGCACTTATGCCATGTTTCTGATACATAAAGTGACCTGGACTGTCCCTGGGCGGGACGGGAACTGCTGCTTCCAGCAGACCCTTTCTAGTTTTTAACTGACGTAACTTGGAAAATATAGGCATGACTGAACTGTAATCTAGACACAATACAATACACAATAAACACGATACTTATTTCCCATTCATACCACGACATTAGAATACATGAAAAACATTTAAAATAACAGTTCGAACAGAATACTACCTGGAAATACTGAGAGCAGAACACATGAATTTTCTCGAGAACAGAACCTGACTAGAACAGAAACTAGATGCACTGCTGAAACAGTACGAAACTTACCGGTCTCTTAAAGAGACACGTCAGGACCCGTATCCACCGAAGTGAACACTTCGTTTGTGGGACTGTGTACCACCAACCCACAGACCAGAGTCAATTAAATTGACCCTGTCTAGATACCACCCCAGTAACGGTACTCACCGGGCAGCAAGAACGGAAGGCCTCGGACTGGACTGGACTGCTACGACGACGAACTTCGGACTTCGGACTTCAGTTACGGGTGGACCTCCGGATACCTCGGACCTTGGACTCTTGGCTTGGGCTCTGGTCGGGACTCGCCGCGTTCCTCCACCGTCTCGTCTGGATGCTGGACCGCCTCCTCCGTCTCCTCCGTGGGCCTGAGGGATACTTGAGCAGAAATATCTGCCACTGCGCAGAAGAGTTCCGTCACGACTGCAGAGGGTCAGGGGGTCGGCGTGGCTTCACCGACGCGTGGGGAAAGGGCAAGTCCCTATTCGGGCGCCATTATGTGGTAAATAAATAAATAATACCCTATTTTTGACTAGACATATATCATAACAGATAGCTCAATAAATAAGAGTCAAGATTCGAGGTAGTAGGAGTTTTGCAGGTTTAATACAGCATAAGGACAGGAACAGGACAACCTGCATAGGAATAGGATGACAGGGCCCAGCAGCTGCTGGGGCTGGGATGAGCGCGCTAACTTTTAATAACAATACACGAGCATATATACATAGCGCAAACACATAACATTACATTGCAGTAGGCGTAGCAGTGGGTGGAGCAGAAGGCGTGACGCGTAGCAGTCGCGAAAGATAAGAGTAAAAAGAGGTGTAACTGGGCGTATACATAGACATGTGGTGCAGACGTAACAGGATATGTCATGAATGGGGCGGAAACATAGGAGGGGGCTACCTAAGGAGCCGGGACCTCTAACCTGGTGGTGCGCGCAAACTGGTAATGACGTGTTACGAGGAGAAGCTGGGGGCTATGAACTCTGTGCTAGGAGCAGAGACTAAAGTCTGGAGGGTCGGAGCGACATGTACCTAAACCCTATCTAGTATCTGATGTTTAGGGAACATGTTGATATAAACTAGAAGTCATGAGGGGAAAAGCTAATTGACTCTAAGACTAGAGCATGCATTTATTCTACATGTAGTGCGTGATGAAGAGTATTAAATGACCATTAAATACAGTATTTCTCTTAACATGGAGCCGCATAGGCTAGACAATGACGGAAACTATTGATGCAGTTCAGTAGCTTAGGAATGCAGAGAAGGAGGACTAAACTGATAGCTGGAATCATAACATAGTCTTGGCAGACTCAGAGGCAGAGCCAAGCTGCACCGGGCACTGCGAGGCAGGAAGTAAGTGAAAGGTCGAGGATACAGGTGGGGGCTGTATCGCTCCTCAGCGAGGCTTCAGGAAACAGGAGCTGAATCTGATGTCCGGGCCCTGTTGAGGCCTGGAAACGGGGACTTTATAATGAAATAACGTGCACACTGAGAAGCGTGGCAACATTACTTTACATAAGCCTGATATTCGTAGTATTCACGAGGACTGGAAAATGACATACCAGAAGTGGACACAACTATAATTGCGTCTTGAATCGGACATGGGGGATAACATATGCATATTGGTCATGCACACATAACATATGATGGATGACACGTAGGGACACAGAACATGACAAAATTTACTTTTCCACACACCGCTAGAGAACAACAAAAGGGTGCGCGTCGTCACACTCCCGTGCGAGGCGTACCTCACCAGCGTACACGAAGGGCTTCTGGGGACTACGCGCCTCGCGTACAAGGCGTACAGCGCTGGATAGGTAGAGACGTACAATGCTGAGCAGATAGAGACGTACAGTGCTGAGGGGGAAAACAGAACATTGCGGACCCCGAGTCCGTGACGAGCACCGTACCTGGTTTGGCTTGATGTCTCTTGGGCGCTTCAGTCCACGCGGCGCACGTCAAGGGGACGAGTCGTACTCAGCGAGTACGCGCCGGCGGGAAAAGCGTACCTTGGGGTCTTTGACGGCTGGCGGCTTCCAGTAGGCAGGCGCGGCACAGGGCTTCCAGTACGAACCGTACTGGGGGTCTTCTCTGAGTGCGGCGCGGCCCTTTCAGGGGGCTGGATGGCAAAGCGGGGCGGCCGGGTACGATGCACGTACGGGCGGCCGTCTGAGGCGTAGATTGCGATTCAACCCGAATTCCGGCAGGAGGGGCGAGGGAGCACTCCAAGCGCTCCAGTAGCAGGCGGGGTGGTAGAGGAGCAGGTGGCCCGGCCCAACGAGGAGAGAGCAACTCAATAAGAGCGGGACTCTCAGCGGGCAACAGGCGGCAAAACTCCCGAGTACCACGGCCCTAGGAGGGGGCGAGGGGGCACAGAACTCAGCTCCGGCGGGACGGAAACACACGGCTCGGTAAAAGACGAGCCAAGGCACAATGAACCCACTGGTCCTGGGGTTCAGTTCAGGGGGCAAGCTCAGACCAAGCCCTTGGAGATAAGTTTAAGCACAATAAAACAAAGTCCTCTCTGGTATTTTCCTCTCCTTCCTCAGCAAGGCACCACTGCAGGCCAGTCCTTCAGCTTCTCCTTGGTCCTTCTAGTTGGGCAGAGGTTCGTTGTGGTAAAACAGGATCTGATTTCTTAGGAGCAGGGCTCCTATACTTATACTCAGTTTCCTTTGTCTTTGCTGGCCAGGGGGCCTGAGCCTGGTTCAACCCAGTTTTGGAGCACTCTGTTTACAGGAAGCTGCCTTCTTCTTTCAGGGTGCAGGGCAGGGACATCAGACGCTCCGCAGAATTGTGGTGGCAGAGCACAGCCCTATTCAGAGTCAAGGGGCACTCCTCCCACCTAGCCTTGGGGTAATCCCTCCATTCGCCACCTGGCAGCCCAGACTGTCCCCTGGAATTCCCCAGCCCTGTCACTCACACAAACCAGACAGCAGATACACATCCTAGCAGAGGCGGGCTGAAATGGTCAGCCAAGCAAATGCTAACTTTCTAAAAGTAGCATTTGCAAACACAGGATATTAAAATAAACTTTACTAAAAGAAGTATTTTATTATTCTAAGTTCAGGCATAATAAACTTGATTTTCTACCATGTTCCCTGAGCCTGATGGGATTATAAAGTGTAATAATTCCTGCAGCCCATTCTGACCTATGAGAACAGGTAGCCTTACAATAGTGAAAAACGAAAATGGCTGTAATTCACTATTAGGACAATGCACACACATCGGGGCTTGTCCTACCTTATGCTTACAATGCACCCTGCCCTAGGGCCTACCATAGGGGTGACTCACATGAAGTAAAGGGAAGGTTTAGGGGCTGGCAAGTGTGTGCACTTGCCCAGCCGGCATGACAGTACCAGACTGCACGCAGGTTCTGCAATGGCAGACCTTAGACACATTTTAAAAGGCTGCTTCTGTGGGTGGCACAACCAGCGCTGCAGGCCCACTAACAGTATTTGTATTTACAAGCCCTGGCACTCCTGGTGCACTTTACTGGGGACTAACAGCAAATCCAATGAGCCAATCATAGAAACCAATCAATGTATACACTTTTCATAGGGAGAGCATATGCACTTTAGCACTGGTCAGCGGTGGTAAAGTGCCCAGAGTCATTAAACCAACAAAAACAGGTCAGAGAGAATATTGGAGGAAGGCAAAAAGTTCAGGGATGACCCTGCAAAGAGGGCCAAGTCCAACAGCAGGTCTCTTGATGTTGCTTTCTAGGAGCATGACCAGGATCTGAGTGTTGTTATCATAACTCTAGAACCGAATTCTGAATTTCTTGATGTTCGACATAGGCTGGATGCATGCACTTAATAGCAACGATGAGAGACAAACCCTAGAGAACCCCAGAAGGAATGTGACTGATATCTGATGTGAACTTTCCAAGAATGATCACTGCTGTGCCATGGTTAGAGGACATCTTCAAAACTCATGGGCCTCATCCACACCTCCCATATAGTAAAATCTACAAAAGAAAAACAGTTTTAACCCATGGACTCCAAACAGTGGCCAAGAACCTAATGCAAATTAGAACGATTTGCAATCCCTTCAAGAGTAGGAAGATACATTCTACGATACACCGACACACACATACATGCACTGCATTTATCCATGTTCATATACAGAACAGAACATCTGCATAGCTAGCGGCCAAGGTTACAGATTGCTTACGTGTGACATTTTCATAATTTCAGTGTAATTATGAGTGACATTTAACGACTGAGTGACACTTTCTCATGAGCAAATCAAGCAATGAAGATGAGGGAAACATAAACATTAGAAATTACATCAATGTGAGGAACAAGAGACTCAAAGGAGATCTTAAAACTGCTGTAAAGCACCAGAAATGGAAGGCCATTAAACTAGTGGTCTTGTAAACTAATCGTCCTGTTAAACAAGTGCAGCTGAGCTGAGCAGTTCACCCTGTTTGGTATGCATCGCTACTGCCCAGCTTTCCTGCAGCGGCAGTAACACGGATCTCAAACCAGTAAGCCACAGCCTGTGCTGTCACAGAGCCACAAGCTCTGCTGATGCCGCTGAGCAGTTGGTGCTGAAAAAAAAATGTGTTTAAGTAGTACTAGTAGTTGGACTGGCACGCTGCACCACAGGAGCTCACCCGGACCGGACCCAAAACGAGTTAGTGAAACTAACGGGCTAGTTGTGAGGTCAGAGCACAGATTGACGCTGACTGTATTAGTGTGAGATGGCAGAGTTCAGCTAGCCTATAACAAACACAGTACGCACACAGGCAGCTGAGATGAATCATCATTGACCAGAACTAAAAAACAACATTTTTATTAGAAGCACTACAGACAGAGATACCTCACTCCACCAGACACTTACTCTGCGAGGCGAGCGGCAATTTGTTACGGGCCTTCTCGTGGCCACAACGCAAAGACTCGGATACATAGCCAGCCTTGCCAAGTACCACGCATCATGTGTTAGACTAACGCAGTTCAGTGTGGTGGTCTACATCACTGCACTGAAATGGAAAGTCACACATTTATTATAGTGCCTTCTGGGCTGTCAACAAGCCGGAACACTGCTAAATTACTAGCACAGTGACAGAAATCTGCCAGCGCAGTCCGCGCTGCTTGCAGCTGGCTTGGGGGATGGCTCCGCTACCTCAGGGAGGTTAGTGTTGCTAATTCACCCAATTGTGTCCCTCAGACACACATAGGATTGGCCCAGCATCCCTGTGCACGAGCGGGCGGCACTGCTACGGAGACGGTTTCTGCTCTCACTGCGCGTTGACTTGTGCCCTGAATTACTCCTGTGATAGGACGACCATATCACCCACGACCCGTGCGCCGCCAAACTGATGGTGCCTCAACAGGCACTTAAGCCTGTAGCACTGCACTGAGCAAACAAGAACTGAGGCCATGATTTAAATGCAGGGCTTGCGCCAGTCCTTGACTCGAGGCCTGAACCGCGTCCACTGCTCACGGTGCAGGGGGAAGTCGTCGCTGCTGGCTGGCCCGTACCATGACAGCGCTGCAGTGTTCCTAGCGCCACAAGTGTGTCACACTGGCTACCATTTAAGTAGCAGATAGGTTGTTTCAGACAATAGTTGCTTGAATTACAGTCTCATTCGCTGCTTGGCATTGAAAGATACTAGCTCCTCTTCATCAGATACGTGCTCACAAATATCACTAGCTCAGTGTTGTGCTTAGCGATTGTTTCACTAATGTACATTCCTACTGTTTAACCCCCTTCTTTTGTTAAGTTTTGAAATCTAGTGCTTTGTAACGGTTTGTAACCATCCATGTAATTACATAAATGTGCGTGCTATATAAAAATGCACATATATAAATGAAATGTGTATTCCCTCCTTCTTCCCCCACCCCCGTACCAAAGCAAAGCCTCTGTTTCTGGGACGTCAGCCCATCTCCTGTATTAGAGGCGCTATCCGTCTGCTGGAGGGCGCACTAGAACACCACAGTGGAAGCCTGACACATTTCACCATCTCAGCCGTGAACTATCTGCAGAGCAGCGAAGCATTTCAGGACATTTACAGCTGAGTCGTGGCACAGGCAGACAGGGCCTCTAGGCACTGCTGGAGCTAAGTCAGGGCACAGGCAGCTAGGACTTCTAGGCAGGCGCACCGTTAGAACCGAGTTTGGGTACAATAATGATAGCAAATAAAGAAAGCTAAGAGAAACAACCACAGGCAGGGATGTATCTGCAGCTGGTCCAATTCTCGTCTGTAGAGTAGCTGATATTCCTTAAGGCACAGGAGTACTTTAACTTTTTCATTTGTTTAAGAGTGCATTGACAATGCTGCAGTCATTAGATACATTACTATATTAAAATTTAAAAAGGCGAAAGAACGAATCCTGCAAACTATATACAAATAGCCCTCCTTGACGCCACCGGTAAGATCTTCACTGCTTGCGTTTTGGAACACTTAAAAGACTGGGCTTTTTCAAGAAAAGTAATTCCTATGTATCAGGCTGGGTTTCGCCCAAAGCATTCTACATTGGACAATATTGCTGTGTTCCAAACAGTGCTTAATAAGTTTGTTACGTTAAATGCTCAAATATTATATTGTGCTTTTATTGATTTTTCGACTGCTTTCGATAGTGTAGATAGACTGACTCTATGGAGAAAATTGGTGAATATGGGGATTCCTAAAGAGCTCTTAACAATAATAATCTCCCTTCACACATCAACATGGTGCAGAGTCCAAATGGTGGGAGAAAAAGGTCTAACCAAACCTATCCCTCGCGGAACGGGCTGAAACAGGGATGCTTATTAGCTCCCCTATTATTCTCCATCTATATTAGCGATCTACCAGGCCGTCTTTCTCCAACTAAAAAATCCCAATAGGCTTGCAAAGAACCCTGAATGAATTAAATCATTACGCAATCGAACATTTTCTGGTGCCAAACATTACTAAAACTAAAGCACTCCCTTTCAGTGGCAGAAGGAAGGTTTTACCTTATACATGGTCGTTAGGAGGCGAACCGATTGAGACAGTAAATGAGTATTTTTAGCTGGGCCGTATTTTTACTTCTAACTTAGAAGATACAGTCCACCTCCAACACTTAAGTTGGAAGGCAGAATCCCACGTTGGGGCTTTACAGAGACTGTATCTCTCTTCGGGAAATAGACATTTTACACCAATGCTGGAGGTTTATGGTATAAAAATCCCTCCGATTTTATCATATGCCATGGAATTCACACACATTTAAACATGGCAATCTATAAAAGTAAAGGAAGGAACCATACACAGAAAATTGTGTTGCATTCGGTACCAGTCCAAGCACTACGTCTCGAGCTATCAGTAACGGTAATCTCTGCTAGAGTAATTGCAAAATCATCAGGTGGGCTTACAACTTATTGCATGCAGTGCCAGACACCGTAATGCATCTGTTAAAACTGGAGACTTCTAGAGAGGAAGCGTCTGGGTATACTTTTAATCGGAATTTGGAAAAAGCCTTCGAGGTTTCTCAATGCACTGTCACACTTTTACAGGAGTGGTCTCCAGCACACTTGAAATTATTTTTAAAACAGTTGGCCCCTAGAATCAGTTATGAATTGGATAAAGAGCATTGCATTCAATTGAAGCATTATGAACTGTTTGCAGAAAACAGAATTTAAAACCTATTCTCCCTATTTACGTTTTCAATTAGAGCACGGGGTAAGGTGATGTATACTACTTTTACGTTTGGGTATACGCCCTTTAGCAACATTCTTAGCTAGCTGGGAAGGTACAAATAATCCCAGAGGCATATGTGAGTTATGCAAATGTGACCGACTAGATTTGCTTCATGTTTTACTAATCTGTCCTAATGCGAGTTTAGTAGCGGCACAACGTCGTTGTATAATTCCAATTCAATTAAAGTATAATGCACTCTCGGCCCAAAATTTAATTATGTTGTGTAACTCTCCAGTCAATGAATCTGTATGCCATAACCTGTATAAGTTTTTTAAAAGTTTTCTGAAGCTGTTCTAAATGTAAAACGCATAATCAGAAGTTTCTATATTATCTTTATGGAATGTTGTATGGGTAGGCGCTAGAACACAGTTATTGCTCCATTTTATAGTGTGTTTTAAAAGCACAATGTTGTACGGGTAGTGCTAGAATATTGTTATTGCTCCATTTTATAGTGTGTTTTAAAAGCAAAGGTTTTACCATCTAATCATTTTAAATTCAATAGTAACTATTTTATCTTTGTATTTGTTGATCTCAGTTGAGGTCTGAATCAAATAAAAATGTACTGATTTACTGATATTTTAAAATAACTTCAACGTTGTTATCCAGGTCGGCAGTGGTACTTTTTAAATAAAAAGATTATGCTTGGATTATTGTATTTAACATTGCTTCTCTGCATATAACATTCTAGTTAGTAGTTGCCATATATAACTAAGCAACAAGTTTACATTCTTGCACCTGTGCATGTAGTGTACTCTGAAGTGCAATGTCTGTTGAGAGAGCGCCATGTTATTTTGAAAAATGTGTGGGGGTGCATTATAATCCCGAGTAGGCAGCACCCATATATTTAGAGTTGTTTACTAATGTAGTTTAGAAATGTAGCATTAGGTTGGGAATCAGAGCAATATATGTAGAAGTGTGTTTATTAATCATAGATTAATGTAGTGCTTTAATCAAAATGTAATGTTTCATAACATAGAATTGTAATCATATGTGAAATGTCGCATTAGCAATGATGTGCCTTATTGAAATATACAAGTGCTTATAAATGAGTGGATTAACATAGGGTTTTAATATGAATATATATTCCTTGTATTGAAAATAGAATTAATGCTTTAAAGTGAGGAAATGTAATGTCCTGTCATGTTAGAAATGCATTTAAACGTGCAAGGGCCTGCAAATGTTGAAGCCAGTAGAGGCCTAACTGTAATTTCTTTGGTTAGCCTTAGTCGAAAAGAAATGATTTCTCTTTCCTGGGAAAGGCCGTCCTCAGCAAATATTAAATTGTAACTTCGAATGGTTGCAAGGATGCTCTTGAGTATTCTAGCTGCAGGCGCAAGGCCACAAGGCTCGTTAGGTAGAAGAGTCCATTGTTTAGAAGTTGGGATAGTAGGTGCAAGAACAGAGGAGTGCCAAGGAATTTGGGAGTGCAATATTCAGCGGAGAAGGTGCCTGGGACCCAAGGACACACCAACGGACGCTTGATGACGAGGTGCCATATTGGAAAAATCCGAAGATTCGTACCTGCCAGAGGGGTGTATTTCAGGGTGTGTTGACTGTTTTTGGGATTTTATATTAGGGACAGCATCCGAGGGTGGAGGGTCAGTCCGGAGCAGAGAGCAGACTAGGAGTTAGAAAGTGGGCTTGGGGAGGGCAAGATGTAGGTAGTTTGTGAACTTAAAGCAGAGTAAGGTGTAGGAAGGAGCATCTTAGAACGAGCTCGGTAGCTGAGGCTACTTGTGGGAAAGTGAGTGTACTTCTTAGGAAGTCTCCACTGCTGACACCTTTATTCTTGCTGGGTAAATTGTTAAGTAGGGATGTCACTTTAGAGCTAGAGTAGGGACAGTCTAACGAAATTGTTTTCCTTTCTGTAAATGCAGTCCAGACTTTCAGTAGGGACAATTGTAGCATGTCTAATGCTGCTTGAATTGACTTTGATCTTTATTCTGACTCGTCCCAGAATTTTTCGTAGGATTATGTTTGTATTAGTGCCAGTCTATTTCTGGAATCTTTTGCTAAGATATCTGTATGTTCAATTATTTTTGGCTCTATAATAAATCTGCAAAATCTTAGTTCATAGTCAGTGGTTCTTTGGAGTCTAATTCGGATTTGGGTTGCAAAGTTGTTTAAAGTTATGATTGTAAAAATCTTCCCTCTACGCTTCTAAGACAGGGAAAAAGGTTCCAGTCGACCAGACCTGGGATTCTAGAGATTGGTAAGAAAAATCTAGATGAGAATCCCAGCTTCCCCAGTTGGTAGCAGAGTAGGATGGTTCCCTTCTAGAGCGAGGGAAGATCTAGATTAGGATAAGAGTTTCCCATGGCCCATAGAAAGTAGGTGATGATTGCCCAGTGGATTGTCGGCGGAAGACAGCATTCCATGGAAACCGACGGAGAGTGACGGTGCGGCGAAAAGCAGCAGATCGTAGGAGAGTGAGTATGAATAGGGTTATATGTTGTTAGATTGCGGTGTTTATATGTTGTGTTGTGTTGTTATGTCTTGCGGAGTTGGAGTGCCTGTTGTATGAAAGGAGATCAGGCTGTGACCGCGCGCAGCCCGGGAAAATCTTAGGCTCAAGGAGTAGCTTAAGTGGTCCGGGTGTATCGAACACCCATAGCAATTGTCGACCATTGTTAAGGGGATCGTGAGGTACCATCGATCGCCCGCTGGACCGAGATAGGGGGAACGAATGTGTGAGTGCGTGAGTAACTGACGCTGGTCGTGGGTTGCTGTGTGTTTGTAACCTATCAGTAAGGTGATTGTCCGGTCGTTTCGTGGACAGACTGTTGCCAGTTCGGTGACAATTACGCGACTGTGGACGTACAGTCAGCGAAGTGATTGCTTGGTCAGAGGTGATCATTTCAGTGTATGATTGGGACGTGTGGGTGAGTGAGAGATGAACTGTAAAGGAGGGGAACTGCTGCGAAAGCGGGGGCGAGTGATGTCAGAGGTGCCGCGCTGGGATAGGACGGTTGGTGTGGAGCCGCACTGGGATTGGTGGATTGTCATCAGGAAGTAAAAGAGCGCTGCGAGAGAAGAGACGCTAGTTTTCATCATGAAATGTTTTAAAGTTTTGCGAGATTTGTTCAGAAAAGAGAAAAAGTTAGAACCCCGGGGGGGGGGGGAAGAGGCCCCGCCCGAGGATACTCCAGCTCATTACATGGCTACAAATGTTGAGTTGCACACTATATTGTGGCTGGAGAACTGGTGCAAGATGACTGATGGAAATGAGGAGTTGACCTTTCCCAGATACGAAACGATTGAAAGTATTGTATCAGTTGAAATCGATTATGGCTTCTTTGCGACCTCTACCTAGACCGACACAGTTTGAGGCATTGAATGCGTGGATCAGGGTGGCACACGAAAGGGACAGGGACAGGTGACAGGAAAGAGTGAAGAGGTCAGTTAGGGCAGTCCAAGATGCGAGGTGGGATGCATTGGAAAAGAGATGGAGGGTACAGACGATTGAGGGAGATAGACTGTACCCACTTGAATTTGAATTGGATTTCTAAAGCGCGTAGCTACCCGAGGGCGTCCCAGCGCTGTGACTCGTCGGGTTAGATCTAGGGCAAGGTGGTTTAGGGGAACAGCCAGGTTTTCAATAGCTTACGGAAGACCAACAGATTGGTTTCCCTCCGGATGTCGAGGGGTAGGGCATTCCATAGTTTAGGGGCGTTGTATGAGAAGACACGCCCCCCTGACCGCGCTCTTTTAATTCTGGGAATGCTAGCCAGGGAGAGGGTGTTAGATCTCAGGAACAGTGTAGTAGATGGATTGAGTCAAATGCCAAGGCCTGTAGAATCGAGTACCCCGTTGCCAGCGACAGCAGACTCGTCGAGAGGACCAATGGATTTAAGGGACCCAAGACCAAAATCTTTCGGGGAGTTGAGGCCAGATTTGAGAACATGGGGGGCAGTTGAAGGGGTTCACAGCGACAGGCCAAGGGAGGACTGGGTATATGAAAAAAACTCCTAGGCAGACTTAATGTTTAGACAAAGGCATAAAGGACTCAATATGGGTAGGCAGTTGTGAAAAAATTATCAACAAATTCATAAATTTACAAAAACAGACATGGTTTTAATCTGTTCTTTTAAAATAACAAACTTACATAAATCAGTTTATATAACATTACATAATAAAATCATTAGGTGCAAAGGAATACATATAATGACACAAAAAGTTAAAAACAACATGAATAAAAAAGACACAATAATTAATTATCATAAAGTGTCCGATATTAGATGAAGAAGAGATTACTCGACGCGCGTTTCGGCGAAAAACGCCTTCTTCAGGAGTCACAATACAATTTCTGTAATTATATAAAGGAAAAAAAACACAACCTTATTTAGTCATAATTTCTGTAACAAAATATATCTAGTGAAAAATACAATTCTACCAAAATTTATTTATCATTAACGCAAACAATATTTCTCACATCTACATACCTAACCTAAAAGAGTCCAGTATTACTACTTAAATGTCTAACTGGTGTGATGATACACATATTTTAAAAAAGCGATTGTGTTGTACTTCAAGAATGGCTATTAAAAATTAAGGGTGAAACATTGACAGATCATTATATGTGGACAATTCATTACACATTGTTCGAATAAAAGCAGTTTCTGATGCATCGGTATTTGCATAGGCTAGCAAACATAGATATAAACATGATTAGATACATGATTAGATACATAATGACTTCCTGAGAAGATAATGATATCGTACAATAAACATAATATATACATATGGGCAATATAATAAATCATATGAGCAGCATGATATCAAGTTGGTGCAAAACAGTGGTATCTCTATCCCTCTATGGTTTATATAATGATGTACAAATAAACCAGGAAAAAGTGTGGATACACTTATAATGGACAATATTCCAAACGTAATTTAAGGCAAGGGTTCTTTTTATATTTAAAGCTCGAGTGGCAACCATTTTTTATATATTGCCAACCGTTGAAATTCAAACACCCTAATGTAGTTGTAGATTCAGGCTTGGTTGAAAAACGTCATGATAGTAGACAATATTGCTATAAACAAGTTCTCTAAATACCAAACTTATAGTACATAAGCATCACGGTACCTGCTTACGCAGTATCTGGCGTCTCTGGCGTATCTGGTGTAGAGATTGATCCAGGTTCACCAAATAAACTAAAATGGCGCCTTTTCGTTAGATGATTAAAAATTTGCTGGAAAATACAAACATTAATTGGAATGAATTTAAGTGATCTAGAGATTATCACAAGGGCTGACGCAGGGGAAGGGGAGGGAAGGGAAAGGGGACGATAAAGAGATGATGTACCTTATTAAGTCGATGTTATAATGTAACATATGTTCCAGATCCTTAAGATCACACAATAAGGAATCAATAGTATCGTCGTTAAATCTAGAAAGTAATACATAGAGGAACTGAGTCACTTATGTTAACAGGGAAGAAGGGACTTACTACTATACTTAGTGAAAAGAACATGTACCTGAATAAAAAGAGACAGATGCGTCTATGATATGTTCATTGGATAAAAAACAGTGATTCGTCAATAAGCGGTTCCAGTCGTGTTCTTTCCCGGTTTCATAGGATACAACTGTGAAAAATAATTCATGTCTCTTATGAGAAAGAAATAGTAATGTTCACTATAAGATGAAATGAAAACATATTTCTATCACAGCGACCCGATATACGGCCGATTACCAGCAATTCGATAAGGGCCGATTGATGTAAAAGAAATCTAAATGCACACGGTAATTTTCATTGACATTGTTTAAGCGTATTTTTTAGAAAAGAAAGGAGAGTGGAAAAATAATGACAAGCTAATATCGAAACAATCTCAATACACACGATGGTTCTGATTATTGTAGCGCGTTCTTAAAAAAAATGACAGGCTAACAATATCTGTGCGTTTCCATCAAGATTTTAAGGGAACACGCATAGTTGGTTTGTCTATCGCATCAACCGTTAAACACGGAAAAGATAATACAGGTGTATCGCATTCGCTGCTAAGCATAAGTATTACGTGGATCAATGCCGACATCTATGCTACGAATAAAAATAGGTAGCTAAAGCAGTCGTTTATACCGTATTGTTAAAAATTAGTTGAGATTATATACCTCGATAAAGCAATACCCCTTCCTACGAAATTACCTTATGCAGGGAAAGCACGCCGCCGGATAAAACAAACTTGCGACGGTACCAGGATATGGCGTCCCGTCGTCAAGATAGTAGACGATCAATCTATTGGGACTAGCCAATCACTTTAAGTATCTTAGAAACAGGGGCGGAGTTGAACCGATGTTTCAGAACCGATCATGACGATAAAAAGCGGACTAAGATACTAAGGAGAAAGAAAGGAAAGACTCAGAGATATTCAGAGTATCTCCGAAGTACCACAAAATGCGTGCCTAATAATAAAAAGATTCTGATTCTAATTCTAAAGAGTGTTTACAAAATAAGTATAGCAAACGATAAATCTAATGAAACTCGCTAATCACTTTAAATATCATTGACACTGGGGCGGAGTTGGACCGACGTTTTTAGAAGTGGTCATAGAAATAAAAAACGCACTAGGATGCTAATCACAAAGGAAGAAAAATTACCGAGACGTGCTAGGTGTCTCTGAAGTACCATGGAAAATGCGAGCCTAATAATAAAAAAAATATTCCTAATTTTCATTCTAAGAAATGTATACAAAATGAACGATTAAATAATGTCCCGGGCATGAGATATCAAATTTAAAAAGTACAGAAGAAAAAGGATAGACTCTAGCAACTAGTTGTGTAACTCATAATTGCCCGAGTCTCCTAGAGCGATATAATACTGAAACAAATATAAAACGCTAGTTTTAAAATTAAATAATCGCATGTTCCCACGGAATTTCTGAATTAAGGCCTTTCTTAAAGGTTCCAAGGGAAAAAATCCAGAATACCTCGCGTTTTTTTCTTATTCTACTGCCACCTTTGCTTTTAGGCAGTCTGATTTTTTCAATGATTCGCCACTTAAAATCGTCTGGGCCGTGCTGCTCGTCAAGGAAATGTTTTACAAGTGGGGCTGTCAATTTTTGGGTACAGATGGCTGAGCGATGTTCAGTGAGCCTCACTTGTATGGATCTGGAGGTTTCTCCCACATAACCAAGTTGACATGGGCATATGATGAAATATATGCAGTTCGCGGTTTTGCAGTTCCACATGTCTTTAGCATCAACTTGACATCCATTATGCTCAAATGACTCACCTGTTAGAATGTTTAGGCACGATTTACAGGAAGAACACTTAACTGTTCCTTTTACAGGAAAGTTGTTGTCAATAGTTCTTTGAACAAATTCAGATGTAGAATTGTTTGCAGTAAATCTTGAATGTACAATTAGATCTTTTAAATTTTTGTTACGCTTATGAGCAAACAGTGGTTTATCTAGTTTGGCATTTGATGTAGGATTAGAATTCAGTATATGCCAATTACTATTTACAATGTGTTTCACTGTGTCGTCTAAAGTTGAGTGTTTGGTAACACAAACAAGTTGCGTATTCTGTTTAGCATCTTTCTTCCTCAAAAGTGAGTCTCGGTCATAGAATCTTGCTCGTTTGTACGAGTCCCTCACCAATCTATGAGGATAACCTCTGAGTAAGAATTTTTGACGTAAAATGTTGGACTGTATGTCATAGTCAGCTAAATTCGTACAATTTCTCCTAACTCGGAGAAATTGGGAGAAGGGAATACTCTCCCGTTGACAACGGGGGTGAAAACTTTTAAAATGCAAGAGGGTGTTCCTCGCAGTCGGTTTAACAAAAAGGTCAACTATTAATTTTTTATTTTCATGTTTAATTAGTATGTCCAGAAATTCTACTTGTTGCTCGTCATAATTAGCTGTAAACTTCAGATTGTTGTCAGCAAGGTTGATCCATTGAATACATTCGCGAAGTGTATCTTCCCCACTGGTCCAGACAAAAAAGATGTCATCAATGTATCTGGACCAGTGGGAAATGGATTCGTAAAAAGGTGCCACTTCGTTGTAAATAAATTTAGTTTCAAATGCCGCCATATAAATATTAGCAATTGACGGAGCTACCGAGGCTCCCATGCTGACACCTCGTATCTGTCGGTATAGATCATTACCAAACTCAAAGATGTTTTCAGTGAGTACAATGTGTAGAAGGTCTAAGATAAATTCTTTAGGACATGATATGTTGAACTGATCAATAAACCAACTGGTAGCTTGAAGGGAGGACTGGGACCAGGGGAGCGTTGAGAACAGGACAGCTTTCAGAGACGTATCTGAAGTGAACAGATGCTGGGAACAAGATAGTGCTTGTGGTGAGAGAAGTAATGCATCTAGTCGAGGTACATTGAGTGCAGCAATAAAGGCGAAAAGAATTGATGTGATGCAGCTAAAAGCAGTAGTGGATGAGATTATTGAAGGAAACTTGCCTTCAGAGAGGATTGAGCTTTACGAACCAGACGAGTTGCTTTTTGTAGCGAAGGATGTGACTCAGAAAGCTAGGTCGACCCATGAGAAACTGACTGAATTAGCGAATAAATATGATGTGGATTTGTCTAGGACAAAAATGCTGCAGGGTAATCACAGACTGCAGTATACTGATCAAGACTCCGAAGAGAAAAGGGTGATCGGACTAAAGACTCATATTCGAGAACTGATCATAGGGATAAGAGCCTGGAACAAACTTGATAAATGGGAAGAAAGGTGGTCAAAGAAAAAGAGTGTTAGAAGGAGTGTGGCAGAGACACCTCCTCCAGGAGGGGGAATGGCAGGAATTGGAGCATACCCTTTACGGGAGGTGGTCAATGGAGGATATGCACATGTGCCCTGGAGACGCGGGGATTTGGCTGCCTTTACGAATGATTTCCCAAAGCTGCGAGAGAGCCCAGTTAAATGGTACAAGCAGGTAGAGAGGTTTGTTAAGATCTAAAAGTGCTGTGGATTGACTTGAACACCTTGTTTGATATTGTGGCTCCAGGAGATTTGTGGGTGGAATGCAAGATTGCTATCAAATGGCCCACTGTGGAGCCAGATAGGGATGTCGTCACGAATGGTCCATCACCTCTTGTAATGAAAAAATACGAACAAGTGATTACCTGGTTGAAATATAAGGTACCACCACTGGATATTGATTGGGTGAAGATAGATCGGACGGTTCAGGAACCTAAAGAGACAGTGCATGAGTATTACGAACGATTGTTGCAAGTCTTTAGACAGTACAGTGGTTTAGATGTAATGGACCCTAAGGACATAGGACAGTTTGTTTCAAAGTTCATTCTAGAGTTGAGACCTGAGATCTGCCTTATGATCCAGCAACACTTAATCTGTTGGCAGAACAGACCGCTGGATGAGATTTTGAGGTATGCTAGGTACTGTAGTGATGAAATCGACTCGAACCACAAAAAGCTTAAAGACAAGCTGATGCTGGTCCAGATGCAATCTGCTGATAAGGGAGGTCAGGTCCAATCGGGGTGTGGTACTTTGGGGCGGAAACAAAATGGTCAGAAAAAGGGAAATGGAGATGACTCAAAGCCAAGGGTAGATGTGGCAACTTTGAAAAAGACCACTGAGTGCCACCAGTGTCATCAGATTGGACACTGGAGACGGGAGTGTCCATATAATCCTGAAAATCAGGAGCAGCAGGAGGAAGTGGCTCAGGTACCTCAGGTGATGACGACAGCAGTACCAAAGACTAAGTCGATAAAAGGGGGGACTTCGGCTCCTCGAGTCCAGGTTCCCTAGCCACCAAAAATATCGACAGGGACTCGGACTTACCAGCAGATGCCTCTCTTTGAAGAGAACGATGACTGTTATTTAGACCCGTTGGCATGACGGTGCCTGAGGGGGGAGGAAGACTGCACTCTTGGGGCAGTCTTGGAGGTAGACCAGAGGGGACCATTCGTAGAAGCTGATGTTGATGGTCACCCTACCACCTTTTTGGTTGATACTGGTGCTACTGTGAGAGCTGCAGTAGTCCCCAACCTACACCTCTCGGGACAGACAATCCAAGTTGTAGGCATTGCAAATAGGAAAATGACAAATCCTCTGACAGAACCGATTCCTGTGAAGATAGGAACGTTGAGGGATAGACATCAGTTTGTGGTGCGCGATTCAAGTCCTGTTTGTTTGCTAGGGAGGGATCTGCAAGCTTAATTGCACCATCTATTGCACCCCTAAGGGAGTAGAACTACAGACTAATGATGATGACGCTACCTTTGAGGTCGCAAATCAGCATGTGTGCATAGAGATGTACCCTGCTCTGACAGTGGAGGAGTTTCCACTCGATTTGAGAGATTCAGTCTCACGGGAGGTGTGGAAGTTTACAGGAGAAGACATAGGATTGATTAAAGGAGTTGAACCAGTTAAGATTCAGATCAAGCAGAATGCTGATTTCCCCAGAATGCCTCAGTATAATTTGACCCCAGAGATGATTGCAGGAATAAAGCCTGTGATTGAATCTATGATTAAACAGGGAATTCTGAAAGAGATATTGGGCAGTCCATGTAATTCGCCAATCATGGGATTGCAGAAACCAAGCGGGTAGTTCAGAATTGTGCAGGATTTGCGCCTAGTGAACAACATAGTTGTTCCCTGTTGTCTAGTGGTACCGAATCCATCGGTAATCTTATTTCAGATCCCGTGCCAAGCTGAGTAGTTCACTGTGATTGACCTTTGTCAGGCTTTCTTCTCTATACCTCTGCATGAAAGAAGCCAATTTTTGTTTGCTTTCAAACTGGAAAGTCGTGTTTTAACATGGTGTCGTATCCCTCAGGGGTACACAGAGAGCCCATCGATCTTTAATCAGATCTTGAAAAAGAATCTTGAGAGTCTAGTACTGCCGCAGAACTCTGCTCTCGTCCAGTACATAGACAACCTCCTTGTGGCGTCAGAGACAGAAGATGCATGCAGGATTGATACTATCGCTTTATTTAATCATTTGGCAGAAAATGGACACAAGGTATCGCCAAATAAGTTGCAATACTGCTTGAATGAAGTGCAGTATCTGGGTCACAGAATAGAGAAGGGCAAAAGGAAAGTGTCACCTGATAGGATTGAGGCAATCATGAACATGATGGTGCCTTCGACCCAGAGAGAGGTCAGGATGTTCCTAGGGATGGTTGGCTACTGTCGCCAGTGGATTGCCAACTTCTCATTGAAGGCAAAGCCTTTACAAAGACTGACGCACAATGATGTGAGTGATCCGGTACCATGGGACAACAACTGTATGAAGGCTTTCCTTGAGTTGCGAGAGGACCTTTGTCGTGCTCCGGCACTGGGAATGCCTGACTACAATAAGTCTTCACTGTTTTGCTGTGAACGAGAAGGTTGTGCATTAGCAGTCCTAGTTCAGGATCATGGAGGTGTCCGTAGACCAGTTGCCTATTTCTCAGCTACTTTAGATCCAGTAGCTTAAGCATTGCCCGGATGTCTCAAATCTGTTGCTGCAACGGGTGTCAGCATTGAAAGGTGTAAGAGCATTGTTATGGGTCATCAGTTAACTGTGTATGTACCCCATTCTGTTGAGCTGTTAATGACCAGAACCAAGACACAGCACCTGACGAATAATAGGCTCACACGCTACGAGCAGGTCATACTTGCTACGGAGAATATGACCCGTAAGAGGTGTCCTGTTTTGAATCCTGCTACCTTGATGCCGTTGCCAAACACGCTTGATGAAGATTGTGAGGACCATGATTGTCTCGATGTGACAAAACTTTGCACCAAGCCGAGCCCTGACATTGTTGATGAACCGTTGACTGACCCTGATGACACTTTCTTTGTTGATGGTTCATGCATAAGAGACAGTGTTGGTCAGTGGAGAGCAGCATTTGCTGTATGCACCATTACAGGAGTTGTTGAAGCTGCGTGCCTGGAAGGAGTCTACTCAGCTCAGGTGGCTGAAATCATTGCCCTAACTCGTGCTTGCTTGGCAGCAGACCAGATTCGGATTACCATTTACACTGACAGCCACTATGGGTTTGGTGTGGTTCATGACTTCGGACAGTTATGGTCTCAGAGAGGCTACATGACCTCATCTGGATCCCCTATTAGAAACGGGGAGTTAGTGAGGTTGCTCTTGGAAGCTTTGCAATGTCCTAAAGAGATTGCTTATTCAAAAATAAGGGAGAACCCGGTAAACCTTTGGCATCTGGGTAAATAAAGTCATATATAAAAAACAAATGATGCCAAGGACACCAATAATGCACTTATAATACTAGGAGAGATAGCTCAATTATCCCATCCTATGACAAGTATATTATCTTGAACAAAACAAATTATAATATTTTTTGTAAGGCTTCCCACCTCCGCACAGAACACACAATGTATTATTTTTCTTATTTATTTGTTCAATTGAATTGAAAGAGAGTTGGATTTAGGCAAATATAATTTTTATGCCCATTTTCTACGTGTAAACGAACAAACACATATATATATACATGTTAGAAGGTGATTCTGACACTAGGGCTGCCCAGATTTTTCGCTTTTTGAGCACCTAATTATGGGGCTTTTACTGTGGGGGAGACTCATAATCTGGGACTCATCCACAGTGAACTCATAATGAAGGAGACTGCATGGAGATTTTACTGGTGTCCGCCTGGCTTGACTAGGCCGCTGCGCAGCAGCTGGAGTATGGGACACCGTGCTGGTTACATGCAGACACTGGTGTACATGCGTGTGCACACGTGTAGGAGCTGCGCAGGGGAGATTCCTAGCGTGCGCAGTCCAGGAGCAGCTACAGAGTGAATGGTGTGGCAGGACTTATGCAGAATTGGGTGGTGACATGGAATAGGCTTTATACCCTGGGAAGGAACATACCAGGGAAAGTCAGTGCGTTTTACTGTGTTTTCACTTCATTATTCCCCAATGGGGATGTGGGGCCCATGGCTAAAATGACTTCCACAAAGCCTACAGATTCCAGACATGCACTAAAGTCCATTGTAGAGTAGGTGAAAATAAGTATTCTGCAGAGTCCAAATTCATATTTGTACTGCTTTTGGGTCATACAGAACTGTCATATTTCTCTGAGCCAGCCATGACCAGACCGAGGCTGAGGGTTGACCTCAGCTGGATGGATTGATAACCTTTCTTCCACAAGCTAAGGCCTCCTCTCCACAAAGAAGAAGATGGGTGGGGCTACAGGCTCATCCATTAGCAGCTGTCACTGGGTGCCAGGCACCAGTTTGCACCCAGGAGAGAAGGCAGTGAAGGGGGGAAGGAGTTGGGTTTCAGAGGCCATGTGGCCAGAGACACTGGAGGACTCCATTTTGAACAAACCCAGAGGCTGGACAATAAGGAGGGGACAGGGGCTGGGGCAGGGAAGTGATGTGTCGCTGTTTGATAGGACCCACAGAGACTTTCTGCCAGCCCCCTACTCAACTTTTAAAAAGTACTTGCACAGGAAGAGAAGCTCGCTCTGGGGTGTGGTCTGCTGAGGTGGAAGGTGCTGGAGCCTGGCAATGGGCAGCTGGAAGGAGAGACCCCCTGACTGTCACCCAGGCCCCTAACAGCACCAGAAGAAGCGCCCAGGACCGGTGCGCAGAAGCAGGGGCCTCTGCGCAGGGAGAAGAGAGGCGCAGGAGGAGAGCCAGGCGAAAGGCTGGCGAAGGGAGCCAGAGTGCACCCTCTTGGAGACCCGGAGAGTGAAGGAGAGTGCTCCCAGTGGCTGGTGGCGCCGCCAGGAGCAAGAAGATGCTAAAATGAGGCAGATCGGACCTCCAGGGGCTGAGATATGGCCCCCAGAAGGTGAGCGACCTTGGACCTGTGGCCCCCTGCGGTGAAGCGTGTGAGGCTCTGCCGCTGGTCCAGGAAAGGCCCCCGGGGTGGGTCAGGTCCCGGGGACTGCCCTCCAACGTGGAGAGCCTGCGGGGGTCCCGGGTGGGACCGGGGCCCCGAACAAGGAAGGAGGAGCCAGGGGCCCGAGTGGGACCGGGCCCCGACCAAAGCGAGGAGCGGCCGGGTGTGGGCTCCCTGCGCCACATACCCTTACCCGGGGGTCCAGGTGGGACCGGGCCCCCCACCGAGGCCCCAGAAAGCAGCAGGAGCTTGAAGCGCCGCATGATGCCTCGCAAGGCCTGAGGAATGGATTGTTTTTGGCGTTTTGGTGGCCCCCAGAGGAGAGGAGTCACCCTTGAGTGTGAAAAGGTGCTGGGGGGAGCTGCTGGAGCAGCGCAGTCTCTCCCCCAGCACAAAGCTAAGCCCCACCCTAAGTTTCTTGAGGATTTAAAAAGAATAACCCCTCAACTCTCAGCGAAGATTGCATCATCTCCTAGGCTGGAACTTTTGTTCTACAGCTGGGGGTTCATTGAGAAGTGCATCAAAGATTGAAGGGCTGAGTTGGAGATGTCTCGAGAAGGGCATCCCCTGGAGGTGAAATGGCGTAATTGCACTGAAATGCATTTATGAATGGTTACTTCTTTTAGAGGGACTGATGTTCAATGTGAAGTACTGGTGTAAGGTGATGTCACAAGCAAAGTGGATTTAAGTGGCTAGACACTCCTGCTAGGGTGTCTGACGGTATTTACAACTTAATCCTGTGATCATCTGTGATGCCTTTAGGGGCTGTAATTGCAATGCATTTTTAATGATATCCAAATGTGCTGAGTACTGTCATTCTAAAGTGTGCGTAAACATGTAGTCTTGCTGCTGCGCTTAGGTGAAGACCCCAGACTGTTAGCACTTAAGATGTAGAGGTGTATACTTTAGGGTCAGTAGGAGATGCTTGGTCAGGGTCATGTGTCACCAAGGCAGGTGTATCCCTGTTTAATGCTTGTTGAAGTAATGGGAGGGGGACGCCATTGGGATGGTGCCAGTGCGCAGGGCCCTCGCTCCAGGATAGGTTCAACTAATTGCATTGGGGGCAAGATGATGTGCATACATGGGAGTGGTGGTACTAGACCCCACCCCCCCTGCTGGAGGGGTGGAGATGTTATGCAATGTCACAAAGTAATTCCAACAGCTTATGTATATTTGTAAATTGGTGTATAGTATTGAGTGATGTGTGTGTTTAATAAATGTACTCTTACTTTTATAAAGCAAAGTACAGACTGGACAATCAATTATTGAGTGTTATTTTTGCGCCCCATGCAAATGGCGTTTACTAGCCCACACCACCTCCCTTCGAGTAAGCCTCAGACTGCTCTGCAACGCTACCCTCTGAGAGTCAGGCGCTGCCCTAGGGTGTTTGGTTCCCAGTGAAGGACAAATGTGTCATGTTATTTGTGCAGGCCTCACAGATGCTGCCTCGTTTTCCAACAATACACATCACTTTTTTACATAAATATATACAAACAAATATACATACATTGATCTAATGACATCTCTTTTTCAAAAGTTGTAGCCCAATTTCTTTCTAAAGGATGCTTGCTACATGTAAAGACTCAGCATTCCTTCTCGAGTAAGATCAACCAGACCTACACACAAGGGGTATAACAAGTCTATATCTTTTTTTGGACCTATCTTAAGTCCCTTGTCCCTTGTAAAAACAAATATTTTTTTCACAACTTAAAATACTTTGGCTGGAGTCTTCTTTGAAAAATGTCGATGCGTTTCAGCCCTCCCAGTATGGGCCTCATCAGGACTCGGGCTAGCAAGATATTCAGTCGTCATCTTGGCCTTCTATAGTGTATGTTTCCTCTAAGATTCTTTTATTCCGTCAGGGGAAACTGTTATTTGTGTAGCAGACACTGTGCATTAATCCAATGCTGTGTTTTCTTAATTTCAGAGTGAAGTCCCTCATGTAATTAGGGTTCCCTTACATCAGTTCCCAAGCTCTTATTCACGACGCACGTTAGTAACGTCCAGGGCCTTTAGATATTCAACGGGCACACCGTCCTACAAACAGACGCCGGCTTGTCCTTCCCTAAAGCCGTGTCCTGAATCCTCCCCTCTACGTACTTGCTAATGTTCGAAGAATTCCATAATGTGTACAACTTTACACAAACGCGAGCCGGCTCCTACTCAAAAGATTGCTGTCGTGAAATGCACGGCTCATGGAAAAGGGACAGATTTTGTGTCACTGATACGCTGATGAGGTTGCACGTTTCTGTGCCGAACAAGGCTACTCCTTCACTGAACAAGACATAGAGGGATGTCAGGAAAGAACCGAGTTAAACATGATGCTTACCATGGCAGATACTTGGGATGAGCTCAAATGCATGCAGGAACAGGTGTCAGACCATGAGAAAAATGTGTGGATCAATTCAGGCTGTGTGAAAGGAGATGTGGACATTTGGGTCTCGACTGATGGGAGAGCGGTGTTGCTGGATGAATTGTTGTGTCCAATGGCAAGGCAAATTCATGGTGCAGTTCATCTGGGAAGAGATGCGATGGTACGAGTGTTCAGACAAACGTGGTACAATCCAAAGTTTCGTGCAGTGGCAGAAGCTGTGTGTCAAAGGTGTGTTACATGCCAACAAATGAATGTTGGAAAGAGAACTGCAGTTACCATGAGTCACATTGGGAGGTCCTTTCAATAGAATGCAACTGGATTTTATTGAGATGCCTAGGTGCAATCATTTGAGATACATTTTGGTGGTGGTGTGTGTGTTCTCACGGTGGGTGGAGGTATACCCGACACGCAGGTGCGACACACTTACAGTAGCCAAGCTATTCTTGAGGGAACTTGTGCCTAGATTCGGGTTTCCGACCTCTGTGGAATCGGACAGAGGAACGCACTTCTATAGTGAGATCATGAAGATGCTTTGCACAGCACTGGACATTGATCAGAGACTCCATTGTAGTTACCGACCAGAGGCTTCTGGGATAGTGGAGCAGATAAACTGAACTTTGAAAGCTCGGATGGCGAAAGTGTGTTCATCCACGTCTCTGAAGTGGCCGGATGCTCTGCCTTTAGTGCTAATGAGTATGCACAGTACCCCAGACAGGAGAACCGGTCTCTCACTTCATGAAGTGCAGATGGGGAGGGTAATGAGGTTACCAGCGGTGCCATCGACAGCCTTGCTGGGTATCACAGATGATCTGATCCTAGATTATTGCAAGGGACTCGCTGATGTTATCCATTCTGTGTCCCATCAGGTGCAGGCTGCTGTGGTCCTGGCTTCCAGTGATCTCTGCCACGACCTGAGTCCGGGGGACTGGGTGCTGGTTCGTAAGCACGTGAGAAAGAGCTGCCTGGATGTTCGTTGGAAAGGACCCTACCAAGTCATCCTTGTTACGAACACTGCTGTGAAGTGTGGAGGGCTGCCGAATTGGGTGCATGCTTCACACACCTGACGAGTTCCAGCACCCTTGGAAGAAACAGCTCCTCTCCCAAATTAAAATCCAGCTGAAGTGGCATGGCCACAGGAGGGGACAAGCCAAGTTGTGAGGGTGTCTGATGAAGCTGGCTGCTCACTAGATCAAGCTGAAGAGGGTCACGACGGAAGCGAAGCTGAGACTGTCTCAGAAAGGGGAAATGACTGTGAAAGTGACCCAAAGCCAAATTCAGCTGAAGAAAACTGTGAGCAGAATGAGCAAGAAGAAGGTTGAAGAACCAGCAGAACAGGGGAGCAGTGGCCAGAAAGACAGGGGCGACTGGTTTCCGAAAGAGATCTTGCTCCTGTGTCTGAGGAGTCTGAATCAGATGGAAACGAAGAAGGGCGAGCTCGTGGAGGATTGAGAAGATCAAGGCGAAAGAGGGTGCCTTGTCGAAGGTACGCAACTCCTGAGTGGACCTACCCTGTGACTGATGCCAGGCATATTGAGATCGGGGAGGGTGAGGGCAGTGACAGTGATCAGTAACAGTCCTAACATCAAACTGGACGTGCTGTTGTTGGTGCCGGGACTTGAGATCGAAGGTGTACTGACCATCACCGTTCCAAATCCCCCAGTCTTGAGCGGAATTCGTCATCTGATTCTGAGTAGATTGATCTTTCCTACGTTTGGTCCTGAAATACCATCTCATAAGTCTATTGCGCTTCGTATTGAACTTTTGGAATATGTGTTAGAAGCAGCTGGAACAATTTTGATTATGGATTAAAAAGACTTTTTCTGTAAATACTTTGCTGTACATAACCGAGTGGAAGAAGAAGAAATTTAGGGTCTTCCCGTAGAGGACGGAGAAGGGTTAGGTTTGTCTATTGTTGTTGTAAATAAGGAACTGAAATTTAAAAGGGGACTTTCAGCCTCTGAGGTGTGGTTTGAGTGCTTCAACAGGAAAGAAGGAAGAAAGAGACTTTTGAACACTGTTACTGAACGACCATATTGAAAGACAAGTCCTGAGACCATGGAGGCTGGAAACCCGAATCGTAGAGCTAGGTGCATTGTAGGCACACTTATGGGGGAGTAATACTTTTCATTATTTTAGTAGTTGTAGTTTCATATTTAGCACCACATGAGCAGGCAGTGGAGGTTGAGGGAACACCTGCACCTACTACTCCAAGCAAAGAAGAGGTCAAGGTAGGAAACAACAGAGCTTTGCTGCTAGAGTAGAGTCGAAGATTACATGTAGATCTGTCTAAGGGTAATTTCAAGCTTAATGAGTATGCAAAGTGGTTGTATGAGTATAATGATGCAATGAATGCGAAAGATTGTTATGTATGTATGCAATTGCCTGCTTCTGTAGATGAGGGTATTAGATACCATCTCCTTCCATTGACATATGGAATCTCATGTAGTTTGCTGCTTAGCATATTTTATGGTCGCAATCATTTTGAATATTTCTTTTCGAATTATGATGCGGTGCTTCCTGAAGTGCCTGCATATAAACATTTGAATAAGTATGATTATTACAAGTCAGAGGACAGGCTTGGAACATATTTTATTCCGACCCAGGAGTTGGATACAGCTTATGCACATCGCCATAATCTGACGTGCCTGTTGTCAGATACAGAGAAGAAATTCATTGATCAGGTAGAAGATAGATATCGAAAACAAAAACAATTGCGAGATTCAGGACAGGGTAAAGTGGATTGGACAGATGAAGAGAAGTTGCACAAGTCTAAGGGAAGTTATGGTCCAATAGCTCTAGATGAGGTACAGAAAGGGAAGTTGTGCATTCACCGACCACAGACATATTATGAGAATGTCAATGTAGGTCACACCACATGTGAGCATACATTTACTTTGGAGTATTATGCAAAGGATTTCTTGCAGAGTGTGGTGCAAGTGATTCCAACGGTGTATTTTGTTTGTGGGAGAAATGCTTATGTGCGATTGCCTGAGAAATGGTATGGAACGTGTTATTTAGCAATCATTTTCCCAAAAATATACCATACAGAAGATTTTGAACTTCTAGAAGGAGGACAACATGTGAGAGTGAAGCGAGGTGAAAGTGCAGGAGCTATAGTTGGGAGATATATTTGGAGCAATGATACCAACTTTAGGAGTGATTCTGAATGATGTGAAGATTAGAAAATTGGTGACTGTTGTAGACGAATTATCCATGAGTACGGCTAAGTCATTAGTGTTGGTTGAGGGTGAGATGTTATCGATAAGGACAATGGTTTTACAAAACCGTCTTGCTTTAGACGTCCTTCTAGCTAAAGAGGGAGGAGTATGTAAACTTTTGAAGGTTCCAGAATGTTGCACTTATATACCAGACAACAGCAAGGATCTGGAGAAATATATAAGCAACATTACTGCAATTCATTATGAGATTGAAGATTTGACTGGAGAAACCGTGTGGGAAAAGATTGGAAAGGGTTTTGGTAAGGTTGGAAGTTGGTTTGCAAATCTTGGAAAAGGGATTCTTGGTTACATTTTGATGCCCATAATTATAGTGGTGTGTTGTGTGATTGGATTGTGGAGATTTGTAAGAAAGTGCCATCTTTCTTGCATTGGTATGCCCCCACTTTTTTCTGACTGCTGATGTGCTTGACTGAGTGTGACCTGGGCTCCTGCCAACCAGGTACCCAGGGCCTGTGTTCCTTCACTAAAACTGTGTTGACACTAAAACCCAATTGGCATCTCTGGCCACCTATCAGCCCCTAGTAAATGGTATCCTAGGTACCCAGGGCATGGTGACCAGAGAAGACCCCTGAGGACTGCAGCACTTATTGTGCCACCCTCAGGGGGCCCTGTACCCTGACACCCACACACTGCCTTTGCAGGCTGAGTGTCTAAGTACAGAACTAAACCAAGAGTCGACATGGCACACATCCCTGTGTGCCATACCCACAGAACCCACTGCCCTGGCATACTTCAGTCACCCCTCTAGCTGGGTGCCCTATGCCAGAGGTGTGGGCACAGGTGCATGAGCCCTGTGCCCCTACAGTACCCAGGGCCATTTCTGGGCACTGTAAGTGCAGTGATGCCATTCAGAGTATATGGTGCTGGGAGGTTGTCATTACGAACTCCACAGCACCATAATGGCTACACTGAAGACTGACAAGTTTGGTACCAAACTTGAACATGGCGGCGAGGTGCGTTCTACGTCCTCTTACGAATGGGTTTTAGTTCCCATTGTTTGCAGAACATTCGTTTACTCTATACTGCTCCCACGGCTCGACTTCGTATAAATGGGCTGGTGTTGGATCCTATCGCCATCTCGCGTGGAACCAGGCAGGGGTGTCCGTTGTCGCCCATGCTTTTCGCCATCGCTATGGAGCCCTTAGCTGCCCGGCTGCAGCATACCCACAGGGGTATCGGTTTTTCATCCCGTTCCCTCCTGGTCTCCATGTATGCCGACGACGTCACTCTTTATGTTCAACACCCCCCGAGAAAACCTAAACCCCCTGGTGCGGGAGGTGATACGGTTCGGTGGGCTCTCGGGCGTCCAGATCAACTGGAATGAATCAGTGCTCTTTCCCCTGACTGACACTACTCATTCCTTCGAGCCAGATTTTCCTTTTGAGTGATAAATAAATAATAAATGATAATTACGTATTGTATAATGCACTTCTACCCGGAGGCATCTCGGCGCTTGTACGAATACCGCTGAGGAACCCTTCCTGGCCTTTCCCTGTGAAGTGCCCACTCCTGGGCATCCCCAAGGTGAAGCCAGGCATCCTAGCGTTGTTGTGGCCGTTGTGGGGGCGTCTGGCCCTACACTCTATCTGGGGATTTGGCTGAGCAGAGACCCAGATGAGCTCTGGCGTTCCAACTTTGGCTGCGCGGTAGATTGGCTCGAGACAAAAGTCCCCTTGTGGAGCCGGTTGCCACTATCCCTGGCAGGCCGAGTTGCCATAGCCAAGATGGTGGTACTCCCCAAATTCCTGTACCTCTTTTCTAACATACCTGTCGCTCTCACCTCTTATTTTTTTCCGCCGACTCCGGTCGCTGGTAGTATCTTTGGTCTGGGCCGGGCGACAACCCAGGATCGCTTACGATATTCTCACTTTGCCTATGTCGGCCGGCGGGCTGGGTGCTCCAGATTTCAAATTGTACCCTCTCTGCGCGCAAGCTAGCTTCCTTCATTTTTGGCTGCATCTCAACCCTTACCAGCCCCATGTTGCAGTTGAGCAGGATGTTGCCTCACCCTGTAATCACAAACAAAGGGAAAAAAAACCTAAATCTAAATATATATTGGAGGCACAAGCTCTAATCCATATAAAATGTCGTAGTCCCACACAGAGAGAAATTATTTGGAAAACATATCTATTTATTATTATTTTTTGAAGTTTTCATTTATAGATTCAACAATCATAAGGACATAAATGTATGTACAAAATCTATTTACATATCAAGCTATATGCGACACAACCCTCTCATACCCTCATAGCAACCACCAATCACACCCATCCAAACCATCATCAGTCATACCAATCCACGATATATACAAACAATTAATAAAACAAATATATATACACCATAGAAAACAAATAACACAAATAAAGCAGGAACAAAGCAAAACAAACGCGCCGACGCGCGTTTCGGAACAGGACCGATATTCACCAATCCTTCGTCAGGGCGCAAATAATTATAAATAATCTCTTCTGTAACTAATCAGAACATAATAATCAGTACAATGAATGTAGACAGTTAGATTCAGGGCTGCCGCTTCACATCATAGTGTTCAGTCTGAAGACAATATCTGCGGGGACAGTAAGACACACCATAAATATGGCCATTTATTATGCTAAAAATTGCTGGAATAAAAGGACCCAAGATAGAAAGAAATGAAAGACCGTGAAAAAGGTTTAAGAGAATAGAATTTATAAGAAGCACCATATTAGGACCGCGTGCAGGAAGTGATTTCCTAAGATACAAGAAACGTGTGCAGAATGAGAAAGGAGGAGAGAGCAGGGGAAACCATCAAGTGTCCAGAAGTGACCCCAAACGAAAAGAAATTCAAACCCTTTCTACAGAAACCAGTGCTACGAAGAAGGAGATGCAGCTGGCTGACACCATGAAATCAGAGACATGATAGAAACTCAGTAAGCTCATAAATCCAAATTCCATGAAGAGAACTGAAAATAAAGAGTACTGTCACATACCCCTATCGACAGAGAAGGTAGAGCGTGGATGAAAGGCTCAGGGGCAGGGAGTAACCCCTACGACTTGAAGGAACTCTAGAAAACAAAAGAATTAGTTAATAGAGCAAATGTCCTATTAAAGAAATGAAGACAAAGGTACTCCTATGTGCTTCAAAGGTCACGAGTTATACCATCGGAGGAGTAATCAGCCTAAGCCACAGTATCTAAATCCAAATAGTTAACCTGGCCTGTATCGAAATTCTGGCTCCTATGTAGGAGTAATGAAATAAAAAATTCCATCTATTACCTCCACCTAGGGCACAAAGAGGGCCAACCACGTTATAGTAACTACACATTTAACCGGTGTTGCACTCACCGAAATAAACATGAAAGTGAATTTGGACGAGGTGTAGGTCAGGGATAGAGGTATCGCTTAACAGAAATTTGTGTCCACATATAAGCTCTTCCAAGCAATCACGGATAGATACACCTCCCGGTCTAGAGGGGACAGAGCGAGAAAAAATGTATAAATGTGTAGGAAGGCCACAGCCGTTGCAATTAAACTCGATAACAAAATAAAAGCACGGGGATCACTACCTACCGTGCGGGGTACGAGCCCCGAGCGGGCTTCTTGGCACCGATGCACGTGTTTTATGATGAGTAGGTAGGGATTAAAAAGCGTAGGTACATCCAAAGATGGCCTAAGAATTAAAGGAAACATAAAACCAAGGTAGAATCAGAAATAAAGCAAAGCGAAAACTCAGCAGCACAATTCTTATAAACGGAGTCCTGATTACTAATCCTTACCGGCTAAAGTTAGCGCATCCCTCGTACGTCAAGTCGTCAGTATCCAACAAACGGGCCAGATCATGCGAGATGTCGGACAAAAGGAGGGGATTTAAATATGCCGTAAGCCCGCTCAGAATAGATTGTGGACACCTGGGAGCCAACAATGCGTCTGCGCAATCATGGTGCTAGACAGAGGACTGTGTTCGTGAGTCTCCGAAGGGTAGGGAAAGCAGCGCTCGGCGGTGCAATCATAGAAATAGATGAAATACTTAACGACACCTAATCTGAGACCAAAGATAAAAATACATAAAAGAGGCCCCAAACTAAAAAAACAATTCAAAGTCAAGACCGAAACAAAGGTATCCTCTAATAAGGAGGTATAAATATAAATAAGATTACAAAAAAATAAAGCAATTATGGACGACTGCACCCAGGAAAGGGCCGAGCAAAGATACAGCTGGTAGCAGACACAGGGTTCAATCCAATGACGATCTCTATGTAAATCCTCATGTAAGGGCATTCTGCCATGGGATAAATTCGTTTAGACCACTTTCCGCAGTACGTAGAGTATAAATCCAAAACACCTCTCTTTTGGCTCTATAGCCATTGATGTTTTTATCGACAGGTGTGTGAACTTTTTCAAGAATCCTCCATCTAAGATCACTGAGGCAGTGCTGTTTTTCCTACCAATGGGCTACCAAGGGTGCTCCACTTTTGTTATTTCTGATCGCTGACTTATGCTCACTAAGTCGGAATCGGAATTCATGACTCGTTTCGCCCACATACCCCAAGGGGCAGGGGCAAACAATGAGATAAATTACATTTGATGATTTGCAATTGGTCATCTCCTTGGCAACATATTTATTTTTGCCCCATGTTAGTTCAGATGACACCATTGTTGATTCACAAGCATGGCAATGCCCACATTTATGGGTGCCCAATGCCGGGTTGGATCCAGTGATGGATTTTTGGAGCACTCCGGGTCCTACCATAAATTTGGAATGAACTAGATGATTTCTTAAGTTCTTATTTCTGCGGAAAGCAAAGATCGGTTTAGGAATAACAGAACCAGTTGGTCCTGAATTGAGTATATGCCATTGGGAGCAGACAAGTTAGAGTAGTTAGAGTGGCGTGTTACACATACCAATTTGGACTCATTTGTCTTTTTTTCGTTGTTGCCTCACCCTGGCCTCTATCCACGGCTCTGATCGCACCTGCGGTTCGTCCCCGGGTGGAAATAAACACCGTAGAGCGCTGCGCTGGGCATGGCTATATCTTTGCCGTCTATCAGGTCTGTCGCATTTCTCCGCTAATGCCGTACCCATCGTCGATCACCTGGATCTTCCCCCACTGCAGTCCTCCAGCATGTCTCGCCACGCGGAGTCTCGGGGTCTCAAGACCATTGCGGATCTGTACCCGGATGGCTCCTTCTACTCCCTCCCTGAGTCCCCCTCCCTGATGGACACTCTCTTATTTTATCAGCTGCGTGCCACCTGTCGGAAACTGCACCCGACCTTCCCGTATACGCCGCCCACTTTCCCGGCTCTGGATTTTGTATACACTTCGGAGTCCCCGCACAAGCTTGTCACCAGACTGTATGCCTTTGCGTTGGTTGCCTCCCCCATCTCCTCGGCTCGGGCGCATGATGCGTGGAGTGCAGACCTCGGAGTGGACATCTCTGACGCCGATTGGTCGTACTGCTGCAACCAAACTACTAAACTTTCCCTGAATTACCGGCTTCGTCTGATTCACTTTAAGTTCTTGCATAGATTCTATCGCACCACGGTGTATTTTTATCGATTGGGACTGAGTCCCGAGGACTCCTGCAGGCGATGCTCGGCACCTGCCGTGCGGACTTCGCTCATCTGTCCTGGCTTTGCCCGAGAGTGCAGGGGTTTTGGATGGAGGTCTGCTCTACAGTAACTGAAATCACCGGCGCCGCCGTGGACCCGGACCCCCTACTTTGCCTCCTCCGATTTGTCAAACCGTGCCCAGACGCTTCTCGTCGGCTCATTGCTATGCTCCTGCTGCTGGCGAGGCGCAGAATTGCGATGTGCTGGGGCCGCCGTTCCCGCCCCTGTTGTCGCAGACTGGCTAGCAGATGCATCCCGTTGTCAAATGCTCCTTTCTGAATTCTGGGATCTGATGCCTGCTAAATCGCGCCCTGTTGACATTTGGGGTCCCTTGGTCGCCTATCTTCTTTCCCGTTCCTCCTCAAGTGGTGCTGTATCTCCTGCGCTCCCCGCCGGCCCTGGGTCCGCGGCGGCCGTGGATGTGGCTAATACTTGATCTCCCCTCCTGCTCCCGCCCTATGCCTGCGTTGCTTGAACTCCCCCCGCTGCTGTATCCCCCGCGCTCCCCACCGGCCCTGCTGCCTAGCTTCCACCTGTCCCTTGTCCGTCCATCACTGCACCTTTGATTGTGGAGTTTCCACCAGGCGTGCGATCCAGCCCTGTGAACTGGATAACCTGGGGACATAGCGGCGCCCTGTCACTGTTTGTTGTGAATGACTGCTGCCTGTCCACCACCCATTGTTATGAATCTGACTGTTATCAGAAGTGATCTAACACCCTGCGTGGTGTCATGTTACGGAGCAAATATTCTTGCCATGTATTCTTGTACTGCGACTTTGTTCAGAAAATGACAAATAAAGTTTAAAAAAAAAAAAGTTTGGTACCAAACTTCTCAGCACATTAAACCTGCACTGATGCCAGTGTGGGATTTAATGTCAAATGCACCAGAGGGCATCTTAGAGATGCCCCCTGAAAACCTAACCTACAATCTATGTCTGGGCTGAGTGGCTGCAGAGGCTGCCACACAGCAGACATGTTGCTGGACCCCTGGGTGGAGAGCCCCCCCGCTCTTCTGGGCCTGCAACAATGCACATCCTGGGCGAGGTGCTAGGTCTCCTCCCCCAGGATGGGCAGAGGGGAAGCTTCAAAGGCATACCGCCTCTGTGAGCTTCTCCAGACCATTTGCTATACCCAGCAACTGGCCCCCACCAGTTCTGACCCCCACTCCGGCGGGAAGACTGGCGGGAAAAACTACGTCAGGAAGGGGGGGTGCCAGCCTATGCTTTAAGGATGGTGTAGTATGTGATGACACAGGTCATCAAAGGGGGGGGACTGAGAGAGTGCCATGTTATTTTGAAAAATTTGTAGGGGTGCATTATAATCCCGAGTGTCAGCACCCACATATTTAGAGTGGTTTACTAATGTAGTTTAGAAATGTAGCATTAGGTTGGGAATCAGTGCAATATATGTAGAAGTGTGTTTATTAATCATAGATTAATGTAGTGCTTTAATCAAAATGTATTTGCATAACGTAGAATTGTAATCATATGTGAAATGTCGCATTAGCAATGATGTGCCTTATTGAAATATACATGTGCTTATAAATGAGTGGATTAACATAGGGTTTTAATATGAAGATAAATTGCTTGTATTGAAAATAGAATTAATGCATTAAAGTGATGAAATGTACGGTCATGTCATGTTAGAAATGCATTTAAACATGCAAGGGCCTGCAAATGTTGAAGCCAGTAGAGGAGTAACTGTAATTTCTTTGGTTAGCCTTAGTCGAAAAGAAATGATTTCTCTTTTCTGGGAAAGGCCGTCCTCAGCTAATATTAAATTGTAACTTCGAATGTTTGCAAAGATGCTCTCGAGTATTCTAGCTGCAGGTGCAAGGCCACAGGGCTCGTTAGGTAGAAGAGTCCATTGTTTAGAAGTTGGGATAGTAGGCGAGAGAGCAGAGGAGCTGCCAAGGAATTTGGGAGTGCAACATTCAGCGGAGAAGGTGCCTGGGACCCAAGGACACACCAACGGACGCTTGATGGAGAGGTGCCATATTGGAAAAATCTGAAGATTCGTACCTGCCAGAGGGGCGTATTTCTGGGCGTGTCGACTGTTTTGGGATTTTGTATTAGGGACAGCACCCGAGGGTGGAGGGTCAGTCCGGAGCAGAGAGCAGACTAGGAGTTAGAAAGTGGGCTTGGGGAAGGCAAGATGTAGGTATTTTGTGAACATAAAGCAGAGTAAGGTGTAGGAAGGAGCATCTTAGAACGAGCTCGGTAGCTGAGGCTACTTGTGGGAAAGTGAGTGTATTTCTTAGGAAGTCTCCACTGCTGACACCTTTATTCTTGCTGGGTAAATTGTTAAGTAGGTATGTCACTTTAGAGCTAGAGTAGGGACAGTCTAACAAAATTATTTTCCTTTCTGTAAATGCAGTCCCGACTTTCAGTAGGGACCATTGTAGCATGTCTAATGCTGCTTGAATTGACTTTGATCTTCATTCTGACTCGTCTGAGAATTTTGCGTAGGATTATGTTTGTATTAGTGCCAGTCTATTTCTTGAATCTTTTGCTAAGATGTCTGTATGTTAAATTATTTTTGGCTCTGTAATAAATTTGCAAAATCTTAGTTCGTAGTCAGTTGTTCTTTGGAGTCTAATTCGGATTTGTGTTGCAAAGTTGTTTAAAGTTATGATTGTAAAAATCTTTCCTCTACGCTTCTAAGACAGGGAAAAAGGTCCAGTAAACCAGACCTGGGATTCTAGAGATTGGTAAGAAAAATCTAGATGAGAATCCCAGCTTTACCCCTGTGAAGGGAGATTAGACTAAGTAAATGCTATTTTAATAACACAAACCAAGGCAGGTGGAGTGCTGTACAGGGTCAAAGTTAGGAGTACAGTCAGCGAGTGATGGGAGATGTACCTGGGTTCTTTGAGATGTGTAATATTACTACATTGTGCATTCTTTAGAAAGGTGAATCTACAACTCTTTCCTAAATTGGAGCAGTGTTGAGGCAGTCATGATGGCTACAGGGATGTTTATCCAGATCCTTGATGCATAAAGTCAATTTGCCTGTTTTATCAGTTTTTAAAGTTTTTGATCACCAGTCTGGTCCACACCCGTTTAGCTTAACTACGTGTGTTTAAACACATGGTCCTAAAGACCATCTCATTGCTTAAATAGGTTTAATTTCTGGTATTTGTTTCCCTCATTGCTTGATTTTGCTCGCGAGGAAGTGTCACTGATAGTAGTTGAAATGTCACACATAATTAATTGTTCATGTCACTCATAATTACACTGAAATTATGAGAATGTCACACATAGCAATCTGGAACCTTGGCAGCTATGCAGAGCCTGCCCTCATCCGTACACTAGCTCAGCAAATTGTGAACCCCTTCAGCCACTCGAGACATTCTTACTGCTCTCACTCACCCGTTCAAGTATTTACTCATTAATTTCACCCTTGACTCATTCTTGCTTTCATCCAAGAAACCAAAGGTGCACTTTCACTTATATAAAAAGCCAGATAGTTTGGCTTTCTCGTGGATTGTTAAGTACACGTTGAACAAAAATACCGCGCCAGTAATAGTAGTGATAATAGCAGTTCCACGAAAGTCGATTTGATCATATATGCATGCATTGCAAAAAAAATGCAGGACTTTTGCTGCGTCATTCCAAATATGATCCGTTTCAAAGAATATGAATGGACGTTGCATGCCTTTCCCCCCACAAACTCGCCGCCGTCACATTAATTTTGAAAACGTGACAGTCACACTGTCATGCAAGCTTCCGTCTCGTCGCAATACAATTTTTTTTTCTACAAGGCGGGGTACAAGTATTGCTCGGCGTGACGCAGCCCGAAATATACAGATCACTGTCTGCAAGCAACTAAGGTCTGCGGCTCCTCCTCCTCTCCCGCTATTGGCTAACTCATTTCCCGCTCGGCTCTGGGACCGCCATTTTAAAATTAAAAAAATATACATACGCTTGGCTGCTAAGCTGCCGTTTGTCGTGCCAGAAAAGGCTCAGAGGATTACAAGTCAGAGCTCCTGTCACCAACGTGAGACCAGCCAGAAAAGGTAAGCGACTAATGACGATTTCTGTGGTGGAAATCGCCTCCTGGCCTGAAGAGCTGCGGGTTTGGGTCTCCTGGCTTTCACCCCAGGACAGCGCCATTGCGTCTCTGCTGCCCGTCCCTCTCTCTCAGAGCTCTGTCAGCGCGAGGCCGCTTACGAAAACCAAAACAGATCGCGCGCTCTAGGTTGAGTTATGCAATTTTCCCGCGCGTTGGTCGCGTAAGCGTCAGACCCATTGCCTAGTCTACGAAGCTCGTTCTGGCGTAGCCACGGAGGGGTAGCGTTCTGTGACAATGTGTGTACTTTACATCCGCGCTGCTCGTTCATCGGACATACTAGACGCACTGACACTTATTTCTTCCTAAATCTGTGTTGATTTGGGCCAGTGTGATCGTAAAATACATTTGTGAAGAAACCGAAGTCAAGTCTTTAAAGATACACGAGCAGCAAAAGCAGAGGGTTGATCGAAGTAATTTACTGCATGGATCCGCAGGATACGAGCATAGTACAACTGTATCAAGGTTCAAACATGCTCTTGGAGGGCGGAGGCCTTTGTTAATCGCATGCCATAAGAAGCGGTTGAAGAAGTCATCTGGGGTGGGTCGGTAAGGTACTGACGTGAGCGAGCTTTCTACCTAACAAAGCGGGACGGTAAAGGCTGTTAAAACAAGGTTAGTCCATTTAGAACTTGTGCTTACTTTATTTCCTTTGAAATTGTCACAAGAAGGGAACGAATCATTGAGCGAAAAATGTGCTATCATTTCAAATCTAAGGGATGCAGAGTATGTGGCACATGCATGAGATAGAAAAAAAATCTTTGTTGCGATAAAGGCTGAGAATTTGTGTTTTTGGTCGGGGGGGGAGCGGAGGCCGACAGCAGCACGATTTTAGTTCCGTGGCGCAATTTTCTGAACACCGACAAAATACGCTGCTCCCCTGCCGATATTGTTTCACTTTCCCGAATGTCCCCAGAGCAGCGTTAACTCTGTACAGCATAGTAATTGCCTGTCCCGAAAGGCACATGTTCGTGTTGCTTTCGCAGGCATTTCCTTTGAGGTTTGAGTGAGAGTTTTCGGTATCGGCCACCCCAACGTATTTTTTTTTTTGCATTCGTCTCAAGTGCTTGTCGCTTGATAATTGCTCATTCTACCCCTGCGTACAGTGTGATCGGCGGCCCTTCCGGCAAGCATTTATAATACCATCCGATTTTCTGTACTGTTTCAGAGCAAAGTGACGTTTTTCTTTTTAAGGTTTACGTCGAGCGCTAAACCTGTTAATAAAGTTGGAGCGCAAGGAGTTGAAGTCGAGCGCCGAACAGGTTAACAAAGCTGGAGCGCATACAAATTACAGCATACGCTGGGCGCGTTCCAGAGTGACGTGTGACGCTGTAGACGTACTGCGCGTGTGTCAGCAGCGCGATGGAACACAATTGCCCAGCTTACTTCACGAGCGTAGAATGCTCTGCGCTTTTGAAAATAACGGTATGAAGCAGGCCGCGTTCAAAGATGGTTTTCAGGTAATGAATTCTAAACAATAACTCACGGCTTTTTTTTTAGAAGGTCTCACGATTTGAGAACGCAACTTCCAAGGATCAAAATCCGATATTGTTAGAATTGTTGGAGCTAGTGACCTTAAAGTCCATGGTCGAACTGCTCATGTCGGTGGGTTTGATTCCTATCAGCTTCCGATCGTCGCCAATAAATGTTGTATGGTTGTAGATCAAATAAGATAGAAATCCGGATATAAAGGTTGACATAGGTGGTTTATTCAAGTTGAGTAAATCAACCCACGACCAGTAAAGTTGAACACCAGGTTTGCAATGGTCAAGACAACAATCATAGCATTCTAAGAACATGGAATAAGAACTTACGTTGGACATTCCTTAAAGAGCTAGTGTAACAATTATGAAGTACATACTACAGTGCGCCTAATAACTACTGTTGCTATGTCCGCAGTGGCAGATTACATTCAATGTTATAGGAGCCATCATCGCACAATCCACGCCAAGTTTCAAGTTGTGACGGTTACTATACGTTTACACAGCTCGAAATCACCTATGCGGTAGTGACGGAGACTTTGTATTTACACGTTGAGGGACAGGGCTCGAAAGTCTCCCAAAAGGAATTCCGCCAGATTCCAATGATTAAAGAAGTTGTTGAAGCGCAGTAAATACGTTTTAAAGTTTACAAATTGTAGCGTCCTCACCAGTACTGGACCCTCTCCAATGACTACGCCACACACGGAGAGTTATTCACGTCCTTATTCTTAAGCGTGTAACGCAAGACCCCAACTTGCTAAACCTGCATTCATCTTATTACCTACAGCGCTTACATCACAGGTCTACGGAGTCCACCCCCAACCCAAAGTTCAATCATTCTTTATTTACACGGCGCTACACCTCCCCCCTTTGTTAAAGTTACAACTTTTTTTAATTTTTTTTTACAATAAATGAATAATTACATATGCACTCATCTCTTCAATGAGCCTTAGTGGCGCTTGGATCGCCAGTCCTGAGCGTGTCATTGGGAGCTGGCAGTCAAAGTGTAGGTGATTTGCATAGGTGAGGTGGAAACGCCGGCAGTTGCAAAATTATAAACAGTCCGTCTAGGTCCAGTCTCTACCGTGACCTTGATGTCTGGTGAGTGATGAGCCTCATGTCTGAAGTGAGAAGAATCTCTAGTAAGGGACTCCCCAAGATGCTGGACAGTGACTGTGTCCTTTTGGTGGATGTTTGCTCTGCCTCAAAGTTAGCATCTGATTTTTGTTTTCTAGATTGTTGAACTATCACTTGAAAGTGGCATCTTTCACATAAGGTCGCTTTTCAGCATAGATTTACATTTTTTGTTTGCAACCAGAATCTTCTGTACAAATGTCTTTCTCAGTCTTTGATCCAAGGTTGGTCCACGGAGGTAATTAGGTCATCATGATTTTCCCAAACATTAAGGTTGCATGGCTTTCCCCTGTAGTAGAGTGAGTGGTCTGTCTGTAAGCTCGAAGAGTATTACTCAAAACCTTGAGATGTAGCTTCTGTAATGCAGCATGCTTCACAGTTCTCTTTAGAGTACTCCTGAATCGTTCTACAATGCCATTGGCCTGGTGCCAAAGAGGAAGTGCCTTATCCAATTCTTTACATTCAGTGTCTGAACTCTCTGCTACTGAAAGGCAGGCTGTTGTCTGATTTCAAGATGAGGTAGAGGTGTGGCACAGCAGCCAGAGCGGCTGCCTTCGGAGTGCAATGCTCACTCTTCGATACATGGCACTGATGGCAGCTCTGCGTCATGTGACTCTTGACAATAGCTCACTTTATCTCCCCTGAGGACCCCAGTGTCTTGAAACCTTGTGGGGTGATATGTTTGCGCTTTAAGAGCAGGGGGACACCCCATGCCGCAAAGCCATCAAATCCATCAATAACATTTTCATGAGTAATGGATGAAGGATCTACCAATTGAAAGCAGTCCTAGTCATTAACAATGATAGTTGGCTGATGTCCATTCTCAATAGGACCGAATAAATCAACAGCTATTCTCTTCCAAGCATGTTTAGGCAATTCTGACACGCTTAAAGGGTGCTGAGTTGTGTGGGCTGAGACGTCACCTTTTACTCTCTTTTAACCCTTTCATTGAGATAAGGAAATCAGACTTGTCTTGAAGCACTCTGTTTGTGGCAGCTATTCCTCAGTGTCCCTCATGGACCACTTCAATTACTTGTTGTCGTAGACTCCAGAATGACCATTTGTGTATCTCGCAAAATTAGGCCTTCCTGAGATGCAGCCAGTTCATTTGACATTTCTGAACTTTATGTGCTCACTGCCACTGTGACCGTGCTAGTTCCAAGATTGTTGAGTAATAATGTCCTTCAGTTACAGCATATCCCTATCTTGTCTCATGGCAGTGACAATTCCTTCTAATGACATGGCAGCCTGTGTGCTCAATTTTACAAAAAAATGTACGTAGGCCTCAGCCGTCTTAGATGGGGTAGCAGGGCAGTTTAATGGTAAAATCCAGTAGGATTTTGATAATTCTCTGGATAGTGAACAATCGTGTAATTGTATTCTTGTAATCTCAGACCCCAGTGTTCAGTACAAAGAGGAATCTTGACTTTTGGATTGCAACATGTCTGTAGTGCTTGATGATTGTCACTACTGCAAAAGAAAGGTTTTCAGTATAAGAACACATGGAAATATTCACAAGCCCACCCCACTGCCAAGCTTTCTTTCTCAGGTTGTGAATAAGCACGTTCAGTTTGTGACAAGCTTTTACTGGTGTAAGCCATGCTATTCCTTTGAGCATTTGGCTATCTATTGTGCTGTGCAAGGATTATGCGTGACCTAACGGGGCTAGCATCGACTACAACCTCTGTATGGAGTTTGGGATCCAAGTAGGCCATTGAGTGGCATTCTCAATGGCTTGCTTGATTCTCTTCAAACTTTCCTCACACTTGCATGACCATTGAAGTGCAACATTCTTTTTCATCAGTTCTTGTATCAGTGCACCGAACATGGCAGATATGTATTTAGAACAGTAACTTGCCATTCCAAGGAATGAGCGTAACCTGGAAATGACCTGTAGGGGATTAGTAGTAAATAGTGCTTGCACTTTAGCTGGGTGAGGTGTCATAACCCAATCAGAAAAGATATGGCTAGAGAATTTCAGTTATTGTCTTATGGAATTGACATTTGTCAGCATTCAAAGCAAACCAGCATCACTTCGACATACTTGCATAAGAGCTTTGTCATGCTCTTTTGAATAGCTCTGAAGACTAACATCTCATCACTATAGTTGAAGGTGTTTACAACAGGCTGTATGATATGCCGACTGACGTCTTGGAAAAGTTCAGCAGCAGAGGATAAACCAAAACTGTTGCTTATATCTAAACCGACCAATGTATGTTTAGAGAAGGTTGCGATGTACCTGCAATTCTCTCCAAGTTCTAACTGGTAATATCATTTGAGATGAGAGAGAGCGAATAACTCCACTATTAAATTGATCATATCGGCCATGTGCGGGCCTATGTCCTTCTGTCTCGATTGCCTTGTTTGCCCAACGCATGTCAACACATTTGTACAGCTCCTTCACGTCTCTTTTAGGCACCACTACAAAGGGGAAAACCCATGGCGCTGGACCAGTGGGGTGCTCCATGATATCGTCTCTGCAACAAATTAAGTTCTTACACCAGCTTCTTGTAAGTGAAATGCAATTTGTCTAGGACTTTGGGCTACAGGATGAACATACTAATTTACATTTAACTGTACTTTCATACTCTGGAGCTCAAATGATTGCAGTTTTAAGAAAGTAGTTACCACCATTGGTGGACAGCAGTGGTCTCTAACGCTTCTTGATGAACTAGCTTATACAAACCATCTCTAGAGCCTTTTGACGTGCTGGCTTCATGGTCCACCTTGACAGGTGGTGCTTTGGTCACACCCTTGCTCTCCATTGGAGTTCTTTATTTTAATGGAGATCTGTAGAGTTCTTCGGAGCCCCCACTAGGCAGCTTTGGTGGCGAGTTGCTTCTGTTTATGGACATTTCTGCAACCAAAACCACAGCCCTCCCTCTAGGGTCACTTCACAGCAGGCAGTGGTATGATGACTCTTTATTTGTCTCGATAAGTAGACCAGGCTTTTTGTGTTGGAATGATTTGATGAGCTGATAACATTATGATGTTCAATTGACTTTTCTCTTTAATGTCTCGTAAGTACCTGGTTGATTTCTGCTTCATAGCACATCAGGTTACAGCTTAACTTGCTTTGGGTTATCACAATACGCTGATCTTCAAAATCTGATTGCACCCTCGTTTAGTGTTGTCACTCCGTATGACATATAGCATTAATTTGCGTAGTAGCCCAGTTTCTCTGTGGTATTTTAATTTGAATCTCGGCCACCATGGTGTACATTTTCAATAGTGCTTTCTTTATCTTTGAAAGCTTTACACAACCTGGCATTGGGTTGTGACTCCACAGGTGCCAGCGCTGAGTTTTCACTTGGTCTGCGGCGCATGTGGCACGCACATGCAGTTTGCTGGGCTAGTGCAAACTCCCTGGGAGGGTACTACTGATCTACAGGTTACTTAACCCCTTTTCATCGCTTGTTGTAGTGTCCTACCCAGCCCTGGACATTCGCCAATGACATTACCACACACAGAGTAATTGTACAAGTCTTTATTCTTAAGCATGTGGGTAAGAACCTAATGTTCTAAACCTGCATCTTCATTACCTTCTACCGCTTGCGTCGTAGGTCTATGGAGTCAATCGGGAACCAAAAAGGTTTTCATTCTTTGTTCACCACACTACACACACCGCATGCACTCAGTTTAACCATCCCACCTTCCAAGCATCAGGTTCACCGAACCTTACGCAACAAAGGACAGTTTTAAAAAAAAAAAACTTTATTTTGCATTTAGGTATAAGTAAAGCAGTACACTAGGGCAATTTGAATCATTTGGCAAGTACAAGTAGATAGAATACACACTGTCAAGGGCTCACTGAATACACACTGTCAAGGGCTCACTGAATACAGAGTCAAGGGCTCACTCAATACACACTGTCCAGGGCTCACTCAGTGCTACACAATAGTCACACGTTGCATAAAGCAAGTCTCTCGACTTCCAACATATTTCTCACTGTCAAGGGCTCACTGAATACACAGTCAAGGGCTCACTCAATAATCACTGTCAAGGGCTCACTCAGTGCTACACAATAGTCACACGTTGCATAAAGCAAGTCTCTCGACTTCCAACATATTTCTCATTACAAAAGTTCAGAGCTCCAATTCGCATAAGCTATATTCATAATCAAGGCATGTAACTACATCAACCGTGCGAAGTATCAGAAAATGGGAAATGGGTTTAGTATCCTATGTAGTGGACTATTAACATGCACCTGTAGTCTGCCTAACCCACCCCGATAGGACTATGCCCTGTTCTTTTTGTGTGTTGGGGGGGGGGGGGGGGGGGGGGATCTTGCCGCTGTGTCTCCAGATATCTTTAGGCCTGGAGGTGGGAGGGACCGTTGTTGCGTATAGGTCTGTGGAACAGGACGCCATGCTCTCTAGCCATCCCTTCACAGAGGGCACTGTCTTGTCACCCCAATGAATGGATACATCTCTTTTGGCCACGAAATAAGCTAATGGCCACAAATCTGTGAGTCGCCCATGGGAACTGCGCTACATATCCCAACAGGACAATTTCTGGCAAAGGAATCGACGGAATCCGAACAATGCCACTCACTATCTTATGTATTTCTACCCAATATGAGTGTATGCGCGGTCAGGTCCAGGAGAGGTGGGCGAAGTCTGCCTGCGGGGCGTTGCATCTTGCACAATGGTGTGGTCTGGCAGGGTCTATCCTGTGGAGTCTGGAGGGGGTAATGTATATTCTATGTAGAAACTTGAAGTGAATTAATTTGTGGCGGCTATTAAGGGAAACCTTTTTCGTAACTGCACAGCAGACAGCCCACTGCTCGTCTGTTAACCATCTACCTAAGTCGGTCTCCCAGGCAGTGCGTATTTTGTCATTGTTGATCGGTATGATGGCAGCGCATGCCTTATAGAGCTGGGACACTAGATGTACCCCTCTTTCGCTGCCTATCACTGTCGTGAGTGGGGGAAAGGGAGGTGGTTCCAGAGGGTAGTCTGGCAAAGCAGCTCGCAGGGCTGAACAAATCCGTAGGAGGACGAATCTGTCCATGAAAGTGGCGCCAGGGAACAAGGACTCGCTATCGGGATTAAAAAAAGGCCATCTGGAAATAAATCTCCTAGTTTAGTAATATCAAATTTAGTGCATATCTTCTGTAGGAGCTTTTCGCTAGTTATAGGTATACATTTAGGGTTCGGGAGTGGGAGATCAGAAGAATATAGCAGTGGCGTGTGTGTAATGCAATGCAGCTTCTCCCATGCCCAACTCTAGTGGTAGATGCGGGTTGTATATCTTTGGGGAAGCTATCCGTTAATATCGCTGCTAAAGTGTCCGGGAGGACTAGGTCAGACTCTGGCCAGAGGAACGGAATTCTAGCGTCTGGGTGATAGCATGTCTGTTCCTAACTGCACTGTGCTGCTAAATAGTACAGTTGCAAATCAGGGACCCCGAATCCACCTCTATCGCATGGGAGCGTCATAACCCGCCAGTCTACCCTGGCGTTTCTGCCACCCCATAGTAATCTGATTTAGTGTGATCAGAGGGTCAAAAAGAATTTATTAAGGAGAGGCATCGGGGTGTTTTGAAATAAATATAAAAATTTGGGAAGCACGACCATCTTAATGAGGGACACTCGCCCAGCCATGGATAGTGGGAGCTTGAGCCATTTTTGGGTTTCGCCTGCCGAAGGCTGCTGCGCAGCCTTTCAGCGCAGGTGAAATCCTATGTTGACAATAAGCACTTCGGGAACGTCCCCCGGCTCTCATTGGCTAGCCATTGAGTGCCGGATCTGTCCGTCAAGGCCGGACCAGATTCGGGGGCGTTCCCGTGATTTTTTCCCAGGGCGGAGTTACGTTTTTTCCGTTCCCTCCCCTTTCACTGTAAGTGAATTCAGATGCGCTGTCCATTCCCGCCCCCTCCGTGTGCCTTTCCGCCCCCCCTCGCTGTCCTGTGCACGTTTCCCGCCGTCCGTGTCTTCTCCCGCCCCCTCCCGCCGTCCTTGTCTTCTCCCGCCCCCCTCCCGCCGTCCGTGTCCTCTCCCGCCCCCCTCCCGCCGTTCGTGTCCTCTCCCGCCCCCTGTGTCCTCGTAGGTGCTTGTTTTAGGTGAAAAGGGCACACACGGTTGTGAATTCCAGATTTCCGCTGACACAGGTTGCACAGCGGCCTCCCTATTACTCAGCTTCATCTGTATAGTGTTTGGAGCAGAGGTGGGCGACAGTCTTCTTGGGTACATAAAAGCATTGCTATCCAGATAGTCCCCTGAGCTGTCTGGCAATGGATCAGTGTTACTCCTTTTTGCTGCGAAGTGCAATCTTAACCTCCTTGCCATTTCGTCTTCCCGAGCATGCTACTGAGCGAAATCCACAAATGTGTCTGCAAAATAGCAAAAGGCAGCTGCACCGAATACACCACTGGCATCGGGATGATTGTAAGCAGCTTGAAAGAGCTCCCAAAGCTGGGGTATGTGCCTCGGATACAGTTGAGGAAGGTCGTCGCCAAACGATGCTCAAAATTCATACGAAATAGATAAAAGCCGCCTCGAGGATGCAGTTTGGAAAACGTCTTCTACTTCTCCCAGTCAAAACCCTCCACTTACCCAGCACTCGATCTAGCTGCAGGACACTAAAACACTGCCAACTGTGCTCCAATCAGTCCTCGTCCAGTTTGCATCAAAGAATCCCAGCAGCAACAACAGTCCTCCAGCCTTTCAAAGTTATAGAACGTTCTTGCTGCAGGCACACGGGCTTAGCCGTCCGCCACTTGAATCAACATGTCGAAACTCTGCAGCACTCCACGGCCGCTAATATTTTTACCCGTGGGTGTAGAATTACAGGAAGTCAGTAGGAATGAAGTCCCACATAATTGAGTATCAAAGTTGGGATTGAATTTCCAAATACTATCCATACTTGGAAACGAGCTAAGTTGAAGTTTTCCGGGAAGCTACCAGTGCTTATTATAATTTCAAATTGTCAAAGCTCACAAAAAAATAATCAAAAGCAGTATCTCTTAATAATACACTCTTGGAAACCACAACGCTGATTTCAGCACTATATTTTCAGTTCCAGCTGACTCTAGAACTAAATGTGCAAACCCTACATCTTGCAGTAACAAACTAAATATGCATTCAAATCCAATTTTCCGATGAGAGCGAGGGAACACACAGAGAAAGCATGCAGTGCGTAAAGTTTTAAATAACATCGACAGACTGCAATATGGAACAATCCTATATAACTTGGATATATGATATTGTGAGCTGCTTAGTACTGCAAACGACAGAATCACAAATGGAAACGCTCAAAATATCGTGCGAGAGTTACATTCCGTTTCTGGGGACACCAATAACTATACAGCCTGCTTTTTTATAGAAGGAATTCACGAGGCAGCAATTCAAAAAAAAAAATTTCAATACACTGCACAACATGGCCCTGTCTGCAGATTCTGTTTTGGATCTGGACTATTCCTGTCCCAACGACTGTACAAATATGTATTCTTCACAAACTAAGCAGCAAATGGCTTGCTACTCACATGCACAACCACGTGTAAAGGAAACGTGTGATACTGTAAATTACAACTCAGATGTTTTATTTTACTTTCACTTCATACACAATCCTCTTCCCCAGACAACGCATGTGGACTGCGATAGGGTCCCAAAAGTTACAGGCTGCAAATAAAGAAATAATAGCATCCAATTCTGAAAATGCCACCACAGATATCCAGAAATGAAAATGTATTTCAGATGTATGCAAAGCACAGCTTTATTGACTTATGTATGCAGTGCACCTAAAGTATCACTAAAGCCGGACCAAATTACAATATGCATAGGCTAAAGTATATTGAGGCTGTGAACTAATTTAAACTTTTACACAGTAGACAAACTGAGCTAGTACCTACTGGTAATGTAGTTGCTGCTCTCAAAGCGTGTGTGTGTGTGTGTGTGTGTATATATATATATATATATATATATATATATATATATATATATATATATATATATATATATATATATATATATATATTTTTTTATCAGCACAGCAAATTTACATGCCCACTTACATTATTATATTAAGGAGGTGTAAAGGCAACCGCGCGCCATCAAGCGTGAGCTAGTAAAGCAGATCACGCCACATTCTATATCGTTCCATGAACTAGCTAATTTGATGTGTAAAAACAACAAGCACTGGCAAAGCCAATAGGTAACACCTATGCGAAATCAATTTGGTCTCTCAAGTTTTTTACATGCCGCACAGCAACATGTGGAAAATCTATAAACGATCAATCACAAATCTGTAACCAAAACGAAAAGTAAATGGACAATACTAAACAAAACTAGAAAATCAAAACTATCTTGGAGGGAGGGTACGGGGGGGCTTTTTGCTGGTCTACTCACAACTAACCTGTCCTGCAATTCTTTATTCCAAGGTAGGTGCCCACTGCCTTCAACCAGGTCGATGAAAGTGTTATATATGACAAATAGCGTTTATGTCAACAAATGCCCAAGCGCTTTGGGGCTATTTAAAGTCTTTACTAGTTTTGCAGTTTTCTGGTCCAAACATGCTGGAACATGTAGTTTCACTATACCCACTGTTTGAGCCAGAAGCCCAAAAATACTCTTCAAAAGCCCAGACAGGCTGAGTGAGTGGACCATGTCCAAAAAGACTGACACTCCAGTAGGGTAGTGTAGTGCTTTCAGCAAGCGTTGCCTTAATGTGCCACCCCAGCACGATTTAACCCCCTCAGCTGTCAATTGGGCATCTGTCACGTGACACCTGCAGACCAGACTCTGAATTTCTTCAGTGAAATCCAGTAGGGTACAATAGGTCTTACATTTGCAAGAGATTAAGCTGTTGGCAATGTAAATGACAATGCCATTTATTTATCTGTTTTCAAAACCAACACATAAATAAAAATATTGTCATTTACAATGCCAATAGCTCTAACTGGCAAAGGCGAAACCGTTGCATTGTAAATGCTTGTTCTATTTGGGTCTCTAATTTGGAAATAGCTGTCCCGTAATTACGGCAGATGATCTGCTCAGTTTCTAGGTGAATATGGATGCCCAGGTATTTGACCGAGTCTGTATTCCATTCCAGGGGGAATTCCAAGTCCCACTTATTAGTGCCAGCTGTGAGTGAAAAAATTACAGATTAGTGCCAGTTGATTCCCAGCCCGGAATGTCAGCCAAATCGCAGAATTTCCCGGATAAGGGGATCCAAATTAGTTTGGGGGTTGCGAAGATACAGAATAGTGTCATCTGCATATGACACTAACAATGGGCCGGTGTTGAACTGTAAGCCCCTGTGTAGGTGTTTTTCTTGGAAGTGCTGCATTGGGGGTCCATGGCTAAAATGAACAGGGGTGATAACGGGCAGCCCTGTCTCATGCCACATGTGTGTGAAGGGAGCGATAAGGTATCATTAAGTTCAAGTCGGGCCAGCGGTTGACTATATGGCATGGCGGTCGTGGCAATGAAACCAAACTGCATCCCCCATACGCTGTATGGTGGATAAAATAAATAAAAGGCCATTCAAGGGAGTCAAATGCTTTTTCTGTATCTAATAGGATTGCCGCAGCGGGGGTTTCCTGGTTAATTCTATGTAAAGTGTTAAGTAATGTGCATAGATTGAAGGCTGTGGAGCGATGGGATATGAAACAAGACTGGGCCGGGGAGATGATAGATTCCATTAAGAGAGAAAGGTGACTTGCTAGAGCCTTTGCCAAAATTTTGTAGTCTAGGTTTAAAAGTGATAACGGTCGATGGGAACTGCGCAGCAGGGGGTCCTTTCCGGGTTTGGGGAGAAGAATGATGACTGCCTCACGCAGAGTGGGGGGTAGGATCTGTGTCTCCAGGGCCTCTGCATATACTTTGAGGAGACAGGGAGTCAATAAATCTTTATAGGCCTTCTAAAAATCCGCTGTGAAACGGTCTAGCCGCGGAGATGGCCTCATCAATGCTCTCCTCAGATATAGGCTTAGCAAGTAAATCCTGCATGAACTTTTCAAGATACACTAAAGCGACCTCAGATAAATAACTCTCCTGTTCCGCCATACCCAATCTAGTAGTGTACAATGTTTTAGGCTAGGACACAAATTCCCCCTGAATGTCCAATGCTGATGTACTCACTCAGCAAAAGGTTTCACACACTCAAGGACTGAACTCCAGGCCAATTGTTTGTATATCCAAAGAGAGAGTTTTATTTTAAGAACCAACAGTTATAAAAATATACTTTTCTCGAGATGAGTCTTTTCATGTAATCACTTTGCAAGGAAGCAATAGAGGTTGTGCACACAATAGTTACAGTATAAGCAGTACGCAACGCAGTTCTAAACCACACTCTAACATTGAACTCAATGGGTTTTCATAGATAAGGACAGTTGATTACTTTACGGATTACTTTGGTAGTCCCAGGACTAGATCTAAGATTCAGTCCTGGGGTCTAAGATGAAACCAGATTAGCAAAATCGTTTGTTACTGTGCAGAATTTTCATGAACATAAAGCTGCTTTAAAAGTTCACACGTAGAAACTTTTCAAGGTAAATCTGACAAAGTTATTCAATGGGAGGAAATTCAGGTTGCAGGTAAAGTACGATTGCGTTACTTTTGTAACCCAGCACTAGTCTACTAGGGCCAGCACCGGGGGCTTAGCTCAAAACAGGTAGGTAATTGCGTTTGTCTTTCGTACAGTTTTTAAAGAATATTTGCAGTTTTCAAAAGTAGACACTTAAAAGAAATTTCATAGAAAAGCAGACAACGGGTTCCTATGGAGAAAATACAGGTTACTAGTAAACCCGCAAGGAATTACTTTTGTGGTTCAGTACTGGGCTGAAAGGTACAGTACTGGCTTCTCCCCTGGTCACAGGTGAGTTCTTTCGGATTCGGACTTTGGCTGATTTTTTTATAGGAATATTTTCAGTTTTCAAAACTTCACACTTAGAAAATTTTCGAGTCAAAATGGGTCAATGTTATCCAATGGCAGGTAAGTAAATTACCGGCCTCCAGGTAAGTACTTAGTTGGTGAAGGTAAGGTTCCGGTCACAGACTCGGGGTTCCCCCAGGGTCAGGTAGGTACAGTTAGTACACCCTCAGCGGCACAGGGGCGGCCGGGTGCAGAGGTAGTTAGGCCCAATGTTGGTCATTGAGAGGCAGGGTGCCTTCGGTTGGTGGCTGCTGGCTAGCAGGCCATGCGGCTGTGGAAGCTGGGCTCCTGGTCACTTGCTCAGGGCAAGGGGGGGGGGGGTGTAGATTAGGGCAAAGAGGTCACAGCCAGCGGCACTCGGGCGGCTGGGTGCAGGGTGCTTTTGAGCAGTCAGGCGCCCAATGTTATCCAATGAGGATCTTGAAAAGGGAACAAAGGCTGCAGGCTCAGGGACGGAGACTCTCCAGGGGCAACCAGCACTTGGAGAGGTAAGTTGGGATCTTGGAGGACAGGTAGGTACCCCAAAGGGAGGCACAGGGGGCTGGAGGGCGCCGGGTGCAGGGGTGTCTTTGGGTGTCGGAAAAGCTTACCCTCGGCTGGTTGCGGTTGGGGGCCCTGGTTCTGAGTCTGGAGGCATCGGCTGGTTTGTCGCGGAGGGTCTTTGGGCACTGGACATCGGGTCCCAGTCGCTGGGGGGATGTCCTCGTGGTCTTGGTTCGGGTTTGCCCGGCTGGTGCAGAGTGGGCTGGTCCGGAGCTTCCTGGCTGGCACCAGGTGGGTTGTTGCAGCAGAGCCTCTGCTGTAGGGAGTCCCAATCTTCAAGAGGGTCGAGGCAGGCAGGTTCTCTGGGTGTCCCAAGGTTGCTGTCCGCGGAGGTCGACTGGGTTAGGCAGCAGTAGGTTCCAGGATCAACAGGCCGGTAGGGCTGGGGCCAAGTCGGTTGTTGTCCTGTTAGCAGCTGCGCGGCGTGTCTTCTTGATCTTCTTTCTTCTTGTTGGTATCTAGATCTAAGGAAGGTTCAGAGGGCCTATAAATAACTAAATTTAGGGGCGTTACAGGTAGGACAAGGGCAGGGACCAATGGACCCCTGTCCTGGGGTGAGTGCACCCACTAGCCTGCTCCTCTCGTCTGGGAGGGGGGCAGGCACCTAGCTGGGATTAGGCAGGACTCCCCATCTACAAGATGGCCGGAGCCCGGGGTCGTGCTTCACCTCGCCTCCTCCACCTGAGGGGTGGAATTGGCACAGGTTGGCACACCCCCCTTCCTGATGTATTTTTTCCTGCCACAGTCTTCCCGCCAGAGTGGGGATAGGACTGGTGGGGGGCTGGTTGCTGGGTACAGCAAATGGTCTGGAGAAGCTCTCAGAGGCGGTATGCCTTTGAAGCTTCGCCCTGTCCATCCTGGGGGAGGAGACATAGCACCTCGCCCAGGATGTGCTTTGTTGCAGACCCAGGAGAGTGGGGGGGGGGGGGGGGGGGGGGGTGGGGGGTGGTTCTCCATTCAGGGGTCCAGCAACATGTCTGCTGTGTGGCAGCTTCTGCAGCCACTCAGCCCAGACGTGGATTGTAGGTTCGTGATTTTGGAGGGCATCTCTAAGATGCCCTCTTGTGCATTTTACATTGAATCCCTCACTGGCATCAGTGCGTGTTTAATGTGCTGAGAAGTTTGGTACCAGACTTGTCAGTCTTCAGTGAAGCCATTATTGTGCTGTGGAGTTCGTAAATGACAACCTCCCAGCACCGTATACTCTTAAATGGCAACACTGCACTTACAGTGCCCAGGAATGGCCCTGGGTACTGTAGGGGCACAGGGCTCATGCACCTGGGCCCTCACCTCTGGTATAGGGCACCCAGCAAGAGGGGTGACTGAAGTATGCCAGGGCAGTGGGTTCTGTTTGCATGGCACACGGGGATGTGTGCCATGTCAATTCTTGCTTTAGTTCTGTACTTGGGCACTCAGCCTGCAAAGGCAGTGTGTGGGTGCCAGGGTACAGGGCCCCTGAGGGTGGCACAATAAGTGCTGCAGCCCTCGGGTGTTTTCTGGTCACCATGCCCTGGGTACCTAGGGTACCATTTACTAGGGGCTGACAGGTGGCCAGAGATGCCAATTGGGTATTTTGTTTCAGCATAGCTTTTCTTTGTAGGGAAGGAACACCGGCCCTGGGTACCTCAGTCAAAGTACATAAGCAGTTCAGAATAACGTGGGGGCATACCAAGGCAAGAAATATGGCACTTTCTCACAAACACATAGTTTTTTTTTTTTTATTTCCCTCTACTGAAATAAACCTTTTGAGCAATAGAGTAAACTTTGCTCCATGTAGAATTAGAATCTAGCCCACATAGGGTACAAATGACCACTGACCTGCCTCTTAGTTCACTAATAAATGGCATTGTGTAGTGAAGTGGAGTGAAGTAGTGTGGCTCACTGGTTAGAGGCGGCAGACCCGAGAGCAGAGGACGGCCCGGGACCAGGGTTCGATTCCCGGCGCGGCAGGTTTCTGGACCAGGGTCAGCGGACTCGATAATTCTCTCGCCTCGGTGCCCACTCTGATCAGCGTTCACACTCGGCAACTCTGGGCATTAGCTTGCCTCATCTTCACTAACGGCCCCACCAGACCGCCGGGGATGCCTGGTCTCACCCTGGAGATACCCATTAAGGGACCATCTCTCAGGGAAGCCAGGAAGGGTTTCGCAGCGGTCGAAGCGCCTTGGGACCCTACGGGTAAGTAGTGCGCTATATAAATGCCTATACATTTACATACATTTACATTGTCATCAGGCCGAGGGCAGGAATGTTTCTCAGTTCATGTTCAAAAACTCACTTTTCATAAATATATCACAAAAGCATGATTTGGTAGTGCAATATCACTTAGACAGCACATTTTCCATTTAAATGGCTAGAAACTTTCCCACTAACATGCACTTTTACTAATAAAATATATAGTGTATAAAATCTGGAAATTGGGATTCATCAAAATGTTTATCATTTGCATATTACCAAGTAAAGTGCTTAAATATGTTTTCATCCTATTATATACTTTTTTGCACAGTGCCTGATTTTAAGTCGTACTGCCTAGCAAGCCGTTTACAATGGCTTGTGAACTGGCCAACGAGCCACAACCTAAATGAAATTGCCTATATGCCTTGCATGCTAGCTCAGGGCACAGTACATATATTGCTCTACCCCCATGCTGGATCCCAGCTACAGCCCCAATACTGATGAAGGTCGCCCTCACACACTGCAAATCGGCTCTCAAATACACTGCTCAGGCTGTTCCCTATGCCCCTAATATACCTATCCTAGGCCTCTACTCAAACTGGTGCATTGACGCAAAGACTGCTACACTCCTGGGTGACAATAGGTGCACTGTTTGGGTATGATATACTTATTAACGCATCTGTAAATGAGAGATCAGAGAACCTAAGCAAAGACAAGGGCTTCCGCTAAATGTGCGAAAAAACGCCCCGAATGTAAGAAGAGAAAATTATCTTGGGTCGGTGACTCTTCCCAAAAATATGTTGAAAATGTAGGGGTTTTCAGCTCAATTTGAGGTTTGCAGGGGATTCTTGGTAGGAAAACGGGGGACCCATGGAAGCCATACCTCTCTGGACTCCCCGGGGTGTTGAGTTTTCAGAACTGTGTGGGTTTACCTAGATGGCTGCCGAGCCCGGGAACAAAAACCCAGGTGACTCCCCTCGCAAAACCAGGTTGTTTTGTAATGGGTCATTTTGATGTCTCCTCAATACATTTTGGGCCATTTCCTGTTGCAGCCACTTTGCCTACCCACACAAATGCGGTATAAATTTCATTGGGAGACCTGGGGGAACGCTGGGTGGTAGAACATTTGTGTCAGCCCGGTGATCCTACAACTTTCCCACACAGAATGTGAGAAAAAATAGAATTTTTCAACAAAGTTTGTGGTTTGCAGGGGATTATGGGTAGGGAAATGTTGGGGGACCCACGCAAGCCATACCTTGCTGGACTGGGAGTCTAGTTTTCAGACCTGTGTGGGTTTGTTAGGTTTCTGTAGATGGCCTCCCAGCCTGGGGCCAAAAACTTATGGGACCCCCCTTGCAAAACCAGGTTGCTTTGTGATGGGTAATTTTGATGTTGCCTCAATAGGTTTTGGGCCCTTGCCTGTCACTGGTACTTGACCCACACAAGTGAGGTACCATTTTTCTCGGGAAGACGTTGGTGAATGCGGGGTAGGTGGAATTTTGTGGATCCATACAGATTCCAGAACTTTCCAGCACAGAAATGTGAGGAAAATGTGTATTTTTTGATGTTTGTTTTGTGACCAATTTTGTGGTGTGCAAGGAATTCTGGGTAACAGAACCTGGTAAGAGCCAGATAAGTCGCCCCATCCCGGATTCCTCTGGGTGTTTAGTTTTCAAAAATGTATAGGTTAGCTAGGTTTCTCATGGTGCTGGCAGAGTTGGGGTTCAAAATCTAGAGTAGCCACTTTGCAAAAAAAAGACAGTTTTCAATGGGAAAATGTGGTGTGTCCACGTTGCGTTTTGGGCCGTTTCCTGTTGTGGGCACTAGGCCTACCCACACAAGTGAGGTACCATTTTTCTTGGAAGACTTTGGGGAATGCGGGGTAGGTGGAATTTTGTGGATACATACAGATTCCAAAACTTTCCACCACAGAAATGTGAGGAACATGAAAATGGTTTTTTTTTGGAACAAATTTTGAGGTTTGCAAGGGATTCTGGGTAATAGAACCTGGTGAGAGTCGGACAAGTCACCCCATCCTTGATTCCCCTGGGTGTCTAGTTTTCCAAAAATATATAGGATAGCTAGGTTTCCCTAGGTGGCGGTAGAGCTAGGGTTCAAAATCTACCGCTTGGCACTTTACAAAAAAAGGGTCTGTTTTCACTGTGAAAATGTGGTGTGTCCACGTTGCGGTTTGGTCCGTTTCCTGTCAAGGGCCCTACACCTCCCCTCACAAGTGAGTTACCACTTTTATCGGGAGACTTAGGGGGAGCACAACATTTTAGAGCAACTGTTAATACCTATTTACTTTCAATGCATTTCTGCCCTCCAAATGTAAGAATGTGTAAAAAAAGAAGTCACTTTGAAAAATGACCTGTGATTAACATGCTGGTATGGGTGCCCACAATTTCGGAGATGTGCAAATAGCTACTGTTTATAAACTATATATTTTGTTCCCATTTTAGAAATGCATAGGTGACTTTCATACCGGTGTGTTTATATATTTTTTCCTGTGTATATTTTCCCAAATGTATATACCCGATCCACAATAAAAACCTTTGCAAGACACTGCTCAGTTATTGGCTCTGGATTCCTCGGGTTCTTGGTGAACCTAAAAGTCCTATATATACCCACAACCAGAAGGGTGCAGCGGATTGCTTTCAAATATCTGTCATACTTAGTAGAAGGTACAGGTGAAAACATTGGCACAAATGGCTGTTTTTACATATTTTTTTTTACTCATTTATAGTTTACATGACAAATAGCGATAGGATACATTCAGTTGGATTGCATGTTTCGTCTCCTAGTATAGTGCTATCCATAAATGAGTTAGGTCGATAGCCACAGATTCCAATGTTCACAAGATGTCGATGTGGTTGCTATATAGAACAAGGGTACAGAAGCTGGGGAATGGTTCATGGAATTTCTGGTTACAGACATCTGGTGTGGTGTGGTATCAGGGCATTATGTGTCTCACTAATCGATGCATCTGTTTGCTGTTGGAGATGTGGGGAAAATTGCAGTCAGTCTGGCTCCAACATTTGACAGTACAGTGTGACGTGGTGTGTAGTGCTACTGACAGTCTGAATTATGATTGTGCTACCGTGGGAGATCCGGTGTGTGCGTTTGTGGTCTGCACTTGTGATTGTGGGTCCGTTGGTGTGTGCTTGCTGTCACCCAGATCCTCACCGGGTGATTGCTTGAAGCTGTTCAGTAATAGGGCCCACTCCATGGAGACGGGGTACTTACTTATCTCTTTCACCACCTCCTCTTATAATGCTTCTTCCTCTTGCTCTCACCCATGCTGCGAGCGGGGGGGACCTGTGGGGGATCCCCAGTACATGGCTACACTCTGCTTAGCTAGTAAAACGGCTAGTGCAATAAATCGAATGTGCACTTTGTATTTCTGTTTCCGGAAAATACCTAGCGCGCTGGCTTCCCAGGAGTTTAAGTATGTAAGCCCTGTGAGGTCTCTAAGGGAGTCATGGATGTTTTGCCAATAGAATCGAATTATGGGGCAGCTCCAGAACATATGATGAAAATCTGCTTCCTGTGATTGGCATCTAGGGCAAAGGAACTGTCAGGATAACATTTTTGAAGGCGTGCTGGCGTCAGATACGCTCTATGGAGGATGTAGAATTGTCTGTTTTTAAAGCTTGCATTTCTAGACACCTTCTTGGGGTATTCCAGAGCCCCCTCCCATTCTTTCTCATGAAGTGGACGTCCAATTTCTTTCTCCCAAGTGGTTCGCAAGGTCACTAAGGGTTTGTTCGTGAGTTCTCGTATGGCTTTATAGAGCCATGTGGTTAAGTGTCGTCCCACTCCATATGCAAGACTGTGGATGACTAGCTGTGTGTTTGGCTTTCCTGTCGATCATGATACGGGTGGTAACTCTGAGTTGGCTGTTAAGTAGGAACTGACCAGGGGGAAGACCATAGTGGTCCATAAGGCGTTTGAACGGTCTGAGCTGTCCGTTCCCGAATAGGGACTCATCTCAGTAATGCCACAGTCCATCTATGTAGTAAGCATGTTAGTTGTGTAATTCGTTTTTGGGTTTGGGCCACCCGACCAGCGGGAGCAAAGGGGAGTATGGGGGTGTCCCTGGTGCCATGCGGGGTGTACTCATTGCATAAATTTGCATGCCACTGTTAATTGTAAGGGATACGTATGTCTTGGTTTAGTGCCAGGTAGTAATAGGCAGAGTTCTGGAATGGGCACACGATCGGTCATGGTGTGCGTCTTGTCTGTGTGCCTGTCTGCCGTCCAGTAGGACAACTATTGTAGTTGTGCCGCTAGGAAATAGGATTTAAAGGTTGGCGCACCCAGTACTCCCTGCGTGGTGGGTAATTGTAGTTTCTTCAATGCTATTCTATGTCGGTTAGATCCCCAGATTAGCGCACTGAGAAGTGAGTCTCGAAGTCACAAAAGAAGGTTCTGGGTCCGGTGGTTATCCTCAAATATGTCGGTCGGGGAATGGTAGAGGCGGATCCCTAGGTAGCGGGGGGCTTCCACGCTCCAGGCCACCACCTCGTTGCCTAACCAGATTTCTCGGGGTGGGGGGGGGGATGGAGGAGAGGGTAGGTTGGGTACACAGTGGGTTTATCCCTATTCACCTTTAGCTCGGAAGCTACTGCGAATTCTGTCAGTGTAACCCAAATGGTTGTTAAATCCTCGGTGATGTCTCGTATGTATAGTAAAAGGTCATCGGCAAACATGGAGACACTATACATGGTGTCTGCTATGGGAATGCCCTAGTGGTCTCCTTGTCGCAATCGTATAGCTCGAGGTCTAGGATAAGACAGGCTGACCGAGGATGGATGTGTCTCTCTCTCACCTGGTCTTGGACGTGGAATATTCGGTGTATATTCTGGGACGTGTGTCTACCTGGGATGAAACCACATTGATCCGAGTGGACATGGGGCCGTATAATTTGCCTGTATCTGTCCACTAATATTTTCCCAAAGAGTTAACAGTCTCTGGAGAGGAACATGATGGGGCGATAGGAGGCCATCTTTTGCGGGTCTTGAATTGGCTTAAGGAAGGCCACAATTACGGATTCCTGGAGGGATCTTGGCAGCTCTCCCTGTTCTAGTGCGATCGCAAACATTGCTACAAGTCATGGGACCAGCAGGGGGGAGAAGGTTGTGTTAATACTCCGGTGGGAGCTCGTCTAGTCCCGGTGCCTTGTTGCGAGCTAGGGCATGCAGGCCTTGGGTGATGTTGGTGGATTGTATCTCAGTATCTAGTGCCGTCCTATCTGCCTTCGTAACTTTGGGGATCGTCGAGGAAACAATAGAGTATGGCCTGTTTGGTCAAAGCTGGGCTACTGTAAACCGCCGCATAGTAGCGGTAGAACCCTAGGAGGATCTCGCCCTGGGATCGTACTAGATTACCATGGGGATCAATTACTTCCGTTATGGGTTTCACGTCTGCATCCTGTTTGGCTAACAATGCCAGTAGTGTGCCTGTTTTATCCCTTTCTTTATGCATCCGGGTTGCATACGTCCTAAAATTGTACTGGCGGAGATCAGCACAGGCAACTTGGTATTCTGTTTTGGCTTTGGCCTCTAGTGTCACAACTTCTGCAGATGAGTCATCTCACTTAGTAGCTGTGGCAAGTTGCTGCTCTGCTTTCGTGAATGCTTGTTCTAGCATCCGTTTGACCCCTATTATTTAATGCTTTCTCCCCGGGCTATGACTTTGATGTGACCCACTCTACTTTCGTGGAGGATGCTGTGCCTGCGTTATGGGCGAAGTAGTCTTGGATGCTTTGTCCCTGTTTGTATTTAAAGACCTGATCTGATTAACAGTCCCGTGGTAGACGCCAGGTGGGAACGGGGGATGTGGGGGTCTACAGTTTAACCGTAGGATATGGGCTTCATGGTCGGAAATAATCCTACCCATGTAGTCTCTGTTGAATTTTGGGCGGAACCGCTGCTGAGCATAGGAATCTGTCTAGTCTGACCCACCGGTTATGTGGGATTGAGTGAAACTAATAAAGCTGGGTCTGTGGGTGATTTAGTCTCCATGCATCTGTGTGCTCATTGTGTGACCCAGGCCCAGTGTCGCTCGGTTTGCTTGTAGGCAGGAGTGTGTGGGTGGGTGGGAGGTGGGAACGGTCCAGGGTAAGGTAAAATCCATGGTATGGAGGTAAATTGGGCCAGGATCCCGGCGAGGCGGTCCCAGAATTTGTCTTGCTCTACATTCGGGGCGTATATGCTACCCAGGAGTACTGATTGCCCATCTAGGAGTTCTTCTAGCAGGGTGTATCTACCTTATTTGTCCACCACTCGTTTGGGTTCGACCGGGGACTCCATTTCAGGAACTCAATCAGTGCCCTGCGTGCGTATGCTGAGTATGTCGTGGCACATATGGTTTTGTCTGAACTGGGGTGGCAGAGTGGGCTAAAGAACGGTGATAGATTAAACCCAGATCAGTTGACTGGGGGTGAGTGCTTGTATTGTCAACGCTCCGTTCATCATTTCCTTTGGTTTTCCTCCACATATGGTTCCGCGCCATTTAGTCTAGTTTGCCTACCTCTGTAGCAGTGAGGTGTCTCCTGTAAGAACGCGATCGGAACGTTGTGGCGTTTTGTGCGAGTATACTGTATAACGTTTGCTTGGTGCATGGAGGCCTGACGTGGAGTGTGAGGATGCTGATGTCGACTTTCTACGTGGTTATTGCCATATATCAATATCCGTGCGCACCAAAAGGGACAAGCATCTGCCAGAGCATAATAACCAATGGTTCCCTAGTCGGGTGAGGTACACATGCAACCCATAATGTCGCCCATTCTTGTGTTTAGGGTACCCTGTTGCATGCTGTTCCATGGGGGGAGGGGGAGGGACACTGCTGAACTGGGGTGTAAAACTGGGGTCTGGAATCAGTCCCAATACCAAGGACCCATCGACAAATATTTTTCTTTATCAAAGCATTACTGTTGAGAACTCCATGTAAAAGTGACACCTTTTTGGGTCTCGCCAAGCACTGCTCTAGGAGAGGGAATCTTGGAATCACTGAAGCTTCCAAGAGACTTCAGTGTGGGTCGGCCTCCTCCCACACATTCCATTGGGCTTTGCGTGTGGCTTTCAAAAATTGAAAGCCCGCAATTGGCCAAAGATGTGTGCATGTTCCGCCTTCTTTCTAAACTTGGACTCCCATGGCCTAGAGGTCTCGAGAGAGAGAGCAGCAGCGTGGCCGGGTGCCACCTGAATACCTTACATTCCTTGCAGTGCGTGCGTACCACACATGGTCTTGTTCCCAATAGGCGGATCTGCGCCTGCACATTCTGAGTATTGCTTCCTGAATGTGAATGCTGTGCTGCACCAAGGACGGTCGCTTTTAGGGAACGGCAGTTCAGTGGGTTAACGCGGAAACCTTTACTGACAGACAGGTGCAGGTTTGAATTCAGTCAAAACAGCAGTGTTTCATATTTTTTAACGGCTAAAATGCGTGACACGAAGCAGGAAAATACGAATGCCTACTATTTACAAAACCACAAAGCTACAGTAATGTATTAAAAGTAGCTGCATTAAAAATTCAAAAGAATACGGTTTTTCTTATTCGCATCATCCCCATCTTGTTGAAAATTAGGACTTTTTTTTGTAAAATCGAAAATTTACCTGCAGAGCATTGAGGTATCTGCTATTTACTGATTGTCTTCCGCTCTAATCAATACTTTGAGTAGCAAGCTTGGTTGTGTCGCAGAAAACCGTGGAACAGAAGAATGTCCACACATTTCTGCTCTTCCTCCGCATTCCGAGCAGCAGAATTAATATCGCATGTATCTGCCTTTCATCCTTCTGAGGTGCAGTTACCAGGGAACTCTCACCAGGGACACAATTTTCCAGTTCTCATCTTTCCTTTAATAACGTTATACATTTTGGGAGGTGTAGTCTGTGTCATCAACCCATCTGAACACCATTATTTCTTTGGTAGAGAAAGCCCAGGCCTGTAACCTAGTGTTCATGATGACATGGACACTTTTGCTGTGTTCACCATGCTACCGTCTCACCTCCCGTTGTCTGCATTTCCTTTCCTCTATCAGCCGTCCCACACAGTGAGACTGATCGCTAGTTCTGCAGAGCACCCCGGATAATGTGCAGCATGCCCACCCACTTATACGGTCCCAAAGGCGATACCTATTTGCTATGCCAATGCTCGTTTTAAAAGAGACCTTAGAATCTCAGTTTTTGCAGAAAAGTCTGACAAATTTTGAGTACTCTACGACCTAAAAAAAGATGTTAATTTGCCTTTATCCGAAGGTATAGGAGCTAAGTGGATGACATCCAAAAGGTTCTGTTTAGGCCCTACTCCTTCAGCCGAATTTCATAGCCAAGTTAATCAACCTTGTCAACAAAAATTTTAAAAGTTTCTCGTCTGAGGGTTAAACCAGACTCTTTGATCCTAAGAAGTGCCTCCCTGAGAGTCCGATTGTGTTGATCTAAGGTATCACCGAATATGAGGATGTCATCCTGGAAGAACCCCTTAGTTGGTAACATCGTTAAAGAGTACATTCATCATGCATTGAAAGATACTTGCAGCAGAACAAAGTCCAAATGGCATCCTTGTGCATTGAAAAATGCAGTCCATAGTAATAAATGCTGTAAGTGGTTTAGATTGCTCCATGAAGTTTGATCTGAAAAGTGTTTAAGTCCAGTTTAGAGAAATTTGCCCCACTCAAGGCCAAGATTAACTCATTAATGTTAGGTAGTGGATAAGTATCTACTACTACATTTTGATTCAGAGATCTCAAGTCGATTCAAAACCTAATTTTGCCATCAGATTTTTCTGCAGTAACCACTGGAGAAACCCACATGGTACTCTCTACCGGCTCAATTACTCCTGAATACACCGTGTCTTTGAGCATTTTTCTTTAATTGTAGCTTTGGCTACAAAAGGTGTTCTGCGTACCTTGTGTTGAACTGGAAGAGCATCAGGTTTTAAAAAGTAGTTCACATGTGGTCATGCATGCTCATATTAACTTGATGTAACAGTTTTACAGAGCATCAGTCAGCGGTTTATGGCACCCTTCTCTGAGATAATAATTAACAAACCATTATTATTTCCATCATCTCGCTACCCAAACCAGGTACATGGTCAAAAGTACTTCGGCTCATTGGGGTACAGAAAAGAAAAGGGATGGGGGTTAGGAACATCATACAGCAATAATATGCAAATTGCCGCAGCATTCCACCTTACCTCATTTCGGTCATATCTGAATAAAATGAACAGTTGCTATCACTACCTAGCCAGCTCAGCATCCCGACATTTCACCTCCACCAGGGACTCCAGACATAGCAAGCGCTAGCGCGCGATTGTGTGTGTGTGTGTGTGTGTGTGTGTGTGTGTGCGCGCCCATCAGTCTGTGAGAGTGCGATAATAAGTAGCATGGCAGTGGGGCCCATATATTCGTTCTGGATGCAACAGGTAACAGTTCTGCATAAGTCGCAAGGCGCTCCTGACAATATATTAGTAAATTAATCCACACTTTGAGTTTGGGTGCTCTTCCCCTGTCCCCACCTGCTACTCTTCTCTTAGCTAGTAACCGTGCCAAGGCTACAAACTTACGGTGCTCTGCTCCTAATGGTGCAACATACCCCAACAAAGCCATCAGCGGTGTGGGCTCAATCTGCTCATTCACCATTGAGTACAAAGCCACAAAGACCAGCAGCCAGTACGTGTATATCCCAGTACACTCCCATGCAAGCAGCAGGAAGTCCGCTCCAGGGGCTCGGCACCTGTCACATGTGTCAGTGTCCCTTAGCTTGTATCTGTGCATCCGGGCTGGGGTATAATGTAGTCTGTGCAGAAACTTATAGAGAATTCTCAGCATACTACTGGCCAAGACCTGCTCAGTTTGCAGCGAACAGAAGGCCCATTGTTCATCTGTTAAGGCCATACCTAGTTTGTGAACCCATTTAGTTCTCGCTTATGCGGCTGGTTCCTCCCTCTGTGTGCACTGCTCTGTATATTACCGACACCAGGCTCTTAACTGTCGCGCCCTGGAGTGCCAGTTGCAATGGTGCAAGGATCGGTGGTTCCGCGGGAAGTCTGCGGTAATAGAGCGGATTCCTTGCCTAAGACGAATGTATAGAAAGGTATCTAGAGGTGTGCGTTGTAAACCCTGAAAGATATGATCACTCGAGCGGACTTTCCCTTCATGGTATATGTCCCCCCAGGTTTTTATGCGCGTACGCTCATTACATTTATGGAAGAGTACTTCCTGTAGAAGAGGCATACCGGGATGGTACACAAGCGGCAGTAATTGTGAGTACAGCAAAGGCACATCCAGCAACTTACTTATGAGCCCATGCAGTGATAGTACAAGTAACAGTAGTGTGTGTCTCGTCCCTACTGGGAAGTGGACCATACAGTGCACCATCAATAGGAACCGGCTAGGTGAGCCAGTGCTCCGCCGCCACCTGAGGTATATATCGTGGCCGATGCACCCAAAAGTAGGCATACTGTGCCTGTGCACTATTATAATACAATTCGAAGTTGGGGATGCCAAACCCCCCTTGGGAGTAAGGCCGAATGAGCACGTTCCATTTCAGTCTTGGGTGCGTCCCACCCCACACCAACCGCGTCAGTTCGGACTGCAGCTGCTTAAAAAAATATGTACCCGGGTGGAACGGAATGATCAGAAACAAGTAAAGCAGTTGGGGCAGTATCACCATTTTAATCAGTGAAACCCTCCCCGCCATGGACCGGGAGAGCGTTATCCAACGTGATATATTGTCTGTTATGCGTACCATAGTGGTCCCATAATTAAGACGCTTCAGTTCGTCCCTATCCCTGGTTTTGCGGATGCCCAAATATTTCAGTTTGTCCTCTCACCATTCCATCGGATAATCCAGTGGGAAGCGAGTCGTCGCATCAGTGAGGGGGAATATACAAGACTTACCCCAGTTTATCTGGACCCCCGAGAGCTTCCCGAAAACTATGAATTCCCTAAAGATGGGGGTTCTTTTTGCTGTGGGTCACGTATATAGAGTGTGATCTCATCGGCTTAGAGAGACCAATATCCGACTCATATTACATCGTAACGCTCTATCCCGAAGATGCTGTATCAGTTTTGCTGCCAGCGGCTCAACTGCTATCGTAAAAAGTAAGGGTGATAAGGGACAGCCCTGCCGAGTGCCCCTTGTGACTGAGAAACTCTGGGAGACTCAACCGTTAATGATCTCCTTGGCTACAGGCGAGCAGTAGAGTAATTGTATCCATGAGAGAAAAAGAGGGGGGAACCCCATGCGCGTCATCACTCCAAAGACATAGTCCCACTCTATTGAATCAAAAGCCTTTGTGGCATCTAAGAAGACAGCCACGAAAGGCAATTCCGATGGTTCATTATTCAAGACTGTGAAAAGTGTTCTCAAGTTATGGGACGTCGCCCTGCCAGGCACAAAACCCGACTGATCGAGTAGAATTACGTTTTCCATAAGCAGACAGACGTGTGGCAATGAGCTTAGCGAGTATCTTCACAATTGATTAGTGACTGGGGTCTGTAGGAATCACACTGCTGCAGTGGTTTTCAAAAATGCATAACCCTTCTAACCATTTTGTTTGGCTTGCCTGGTAACTGTAAAAGGTGGAGGTTGAGGTGCTTGTTTAATAGTAACCACGAGTAACCAAGAAATGATCACCAAAATCAGGAAAATAATGTACTAAATGAAGGGTATGTCAAAGAGCTGCATTATGTCTGAAGAAGAATAACCGTCTGAGAAAACAAAGATGTGAAGTGCTCAATTGTCCGCTGCTGCGTCTATCAAAACTTTAAAATGCCAAGATTTACTAGAGAAATCCTTGATTTTTACCCTTCAAATTATAACGCAATGGAAAGAGCACTCCAGCAATCATAAATCAGTACATTCCTCGGTCAGCTGAACCTTCCCTGAATAGCTTGTATTAAATCTGAGGGACTCCGTTGAAAACAAGATGGCTGCACTGAAATGCCATTTGTGCTGGATGATTTCAGGCACAGAAAAGCACCCCAAAGGCTGCTGGCTAGTGAGTCGCAGTCTCCCATGAGGTGGCCCATTGAGTGATGAAACCTATACGGTAGGCTTTGCGCAGCACCCATGTGAAGATGCGCTGATCACCCCCCCCCCCAACTCCGTGCTGTCAAACCGCCACAGAACATGGTAAACGAGCCAAAGAGTAGGATATCTCAAATGACCTCGCTGCTACCGATGCACAAACTATGCGGTGTTGGGACGCTGCACAAGTAGTTACCCTTGTTGAATGGCTAACACAAGCGGATGCCGAATGGAGGTTCAGTAGAGCAGTCTGTGGGCTCACTCCTCATCAAATGTCGTAGTAACTCCATGAGACTACAACGTAGTTTTCAAGCCTGGACTGTGTTCATGGTAATGAGCCCACGACCAGCTCGGTGTCCGGTAGTCTTGAACGATCAGCGGCACCTGGCCATTCAGAACCATGGACACCACTCTGGAAGTGGAATGTAAATCACACATGCAACAGAGGAATGTAGAACACATGCAATGCATGAGTCTCTTAACATTGTGACAGGATGAAAGAACGGAACAATTTCCTTGTGTGGATTTTTTTTTTTTTTTTAAAGCTGCCTCTAGTGTACCAAAGCGGTCCACGCTAGTTCTGTAATAGGAAGCATAACCATGACCTGCACATTCGTCTCAATCTACTTTGACGTTTTTAGAAATATTCTATGTGAGAAGTAGGAACAATTACAGCCCTGGCAGGGGGATAAGGTGTTCCGAAGACTGGGAAGATAGGATCTCCCTGTAAGCGAATGACCTCCTCTGTAGCAAGTCCTTATTCCAACAGACACAGGAATCTCCACATATTTGACCTATACTGGCAATAGTATAAATTGGGACACAATATTAATACATGTCCTCCATGGAAAGGTGCTGCAACTCCCTGGATCCTGTACAGCACGGGTGGTGGCAGAGGGATTTTAATAACTAGGTGTATGTTACCAGAACCTAAAGGTTTTCTGTGAACGTAATTTAGGATCGCTAAAGTCTGGAAGGTGGAATGGAATATTTGCCTTCAGAACCTGTAAGAGTTATTGGCCTGCCTTTGGCTGTCTAATATTTTTCAAAATGGTGAATGATCCAGTCAATTGTTGTTGTCCAGTCCTCACTGACCTGATGAGAATATGGTCTCTGGGCAGGTTTTGGAATTTCACTGCTCAAATTGCCAGGTTGACATCAAAACGTAGTTTATTGCTCCCAGATTGAATGCGTTGCTACTGCTAATTGTCAGGGCTTCTCATGTTAGGGGAACCAATGGTAATGTAAACCGATTTGTGTACTATTAGTCCAGTGAGATTTAATTTGTTCCTTTTTCAGCGGTGTCATTGAGGGGTAATGGAAGGAAGCGTAACTTAAGCTCCTAAGTGTGAACATATGTAGTGGCAGGTTGGTCCCAGTGGAGAAATGTACGTCCAGAAAGCATTCTAGTTTTGGAACATCTCCAGTAAACAAAAGTGGGAAAGAACAATGTTAAAGGCAGGCAAATGTGTTCCTCCAAATCCTGACTTTTCTAAATAAATGTGAAGTGCCTCATGAGGGGCAACATGAATGTCCTCAATGGAAAAAGTTATTGCAGAAACATTTTTATTGGCCGGATTCAGACAAAATGGCTAACTGGGTGAATTTTGGAAATAGTGGCAGTTCTGTAGCTTTGCGTGGACCCCGGTCAATTTCATAAGCCTACTTATTCCGAATATGCATCTCCAATTTGTTTCAAAGAACTTTTTCACCAGGGAGGATTACTCTAGAAAACTAATTTCTTGACCTTGGCGTATAGTTGGTGTCATGGAAGATTTGTTTATTTGGGTTAACTTTTTTCATCGCAAGAACATGTAGAGAGTGACCAAAATGCTGGAGGCTTGTATATTAGGAATAAATGCATATGATTCAAATCACAAGGATGTTTTCTGCGAAAGGTCTTGTTCTATTGCATCACACCTGCATCAAGTAAATCAGTCCATTTTAAATTGCATAAAGGTGTGAACCAGCTTTGCAGTTAACATGGTTTTTTGGGGCATGGTTCCTTGCTAGGTAAAATTTGTTGTAGGGACTGCTTTATGGCTATAATCCAAATGTGCTGTGTAACTATTTAACACGCTTTGTATGAAAAAAATATCGTTTTCTTTGGCAAGTGGGCATAAGGGTTTCTAGGAAACTAGTCCAGATCAAGTTGAGGTTTGATAAAGCAAAAAAAGTACACCTACCAATTTTTAAAGTGGGTTGGTGTCAGGATTCTGAAGCCTGGATTTGTCATGAAAGGGTGTTCCAAGTGTGGTAAAGCCTTCGAAGGTTTACTTGGTGTTGTGACTCAAGATGGAAGGATTTGGAATGCCACATGTGAAGTGGAGAGGGGCGGTCAGGTAGCTAATGATGTACCTTACAATTTTTTGTTAAGAACAGATGGATTACAACACCCCCAAGAACACGTGGTCCATACGATGCCCAATTCAGTGGTCCATACGATGCCCAATTCAGTGGTCTAAATGATGCCCAATTCAGAGTTCCAGGCCACACCACATTCAGAGGCCAATGAATAGTCTCTGGATTCCTTGAATTTTGAAATTAGCTTTTCTGGCTCTGGTTCAATTACTGACCGAATCCGGGCCCGGTCTGTGATTCAGGCTGTATGTAATGGTTTGTTTGAGACCTGCAATAAGTTTCTCTTGTGCCAATTGTTTATTTGCACTTCTGTCCTTTCTTATAGTGCTATGTTGTTTTAGTTCTCCCCTGTAAGATGTTGGCTCTGTATATACTATACAAAGTAAGGTATAGTGTGCATGGAGCCCAGGGGCTCTCCAGATGCCTCCAGCAGAGGCTAAATTAAATGACTAACCGCTTTGTCATAGTGTGGGTGAGCAGCTAGGCTTATCAGGTGGGTGTTTTAATAGTGTATTTTCACTCCATCAAGGACTGATTACACGCACTCAGACAGAATCCAGACTAATCGGGTAAGTATAAAAAAGGTATACTTTTGTTTTATTTCTAGAACCAAGCAGGAATTGGTACTGGTAGGTAAAATATACTTTCAATTGAAAAACATTACACAGAAATGCAATTTGGAATGGATTTGCAATAGTTACTGGTTTGTATATGCTTTAAAAACAGGTTAAATTACTTTTGATCACTTTTACTTTACGTTTGGCTTACACAAACTGCTCAGGGTGGTATGCCTAGATACCACACTGTGGATCTTACAATACAAGGTGGGTAAGACGTTTACAGGTTGTGAGTGCCATCTTTCTTGCATTGGTATGCCCCCGCTTTTTTCTGAACTGCTGATGTGCTTTGACTGAGTGTGCCCTGGGTTCCTGCCAACCAAGTACCCAGGCAGGGCCTGTGTGCCTTTCCCTAAAACTATGCTAAAACAAAATACCCAATTGGCATCTCTGGCCACCTGTCAGCCCCTAGTAAATGGCACCCTAGGTACCCAGGGCATGGTGACCAGAGAAGATACCTGAGGGCTAGAGCACTTATTGTGCCACCCTCAGGGGCCCTGTACCCTGACACCCCCTCACGGCCTTTGCAGGCTGAGGGCCTAAATACAGAACTAAAACAAGTCGACATGGCACACATCCTTGGGTGCCATGCACACAGAACCCACTGCCCTGGCATACTTCAGTTACTCCTATGGCTGGGTGCCCTATGCCAGAGGTGTGGGCACTGGTGCATGAGCCCTGTGCCCCTACAGTACCCTGGGCCATTCCTGGGCACTGTAAGTGCAGTGATGCCATTAAGAGTATATGGTGCTGGGAGGTTGTCATTACGAACTCTACAGCACCATAATGGCTACACTGACAAGTTTGGTATTTAATGTAAAATGCACCAGAGGGCATCTTAGAGATGCCCTCCAAAACCCGAACCTAAAATCCACGTCTGGGCTGAGTGGCTGCAGAGGCTGCCACACAGCAGACATGTTGCTGGACCCCTCGGTGGAGAGCCCCCTGTCCTCCTTGGCCTGCAACAATGCACATCCTGGGCGAGGTGCTAGGTCTCCTCCCCCAGGATGGGCAGGGGTAAGCTTCAAAGGCATACCGCCTCTGAGAGCTTCTCCAGACAATTTGCTGTACCCAGCAACTGGCCCCCACCAGTTCTAACCCCCACTTTGGCGGGAAGTCTGGCGGGAAAAATTACATCAGGAAGGGGGGGGTGCCCACCTTTGCCAAGTCCACACCTCAGGTGGAGGAGGTGAGGTGAAGCATGACCCCGGGCTCGGCCATCTTGTAGATGGGGAGCCCTGCCTAATCCCAGTTAGGCTCCTGCCCCCCTTGCACAGGAGAGGAGCAGGCTAAGGGGTGTACTCACACCAGGGCAGGGACCCATTGGTCCCTGTCCTTGCCCTACCTGTAATGCCCCTATATTTAGTGTTTAGTGGCTCCCTGAACCTCCCTTCCTTGGATCCCAATACGAAAAGAAGATCAAGAAGACCCGCCGTGCAGCTGGTAACAGGATGACAACAACTGACTTGGCCCCGGCATGTCGATCCTGGAACCTGCTCCTGCCTAAACCCGGTGACTCCTGTGGACAGCAACCTTGGGACACCCGGAGGACCTGCCTGCCTTGACCCTCTTGAAGACTGGGACTCCCCCCAGCAGAGGCTCTGCTGCAACAACCCACCTGGTGCCAACCAGGAAGCTCCGGACTAGCCCACTATGCACCCGCCTGGGCCCAACCGAACCAAGACCACGAGGACGTCCCCCCGGCGACTGGGACCCGAAGTTCAGTGCCCAAAGACCCTCCTCGACGAACCAGGCGACGCCTGCAGACTCAGAACCAAGGGCCACGCCAACCGCGACCAGCGATGGTAAGCTTTTCTGACACCCAAAGACACCCCTGCGCCCTGCAGCCCCCTGTGCCTCCCTTTGGGGTACCTACCTGTGCTCCAAGATCCCAACTTACCTCTCGAAGTGCTGGTCGCCCCATGGAGAGTCTCCGTCCCCGAGCCTGCAGCCTTTGTTCCTTTTTGACCTTTCCCATTGGATAACATTGAGCGCCCGACGGCTCAAAAGCACCCAGCCACCCGAGTGCTGCTGGTTGTGCCACCTTTGTCCTATCCTACTCTCCCCCGCCCACCCCCCCACCCGCTCTTGCCCTGAGCAAGTGACCAGCAGCCCAGCTCTCACAGCCACGTCTCCTGCTAACCGGCAGCCCCCAACCGAAGGCCTCCCTTTCCATCATTGGGCCTAACTACCTCTGCGGCCGGCGCTGTGCTGCTGGGGCTGATCCAACCGTACTTACCTGACCTTGGGGGACCCCTGAGTCTATGCCCAGAACCATAACTTCACCAACCAAGTACTCACCTGGAAACCGGTAACTCACTTACCTGCCATTAGATAACATTGACCAATTTGGACAAAAAATTTTGTGTGAAGTTTAGAAAACTGAAAATATTCTTATAAAATCAGCCGAATTCCGAAGTAAACACCTGTGATCAGGGGAGAAGCCAGTTCTTTTGCGGTTCAGTACTGGGCTGAAAGGTACAGTAGGATAACTTACTTACCTGTAATCCTAGTTCTCTTCCAGGGGTATCCTCTTCAAAGTCATAAGCACTGAATATTCCCGCCCATGTGCTGTACCCCGGAAACAATATAAAAATATATATGTAAAAACACATATCTCGCTCCCAATATATGTAAATTCATATCATTTTTCTCACACCAATGCAGCTCTAAAACCAAGGCTAGACAATGTAAATACTTGTACATGTACAGCAATTAGAAAGGAAACAAAAAACACATTAGGTCAAATAGTCCTTGAACTTAGTGTTTTAATGAGTAAAAACACCCACTAGACATTGTCAGCCATAAGCTGCATTGAAAAGTAATAACAGACTGAAAGCATTTTCAGCTAAAAAAAACTGGCACTGTGCCTTTAAGGCAGCCATGACCCCAGGCTTCCCATCATGCCTCAGGGGTGACAGGTCAGTTCTTTCCGGCTCCTTCTGTCAGGACCCTGGTTTAACAGCTCACACCTTTTTTTGACTTTCTGTCAAATATTTTGTGATTTCCTTCAATTTTTGTATTCACTCGACTGCTTTTGGCCTTGGAGAGAGGGTGCTACCTTTTTTGGGCTCAAAAAAGGTTAATCTTTTGTCAAAATGCCTTCACTTTTTGACCCCTGCCCTTCCTGTGGGAAGAAGGCTAGGACTGATACACATCCTGTGTGTATCTGTCTTCCTGACTCTCATTCTGCAGAAAACTGTGATCACTGCAAGTCCTTGTCAAGTAGAACTCTCAAGGACAGAGAAAAAAATCAGAATTTATGGACTTTCTGAGAGGTAGGTCTCCAAAGAGACAGAAAAAGCGGAGGACACGGTCGATGTCGAGAGGTGTCCCGATTTTGCTCTCCTTCGGTGTCTGGATCAACGTCTAAGGTTCCACCGACGACTAGTCCACTCCCCTCGACAGTGAAGACTTCAGCGTCGAGAGTCAAGGCAACTCCGTTGCCGTCAATCGGGCGACGTGCAGCGTCTAGAGAGGTCTCTGTTGGAGCATGGCAGCTCGACGTCAAAGCCCCAGGTCCAGTGTTCGACGTAGAGGCCTCCGTCGACGCCTAGTCATCGACGTTGAGGCATCCTCCGTCGGCGTCCCACCATCGACGCTCAACGTCGAGGCACCCTCGGTCGCCGTCCGGCCATCGGCGGTCGACGCCAAGTCATCCTCCGCCGGCATCTTATCATCTGCGCTCGACGTCTAGGCATTCACTGTCGACGTCAGGACATTGACGTTCGACGTCGAGACATCCATCGCAGTCCAGTAGAGGGTATTCAGCGTCCAAGATTCCTCCGGGGCTCAGTGATCGGCGCTCGACGTCCTCCGTCGACGTCTCGACATGGGACCAGTGGTGGCGCAGCACACAGACGTTGAGTCGGCCGGCTCCGTCTTTGAGTCATGGGCCTGCATCTCAAAGGTCCTCAGGAACAGCTTCAGCTGCGGAAGGTGACCAGGGCTCTCCAGTGAGCATCAATCACGCTGCAAAGATGAAGAGAACACCAGAACATCGTGGTTCTCGCAGTCGCACGGCTTCTCCTGTGAGCCGGTCTTCCTCGTCAGGCTCCTCTTCCGGTCCTGATGTGATCATTTATACATCAGGCAGCGAGAGATCTAGGCGTTCCCCCCTCCCACCACCACCACCACCACCTCCTCCGCATGGACTAAAGGAGGTAACACCTGCACGCTCTCCAGTGAGGGACACCTCACAGCAGTCTCCTGCCATCAGTGTCTCCGCGATGGAATAGGCCGCTACATCACTGTGCTCCAGACAAGGAGACGGCATCTCGACTGCAGCAGCCAATCTCTAGGCCTAGAGAACGGTCACGCTCTCTGGTGAGGCCCAGTAAAAGATCACGCTCCCCAGTTCGCCATAGGGAAAGATCACGCTCCAGGGTGCAATCCACCAGGTGCAGATCAAGATCTAGGAGCAGAAGGAGAGAACGAGGATCTCCTACTACCTCTTCTTCTCCGACACGCTCCCATAGAGACTACTCGCCCACTCTGACTCCCCGCCATCAAGGGAATCTCTGATCGATGATATCTTCACCTTTCAGGACATACTGGGTAGAGGGGCTCTGAAGCTGGGAGTGCCCTTAACAACTCCGCAGGTCAAGACCTCCATGATTTTTGAAACACTACATCACAGGTCTGCACCCAAACCCCTTTTGCTGTTAGTGCCTGGGATTATAGATCCGGTTATGGAGGTGTTCCTCACTCCAGCAACGATCAAAGCAGCCCCGGCGAGGATCCTTAAGAAATACAGATCTCCAGAGGAGGACCCTTTGTTTCTTGGAGCTGATCCGCCACCGGACTCAGTAATCATCAGAGCAGCGAAGAAGTCCAGTGCGGTCTCCTTCTGCCACTGTCCCTCCGGACAAGGACAGCAAGACACAAGATTCGTGGGGGAGACGAGCTTGTAGTACTTCAGCTTCCTTTCTCAAAGTTTCCAACGCAGAAGCCCTTTTGGGACGTTGCGATGGGTCCCTGTGGGATTCTCTATAGCGTTTTGTGGAGAAGCTCCCTCAAGAGGACTGTAAGGACTTTGAGGAGATCCTTCTGGAAGGCAGTCAAGTCTCCAACCAAGTTATTAGTGCCGCAGCGGACTGGGCTACCCTGGCGGCGCATGGATATGCCCATGGAATATCAGCAAGGAGATCATGCGCCTAACTGCTTTAAAACCAGAAGCTCAGGCGCGCATCTTTAACTTGCCCTTTTCAGGGACTTAACTTTTTGGAGCAAGCACGGACGAAGAGATGCAGCGCATGAAAGCAGGGCTGGACACTCAAGGCGGTAGGGCTTGAAGAAAAAGGAGTTCAAAAAGAAATGTCGCTCCTACAACAAGGGCTCTTCTAAACAGCGGGTTCAAACCCCTCACTGACGGAAGAGTCAAGACCAGCAGGGACAACAAAAGTCCCCGTTTAGAGGAAAGCGTAATTCCAGAGGAGGAGGGAATCAACGCCAGGGCAACAATACCGGCAAAGCTCTATCAAAGCAATGAGTCTTTCCTTCCTCCAGCGCCGTGGACCACTCCAGTGGGGGAGAAGCCTTGCGGGACATTTGCAAGAGTGGCGAAACATCACAAAAGACAGATGGGTGTTGTCTACACTTCAGAATGGATACTGTCTTCGTTTCAGTCATCGGCCTCCCCCGATGGCAGCATCGAATCATCAGTTACACCTTCCTCAAAAAGAAGTGTCCACTCTCCTCCAAGTCAGCCATCGAGAGAGTGCCAGTGTCTCAAAGGGTAAAAGAAGTGTACTCCCGATATTTTCTGGTCAGAAAAAAAGGCCAAAAGGCAGAATACAGACCAATTCTGGATTTGCGAACCCTCAATCTGCGTGTCAAAAAGGAAAGATTTCACATGTTGGCACTTAACCAGATATATCCACATCTCAGGAGGGGAGATTGGATGTGTTCGCTGGACCTCCAAGATGCCTATTTTCATGTTCCAATACACCCCAGCCACAAAAGATTTCTTCGGTTCCGGGTGGGAACTTCCCACTATCAGTTCAAAGTCCTGCCCTTCGGGTTGAAGTCAGTCCCCCGGGTGTTCACGAAGTGTGTTGCAGTGGTAGCAGCTGCTCTACGCCCCAGAGGGGTCTTCGTATACCCGTACCTGGACGATTGGCTGTTGAAAGGTCCTTCCCCCAGACAGCGTAAGAAGTCAGTTCCAGACTTGCATACAGCTCTGCCAGCACCTAGGGCTACATGTCAACTTCGGAAAATCAAGTCTCTCAACCCACCCAGAAGATTCACTTCCTAGGAGTTCTGCTAGACTCAGAGGTAGGAAAAGTGTTTCCTTCGGAGGAGAGACAGTTTTCGATAACCCAGAAATGTCAGCTGGTACTTCGCAACAAGGCTCAGAGTGCGCCGATGCCTTCCTGCTAGGGTCGATGGCATCATGCATCTTCCTGGTCCCGAATGCCAGACATCAAATGCCTCCTCTTCAGCAGGATCTGGAGGACAAGTGGGACCAACTATCTGCTCGCTGGGACAATCGCATCACTCTCTCAGACGCAGCTCGAGCTTCCATTCCATGGTGGACCAAAAAGCAAAATATGCAGGTGGGAGTTCTGTTCCATCAACCTCCCCCTGTACAGACACTGATCACGGATGAGGAAGAGGTGTGGCGCCGCGGCCAGGGCGACTGACTCCGGAATCTGGGGATCACGGTTCGATCCCCGGCGGCAGATTAGCCCAGCACCATGTGACTCTGGGCAATAGCTTGCTTAATCTTCCCGACGGCCCCCAGCGCCTAGAGACCCTAGCGCTTTACAAATGTGGATATTTATTATTTTTGCAGCGTGAATCTTTCTGGATTCACTATGCTGTGCATTATTCCGCGGTCTTGTGGTTTGGTCCGGAATCGTAGTCTTTTCCTTTTTTTTTTTTTTTTTTTTTTTTCCTTGGCCCAGGTGGGCGTCGGCGTCACACCCCCTTGGGTGTATTTCCGGTGACGTCGGCATGCTTCCTGCGGAAGCTCCCACTCTTGGGCGCCATCTTCAGATTCTTTTTTTCCGCGGTCGGGTCTGGATCGTTCCCGTTTGGGCTCCAGCCATTTTTGGAGAAAGAAGAAATAAAATACAGAAAAGACGAAGTCATCTGAAGACTGCAGGGGACTTCATCGACGAAAATTCAGCAAGGAGAAGGCGTTTTTCATCGATCATCGCCGACGAACACGCGACCAGAGAGGCCCTGGACGCTCGATGATGGACAACACGCCGTTCAAGTTCTGCCGTAACTGCCATCACAAGTACGCGCAGAAGGACCAGCACCCGGTATGCAACCTTTGCCTACCGGTGGACCACGAAAGCGGAGACTGCAACGCCTGTTCCGCCTTCGCCCCGAAGACCCTTCGTGTGAGAGGCAGAGGGTAGCACACGCCACCCTGCAGGGGAAGGCCCCGACTCCGTCCCTCTACGAGCTGGGGATGTCCTCCGAGGAAGAAGACAACGCTGCCGCCGAAGACGACAGCTACACGGTCATAGAGACCGATTACACGAAGACTTCTGACAAGGTAGGAGACTCTTCGGCCCCCAAGAACCCGAGAGACTCTGAGTCTAGAAAAATTGAGGGCAAGACCCCGAAAGCGCCGACGCCAAAAAAGGCGGCGTCCGCGACTACTCCATGGCCCAGCGGATCCTCCGAGGAAGAGTCCCCGGCGCCGAGAGCTGCTGATCAGCAGAAAACGTCGAAAATCATCCCCGAAAAGGATCGATCAACGCCGAGGGAGAAAGACCCTAAACTGACGACGACCAGAGACCCAAAATCCGGGTCGACGTCTAACTTCGACGCCGAAAGGCACGGCGACGAGCCATCCGCCGAAAGGCACGGCCGACCCATCCGACGCGGAACACGCGGCCGAGATGGAGAAGAGAAGGCGCCTCGAGGCCGAAATGGAGAACATCATGCAGCGGAAGAAAGATTTCGATGCAAAGATGAAAGCCTTCACGATCCCTCACAAGACCAAGCCACCGGTGGTGGAGGCGGTCGAGGAGGAGATCGCCGAAGTCGCCGAGGAACAAGACCAGGACGTCTAGGTGATCGACGACCAGGAGGAATACGAGAATCCCTACGATAGTTACAATTATGGGGAGGAAGAGGAAAGCAGGACGGACACAGTCGGCACCCTCGGACCTACAGGAGGTAGATTACATAGATGTCGACACCGACAGCCCGGAGGAGGTGGTCGACACTTACCCCTCGAGGCCCTCGCCGCCGGACGACATCGGGGCCTACAACTCGGTGATACAAGCTGCCGCAGCAGCTTTCAAGCTCAAGCTCAAGCTCGACGAAGAGAAGCAGAAAGCAGACTTCCTTCTAGAAACATTACTCCCAACACAAACGAGGAGCCAGTTCCTTCCAATGCTCGAAAGCGTCTTGGCTCAGGGGAAGGAAGCATTCAGGGAGCCCGCAACATGCAAGGCAGTAACTCCCAGAACTGAGAAGTAAAAGCATTCCACAAAGGACCCGGCCTACATTCAGGGCACGGTCTCCGCAGACTCCATTATCACGGCCACAGCAAGGAGGAGAGCTAACGTACCCACTACTTCGGGCCCGGATAAGGAGAGCAAAAGGATGGATCTGGTGGGCAGAAGGATCGAACGGAATGCCGCGACCCACTGGCGCATGGCTAATTCCAACGCCCTGATAAACAGGCACATGTATCAAATCATGGAGGGACTGGGGCAGTTGGTGAAGGACCTGCCCCAGGATGCCAGGCAGAAGGCTGAAAAGCTGGTTGAGGAGGGGAAAAACGCGGCAAATTCTTGCCTTAAGACGGCCCTGGATGGGGCAGACACCGCCAGCAGGCTCATGATGATGGGCGTCACGGAAAGGAGGCACGCCTGGCTCAGGATCTCAGGTTTCAAACCGGAGGTGCAACACAGCATCCTGAACACACCGTTCAACGGCAACACGCTTTTCGGAACAGTTGATGAAACGCTCAGTCAACTGAAAAAAGATAACGAAACCGCACGATCCATGGGAGCATTGCAGTTCAGAGGGAACAAGAGGGGCACCCCGTCACGGAGGCCCGGCGGGAGAGGCGGAAACCAGCCAGGTACATCACACCAGGCTTTCCAGCAAACGCACCAGGCAGACTCGCAGACTCAGCATGGTCAGCAGAAGCAGTCCTGGCAGTACCAACAAAGAGGCCAGTCCTTTCGAGGGAGAAATGGACGGGGACAAAATAGAAGAGGGGGGGCAGCAGCCCACCTCTAAGTGACTTAAAAAACCTCTGTGTGCCCGCCCACAAAAAAGATCCCAGGGGGCAGCGCGTACAGATGGGTCAAGACAAACTAGACACCTACGACCACATGACACCAGTGGGAGGAAGATTAAGATTTTACCTCAGAGAATGGAGAGAAATCACATCAGACAAATGGATCCTCAACATTATCCAATTCAGATACTGCATAGAGTTGGAGGGGAGGCCAACAAGCAGAAAACCAAAAAGAAAAACACTAACAAGCAAGCAGCTGCAGTGTCTTCAGGAGGAGGCAAAGGAACTCCTGCGGAAGCAGGCCATAGAACGGGTACCCCTCAAGGAAAGAAACACAGGAATATACTCAACGTACTTCCTGGTACCAAAGGTAGACGAGACAATGAGACCCATTCTGGACTTACGGTTCCTGAACAAATTCATAAGAACGCAAAAATTCAAAATGACCTCCCTGCAAGAGGTGCTCCCACAATTGCAGACCGGGGACTTCATGGTCACAATAGACCTCAAAGACGCCTACCTGCACATCCCGATGAACAGAAAGCACAAACACATGCTCAGGTTCACCATTGGAGAAAGCCACTACCAGTTCACGACACTGGCCTTCGGACTAAAATCAGCACCAAGAGTTTTCACAAAGTGCCTCGCAGCAGTTGCAGCACACCTACGAAGGCAGGGAATACACTTATTCCCTTACCTGGACGACTGGCTGGTGAAAGCAAACTCATACCAGAAATGCAAGCAGCACGCACATACAGTGACGCACGCTCATAAACCTGGGGTTCTCCATCCATTGGAAGAAATCATCAATGGAGCCGGAACAGGTCAAGATCTTCCTGGGAGCACAGATCAACACCTTACAGGGCAAGGTGTTCCCCAGCGAGAAGAGGGCGAGGGCGCTGGTGAAGGAAACTCTCCTCTACCGGAAGGGACAAGCTCGGACAGTGAGGACTGCGAGCAAGATCATGATGGCATCATGCATCCACCTGGTACCAAATGTACGACTCCACATGAGACCCATTCAAGAATGGCTACAGGAGCAATGGTCACAAGCTACAGGCGGTTGGGAGGATCTAGTGGTTGTAACACACGCAGTGCAGAAGGAGATGGCATGGTGGACCATGGTGAACATAACAAGGGGAAAGCCTCTAACGCCCCCAACGCCAACAGTGACCATCACCACAGACTCATCCCTGAAGGGATGGGGCGCTCACATGGAGGAGCTCAAGGTGAGGGGACTGTGGAGGACAGCAGATGCGGCAAAGCACATCAATTACCTAGAACTGAAGACAATCTTCCTTGCACTGAAAGCCTTTCAAACGAGACTGTACAAACACAAGGTATTGATACAAACAGACAACACCACTGCGATGTTCTACATCAACAAGCAGGGGGGCACACAGTCAGCACCGCTTTCAACGTTGGCGCAGGAGATATGGAGATGGGCCATCCCTCTCAAGATAGACCTGCTAGCCATACACCTTCCAGGGAAGGACAACATACAAGCCGATTGGCTCAGCAGGCAGACATCGGCATCCCACGAGTGGGAGCTCAATGCTCAGGAGACCAGGTACCTGTTCGACAGGTGGGGGACACCATCGGTGGACCTGTTTGCCACACGCCAGAATGCAAAATGCCAAAACTTCGCATTCAGGCAGCCCGAGCAGGGGTCACTGGGGAATGCCCTATGGATAGATTGGTCAAGGACATTTGCTTACGCCTTTCCCCCGATACCACTGATGCACCGAGTGCTGAGCAAGTGCAGAGCGAGCAACATGACACTGATACTGGTCGCACCACAGTGGGCGAGGCAGACATGGTACTCGCAGATCATGGAGATGACACAGTGTGCACCCCACAGATTCAGCAGGAGGAAAGACCTACTCTCCATGCAGAACGGAGAGGTACTACACCCAGAGCGCATGAGCCTAGTAGCGTGGCTCCTGAGGACATAGAGTTCGCACATTTGAGACTACCACAAAGCACCCTGAGGGTACTTCGGGAGGCACGAAGGCCCAGCACTCGAAAGTGCTACGTTGCGAAATGGAAAAGATTCACAATATGGTGCAGACAGGAAAGACTCCACAATAAAATGAAGAGGGACTCCACAGTGCTAAGGTACCTGACGCACTTGCTGGAGAAGAACCGTAGCTCATCCTCCTTGAGAGTTCACTTGGCAGCGATAGTCGCCTACACAAGGGGAGAAACGTGCAGGAGCTTCTTCACATCACAGGTGGTGAAGAGATTCCTAGAAGGAGCGAAAAGGATCGCACCACCCAAGCGGGTGCCGCCACCTGCATGGAACTTGAACACAGTCCTAACGGAACTCATGAAAGAGCCTTTTGAACCACTTCACAAGGCCTCCCTAAAGATGCTAACTATGAAAACAGCCTTCCTGGTTGCAATAACGTCCTTACGCAGAGTAAGCGAGCTTCAAGCGCTGACGCTACAAGAACCCTACATACAAATACACAATGATAGAGTTGTGATGAGGACTGACCCACACTTCATGCCGAAGGTGGTATCCAAATTTCACATGAACCAGTCTATACAGATACCGAGTTTTTTCCAAAAACCAACAACTAGCGCAGAGCGAGCTCTGCACACCCTGGACGCCAGAAGGGCAGTCATGCACTACATTGAAAGGACACAGGAAAACAAAACAGTTTTTTGTGTCATTCGCAAACAGCTTAATGGGGAAAGCAGTAACCAAAAAGACCATTGCACGATGGATCGCACAGACAATTCAACTCTGCCACAAGCATGCAGGACAAGAACTGGCAGAGGGGACACGTGCCCACTCCACCAGGAAGAAGGGCGCTACAATAGCCTTCCTGGCTAACACACCCATAGAGGACATATGCCTGGCGGCAACATGGGCTTCGGTGCACACGTTCACGAAGCACTACTTGTGAGAAGTTGGCCTGATATGCAGTGCTCACTATTCTAGTGATCACTATGTATCAGTCCAAACAACCCTTATTGATGATTGGTTGTAAGTCAACCTTATAGACCAGCTATCCTAGTAGCATGGATACGAGCAGTCTAAGGCTAAGACTCTAGAGGGTGTGTTAAGCCAGCTGTTTTACCATCACTTTACCCCTTGAACACCAAGTGAAAGGACACCACACAAGTTGTTATGAAAATAAACAGATATTTATTTATAACAAGACTACCCTGAACTCTTTGAGTCCGGGAGCTAAGCACACAACAAAACTCTTAAGAAAATACTTAAGTCGCACAATTTACACAAATGCCCTAGGGGCACGAAAAACCATATACACAGTAAGTGGAATGCGAACTTGCTAGCAGGTAAGTAATACTTTTCTAGACTCAGGAATCGCTAGGCCTACAATTCTAAACACTGGGATTAGATGCAGGAGGCCTATGGACGTCGTGTGCAGAGTGGGAACTCTCACGCGTAAGGCGGGAAAAAGTCTATGGAGGCTAGCAGTTGCAAAGTTACTGTTCTCGGGCGAACCCGACTAGGTGGGTCGAAAACAGGGGTGGATCCGAACACTTAGGGTGTTGGACTATGCTGAAGCACTGGAGTACTTGGTTTACCTAGCCCAGGGGCTGCGGCTGCATAGGGTTGAAGTTGCGTCGGAACCCCACGTTGAAGATCCAGGAGCCTGAAGAAAGAGTTGCTGGCAGGCGGCCAGTGAAGAAAGTTCGGAGTGATCCAAGCCTGGATCAGGGAAGAAGAAACCTGTAAGCAGAGGGGACCAAGTTCTGAATCACTAGCCAGTGATTTGAGTGGGCACCAGGATGGCACCGGACGAAGTCACCTCAGCCAGGTGAGTGGGCGCTGCTGGGCTCTGCAGTCTCTCGGACCAGGAGGCGTTGTCGGCGACCAGGATGGAGGTGCGAGCTGTCCCACGAAGGTTCTTGCTGTCGACGTCGCTGGACCCAGGATTGGGCAACAAGTCTTGGCAAATGCAAGGCCCACGCCGTGGACCTAAAATGGCGTCTTGAGTGGACCAGGAGGGTCCAGGGTGCTCCTCTTTTGGAGGGGAGCAAGGGCTAGTCTGGAGCAACCAGACCAGCAGTAGTTGTCGTCGTGGAGCGTCGTGAGGGGGCCACTAGCCAACGGGCAAGCGACCTGGACAACGCGGTGAGCAGCAAAGAGCAGAAGGGCCCCACGCAGATCTCATGGATGCAGGGGGGCTGGACTTCGGTGCTGGAGCTGCTCAGGGTTGGGGCTTCTCTTACCCCAAAGCACTCAGTCGAGGGTCACTCGGGAGTCGTGCTGGACAAGCGTCGTGCAGTTCTGAAGATGGCCGGTCCCTCGAGGTCTCGTCACACCCACGGATCACAGCTGGGCTGATGATGTAGGTTGAGGTCAGAGGTGCCAGGGAAGCCGGTTCTCGTCGTGCTGGAGCAGTCTTGATCCGAAGGAGAGACTGGCAACAAACAGCGATGCTTGGTTGGTGCCTGCTGCTGCAGGGTGACTACTCCTTAGTCACAAGGGAGAATCTTGGGAAGACTCTTGAGTTCCTTTCGTGGAAAGTAGTTTCAGGATTCAAAGATGATCTGATTTGGAAGGGGGCCAGGTCCTACCTTTATCCTGCAAAAAGGGGCTGGCACGCGACTAAGTCCTGCCCTATGGGTGGGACTAGGAGGGGGGTGGTTACACCCCTCTCTTTTGGCGGGCTTTCCCCAGGCCAGGGGCTGGAGTGCCCCTGGAACTAGTTTCAGCCGGCCTATGCACAGTGAGCACCGGGGTGCCACTTGCAGTAACCTTCCTCTAAAGCCCTGCCTACCTAGGATACACAAAATCCTGTCTGGGACGGTGCTGGCACCGCCCCTGGCAGGAAACCCTTTGTCCTTGCCTCCTGGGCTGGGAGGACTCCCAGCAGCAGGAGGGCAGACATGTGTCTCGGTGGCAGCATCCATTTTGTGGAGCTAAGGCTCTGTCTGACTTTAACCGGGGTTACAGGTTACATACATGTCGTGTCCCTCTAGAAGGGTGGAATGCTAACCCCGTCGCCAGAATTGGCGAGGGGTTAGTATTCCAATTCGTATGACGCCTTACTCGACATGTTTTGATAAAGCGATACCAGAGTTGGCACATAACCGCGAGGATTATAATGCACTTAAGAGTATATGGTATGCGATATCATGGAAACGGCTAAGGGATGGATCCCGAAAGCCGCAGACAGGCTCAGCTCATGCCAGAGCACTATCTCACACGATTCCAAGCACTCTGCCTTCAGGATTGTCAAGGCCTGCCATAGGAGTGACTGATAGGAGATCTGTGTGCCCATTTAGGTTTAGATATAGGAATACTATATCTAAAGCAAAGGGTGATTACACCACCTTGCCCCAGCTGTCGTGCAGCCAGTTGTCAGATTTGGATGGCCAGCCAGGGGTGGCATAATACATGCTGCAGCCCCTGGTAGGCCCTGGGTACACCTATGCCCTGGGTACCTAAGGTACACTGTACAGGGACTGATAAGGTGACTCAGTATCCAATTAGATATGTACCTAGGGTACATGGAATCCATTTTACAGAGAGAGCAGTAGGCCTGGGGTCCTGAATAGCAGGGCCCCAGGTCAACTAAGTCAGAAAACCAGCAAAACACCAGGCAAAAAGTTGGGGGCAACCATAGTCAGGGATCTACCTTCCTACACTACTGTGTAGACATACAAATGAACAAGGAAGCTCAAGTTGGACATAAGGTGCTACAGCACATATTCAACACCCAACGCTCATCTTCCACCCAGCTGCCACAGAAATGAGAAACCGCTACAAAATCTATGCACAGCATAGTGAATCCAAAAAGATTCACGCTGCAAAACGAATAGTTTTCCTTACCTGTCGGTATAGTTTTGCAGCTTGAAGATCTTTCTGGATTCACTAGCGAACCCACCCACCTCCGCCAGAAAGATGATGCTGGAGAGAGAAGAGGTGGTTAACTAATGAAAGGACTTTAAAAGTACAAAGCGGTAAATACCAACTAAATAGAACATTGCCATTACTTCGTAAACGAAAGAAACACGGAAAAAAAACCTGAAGATGGCGCCCAAGAGTGGGAGCTTCCGCAGGAAGCATGCCGACGTCACCGGAAATACACCCAAGGGGGTGTGACGCCGACACCCACCTGGGCCAAGAAAAAAAAAAAAGAAAAAGAAAAGACTACGAATCCGGACCCAACCACAAGACCGCGGAATAATGCACAGCATAGTGAATCCAGAAAGATCTTCAAGCTGCAAAACTACACCGACAGGTAAGAAAACTATTCGTTATAGGCTTCCCTTCTAGGTTGGGGAGCACACATGGGTCAACTTCAGGTGCAAGGTCTGTGGTCTCACAAAGAAAGCACCTACCACATCAACATGCTGGAGTTGAGAGCAGTCCACCTAGCTTTCAAGGCGTTCCTTCCCTTGATTCACAAAGCGTCAGTGCTAGTACAGACGGACAACACCACCACAATATACTACTTGAACAAGCAAGGGGGAACACACTTGTGAACTCTGTCGCTGGAAGCAGAACGGATCTGGCATTGGCTTCTGGCTCGCAAGTTGTCCATCACAGCAGTCAACCTCCCAGGAGAGCAGAATGTGAGGGCGGACGCTCTAAGCCGTCAGGGAGGATTGGGTCCTTCACGACGCAGTGGTAGAAGAAATGTCAATCCTGGGGTCGGCCCGCCATAGACCTGTTCGCGGACGACCAAAACACCAAAGGCCGAGACTTCGCCTCCAGGTTCTACCGGCCAGGATCGAGAGGGAATGATCTTTTGATCGACTGGTCAGGGGAATTTGTGTACGCCTTTCCGCCCCTTCCGTTGATCCAGAAGGTGGTGAGCAAGCTAACACACTTGTGCACAACTATGATCCTCATCGCCCCAGACTGGTCGAGGCAATGGTGGTACACGGACCTGCTTCACCTGTCCGTGACCCCTCACAAGAGGCTGCCATGCAGGCCAGACCTGTTGTCCAAGATGGACGGGAGGATTCATCATCCCAACCTTCCGTCACTGAGCTTGGCAGCATGGCTCCTGAGGTCATACAACATGGCCATCTAGGGCTGCCAGAGGACTGCATGTTCATCCTAAAAGAGGCGAGACGTCCTTCCACAAGACATTCTTATGCATGCAAGTGGAAGCGATTCTATATGTGGTGTATACAGAATGAGCATAATCCAGTTCAATGTCAGGAAGAAGCAGTGCTTCCTTATTTGTTGTATCTGGCTAAAGCAGGTTTAAAGTTGAACTCCATCAAGGTGCACCTAGCTGCTAAAACAGCTTATAGGAGGTCACCTTCTCAAACCTCTTTTTTCCAGCTGCCATCTGTTGAGGACTTCCTGCAAGGGTTGAAAAAAGTGTACCCTCCAGTGCTTCCTCCTTCTCCTCCCTGGGAGTTAAACCTGGTGCTATCAAAGCTAATGGGTCCGCCTTTTGAACCCATTCATAAAGCTACTTTACAACATCTTTCCTGTAAAGCAGTTTTTTTGGTGGCAGTCACGTCAGCTCGTAGGGTGAGCGAGATTCAAGCTCTGTTCCTCTGAACCATATACGGTGTTTCATTTGAAGAGGGTGGTGCTACAGACTCATCAATCTTTTCTCCCTAAAGTGGTGTCGGATTTTCATGTATATCAGACCATTTCTCTGCCCACTCTTTTTCCCAATCCCCCTACTCCAGCTGAGGGCTCTGCATTGTCTAGACCTGAAAAGAGTTTTAAAATTCTATCTAGATAGGTCTAAGGATATTCGTCACTCTGATCATCTTTGTTAACTATGGATCGATCAGGACAGGTCATGCTACCTTGAAACGTTCTATTTCAAGATGGATCGTTTCATGTATTAAACTTGCTTACCAGCTAGGGCAGAAGTCCCTGGGGTTTTCCCCAAGAGCGCATTCCACCAGAGGGAGAGCTGCGACTGCGGCGTTCCTCAATAAGGTACCCATGCCTGAGATCTGTAAGGCGGTGACCTGGAGGTCCGTCCATACATTTACCAGGCATTACTGTCTAAATTCTGACACCAGAGCAGATACCCAAGTAGGCCAGGCCTCCTTCTGGAATCTGTTTAACAGCTAGTTGGGCTGTTATGATTGGTCTTTTTAAGTTGGGTCATGTACTTGTCATTTACCTGCAGGTGGCTGATGGGCTTGCTATTCTATTCACTGCTTATGACTATTGAGGAGGATCCCCTGGAAGAGAAGGATAAGTTACTTACCTGTAATCCTAGTTCTCTTCCAGGGGTATCCTCATCAAAGTCCTAAGCAACCCACCCGCTCCCCAGGTAAATGAGTTATACATCTCTGGGTTGTAGTTTAGCCCTGACTTCAGGGTTATACAAAGAACTGACCTAACTGTCACCCCTGAGGCATGATGGGAAGCCTGGGGTCATGGCTGCCTTAAAGGCATGGTGCCAGTATTTTAGCTGAAAAGGCTTTCAGTCTCTGTTACTTTTCAATGCAGCTTATGGCTGACAATGTCTCTAATGAGCAATTTTAAAGATTTATGAGTTTTTTCTCATTAAAACACAAAGTTCAAGGACTATTTGACCTAATGTGTTTTTTGTTTCCTTTCTAATTGCTGTACATGTACTATTATTTACATTGTCTAGCCTTGGCTTTAGAGCTGCATTGGTGTGAGAAAAATGTGTTTACATATATTGGGGGCGAGATCAGTTTTTTTACATATATATTTAGGTCGAGCTGGTGTAGCAGTGCGAAGCACTGCGTCCAGCGAAGCATCTATTGTCGTCCACTTCTGGGAATGTGAGACTGGATGGGCACGCGCAGGGGATTCTCCCATGTGAGCGCGCACGTTCACCCACACGGCGTGCACATCTCCTGTCCCACATTGCCAGGAAGCGGATAACACACGCGCACCTACACACACACACACACTTCTCCCGGGCTCATGTGCACACGTGTGTGCGTGCACCCTCACCCACCACACGCACCCTCACCCCCCACGCACCCACACCCCACTCACCGGGTCTCTCGGGCTCCTCTTGTCCCACGGTGGTGGTGACTGCATGGGCTTGGTATGCTGCGGGGGCAGGCACTGGCAATGTGCCTCGAGCCCCCTCCGCTTCTCTCCCCAGACTCCTGGCGGCAGCGGTCCAGGCCCAGCAGCAGGCGGGGCTCTCCCTTAGCACTAGAGCCCTGCTGGGTCACACGCTGGCTCCCTCCTCGTCACAGGAGCGCGGGGTAGGCTCCCGTATGCTTCCTGTCTGTGCTGGTGGCCCCGCCCTCAAGCAGGCAGTCCCCGGCTGTCCCGCCTGGCTTCCTGTGTCCTGAACATATGCCATCGGCCGCACACCTCGGTAACGCACGGAACCTACAGGGAGGGGCCTCAAGACCACGTTAATCACCCGTAGAACATTCGAGGAGCTGTTGTCCTTCCCTTAAACCAGAGCATGCCACTAGTCTTGTTTTAATACCAGCCGAGCTCACTGACAGTCTTTCGGGCACTTAGTTCTGGAGAGCCTGCGCTGTGAGTGGCAACAGGCAGGCCCTTCGTGGCATCTAGTGTTAATAACTGGCACACGAGGAAGGTCCCAAGTGAAGTGTTACCCTGCAGGAGGCGGGGTAGGTGATAACCACCCAGCTCTGCCCCATCCACAACTTTCAATCTCTAGAGAGATGGGAGAGTACCTGTGATCATCGCAGTACTCATGATGGCTGCCACAAGCACACAAATGTTTTCATTGAAATGGATGGAACTTACGGTCATGAGCTTGATTTAAGGCTCTAACAATTAATTGCTCTGGAGACGGAATCTTCCGCAGGGAGCGTTGAGGATCAAATCATTATGTGCAGTGATAGCACAAGAGTATGCGGTGACCCAAATTATAAATTTAAATTAAGCTGTACAATTGTATAGCAGAAATAAATATTATGAACACGTTACGTTAAGGCCACTTGTGGTGTCCAGACCTGGTGCGCACGTTAACGTTTGTGACTGAAGCCACAAGCCAGGGCATGGAGCCGGGGGTCATGGATGGCGACATTCAGTTGCAGCGGACAGCACTGCCTGGGGCGGGCAAAGGTCCTCGGTACTACTGCTCAGGGCGATGCGAGCAGGGAGGTGGGAAAGAGTTGCGCATTTCTGAGTGCAGCCAAGACTGTGCTGCACACTCGCACTGCTGGCAGCAGGAGGACGGTGTCGGAACCTGTGACTTACCCCCCCACCCAGTGTGTGGCTCTCTAGCAGTAAAGCCACTGGCCAGTGACTGACCGCATATGCACGACAGTCGGTTCGGTGTGTGTGTGTGGTGTTTACTCTAGAATACATTGTAGCAGAGAGAACGCAAGTAGATCTTTAAGCCAGGTCCAGTCCAGCCCCACACCATACCCTGCTGGCGCAACGCGGTGTCCTACGGCAGCTCAACAGATGATGCATTATAGCAGCCTCCGGACGGACAGCTGAGGATGCGCTGTAATGCGTGACTTTGCATTTTAGTTATTGAAATACGTTTACCACCGACGCGTGGTGCTTGACCGGAGTGTCTCTATTACCTTATTGTGTAAGCAGTGACAACTTACTGACTTGTCATGCGAAAGAATGTGACCCTGGAGAACACTCTCTCTGTGCACACACATTCCAATCTTACTCATGTGTGCGCCGCCACACCAGCATCACAAAAAATACTATTCTACACATTCAACTACTGTTTCCCCATAAGGAATGATTATGCGGACATCGGGGAGATCTTGCGTGACAGTGTTACAACGGGGAAAAAGACATGTGGGGACGAGGGGTGCGTGTGTGACGTTTACCAGAAAGATAGTTAATAGATGGTGCTCTGGCACCAGCCAATGACAATAGGACGCAACCAACAGATGTGCAAGGAAGCAGGAAGGCTTTTTGAGGCAACCCTTCACCCTATCCACCACTGGTCATGCACCTCCCTCAGGCTTCCTATCGGGGCCCTCCACTCCAATGTATCCTACAATGCTGCCCCGGCTGTCAACCTCATCCTTCTATGTCATATTAAGGTATCCAGTTCCACGTTCCATACCTCCTTTCTTATACGTAGCACAGTTTACACTCTTCTCTCCTACCACTACCTACCTCCCACCTCCTCTGCTGACCCTTGTGTCCTGTATTACGCCTCTCTACATCTTCCATGAGGTAAGTTCAAGCCGTTGTGTTCCTCTAGTGCGATGGTCCTTGTGTAGGGGTGGTTAGGTCATGATAATCGGTAGCCACGTCCCATAACTGTAGACACATGATTATTGGGCAGACTTGTATCTGTAATACGAAAATAGTGTGTCCGTGCGGAGGAAGACTTATATCCGGGTACCTCTTACAGTGGACTTGCAACAAAGTGGACCGTGGTGGTGATGGTGAGGCAGATTACTTACTACCAGGAAAACGTTGTGTGAGACGTAGGCGGACGTACGGCGTATTTACTTATCATCAGATAGCGCTTATTTACTGTTGCACATTTGCAGCTTGGGGACTATTGTGCGTTCACTAAAGGTTTCATTGTGCAGTAGCATGCAGCAAGATTTCAAGCAGTCCGTTGTTCACCTCCGGGACATGAAAAAGTGCTGATACACGGCAGAATCCACAGCTGTCAGACCGACATGCAGCGCTTTGGTATGCATGTCGTCAGCGCCGCTGTGAGCACGCAGGGCTGGCTTACTTCAACGGTGATGTTATCGGCACTCCCTGTCGGGGTCTGTCACGGTGACAGGATATTAATGAACTGGGGAGACAAGCCGTTTCAAAGAACCACCGCTCTAACTACAATCTACTTCATTAGTAATTTCGGTATTGAATAAAAATGCCTTTCCCTTCGGCTGTTCAAATGAACAAAGTCCAAAGATTTAACATCTGACTATTTAAAAAATTTCTTAGGTGTTTTCCCATGCTTCAATAAGTTTTTAACTTCTCCAATGCTTTTTTTAGTTTCGTTCCGGATGTAGAATATCTTTATTTAAATAATTTCACTTTAGGAGATCGTCCTAGATATTTATATATTTTTAAATATTTCTTATTAGGTGTTTTCAGTTCCAACATACTTCGACAATTTTCTATTTTCTCGCTTACAATGAAACATTTTACCAATAAATTGGATTTAATAAAGTCTTTCTGGATGTTTGACAGTAAAGGGTTTAAAGTGTGTGTACTGTGTTGAAGCTTTATTGTTGTATGAATGGATTAGAAAGCCTCAGTGTATCAGAATTAAATATGATTTAAAATAAATATTGACAGACAGAAGGTATGGTATTGCATGTCAGCCTTTTTGCATTGTCACTGCTTTACAACGCCACTAGCTCTGCAGATATAGATGTGAGATCACTATCACTGCACATATAGGTGAGACCACTATCACATATAGGTGAGATCACCATCACTGCACCTATAGGTGAGATCACCATCACCATCACTGCACCTATAGGTGAGATCACCATCACTGCACCTATAGGTGAGATCACCATCACTGCACCTATAGGTGTGAGCACCATCACTGCAGATATAGGTGTGAGAGCACCATCACTGCAGATATAGGTGTGAGCGCACCATCACTGCAGATATAGGTGTGATATATCGCCATCACGGCGATATCACACCTATATCTGCAATCACTGCAGATATAGGTGTGATATCACGCCATCACTGCAGATATTGGTGTGATATCACGCCATCACTGCAGATATTGGTGTGATATCACACCATCACTGTTTAAGATATTGGTGTGATATCACACCATCACTGTTTAAGATATTGGTGTGATATCACACCATCACTGTTTAAGATATTGGTGTGATATCACACCATCACTGTTTAAGATATTGGTATTGTAAATGACAATGCCTTTTATTTATGTTTTAAAAACAAAAATAAAAGGCATTGTCATTTACAATGTCAATAACTCAAACTGGTGTAAATGCGAGACCTATTGCATTGCAAATGCTTGTTTTATATTGTTTCCAGGGTCCCGCACATGGGCGGGAATATTCAGTGCTTATGACTTTGAGGATACCCCTGTAAGAGAACTAGGATTACAGGTAAGTAGCGTATCCTACTGTACCATTCAGCCCAGTACTGAACCGCAAAAGTAATCCTTACCAGGTTTACTAGTAATCTGTATTTTCTCCATAGGAACCCATTGTCTGTTTTTCTATGAAATTTCTTCTAAGTGTCTACTTTTGAAAATTTGAAATATTCTTTAGAAATCATACGAAATGCTGAAATGCAATTACCTACCAGTTTTAAGCTAAGACCCCAGTGCTGGCCCTGGGAGACCAGTGCTGGATTACAAAAGTAACGCAATCTTACTTTACCTGCAACCTGAATTTTCTCCCATTAAATAACATTGTCAGATTTACCTTGAAGTTATTAAGTGTGAACTTTTAAAACTGCTTTATATTCATGAAAATTCACTAAAGTAACAAACGTTTTTGCTAATCTGGTTTCAGCTTAGACCCCAGGACTGAATATAGGATTTAGACCTGGAACTACTAAAGTAATTTACAGTAATTAACTGTACTTTTCTTATAATAATCCGTTGAGCTCAATGCTAAAGTGTCTAGACTTGTGTTGCCTTCAGCAACCCCTGTACCTATTGTGTTTGCATACCTGATTTCTTCCTTGCAAAGTAATTACATGAAAGCCTTCATGTCTAGCAAAGTATATTTTTATGCCTGTTGGTTCTAAAAATAAAACTATATCTTTGGATATAACCACCATTGGCCTGGAGTTCAGTCTTTGAGTGTGTGAAACCTTTTGCTGACTGTGTACAACAAATGCTTTGCACTGCCCTCTGGTTCTGCCTTACTGCTTGACCAATCTACTACTTTGGAGAGTAAGGTCAGTTCTGACTTTAACCTCTGTTGTACCTCTGGGGTCAGTGGACTCTATACACACTGTACTTCCTTATTGTCCAGAGTATATAGAGCCACTTTCTCACACAGGTTTAAGTAGTTACTTTTCTTCCATTTAAAACACAGGCCAGGCCTAGTTAGGAACAAAAACTTGTATCATTGGGTTCTGTGGGAGAAATAGTCTTAACTTGTTTACAAGTAAACAACCTGAGAGTGGACTTTGAGGAACCTTAGCCCTAACCCCCAAAAGCCATAATTAGGCACTCCAATTGCTCCACCAGCGGCACTGGGACAGCAGAGTGCAGGGGTTTAATGTTGGCGAAGGGGGCCTTTGGTCAGAAGCTGCTTGCGAGCAGGCCACTAGTGTGGGAGCACAGCTCCTGGGTTTAGAATCAGCACTGCCGGGGCCAAGAATCTGCACAAGAGCTGCACCATCAGCGGCAGCCACATAGAGTGCCAAGGAGACATCGGAAGCCCTGGGATTTGCAATGGAGATCTCCGTTCAAAGAAAAGGCTGCAGGCTCGGGCAGGGGGCTTCCTGGAGGCGACCACCGGCTGGAGATGTGATTTGCGTTCTTGGGGAAGCCTGGGCACAGTCTGTTAGGCCACCCAAGGCCATATGGTGTCAGGTGCAGGGATATCTTCAGAGCCTTACGAGCCCCTCTCACGGGTGTGGGGACATTCAGGTGGAGGATGTAAGCATCTCCTTGGAGCTTGAGGTATGCCAAGGATCACAAGTTTCTAAGTCTGGATCGCTGGGGAGACCTAGTGGTGTTGGGCCACTCAGGCCATGGGCGCCCCGTTTGTGAGTGGTGCAGAACCGTGGAGCCGCCTGGATCCGGGTTCTGTATTTGAAGTCTTTGCTGAGCAAATCTGGTGCTCACGGGAGACAGTCGTTCAGGTGAGTGCAGGGCATGTCCTCTGGGGGGCTGCTGGCTGCAGGATATGCCAGGGTTGCTTCTGTAGTCTGGTTGGAGTCTGGACAGGCTGGTAGGGCCATAGCAGTTGGTGTCTTCTTCTCCCTGGGTCAGCACTACTCTTTGCCTCAGACCAGAGGAAGAAAGAAGGACCAAAGTTCAGGGTCGCTCCTGAACTACATTTAGGGATGTTTACAGGGGTGTGCAGATCAGGACCAATGGGTCCCTTCCTTGGTGTGGTTACACCCCCCCCCCCTCCTAATATGCCACCCTCACTAATTGGCCGGGTCCCCTCATTTTCAAGATGGAGAGGACTGAGATTGGTGCTTCACCTTGCCTCCCACACCTGAGGTGGGGTTAACAAAGGTGGGCACACCTCTCCTAACTCTGTTTTCCCACCTTCCCCCCCCCGCTCAAAGTGGAGGCCAGAACCTGTGGGAGCCAGTTGCTGGGGCAGCAAAAGGCAGGGACAGCTTACAAAGGTGACTGACCTTTGAAGCTTTTCTTTTTGTAGACCCAGCCCATCCTGGGGGAGGAGGCATGACACCTCTGGCCAAGATGGGCTTTGCTTCTGGACCCAGGGGTTCAGGACCCACACCAGGGCTAGTTGTTTTTCATGGGTCATCTCTAAGATGCCCTCTGAGTGCATGTTACAATAAATACCACAATGGCATCAGTGTGGGTTTAATGTGCTGTTAAGTTTGCTACCAGACTTACCAGGTTTCACTGAAGCCATTATGGGGCTGTGAAGTTCGAAACGACCAACTCCCAAATCATATACTCTTTATGGCTTTACTACACTCACAATGTCTTAGAATGGACTTAAGACACTGTAGGGGTACAGTGCTCATGCAACTGTATTCTCACATGGTGGCTTGTGCACCCTGATAGAGGGCTGACTTACCTAGGCCCTAATCAGTGGGTTGTAGGCATGGTCGACATGGCACACATCCATGTGTGCTCTTCACTTTTCTCTGCACCAAAACATGCAGCCTCCAATGGCAGTGTGTGGGTATTAGGGTGCAGGGCCCCTAAGGGTGGCACAATAGGTGCTTCTTCCCTTAGCGGCCTTCCCCAGTCACAGTGCCCTTGATACCCCGGGTACCGTTTACAAGGTGCTTACCTGTGGCCAGAGATGTGCCAATTATGGCTAAAAAGGTATAGTTTTGTGAAAGAAGACGTGCCCTGGGATCCTGGTTGGCAGGGACCCAGGGCACATCAAGTCAAAATCCATCAGATGTCAGGCAAAAAGTGTGGGGTAGTCATGCAAAAAGTCACTTTCCTACATTGTCTAGGCAGCGCTTGCGCGGTCTCTTCGTGACATGCTGGATATGGGCATACAGCTCTGTCAATCTTTTTAATTGGCTCCTGTCACTGTCCTTTGTAAATGGTGGCTTTTCATTGGTCAATAGGCTTAGTAGTCCTTCCTTGGTACTGCCTTTTCTCTTCTTGTAACCTCCAATGAGCCTTGGAGCACAGTTTATTTAAATGCCTTGCTCCTGCCTGCTGTTGAAAGCAGGACACGCTTTCCCGCAACGTTTTATTATTTTCTCCACTACGCCCCCCCACCCCCTGCCGAGATGCCTACGGGTAATCGAGCGCTATATAAGAACGCTTAATAATAATAATAATAATAATAATAATAGTAATGTATTTCTTTACTTTTGATGGCAATCACGGCACCCGCGTTTTAGCTTGAGATGTTTAAAGCTAAAGGGTGGGTGCCATCATTGTAACAAAAGTACACAAATGGAAAAGGCACCATTTCTTACATTTAAGAGGCGCAGTTACTGTCAGCCTTGCTTCTCGTAAGCAACAACTATAACTACAAAGTGTGTGTTTACACACCACTTGCTTGTGTTCAAAACGCATAAATAAGAGTCGTTGTCATTTACAATTCCAATAGCTCTAACTCCGCAAATGCAAGACCTATTGCATTGAAAATGCTTGTTTATTAATGGGGAGGGTGTTGCATGTTTATGTATTAATTACTGTAGGTATGTCTTAACCCCTTGCATGCAGACGGCCCCCGGCCATCATGCATCACTGTGGGCGTGTGCTGATGACGGCTGGGGGCAGTCATGATCCCGCCCACTCTTCAAAACGGCCGCACAGCGTGAAAATTCGCGCTGCATGCAAGGGGTTAAAGTATAAAATTCTTTCTTTAGTTTCCTTTTATTGGTACATACACTGCTTATGTTCCGTGAGCCATTGTATTAATAGTATACAAATTCTACTGTTGGCACTGTGCTGGAAAAAAACTGCTTACTTCGGTCACTGCTGTATTTGTTTTTTAAAATGAGCCTTGGTTGGGTATCTTTAAGGCGATATAACCTGTACTCTAATTCTATCCATTTGCAAGGACTCTTGCTCTAGAAATTAATGTAAGTTACTTGCCATGGTAGGTTAGCAGCATGTGTTGTAGATTCACATGGTGTGTACTCCGCTGCCATCTCTTACTGGATTTAGAAAATATTGCAACTTCAAAACATTTAATTGTTCTTTCTCAGTTGACCGTATCCTCTCAGTCCCCTCCTCTCTTTAATCTGATTTAAATGACCTCTCAGTTCATGGGCTCTTATCCAACTTAAGCTTCACGTGGTGACCACAAAGTTTTAAAGGCACAGGAAACTTTTGGTGGGTGCTGCTGTTTAAATGTATGGTTAATAAGTTTTTCTTAAACCATTCCAAGTGCATCAGACTTGGTGTCTAGAATACTTCCTCACAAGGACTATTTTTCTATTCCTCAGATTCCAAAGTTTTTCATAGACCTTGTTACTTTGTGCCTCTAGGGTAGCCCCCAAGGCAATAGTGTAGGACTAAGGGAGTGCTTCTTTCCAATATATCATTTTTTGTAATTAGTGGGCGTATGTCAACTTCGAGTTGGTTTAGTAAGGGGTTGCTTTAAGTGGGAGGATTTTGCATGATGTGTGAAATTAATTTACCATACTTACCTAAATGAGCGGTTTTGCATTGCTACTCCTGTCGGTAGACTATCCCCTTTCGGATTAATCCCCTGGAGTGATCGCTCTTAAATCTCTTGTCCTCAGAAAAGACCTGAGTATTCATGAGTTTAAATTCCAGGCGAATGTCTAGATAGTTCTGGCTAAAACTAACTTTGGAAAAAAAAATTCTATCTTTAGTTATGGCTACCACACTTGCAGCAGAAGGCGTTGTAGATGAGGTAGAATCTGAAGTGAAGGGGACACCAGAGGATGAAGGCAGTGAGGAGGAGCAGGAGTTGGAGCTAAAAAATGATTCGTCAGATGAAGAGGAGTCCAAGCACAAAGCTGATTCAGAAGAGGAGGAAAGCAATGAAGAGGGTTTCGATGAGGAAAAAGAAAAAGGTAAGTGAGGTCCAAGCCCCCAACCCTATTTTTCCTAAAACACGCTTTATGCTTAATCAGCTCTTTTTGTAAGAGAACATCCTATAACAAAGAGCAAAAAGTAGTCTTCTGGGGATGTATAAAACATAGTAAATGGTTAGTTAGCGGATGCACAGATATTAACAAGTTGGTGTAATTTTAAACTTGTCAATGACTACCACAAGATGACCCTGATGTAGAATTTCAGGACCAAAGGTGTGTAAGTGTTTAACATGTTAGCAGCCCTGTTTGACAAAGTTTCAGGCTTAATGATACGGCTTACCCCTTTCCGTTTGTTGATGCATAATATGCAAGTCACATCCTAGCATGCTTTTACTTTCTCACTTCTGTATTTAGGATGCTTACTTTTCGCAATTCAATAGCTTCATTTTTATGTAATGGAATTAAAGCTTAAAAAGCACTCTGCCCTTTGATAGTGCCCTGGCGAAGACTAGCTATCACATAACTCAGGGTCTCAGAGTTTCTGTTTTTGTTATATTCCCTGTGAGCTTGCATACAACTGTGTGACCTCTTACCCGTTCCTCTTGCATGGAGTCTTATTTCAGAAACTGAATGCCATTAGGTACTTTGTACTGTAGGTAGTTTTATGTCCTTAACTGGACTGAAAGTAAGTACACAATGATGCAGAACTTCAAGCTTTTTGCCCTTGTTGGTCTAAAAGCTGTAGGTGCTACACTGTGGGGTGACTTATAGGCTTGGATCCATTTATTTTATTGCACTGTATTCTACATGATGACTTCTGTTTTTATTTATTTTCCAGAAAAGAGCCTAATTGTTGAAGGGAAGAGGGAGAAGAAAAAGGTAGAACGTTTGAGTTTGGAAATGCCTGTTCAGAAAAAAGAAGAGGAGATGGGCGAAGGCAAGTTTCAATAGCGTTGTCTATTGGCCCCTAATACGACTTTATCTGATAAATTAGGCTTTTTAATTCAGAGGTCCTAGGTTTCCATCCAAGTGCACCGCCCAGCAGTCTGCAATGTTTACATTTTGAAAAAAACGTATAATTGAGTTTCAGGCATGTGCATTGTGGATCTGTTTGTTATAGGAAATCATTGTCTGTATAGACCAATGGGGATAGAAATGTGAGCGCACAGTTTGAGCAACTCTGACATACCATCCAGTTCTCTTCCAGGGGATCCTCATCAATAGTCATAAGCACTGAATATTCCCGCCCATGTGCGGGACCCCGGAAACAATATAAAACTATATGTAAAAAACACATATATCTAACTCCACATATATATATGTATGTACATATTTTATTTTTCTCAAACCAATGCAGCCACAAAAAAGGCTAACACAATGTTAAACCTTGTACATGTACTGCAATTATAAAGGAAACCAAGAACACATTAAATCAAATATCCTTTGAATTTTGTGTTTTAATGAGTAAAACCACTCATAACTCCTGAAAATTGCTCATAAGACATTGTTAGCCTCAGGCTGCATTGAAAAGCAATAACATAGAAAATGAAAGCATCTTCAACCAAAAAACTGGCCCTGTGCCTTTAAGGCAGCCATGAACCCAGGCTTCCCATCATGCGTCAGGGGTGACAGTTAGGTCAGTTGTTCTTTCCGGCTCCTTCTGTCAGGAGCCTGGTTAACAGCTCCCACCTTTTTTTGACTTTCACTCGACGGTTTTTTACCTTGGAGAGATAGTTATACCTTTTTTGGGCTAAAAAAAGGTTGATTTTTTTTGTCAAATGCCTAAGGCTCTTTTTGACACCTGCCCTGCCTGTGGGCATAAGAAGGCTTGGTCTGATACACATCCTGTGTGTATTCGCTGTCTACCTGACTCTCATGAGGTAGCATCTTGTGTCCACTGCCAGTCCTTGTCATCCAGAACTATCAAGGACAGAGAAAGCAGCAGGATTTATGGACTTTCTGAGAGAGGTAGGTCTCCAAAGAGACTTATGAAGCGGTCGATGTCGAAGAAAGTTCCGACCTGCTCTCCTTCGGGATCGGCGTCGAGGTCTCCAACGACGAAGAAGGTAAAGTCTTCAGGGTCGAAAGTCAAGACTCCGCTGCCGTCAACCGGGCGATGTGCAGCGTCGAGTGCAACATCTAGGTCTCCGTTGAAGCAGCGCGGCTCAACGTCGAGACTTCCGTAGTCGAAGGCTCAGGTAGAGTTTTCGACGTTGAAGCCTCCGCCGTCGCCTAGTCATGGGCGCTCGGCGTCGAGGCAGCCTCCGTCGTTGTCTGGTTATAGACGCTCGACGTCGAGGCATTCTCCGTCGTCGCCAGATCATCCGCGATCGGCGTCGAGGCATCCCCCGTCGTCGCCAGGTCATCGGCCATTGACGTCGAGGAAGAGATCGACCTCGAAGCATCCTTCGTCGTCGCCAGGTCATCGGCGTTCGACGTTGAGAGATTCTCCGTCGACCCATCGACATTCGACGTCGAGGCATTCATCGTCGTCAAAGGACCATGGTAGTTCGACGTCGAAGCTTCCTCCGTCGGCATCCCACCATCGACGCTCGACGTCGAGGCATTCACAAACGTCGGCAGGGCACTCGCCGTCGAAAGTTGAGCAAAGTTCGATGTTGGAGAAGCCTGTATGGACTTCACCTCCTCGGAGATCGACGTCGAGACATGGAACTCCAGTGGTCCAACCTCAGACAGTGACACAGCAGTCTATAAGGTCGTCTGGGTCTGCCTCAGCTGCAGAGGATGACCAGGGCTCGCAAGTGAGTGACAGTCACGCTGCCAAGCGGAAGAAGTCTCCGGAACAGAGGGACTCGCGGTCGCTCCAGGTCTGCGGCTGGCTCAGGTTCGGACTCTGGCCCGGATGTGATTATTTATCAGTCGGGCAGCGAGGAATCCAGCTATTCGCAAAGGGATGCAACGCCTCCATCACACTCTCCAGTGAAGGATTTAACGCATAAATCGCCTACTGTCAGACTTTCACCGAGATGGTGCAAGCCACTGCATCACTGGGCTCCGGCCAAGGAGACAGCGTATCGATTGCAGCAACCGCTCTCTAGGCCTAGAAAACTGTCACGCTCTCCGGTGAGGCAAAGAGAAAGATCACGTTCTCCAGTTCGCCGGCAGGAAAGATCACGCTCCCCAGTTCGCCAGAGAGAAAGATCACGCTCCCCAGTTCGCCAGAGGGAAAGATCACGTTCCCCAGTTCGCCAGAGAGAAAGATCACATCAGAAGGAAAGATCGCGCTCTCCAGTTCGCCAGAGGGAAAGATCGCGCTCCCCAGTTCGTCAAAGGGAACGATCGCGCTCCAGGGTGCGAACCGGCAGGTGTAGATCACGCTCAAGAAGCACAAAGAGAGATCAAAGAACTCCTACTTCTTCCTCGACCTGCTCTCACAGAGACTACTCTCCTACCCTGACAGATTCTCCTTCAACGAGGGTATCTCCAATAGATGATATCTTCACTTTTCAGGACGTTCTGGGTAGGGGAGCTCTTAAGCTGGGAATTGCCTTAAAAGCTCCGCAGGTCAAGACCTCGATAATATTTGAAACATTACAAAATAGGTCTGCACCCAAACCTCTTCTGCCTTTGGTGCCGGGGATTATAGTGCCAGTCATGGATGTCTTTTTAACCCCAGCAACGGTCAAAGCGGCTCCGGCAAGGATTCTTAAAGTACTAAATCTCCAGAGGATGATCTGCTATTCCTCCAAGCTGATCCTCCCCCGGACTCTGTGATTATTGCGGCGGCGAGGAAGTCCAATGCAGTTGCCTCATCCTCCACTGTTCCTCCGGATAAGGACAGTAAGATGCAAGACTCGTGGGGAAGGCGGGTCTGCAATAAATCAGCGTCTTTCCTCAAGGTTTCCAATGCGGAAGCCCTCTTGGGGCGTTATGACCGCTCCCTGTGGGATTCTCTGCAACGTTTTGTGGAGAAACTTCCAGTAGTGGATCGTAAGGACTTTGAGGAAATCATCCTGGAAGGCAGTCAAGTCTCCAACCAGGTGATAAGCGCCGCAGCAGATGGAGCTAACCTAGCAGCTCATGGGTATGCTCATGGGGTAACAGCACGAAGGTCATCATGGTTGCGACTAACGGCTTTAAAACCAGAAGCCCAAGCACGTATATTGAACTTACCTTTTTCAGGTGCTTCATTGTTTGGCACAAGCGCAGACGAGGTAATGCAGCGCATGAAGGCAGAACTGGAAACTCTCAAGGCGGTGGGTCTTGAGAAGGAGTTCAAGAAGGAATTTCGCTCCTTCAACAAGGGCTCTACAAAGCAGCGGGTTCAAACTCCGAACTGGCAGAAGAGCCAAGATCAGCAGGGGCAGCAAAAGTCCCAGTATAAAGGCAAGCGTAATTACAAGGGAAATAATCAGCGCCAAGGCAACACCGGCAAGGCTCAAGCCAAGCAATGAGTCGTCTCTTCCCCAGTGCTGTGATCCACTCCAGTGGGGGGGAAGCCTGTCAAAGCATTTGAAAGAGTGGCAAAGCATCACAAAAGACAGATGGGTGTTGTCTACGCTTCAGAATGGGTACTGTCTTCGTTTCAGTCTGCCTTCACCAGTTCCCCCAATGTCTACATCACATCATCACCTGCTGCAAAAATAAGTCACCACTCTGCTCAAAGTCAGCTATCGAGAGAGTTCCGGTCTCTCAGAGGGGGAAAAGGAGTGTACTCCCGTTATTTTCTGGTCAAGAAAAAAGGCAGAATACAGACCCATCCTGGACTTGCGAACGCTAAATCTGCATGTCAAAAAAGAAAGATTCCGCATGTTGGCGCTTCACCAAATATATCCACATCTCAGGAAGGGAGATTGGATGTGTTCGCTGGACCTTCAAGATGCTTATTTCCATGTCCCAATACATCCCAGTCACCGAAGATTTCTTCGGTTCAGGGTGGGGACCTCTCACTATCAGTTCAAAGTCCTGCCGTTTGGGTTGAAGTCGGCCCCTCGGGTGTTCACGAAGTGTGTTGCAGTGGTAGCAGCTGCACTACGTCGCAGAGGGGTCTTCGTGTATCCATACTTGGACGATTGGCTGGTGAAAGGTTCTTCCCCAGTCAGCGTAAGAAATCAGTTCCAAACTTGTATACAGCTCTGCCAGAGACTACGGCTACATGTCAACTTCGGAAAATCAGTCATTCAGCCCACCCAGAGGATTCACTTCCTTGGAGCTCTGCTAGACTCCGAAGCAGGAAAAGTGTTTCCTTCGGAGGAGAGACAATCATCAATCGCCCAGAAATGTCAGCTGATTCTTCGCGGCAATACTCAGAAAGTGCGCAGGATTGCCTCCCTGCTAGGGTCGATGGTGTAGGAGAGTAGGGTCTGCAATCCTATGATCACCCAGATTTTTGCTTTTTGCTTCACTGGTTTACGACTTTCCCTGGCTGTGGGCCTGCTAATCAGACCCACAGCCTAGCTGTTCTCTCTACTCCAAATTGTACCCAGGTACTGAATTGGCACTGGGCCCTCAAGTCCCTGTACCCAGGGCTGAGGTGCACCCAGAAGTCTCCCAGGGGCTGCAGCATGTATTATGCCACCCCTGGGCTGACTAACTAAATCAGACACAACTGGCTGCTTGACAGCTGGGGCAGAGTGGTGTACTCACCCTCTGCTGTAGATATAGTATTCCTATATCTAAACCTAAATGGACACACAGATCTCCTATCAGTCACTCCTATGGCAGGCCTTAACAATCCTGAAGGCAGAGTGCTTGGAATCGTGTGAAATGGTGCTCTGGCATGAGCTGAGCCTGTCTGCGGCTTTCGGGATCTATCCCATAGCCGTTTCCATGATATCGCATACCATATACTCTTAAGTGCATTATAATCCTCGCGGTTATATGCCAACTCTGGTATCGGTTTATCAAAACATGTCGAGTAAGGTGTCATACGAATTGGAATACTAACCCCTCGCCAATTCTGGCGACGGGGTTAGCATTCCACCCTTCTAGAGGGACACGACATGTATGTAACCTATAACCCCGGTTAAAGTCCAACAGAGCCTTAGCTCTACAAAATGGATGCTGCCACTGCGACACAAGTCTGCCCTCCTGCTGCTGGGAGTCCTCCCAGCCCAGGAGGCAAGGACAAAGGGTTTCCTGCCAGGGGCGGTGCCAGCACCGTCCCAGACAGGATTTTGTGTATTCTAGGTAGGCAGGGCTTTAGGGGAAGGTGACTGCAAGTGGCACCCCGGTGCTCACTGTGCATAGGCCGGCTGGAACCAGTTCCAGGGGCACTCCAGCCCCTGGCCTGGGGAAAGCCCACCAAAGGAGAGGGGTGTAACCACCCCCCTCCTAGTCCCACCCATAGGGCAGGACTTAGTCGCGTGCCAGCCCCTTTTTGCAGGATAAAGGTAGGACCTGGCCCCCTTCCAAATCAGATCATCTTTGAATCCTGAAACTACTTTCCACGAAAGGAACTCAAGACTCTTCCCAAGATTCTCCCTTGTGACTAAGGAGTAGTCACCCTGCAGCAGCAGGCACCAACCAAGCATCGCGGTTTGTTGCCAGTCTCTCCTTCGGATCAAGACTGCTCCAGCACGACGAGAACCGGCTTCCCTGGCACCTCTGACCTCAACCTACATCATCAGCCCAGCTGTGATCCGTGGGTGTGAAGAGACCTCGAGGGACCGGCCATCTTCAGAACTGCACGACGCTTGTCCAGCACGACCACCGAGTGACCCTCGACCGAGTGCTTTGGGGTAAGAGAAGCCCCAACCCTGAGCAGCACCAGCACCGAAGTTCAGCCCCCCTGCATTCACGAGATCGGCGTGGGGCCCTTCTGCTTTTTGCTGCTCACCGCGTTGTCCAGGTCGCTTGCCTGTTGGCTAGTGGCCCCCTCAAGACGCTCCACGACAACTACTGCTGGTCTGGTTGCTCCAGACTAGCCCTTGCTCCCCCTCCAAAAGGGGAGCACCCTGGACCCTCCTGGTCCACTCAAGACGCCATTTTAGGTCCACCGCGTGGGCCTTGCATTTGCCAAGACTTGTTGCCCAATCCTGGGTCCAGCGACGTCGACAGCAAGTACCTTCGTGGGACAGCTCGCACCTCCATCCTGGTCGCCGACAACGCCTCCTGGTCCGAGAGACTGCAGAGCCCAGCAGCGCCCACTCACCTGGCTGAGGTGACTTCGTCCGGTGCCATCCTGGTGCCCACTCAAATCACTGGCTAGTGATTCAGAACTTGGTCCCCTCTGCTTACAGGTTTCTTCTTCCCTGATCCAGGCTTGGATCACCACGAACTCCTTCACTGGTCGCCTGCCAGCAACTTCTTTCTTCAGGCTCCTGGATCTTCAATCAATCAATCAGAACATTTGTATAGCGCGCTACTCACCCGGAGGGTCTCAAGGCGCCTGGGGGGGGGGGGTCCGCTACTGCTCCAACAGCCAGGTCTTGAGCTGCTTCCTGAAGGCTAGGTGGTCCTGGGTTAGGCGGAGGTGGGTCGGGAGGGAGTTCCATGTCTTGGCGGCCAGGTAGGAGAAGGCCCTTCCTCCTGTGGTGGCTCTTCGGATGCGGGGGACGGCGGCGAGGGCGTGGCTGGTCGATCGAAGCTGGCGCGTGGGAGCGTAGAAGTTGAGGCGGCTGTTGAGGTATCCTGGTCCTTGGTTGTGTAGGGCTTTGTGTGCGTGGGTGAGGAGCCGGAAGGTGATTCTCTTGTTGACCGGGAGCCAGTGCAGGTCTCTCAGGTGTCCGGAGATGTGGCTGCGGCGGGGGATGTCCAGGATGAGTCGTGCTGAGGTGTTCTGGATCCGCTGGAGTCTCTTCTGGAGTTTGGCGGTGGTGCCGGCGTAGAGGGAGTTGCCGTAGTCCAGCCGGCTGGTGACGAGGGCCTGGGTGACCGTCTTCCTGGTTTCGGTGGGGATCCATCGGAAGATCTTACGTAGCATGCGCAGGATGTTGAAGCATGACGAGGAGACGGCGTTGACTTGTCTGGTCATGGAGAGGGAGGAGTCCAGGATGAAGCCCAGGTTGCGTGCGTGGTCAGTTGGTTTGGGTGCGCTGCCCAGGGCGGGGGGCCACCAGGAGTCGTCCCAGGCGGAGGGTGAGGATCCCAGGATGAGGACTTCCGTCTTGTCCGAGTTCAGTTTCAGGCGGCTGTTCGACATCCATTTGGCTACGTCTGTCATCCCTTCGTGCAGGTTGGCTCTGGCGGTGGCGGGGTCGTTGGTGAGGGAGAGGATCAGCTGGGTGTCGTCTGCGTAGGAGATGATGTTCAGGTTGTGCTGGCGTGCGATGGCTGCAAGGGGGCTCATGTAGACGTTGAAGAGAGTTGGGCTGAGCGAGGAGCCTTGCGGGACGCCGCAGATGACTTCGGTGGCTTCCGATCTGAATGGGGGGAGGCGGACTCTGGGTCCTTCCGGCGAGGAAGGAGGTGATCCACTCCACTGCCTTCTCCTGGATTCCGACGTTGCTGAGGCGCTGTACTAGGGTGCGGTGGCAGACAGTGTCGAAGGCCGCGGGTGCGGTGGCAGACAGTGTCGAAGGCCGCGGAGAGGTCCAGGAGGATGAGGGCCGCTGTTTCTCCGTTGTCGAGCACGGCTAGGATGTCATCTGTAGCTGCGATCAGGGCGGTCTCGGTGCTGTGGTTGGCCCGGAAGCCAGACTGCGAGAGGTCGAGGGAGCCGTTCGTCTCGAGGAAGGCGGCCAGTTGCTTGTTGACGGTCTTCTCGATGACTTTGGCTGGAAACGGGAGCAGCGAGATGGGGCGGTAGATCTTGAGGTCGGTAGGGTCTGCTGATGGTTTCTTGAGTAGAGCGCTGAGTTCGGCGTGCTTCTAGCTCTCCGGGAAGGTGGCGGTGTCGAAGGAGGTGTTGATGATGTCCCGCAGGTGGGGTGCGATGACAGCGTCGGCCTTGTTGAAGACGTGGTGAGGGCAGGGGTCTGTTGGAGATCCGGAGTGGATGGAGTTCATCGTGCGGATGGTGTCTTCGGTGCTGATCGGGGTCCAGGCGCGGTGGGGGGCGGTGGTTCGGTCGTGGCGTGCGTTGGTTGAGTGCTGAAGCTGTTGTGTATGTCCGTGATCTTGTTGTGGAAGTAGGAGGCGAGGGAGTTGCAGAGGTCTTGCGCAGGGGTGATGTCGTTGTTTCCGGCGTTGGGGTTGGAGAGCTCTTTCACGATGTTGAAGAGTTCCTTGCAGTTGTGTGCGTTGTTGTCCAGTCGTTCCTTGAATGCGGTTTTCTTGGTGGCGCGGATCAGCTGGTGGTGTTTTCGGGTGGCGAGCTTGAGGGCAGTCATGTTGTCCGGTGTTGGGTCTCTGCGCCAGGTTTTCTCGAGTGCTCTGCAGTTCTTCTTGGAGCTCTTGAGTTCGTCGTTAAACCATGGGGCTTTCTTGCTGCCGGGTCTGCTCGGCTGGGTCTTCAGAGGGGCGAGGTCGTCTGCGCAGTCGCTGATCCATTTCGTGAGGCTGGTGGCCGCTTGGCTGGGGTTCGTTGTGCTGGTGGGAGGGTTCTTGCTCAGGGAAGTAGTGAGCTGGTCTGCAGTGATCTTGTTCCAGCATCTGCGGGGAGCCTGTTGCTGGTGATGGTGGAGCGTGGTCCTTCTGTAGCTGAAGTGGACGCAGCTGTGGTCGGTCCATTGGAGTCCCGTGGCGTGGCTGAAGGCGATGTCCTTGCTGGAAGAGAAGATCGGGTCGAGAGTGTGTCCGGCGTAGTGGGTGGGGGTGGTCACCAGTTGCTTGAGTCCGAGGTTGTCCAGCAGGGTGGTGGTGTTGCGGTCGTTGTTCTCCAGGTGGAAGTTGAGGTCTCCGAGGAGGATGTAGTCGGTTGAGGGTAGGGCGAGCGGGCTGACGAAGTCGGCGATGTCCTCGCTGAATTGTGCGCGTTGTCCCGGGGGTCTGTAGATGAGGGTGCCTCTGAGGGTGGTCTTGGGGTTGACGTGGATCTGGAAGTGCAGGTGTACGGCGGGTGCAAGGTTGTCGTCAGTGTTGGTCGTGATGCGGATGGAGTTCCTGTGGATGATGGCGATGCCTCCTCCTGTCTGGTTGACGCGGTCCCTCCGGATGATCTTGTAGCCGTCCGGGATGGCGATGGCGATGTCGGGCGCTGAGGAGGCGTTCATCCAGGTTTCCGTGAGGAAGGCGACGTCTGTGGTGTCGAGCAGGTTCCAAAGCTCGACGGCGTGTCTGTGGACGGAGCGGGTGTTGAGCAGGATGCACTTCAGGTGGGTGCTGCTGGAGTTCGGCTTGGTGGGTGCTGGTGTAGCGTGGGTCCGGTTGCAGGTGAACTTGCAGGAGTGGCAGCTGAAGGGTCCGTGGGTGCGTCTCGGTGTGGCTCTGTAGCAGCGCGGGGTTCGGCCGGTGTTGAGAGCGTTGAGTTCGGTGGAGTCGTAGGGTCGTCTGGTCGGCTTCCGGCGGTGGGGGCCAGGGGTCCTGGCACTGGGCGCGGGCCAGGCGCGGACGGGCGCAGACGGGCTTACCTTTGGCGCACCTTCGGCGCTCAATCGGTGCTCCCGCTGCGCGCGTCCGCTGCGCGGTCGCTCAGGGGGCGTCATAAGAAGGGGGACGGGAGGGCGGGTCTGCTGGGCTGGGCGAGCGTCCGGGCCAATGGGCCGGTGGTGGGCGGGGCCGCAGGGGCCAGCGGCGGGGAGAAGTGGCGAGCGGCCGGCTCAGCTGTGGCTGGGCTGCTCGGGGGTGCTGGGGGGGCGGCGGTGGCGGCAGGCAGGCGGCAGGCAGGCAGGAGGCTGGCAAGGAGGCTGGCTAGCAGGGCAGCAGGCGAGTGAGGGGGGTGACCCGGCCTCAACGAGGGTTTCCGACGCAACTTCAACCCTATGCAGCCGCAGCCCCTGGGCTAGGTAACCTGAGTACTCCGGTGCTCCAGCATAGTCCAACACCCTAAGTGTTCGGATCCACTCCCGTTTTCAACCCACCTAGTCGGGTTCGCCCGAGAACAGTAACTTTTGCAACTGCTAGCCTCCATAGACTTTTTCCCGCCTTACGCGTGAGAGTTCCCACTCTGCACACGACGTCCCTAGGTCTCCTGCTAGTAATCTAAAGGTTCAGTAGTCCAGTCCTAGCGATTCTAAAGCCTATGAGAATAGTACTTACCTGCTAGTAATTTCGCATTCCACTTCTTGTGTATATGGTTTTTCGTGCCCCTAGGGCATCTGTGTAAATTGTGCGACTTAAAGTATTTTCTTAAGAGTTTTGTTGTGTGCTTAGCTCCCTGACTCATATAAATATCTGTTTATTTTCATAACAACTTGTGTGGTGTCCTTTCACTTGGTGTTCAAGGGGTAATGTGATGGTAAAACAGCTGGCTTAACACGCCCTCTAGAGTCTTAGCCTTAGACTGCTCGTATCCATGCTACTAGGATAGCTGGTCTATAAGGTTGACTTACAACCAATCATCAATAAGGGTTGTTTGGACTGATACATAGTGATCACTAGAATAGTGAGCACTGCATATCAGGCCAACTTCTCACAGATGGCGTCTTGCATCTTCCTGGTTCCGAATGCCAGACTCCGCATGCGTCCTCTTCAGCAGGATCTAGAGGACAAGTGGGATCAGCAATCAGATCGCTGGGACGATCACATCACTATCTCAGACGCAGCTCGAGCGTCTATTCCGTGGTGGACAAAAGCTCAGAATATGCAGGTGGGAGTCCTGTTCCATCAACCTCCTCCTGCACAAACGCTGATCACGGACGCCTCCCTTCTGGACTGGGGGGCGCACATGGGTCCCCTGCAGGTTCAAGGTCAGTGGTCACACAAGGAAAGCACTTACCATATCAACATGCTGGAGCTGAGAGCAGTACACCTAGCTCTCAAAGCGTTCCTCCCTTCAATCCAAGAGTCATCGGTGCTAGTACAGACTGACCACACCACCACGATGTACTAGTTGAACAAGCAGGGGGGGGACGCGCTCTCGGACGTTGTCATTGGAAGCGCAGAGGATCTGGCATAGGCTTCTGGCTCGAGGGCTATCTGTCACGGCGGTTCATCTTCCAGGAGAACAAAACGTGAGGGCAGATGCTCTAAGCCGTCATTTCGACGACAAAGAAGACTGGGTTCTTCACGACTAAGTGGTGGAGGAACTTTTTCAATCCTGGGGTCGTCCCTCCATAGACTTGTTCGCGGACGACAAAAATGCCGAAGCTTCTCCTCCAGGTTCCACCGGCCAGGCTCGAGGGGGAATGCTCTTTTGATAGACAGGTCAAACGAATTTGTGTACGCCTTTCCACCTCTCCCGTTGATTCCGAAGGTGGTGAGCAAGCTAACGCACTCGTGCACAACAATGATTCTGATTGCTCGCGTTTGGCCGAGGCAATGGTGGTACACAGACCTGCTTCATCTGTCAGTGACACCTCACAAGAGGCTGCCATGCAGGCCGTACCTGTTGTCCAAGATGGACGGGAGGATCTTCCATCCCAACCTTCCGTCACTGAGCTTGGCAGCATGGCTCCTGAGGTCATCCAATACGGCCATCTAGGATTGCCAGAGGACTGCATGTTCATTCTGAAAGAGGCATGGCGTCCTTCCACCAGACATTCATATGCATGCAAGTATAGGAGATTTTATATGTGGTGTATACAGAATAGTCCTGATCCGATCAAATGTCAAGAAGAAGCAGTTCTTCCTTATTTGTTGTATTTGGCTAAAGCAGGTTTGAAGTTTAATTCCATCAAGGTGCACCTAGCGGCCATAACGGCTTATAGGCGGTCATCTTCTCAAACCTCTTTTTTTTCAGCTAGCATCTGTCAACTGCAAGGGTTAAAAAAAGTATACCCTCCAGTGCGTCCTTCTCCACCCTGGGAGTTGAACTTGGTGCTATCAAAGTTAATGGGTCCTCCCTTTGAACCCATTCACAAAGCTACTTTACAACATCTTTCATGGAAAGCGGCTTTTTTGGTGGCTATCCCGTCAGCTCGCAGAGTGAGCGAGATCCAAGCCCTCTGTGCATCAGAACCCTATACGGTGTTCCATTTGAATAGGGTGGTGCTACGGACGCATCCATCTTTTCTGCCTAAAGTGGTGTCAGATTTTCATGTAAATCAGATCATTTCTCTGCCCACTTTTTTTTCCTAACCCCTCTACTCCAGCTGAGAGGGCTCTGCATTCTTTAGACCTGAAAAGGGTTTTAAAATTCTATCTTGACAGGTCTAAAGTGACTCGTCATTCTGATCATCTTTTCGTTAACTATGGATCGATCAGGACAGGCCATGCTGTCTCGAAGCGTTCCATTTCCAGATGGATCGTTTCATGTATTAAACTTGCTTACCAGCTAGCGCAAAAACCCCTGGGGTTTTCTCCCAAGGCGCATTCCACCAGGGGAAGAGCTGCGACTGCGGCTTTTCTCAATAATGTGCCCATGTCTGAGATCTGTAAGGCGGCGACCTGGCGGTCCGTCCATACATTTACCAGACATTATTGTCTTGATTCTGACACGAGAGCAGATACCCAAGTAGGCAAAGCCTCCTTGCGGAATCTGTTTAGCAGCCAGTCTGGGCTGTGATGTTGGGTCTTTTAAGGTAGAAGATGTACTTCTCATTTACCTGCAGGTGGTTGTTGGGCTTGCTATTCTATTCAGTGCTTATGACTATTGATGAGGATCCCCTGGAAGAGAAGGATAAGTTACCCACCGCCTCCCCAGGTAAATGAGAGCTGTACGTTTTCATATGTGTATTTAGCCCTGACATCGGGGTTATGCAAAGAACTGACCTAACTGTCTGAGGCATGATGGGAAGCCTGGGTTCATGGCTGCCTTAAAGGCACAGTGCCAGTTTTTTGGTTGAAAATGCTTTCATTTTCTATGTTATTGCTCTTCAATGCAGCCTGAGGCTATCAATGTCTTTTTATGGGCCATTTTTCAGGAGTTGAGTGGTTTTACTCATTAAAACACAAAATTCAAAGAATATTTGATTTAATGTGTTCTTTGTTTTCTTTATAATTGCAGTACATGTACAAGGTTTTACATTGTGTTAGCGTTTTTTTGGGGCTGCATTGGTATGAGAAAAATATATGTACATACATATATGTGGAGTTAGATATGTTTTTTACATATATATTTTTATATTGTTTCCGGGGTCCCGCACATGGGCGGGAATATTCAGTGCTTATGACTTTGAGGATACCCCTGGAAGAGAACTAGGATTACAGGTAAGTAACTTATCCTAAGTGGCAATGAATGGATGGATGCAAAGATGATTCTAGCCCCCAGTGCCCCCTCACACCCTTCTTCCTTCTACAGGCAGATTTTTGTAACTTTACCTCGACTGATGACAAGGTTTTAAGATTACAACTCCTCTACAGTGTAGGAGAGTAGGGTCTGCTTCCTATGATCACCCCCACTTTTAGCTTTTGCTTCACTGGTTTTCGACTTAGATGTGGCTGTGGGCCTGCTAATCAGACTCACAGCCCAGATGCACCCTCTCTAAATTCACACCGTGTACTCTAGGTACATCCACAATTGGGAATTGGTTCACCTTATCAGCCCCTGTGGAAGTGTACCCTAGGTACTCGGGGCATAGGTGTAACCAAGGGCTACCAGGGACTGCAGCATGTATTATGCCACCCCTGGCTGGCCACTCAAACTGACACAACTGGCTGATCACTCAGCTGGGGCAAGGTTGTGTAATCCCCCCTTGCTTAGGTATAGTATTCCTATATCTACCCTTGTATATAGAGACACAGTAACCTATAAGTCACTCCTATGGCAGGCCTTAGCAATCCTGGAGGCAGAGTGCTTGGTCATGTGTGAGATGGTGCTCTAGCATGAGCCGAGCCTGTCTGCAGCTTGCGGAACCATGTCCTTATAGCTGTTCTATGATATCACCATACCATATACTCTTAAGTGCATTATAATCCTCGCGGTTGAATGCTAACTTTGGTTTGGCTTTATCTAAACATGTTGTGTAAGGTGTCATAAGCTTTGGAATACTACCCCCTCGCCAATTCTGGCGACGCGGGTAGCATTCCACCCTTCTAGAGGGAGAAGACCTGTTAGTTCTGACTATCCCGGTTAAAGTTAGCCAGAGCCCCAGCGTCACAAAATGGACGCTGCTGCCGCCACAGACACAAGTCTGACCTCCTGCTGCTGGGAGTCCTTCCAGTCACGGAGGTTTGGACAATAGGTTTCCTGCCTAGAGAGGTGCGAGCACCACCCCAGACAGGACTTTGTGTATTGGGACAGGGAGGGCTGAATAGAATGAGACACTGCCTGAGGCACACTAGGTGCGTCATGCATACCCCAGTTCAAACCGGTTGCTGGGGCACTCCAGCCCCAGCTCTGGCGTGAAACTGTACTAGGAAAGGGGGTGTAACCACCCCCCTTCCTGGTCCCACCCATAGGAGGGACCTAGGATCTAATCCAGCCCCTTTTAGCTGTATAAAGGTAGGAGCTGTGTCCCTAGACTTTAGATTTGATCCTGAACTGAAACGAGAACGAAACTCTGGACCTTCGACATTCTGCTGAAGACTGAAGAATCTCCCTTGTGGCCAAGGAGTGACCACCCTGGGCAACCAGGCACCATCCAGCAAATCAACGGCTTGCTTTGTCAGCGTTCCCGCCGGGACCCGAGCACAGAGCCTGACAAGACCCAGACTTTCAGACCACTCTGACCCTCTTAACGTCTGCAGCATAGCTGAGATCCGTGGAGGCGCCGAGACACGTGGGACCGGCCATCTTGAAAAGTCCACGACTTGCTAACTGTGCAGCTCCTGAGGTATCCTCTAAGCTGTGCACTGGGGATTGAGAAGCCCCGAATCCGAGCTCCACCTGCACCGAAGATCAGCCCTCCACACTCCATGAGTTCTGCGTGGGGCTCTTCTGCTTGTGTTCTGCTCGACGCGTTGTCCGGTTGCTGGCCCGTTGGCTAGTAGCCTCTGTGACGACAATCCTTTTGAATCACCTCGCTGGTCTGGTTGCTCCAGAATGGCTCTTGCCTCCCTACAAAGGTGAGGCACCTCAGACCCTCCTGGTGTGCACCAGAAGCCTTTTGTGTATCCTGCCTGGGTTGCCTTTGCTTTGGCTTGTTGTCTCCAATCCTGAAGTTGACCCCTCCATCTGCGAGAACCTTCGTGGGACAGCTCCTCTCCAGCACCTGGTCGTCCTCGACGCCTCGCCTCCTGGTCCGCGTGGCTGCAAAGACAAGCTTCACGACAGCACCTGATTGCTCCTCGACAACGTCTGGTTCCACCCGGTCACTGGCTAGTGACCTAGACTCTGTCCCCTCTGCTTTCAGGTCTTCTTCATCTTCGATCCCTGGATCTACCCGGACATCTTCCTTCTGGTCGCCTGCAGCATCTTTCTTCACAGGCTTCATAGACTTAAACGGCGAAACCTGACACGTCTTCACACCTATGCACCTGCTTCCTGTGGGTGAGGTAACGCGAGTACTTCGGTGCTCCTAAGGGTATTGGCTATCCAAGTGTCTAGGTTTTTAGTTGTTTCCTTCTAGCTAGACCGGAAGTGTCCTAAATCTTCATTTACTTACCTTCTAAGTTCCCATTGACTTTCTATTTACTCTCGCATGAGGGTACTGACACTGCACGTGCTGCCTGTGGGCCTCCTACTCCTAACCGAAGGTTCAGATAGTGTAGCCCCAGCGATTCTCTAGGCCCTAGGCCTTTCCTTTTCACGAGTCGTGGTTCTTATACCACTTACTTAGTATATGGTTTTACGCACCCCTAGGGCCTAACTGTAAATTGTGCTATTTAAAGTATTTCTAAGAGTAACTAGTTATGTGCTTTGGCCTCTGATCTCATAAAGAGTTCAGAGGAGTGTGTGAACGCAAGAGATGGACAACACACCGTTCAAATTCTGCCGTAACTGCCACCACAAATATGCGCAGAAGGACCAACACCCAGTCTGCAACCTCTGCCTACCGGTCGACCACGAGAGCAGGGACTGCAACGCCTGCTCCGCCTTTACGCCGAAGACCCTTCGAGTGAGAGACAGGCAAAAAAGGGCTAACTTCAACATGCAGGGCAATGGCCAACCACCGTCCCTTCGAGACCTGGGACTCTCGACTGACGAGGAAGATTACGTCGCCAAAGACAACGACGGCTACTCGGTCGTAGAGACCGATAATAAGACTCCTGAAAAGGTAGGAGACTCGACGCCCCAGAAAGCCCCGAAAGACACTCGATAGTCTGTCAAGACTTTCGAAAAAAGGAGGGCAAGACCTCGAAAGCGCGGATGCCGAAGGTTTCGGCGTCCGCAGCGACATCCAGGCCCAGCGGATCCTCAGAAGGACTCCCAGGCGCCGAAAGGCGGCGACTAGACAAGGTTGTCGAAGCGTCCTCAAAGGAACGCTCGACGCCGAAGAGCACCTCTGCGTTGATGAAGGACCCGAAACCCTTCTCGGTGCAGAAACGCATCTCGTCGCCAGCTTACCAGAGGAAGAGAATGGCAGAACCACTCGACGCCGAACAGGCTGCCGAGATGGAAAGAAAGAAGACTCGAGGCAGAGATGGAGAACATCCTGCAACGAAAGAAAGAATTCGACGAAAGGATGAAAGCCTATGTAATCCCGTCGAAGCCAAAGCCACCGATGGTCGAGTTAGTAGAGTACGAAGAAAACTACGACGTCGAAGGACTGTCGGAAATACAGGAGGATCTGGAATGTCGGGAAGAGGAAAGCCCCTACTACGAGAAGGAGGCAGATGACGACCAGAGGACAATCCAGGGCTCGGCATACTCAGACACAGGACCAGGAGTGGCAGGACCTCGACACAGAGTCCAGAAGAGGGAGTGGACACACATCCTGCAAGGCCGTTTCCGCCCGACATTGGGTTATACAATGAAGTCATCAAGAACGCATCAACCGCTTTCAGGGTAAAACTCGGAGGAACAGCCGAAGGCGGATTTCCTCTTGGAAACACTGCTCCCAATACAAACTAGGAGCCAGTACCTGCCAATGCTCTAAAGCATCAAAGGACAGGGGAGAGAGGCCTTCAAAGAGCCTGCAACTAGCAAACCCGTCACACCCAGGACGGAGAAAAAGTATAAACACTCCTCCAAGGAACATCCAGGGCTCCATCATTGCGGCAACAGCGAGGAAAAGGGCTAATGTCCCAACAACTTCAGGGCCACCTCCAGACAAGGAGAGCAGAAGGATGGGACCTGACTGGGAGAAAGATCGAGAGGAATGCCACAACGCACTGGCGCATGGCTAATTCCAATGCCCTGCTGAACAGGCACCAATACCAGATCTTGGACAAACTGGGCCAGTTAGTCAAGCACCTCCCACAAGAATACCAGCAAAGAGCTTCGCACCTGGTGGAGGAGGGGAAGAATGTGACAAATTCTTGCCTAAAAAACGCATTGGATGGAGCAGACACACGTCCAGCAGACTTATGATGCTGGGCATCACGGAAAGGAGACCAGCCTGGCTCAGAATCTCTGGTTTCAAACCAGAGGTGCAACACAGGTGCAACACCACATCCTGAACACCCCGTTCAACGGAGAGTCACTGTTCGTAGCACCAGTGGACGAAAAGCTCACCCAGCTGAAAAAAAGACACCGCAAGATCCATGGGGGCATTGCAATTCAGAGGAACAAAAAGGGGGGCCCTGTCACGAATACCAAGGGGGAGAGGGGGAAACCAGTCAGGAACGTCGCACCAGGCATTCCACCAGGGCGACACCCAGCCGCAACTAGGTCAGCAAAAGCCCCACTGACAATACCAACAAAGGGGCCAGTCCTTTCGCGGGAGGGCGAATGGAAGTGGAAACAATAGAAGGGGTGGACAGCAACCCACCTCCAAGTGACTCTGCCACACTACACGTGCACACCCTTTCAAAAACTCCCAGGGTGGAGCACAGCTACAACCAGAGAGTGGCTCGGCCTAAACATCCAAGAGCACGTAACACCGGTGGGAGGAAGACTGAACCTTTTCTTCCAGGAGTGGAAGAAAATAACCACAGACAAATGGATTCTCAACACCATAGCACAGCTACAACCAGGAGGAGTGGCTCGGCCTAAACATCCAAGAGCACGTAACACCGGTGGGAGGAAGACTGAACCTTTTCTTCCAGGAGTGGAAGAAAATAACCACAGACAAATGGATTCTCAACACCATAGCACAGCTACAACCAGGAGGAGTGGCTCGGCCTAAACATCCAAGAGCACGTAACACCGGTGGGAGGAAGACTGAACCTTTTCTTCCAGGAGTGGAAGAAAATAACCACAGACAAATGGATTCTCAACACCATACAGTACGGATACTGCATAGAGTTGGAAAGAACACCACCAAACAAAAGACCAAAAAGAGTGCTTGCAAAGAAGGAACTAGAACTACTTCAAAAGGAAGCAGAGGAACTCCTGCAGAAAGAGGCTATCGAGCCTGTGCCTCCCATAGAAAGGAACAAGGGAGTGTACTCTACGTACTTCCTGGTACCGAAGGTGGACAAAACAATGAGACCCATCCTAGATCTAAGGTTCCTCAACAAATACATAAAAACACAAAAATTCAAGATGACATCCCTGCAAGAGGTACTTCCTCTGATACAAGGCGGGGACTTCATGGTCACCATAGACCTCAAAGATGCCTACCTGCACATCCCAATGAACAGGTGGCACAAACATCTGCTAAGATTTGTCATCCACAAGGATCAATACCAGTTCACGGCCATGGCGTTCGGACTGAAATCAGCACCAAGGGTCTTCACAAAGTGCCTCGCTGCAGTCGCAGCACACTTAAGAAGGGAAGGGATCCACGTATACCCTTACCTGGACGACTGGCTAATAAAGGCAAGGTCATACAAGACATGCAAACGGCACGCACAGCGAGTGACAGACACACTGATGGCCCTGGGATTCTCCATCCACTAGGGAAAATCCTCAATGAAACCAGAACAAATAAAAATCTTCCTGGGTGCGCAGATCAACATAGTACAGGGAAAGCTGTTCCCCAGTGAAAAGAGAACGCTGGCGCTGCTGAAGGAGATGCGCCTCTACTAGAAGGGACGAGCTCTGACGGTGAGGACGGCGAGCAAGATGATGGGCATAATGGCCTCATGCATACTTCTAGTGCCAAATGTACGGCTCCACATGAGACCATTCCAGGAATGGCTACAGGACCAATGGTCACAAGCTACAGGTTGTTAGGAAGATCTAGTGGTTGTAACGCACGCAGTGCACAAGGAGATATCATGGTGGAACAAAGAACATAACATAAGGGAAGCCTCTAACACCACCATCACCTCAGACTCATCCCAGAAGGGATGGGGAGCACACATGAAAGAGTGAGGGCTCTGTGGACACCAGTGGATGCGGTCAAACACATCAACTACCTGGAACTAAAGACCGTTTTCCTCGCAATAAAGGCCTTCCAGGCGAAGCTGTACAACCAAACAGTGTTGATTCAGACAGACAACACAACAGCGATGTTCTACATCAACAAGCAGGGAGGAACACAATCAGCCCTTCTGTTGTAACTAGTGCAGGAAATGTGGAGATGGGCCATCCCACTCAAAATAGACCTGCTGGCCATACATCTGCCAGGGAAGGACAACGTGGAAGCAGACTGGCTCAGCAGACAGACATCGGCATCCCACGAATGGGAGCTCAATGCGCAGGCAACAAAGAGGCTGTTCGGCAGGTGGGGAACACCATCAATAGACCTGTTTGCGACACGCCAAAATGCAAAATGCCAACACTTCGCATCCAGGGGAAGGGTCCCTAGGGAATGCCCTATGGATGAGCTGGTCGAAGACATTTGCTTACGCTTTTCTGCCGATTCCCCTGATACACAAGGTACTCAGCAAGTGCAGAACAAGCAACATGACCCGGATACTGGGCGCACCCCAGTGGGCCAGGCAGACCTGGTATTCGCAGAAAATGGAGATGACACTGAGTGCACCGCACAGATTCGGGAGAAGGAAAGATCTACTCTCCATGCAAAACGGAGAGGTATTGCATCCAGAGCCGGAGAGCCTAAGCCTGGCTCCTGAAGAGTTTGCACACCTGAAGTTACCTGAGAGCACCCTGAGGGTACTTCGAGAGGCAAGAAGACCCAGCACGCGAAGGTGCTATGTGGCTAAACGGAAGAGGTTCACACTATGGTGCAGAAGGGGAAAACTGTTTGCAGCCATTATCCCGCATTTTGTATCCCGCGGACTTTCAGGCCGCATACCATTTTCCCGCAAGGTCATTGACCTGGCATACCATTATCCCGCATTTCTTCAAAACGAATGTGCATTTATCACGCATGCCTTTACAACCAATTACGTTGTAAAGGCATGCATGGTAAATGCATTTGCGTTGTGAAAACCACGATGATGAGGTAAGTGGGTTTGGGTTAATTTTTTCGTCGTGCTGGATTAGTGATTGTGTAGTGTTGTTAGTGTAGTGTAGAGTTGTGGTGGTTGTTTAGTGTAGGGTCGTGCTGGGGGAAGTGTTATAGGGTTTAGGGTAGTGTTTGCGTAGTGTAGGGTCATGCTGGGGGTTAGTGCGTTAGGGTTTAGGGTAGTGTTGTAGTGTAGGGTCATGCTGGGGGTAGTGTTTTAGGGTTTAGGGTAGTGTTGTAGTGTTTGTGTAGGGTCATGCTGGGGGTAGTGGTTTAGGGTAGTGTTTGTGTAGGGTAGGGTAATTCTGGGGTGTAGTGGTTTAGGGTTTAGGGTTGTTGTAGTGTTTGAAGTGTAGGGTCATGCTGGGGTGTAGTGGTTTAGGGTAGTATTGTAGTGTTTGTGTAGGGTCATGCTGGGGTAGTGTATTAAGGTAGTGTGTGTTTAGGGAAGTAAAGTGCTTTATGGTAGTGTTGGGGGGTCGTGCTGGGTAGTGTAAATGTTGGAAAAGGACTGTCAAGAGTGGGTGGTGCTGGGGTACTACATTAGAGTGTAGTGTAGGGTACTCTTACTTACCTTTAGAACTTTTACAACGAGTATATCTTTAACATGCATGCCTTTTCGTTGTAATGGCATGCGTGCTAAAGGCATATTCGTTTTAAAAGTCTTAGTTCTCTTATTTTGCGGACTAATAGTACTTGCGGTATTATATTTGCGGGTGATGGTATGCGGGATGTTTGTCTGCGGTCTGACATCATATATTCCGGAAAAACTGCACAAAAAGATGACCAAGGACTCAACAGTGCTTAAATACCTCACGCACTTGCTTGAGGCAAAACTGAGCTCATCCTCGCTAAGAGTACACTTGGCAGCCATAGTCGCTTGCACTAGAGGAGAGACTGGCAAAAGCTTCTTTACTTCACAAATTGTAAAAAGATTCCTGGAAGGTGCAAAGAGGATCGCACCGCCAAAGAGGTTGCCAGCCCCAGCATGGAACCTCAATTTGGTCCTGACGGAACTCATGAAAGCACCCTTCGAAACGATTCATAAGGCCTCCCTACAAATGCTAACTATGAAAACAGCATTCTTAGTGGCAATCACTTCGCTGCGCAGGTTGAGCGAGCTACAGGCGTTAACGCTACAAGAACCCTACATACAAATTCACAACGATAGGGTGGTGATGAGAACGGACCCACACTTTATGCCAAAGGTGGTGTCAAAGTTCCACATCAACCAAATGATATAAATACCAAGTTTCTTCCAGAAACCAACGACTAACGCCGAAAGGGCACTGCACACTGGACACCAGACGTGCAGTCATGCACTACATAGAGAGAACTAAGGATCACAAGAAAACAAAAGTTTTTTGTCATTCGCAGACCGTTTCTTGGGAAAACCAGTTACTAAGGGAACAATTGCACGATGGATCGCACAAGCAATACAATTTTGCCACAAACCAGCTGGGCAAGAACTAGCAGAGGGGCCATGGGCCCATTCGACCAGGAAAAAGGGCGCTACGATAGCCTTCCTAGCTAACCCACCCATTCAGGACATATGCCTGGCGGCAACATGGGCTTCAGTGCACACGTTCACAAAACACTACTGTGTGGACATACAAATGAACAAAGAAGCACAAGTAGGGCAGAAGGTGCTTCAACATATATTCAACAACAAAAGCTCATCTTCCACCCAGCCGCCACAAATGTAACAAACCGCTAAAAAGTCTATGCACAGCATCGTGAATCCAGAAAGATTCACGCTGCAAAACGAATAGTTTCTTACCTGTCGGTGTAGTTTTGCAGCTTGAAGATCTTTCTGGATTCACTAGCGAACCCACCGACCTCTGCCAGAAAGATGAGGCTGGAGAAAGAGGTGGTAAAACAGGAACAATACTGAAACAGACATTTTGAAGGATAAAGTGCCATACAATTCGGAAACAGAACACAAACGGGGGGGGAAAAAGAATCCGAAGATGGTGCCCAAGGGTGGGACTTCCGCAGGAAGCATGCCGACGTCACAGGAAGGACACCAAAAGGTGGGACGTCGACGCCCACCTGGGCTAAGAAAAAAAGAAAAGACTACGATTCCGGACCCAACCACTAGACCGCGGAACAATGCACAGCATAGTGAATCCAGAAAGATCTTCAAGCTGCAAAACTACACAGACAGGTAAACTTTTCGTTTCTCTTGAAAGCAGTATAAGAGAAGGAAGTGTGGAGATATCGTAGGCAATGGGTTGTAGGAGGAATCCAATCAAATAAAATCGAAAGTAGCTTTATTTGGTTTCAGTTTGAAAGTCCATAAAAGCGCATACAAAATACAATAACATTTCATCACTATTTGTTTTCATATGTACATTAATTCAGTTATTAAACCTCATGTTAATAACAATCCTAAAAAAGACCGAGGTGCCACTATTACCATTTCTAAATTAAAAAAGAAAAACCTTTAATTCATCGATTATCTTAAACTTTTTAAAAATACTGAAACACTAAGAAGTGCAAACTCGTCCTCCAGCATTTGCAGTCTTAACAGGGCTGGTCTGCACTGTCTTAGTCCCCACTTTCTAAGTAAATTAAGTAGGTACCTTCTCCTAATTGTGGAATAAAATTTGCAAAACATTATGCAATGAATAGTTGTTTGTTGAGACATGTCGTCAAAGGGACAATGGTTCTACCCAGGTGTTCACCTCTGGGAAGGTCACAAGTCTAAAGAAGCCCCCCCCCCCCCTAAAACGGGTAGTAACATCCGGGTGACACTACTCGGAGTAAGTGATAGATATTTCTGTAGGCCAGGGCAGATATTTCTGTGGGCCAGCCAGCAGCAAGTGGTTGTGCATGACCGATGGCTTATTTCCCTCCAGCTGCCACCTGGAGTCCTCCAGGTATGTAAGGCATAAGTCCTTCAATTTCTTTCTGGTGACAGCTGCCATGCTGGGCGGATTTTTAAAATATTCCTGGTGGCCTATAGCTGTTAGAAAACGTCTCGCATATCTTAACCACTCAATTTTCATACACCTTTGAAGAGCCATACAGTCCATAATAATGTCCCTATTCAACTTTGTCTCTTGGGAAACCCAGACCCTATGCCATAACAGGATTGGGCTCATTTTTATAAGGTCAGACACATAGGCTATTCCCAGCTCTTTATGACACACGTATCAATCAATCAATCAATGACACTTGTAAAGCGCGCTACATACCCGTAGGGTCTCAAGGCGCTGGGGGGGGGGGGGGTGCCGCTACTGCTCGAACAGCCAGGTCTTCAGCTTCTTCCTGAAGGAGAGGTGGTCTTGGGTCAGGCGCAGGTCGGTCGGCAGGGAGTTCCAGGTCTTGGCAGCCAGGTAGGAGAAGGACCTTCCTCCTGTAGTCGCTCTTCGGATGCGGGGGACGGCGGCGAGGGCGTGGTTGGCTGATCGGAGGTGGCGTTTGGGAGCGTAGAAGTTGACTCGGCTGTTGAGGTAGCTCGGGCCTTGGTCGTGTAGGGCTTTGTGTGCGTGGGTGAGGAGGCGGAAGGTGATTCTTTTGTTGACTGGGAGCCAGTGAAGGTCTCTCAGATGTCCGGAGATGTGATTGGTTCGTGGGATGTCGAGGATGAGTCTGGCTGAGGCGTTCTGGATCCGCTGGAGTCTCTTCTGGAGCTTGGCGGTGGTACCGGCGTAGAGGGCGTTGCCGTAGTCCAGTCGGCTGGTGACGAGGGCCTGGGTGACGATCTTCCTGGTCTCGGTGGGGATCCACCAGAAGATCTTCCGTAGCATGCGTAGGATGTTGAAGCACGCCGAGGAGACGTTGACTTGCCTGGTCATGGAGAGGGAGGAGTCCAGGATGAAGCCCAGGTTGCGTGCATGGTCTGTCGGTTTGGGTGCGGTGCCCAGGGCGGGAGGCCACCAGGAGTCGTCCCAGGCGGAGGGTGAGGGGCCCAGGATGAGGACCTCCGTCTTGTCCGAGTTCAGTTTCAGGCGGCTGGTCGTCATCCACTCGGCTACCTCTTTCATCCCTTCGTGCAGGTTGGCTCTGGCGGCGGTGGGGTCGTTGGTCAGGGAGAGGATCAGCTGGGTGTCGTCGGCGTAGGAGATTATGCTGAGGTTGTGTTTGCGTACGATGGCCGCGAGGGGGCTCATGTAGACGTTGAAGAGGGTGGGGCTCAGATGATCCTTGAGGGACGCCACAGATGACTTCGGAGGCCTCTGACTTGTACGGTGGTAGGCGGACTCTCTGTGTTCTTCCGTCGAGGAAGGAGATGATCCATTCCAGCGCCTTGTCCTGGATTCCGATGTTGCTGAGGCGCCGTACTAGGGTGCGGTGGCAGACCGTGTCGAATGCCGCGGAGAGGTCTAGGAGGATGAGGGCCGCTGTTTCTCCATTGTCCATCAGGGCTCGGATGTCATCTGTGGCGGCGATGAGGGCGGTCTCGGTGCTGTGATTGGCTCGGAAGCCGGACTGTGAGGGGTCGAGGGATCCGTTCGTCTCGAGGAAGGCGGCCATCTGCTTGTTGACGGTCTTCTCGATGACTTTGGCTGGAAACGGGAGGAGTGAGATGGGGCGGTAGTTCTTGAGGTCGGTGGGGTCCGCTGTTGGTTTCTTGAGTAGAGCGCTGAGTTCGGCGTGTTTCCAGCTCTCAGGGAAGATGGTGGTGTCGAAGGATGTGTTGATGATGTCTCGCAGGTGGGGTGCGATGACAGCGTCGGCCTTGTTGAAGACGTGGTGCGGGCAGGGGTCGGTCGGTGATCCGGAGTGGATGGAGTTCATCGTGCGGATGGTGTCTTCGGTGCTGATCGGGGTCCAGGCGTGGAGGGTGGTGGTGGGGGGTGGTTGTTCGGTCATGGTGTGCGTTGGTTGGTTGTTGAAGCTGTTGTGTATGTCCGCGATCTTGTTGTGGAAGTATGAAGCCAGGGAGTTGCAGAGGTCTTGCGATGGGGTGATGTCGTTGTTTCCTGCGCTGGGGTTGGAAAGCTCTTTCACGATGTTGAAGAGTTCCTTGCAGTTGTGTGCGTTGTTGTCCAACCTGTCCTTGAATGCTGTTTTCTTGGCGGCGCGGATCAGCTGGTGGTGTTTCCGGGTGGCCAGCTTGAAGGAGGTCCTGTTGTCCGGTGTCGGTTCCCTTCTCCAAACTTTCTCGAGGGCTCGGCAGTTCTTCTTGGAGCTCTTGAGTTCGTCGGTGAACCATGGAGCCTTCTTGCTGCCGGGTCTGCTAGGCGGGGTCCTCAGTGGGGCGAGTTCGTCACCTGTGGAGGTTGACTTTGGTACTGCCAATAGATATCGTAAGAAGGCGTTTTCACACACCTGAATCTTACTACAATCCGTAATACCCCATATACCTTCACCATAAGTTACTGTAGACACACATTTTGCCTTGTAAATGTCTGAGAATTCTAACTGATCTGCCCCCTAGCTTAATTGCAAAATTTCTCAGAGCACCAATGGCTTGAGAAAATGCTAAGTTCCGAGCACTTGCGGCCGCGACCCATGTCACATTGTTATCGAAGATTATACCTAAATAAGAAAAGGTTTTAGTTGAGTCAATCTTTACCCCTGCCAAAGAGATGTTACAATGGGCCTTGCTGCTTTTTTTTTTTGGACAGGACATACTAAAGTTTTACTACTATTAATTTTAGACCCCCGTGCGCTCAAAATCAGAGAAGGAATTAAGTGATCTCTGAAGTCCCAGGTGCGTGCGTGCCATGATGACCGCGTCATCTGCATATAACTGGATTAGAGCTGGCCTGCCTTTAACCTGTGGGTAGTCCTGCCAGTTTTCCATCAAGTGGGATGCAACACTGTTGATGTACAAATTAAATAAAAACGGTGCCAGTATGAATCCCTGGCGGAAACCCTTTTTAATAGGGAATTTTGAAGTGCATTCTCAATTTAGGCCAAAACGGACCTTAGCGCCTGCCCCCCGGTACAATTCCTTGATGAAGTTTATAATAATGGGGTCGACTTCTAAGTCTAAAATAGTTTCCCATAGAATTTCATGGCTGACAGTCGAACGCACTGCTCAAATCAACAAAAGTCAAAAAAAGCTTATCCCCTTTTGCAACTGCATATTTACCAATGACAATTGCTAGGTTTAAGCCTTGCTCGACTGTTCCTAACCCTTCTTTGAAGCCATATTGGTATATAGAGTGCACCCGTGTCCGCTTCCCACATCTGTAATCTATTTAGTATCGCCCTACCAGCCACTTTCATTAGCGAGTTCAGCAGTGATATGGGCCTGTAACATTTTGGATCTTGGCGATCGCCCTTTTTGAAAATGGGTATCCCTGCCAGGTTGTTAGAAATCCTATTTTGTTAGAGCAGTTTAACACATTTGTCAGGAGAGGGGCCCATAGTTTATCAATTGATTTATAAATGTCTACAGGTAGGAGAATATTGTTGTAAGTCCACTTAATTGTAACCATGGTACTGATGAAAATGTGGATGAGTTGGGTAGTAGTCCGCTGGATGATTGCAATACAGTTAAAGATTATTTGAACTCGCCTACTGCTGAAGATTTAAGAGGTTGCAGGTCATTAGTTGCTAATCATGGGGGTGCCAAATTGACCACTAAATCTGGAAGGGCAATTTCTCTAGCTGCAAAGTTTTGTTATTAAAATTTTCAGTTTTTTCTTTTAATGTCTGTGTTAAGGGGGACGTGTGGTATCTGTGTGAACTAGATGCCATAAATACCAGTTTCCCGGGTAGCAGGGTATTCTAGAATGTGTGGCTAGGCCGTTGGAGAGAGCTTGGATGTGTGGATGTTTTTTGCTTGCTCTTCAATAAACCAGGAGTTTAATTGCTAATCTGCATATTTTTCAAGATTTATGTAAAATCCAATTCTGTGCTCCGATTTTCTTGTCTTTTTGTTGGGGGATGGAGGAAAGTCACCTGTGTGCCTCAGTACTTGAGTTCATCATAGCAAGATGTAGATTTTTGACCTCCACCTTCCTGAATGTGTTCATGCATAGGTCTTTGAGGCACTTTTTAGGTCTCGTGACCTACAATGCGCGCAAGCGCATTGAGGGATCGAGAATTCAAGTAGCCAAAAACCTCGTCAAACCAAGGGCTTCGTTCCTGCGGTTTTCTTGAAGTTCACGTGAATCACGTGCGCAAACAAGCACGTGCATTCACGGCCAGCCCAGCACATCAAAGGGCTTCTCCTCCCCTAATTATTCATGGCCGGCCACAGGCCGGCCGTACTTTCAGTTTCCCAAAGGGCTGCGCTTGCATTACCCCCCATAATTACGGCCAATTAATGATGTCGCCATACGATTACTCTGTGCACTCATTCCCCATGCATACACTCCAAGAATGCATTTTCTGGTTCCCGGTGAACTTCAGTGCTGCTCTTAAGTTTCTTCTGCCGAGTTTTTATATATTCGATGTTTCTGTGAACATGGGAGGAAAGCCTGTCATTAGTTGCCTGTTTTCCTGGCTCTGTGTTTCGCTCGTTATAGTGCTTCGCTTGTGTGCGTGAACAAGGCGCTTAACTAGACGATAAAGCAGATTTCTTATAAGCCCAGCCCTAATGAATGTTCTCAGGAACAGACCGTTATATCAGCTATGTCCATAGTGCCCTCCCAACGAGAGCTCACCAGGATTGACAACCGCGGCCTGTACTGTGCAAACAGATCTCCGCAGCACAACCCACTCAGCCACCTTAACAACTTCACACCGACAGCTTGTGACTGCCAGCGACAAGCACGCAGCCCCCGCCTCCAGCCGCAGCCGCCTCCCAAAAACATGCAGGAATTCATGCTGAACACACACTGAGGGCTGTTCACAGCCAGTTACTTCTTGTAGGATAACAGCAACTCGTGTAACTGCTAAGTAAACAAGGCCGGCTTCAGGGGTCAGACAGAGACCCGCGCCTTCCTCAGCAACTTCTGCGGTGTCTGTGGTGGCTGCCTGCGCTGAGAGCGGCCCCCGGCACTGCTGCCTGCTACAATCCAGCGTCGCACTCTGATACTGCAGAACTGCACAACACAACGCCAATGGGGTTCAAGTGCTTGAATGATGGGTGCTATGCATGCCTGTGAGAAGTTGGCCTGATATGCAGTGCTCATTATTCTAGTGATCACTATGTATCAGTCCAAACGACCCTTATTGATTGGTTGTAAATCAACCTGATAGACCAGCTATCCTAGTAGCATGGACAAGAGCAGTCTTTAGGCTAAACTCTAGAGGGCGTGTTAAGCCAGCTGTTTTACCATCACATTTACCCCATGAACACCAAGTGAAAGGACACCACACAAGTTGTTATGAAAATAAAGTATATTTATTTATAACAAGACTACCCTGAGTCGGGGAGCTAAGCACAATACAAAACTCTTAAAGAAATACTGAAAGTCGCACAATTTACACAAATGCCCGAGGGGCACGAAAAACCATATACTACAAAAGTGGAATGCCAAATTACTAGCAGGTAAGTACTACTCTCAGAGACTTTAGAAACGCTGGGCCTACAATGCTGAACCCTTGGATTAGAAGCAGGAGGCCTAGGGACGTCGGGTGCAGAGTGGAAACTCTCACGCGTAATGCGGGACAAAGTCTATGGATACTAGTAAATGCAAAAGTTAGTGTTCTCGGGCGAACCCGACTAGGTAGGTCAAAAACGAAAGTGGATCTAGACACTTAGAGAGTGGATCTACGCTGGAGCACCGTGGTACTCTGTTTACCTAGCCCAGGGGCTGCGGCTGCATAGGGTTCAAGTGTCGTCGGGAAACCTCGTTGACGAACCAGGAGCCTGAAGTAAGAGTTGCTGGCAGGCGACCAGTGAAGATGTTCCGGGATGATCCAAGGACTGGATCAGTTGAAGAAGAGTACCTGTAAGGAGAGGGGACCAAGTTCTGAATCACTAGCCAGTGATTAGGTGGGCACCAGGATGGCACCGGACGAGGTCACTCACTCAGCCAGGCGAAGAGGTGACACTGGATTCTGCTGCTACACGGACCAGGGCGCTGATGTCGACCAGGCTGGAGGTCTGCGAGCTGTCTCACGTCGGATGTCTGCTGCTGGCGATGCTGGATCCGTTGAAGGAGGCAACAAGCCTTGGCTAAGGCAAGCCCACGTGGCAACACAAAATGGCGTCTGGAGTGGACCAGGAGGGTCCGAGGAAGTTCCCCTTATAGAGGAGGCAAGGGCCAGTCTAGAGGAGCTAGACCAGCGGTGAAGTAAACGTAGGACGTCGTCTGGAGGGTCACTAGCCAACGGGCAAGTGACCGGACAGCGTGGCAAGCAACGCAGAGGCAAAAGGGCCCCACGCAGATCTGGAGGATGCTGGGGGGCTGGGCTTCGGTGCTCGTGCTGCTTGGGGTTGGGGACTTCTCTTACCCCAGTGCACCCACTCGAGGGTCCCTCGGTGGTCGTGCTGGTTCAGTGTCGTGCTGGTTCTGATGATCGCCGGGTCCTCTGGTCTCGTCGCACCTACGAGTCTCAGCTGTGCTGTAGAGGCAGGTTGAGGTCAGAGAGGGCAGGGAGTCCGGGTCTCGTCGAGCTGGGCAGTCTGGTTCCGGAAGAAGGACGTTTCAGCAAACGGCAAGATACTTAGGTGGTGCCTGCTGCTGCAGGGTGACTACTCCTTAGTCACAAGGGAGAAATCTTGAGTTCCTTTCGTAGAAAGTAGTTTCAGGATTCAAAGATCTGATTTGGAAGGGGGCCTGCTCCTACCTTTATCCTCAGAAAAGGGGCTGTCACGCGACTAAGTCCTGCCCTATGGGTGGGACTAGGAGGGGGGTGGTTACACCCCTCTCCTTTGTCCGGTCTCTCCCCAGCTCAGGGGCTGGTGTGCCCCAGGAACTGGTTTGAGCCGGCATATGCACCGGGGTGCCACTTGCAGTCACCTTCCTCTATAGCCCTGCCTACCTGGGATACACAAAACCCTGTCTGGGATGGTGCTAGCACCGCCCCTGACAGGAAACCCTTTGTCCAAGCACTCCTCGCTGGAAGGACTCCCAGCAGCAGGAGGTCAGACTTGTGTCTCGGTGGCAGCATCCATTTTGTGGAGCTGAGGCTATGTTCAACTTTAACCGGGGTTACAGGCTACCAACATGTCTTCTCCCTCTAGAGAGGTGGAATGCTACCCCCGTCGCCAGAACTGGCGAGGGGGGTAGTATTCCAAAGCATATGACACCTTACACGACATGTTTAGATAATGTCAGACCAAAGTTACCATAACCGCGAGGATTATAAGGCACTTAAGAGTATATGGTCTGACGCTATCATGGAAACGGCTAAGGGATAGTTCCCGAAAGCCGCAGACAGGCTCAGCTCATGCCAGAGCACCATCTCACACGATTCCAAGCACTCTGCCTTCAGGATTGTTAAGGCCTGCCATAGGAGTGACTGATGGGAGATCTGTGTGCCCATTTTCGGTTTAGATATAGGTATACTATATCTAGAGCAGGGGGTGATTACACCTCCTTGCCCCCAGCTGTCAAGCAGCCAGTTGTGTCTGTTTAGTTAGTCAGCCATGGGGTGGCATAATACATGCTGCAGCCCCTGGGAGACTTCTGGGTGCACCTCTGCCCTGGGTACAGGGACTTGAAGAGGGCCCAGTGCCAATTCAGTACCTGGGTACAATTTGGAATAGAGAGAACAGCTAGGCTGTGGGTCTGATTAGCAGGCCCACAGCCAGGGAAAGTCGTAAACCAGTGAAACAAAAATCTGGGTTGTGAGAAGTTGGCCTGATATGCAGTGCTCACTATTCTAGTGAACACTATGTATCAGTCCAAACAACCCTTATTGATGATTGGTTGTAAGTCAACCTGATAGACCAGCTATCCTAGTAGCATGGATACGAGCAGTCTAAGGCTAAGACTCTAGAGGGCGTGTTAAGCCAGCTGTTTTACCATCACATTACCCCTTGAACACCAAGTGAAAGGACACCACACAAGTTGTTATGAAAATAAACAGATATTTATTTATAACAAGACTACCCTGAACTCTTTGAGTCAGGGAGCTAAGCACAATACAAAACTCTTAAGAAAATACTTTAAGTCGCACAATTTACACAAATGCCCTAGGGGCACGAAAAACCATATACACAGTAAGTGGAATGCGAACTTGCTAGCAGGTAAGTAATACGTTTCTAGACTTAGGAATCGCTAGGCCTACAATTCTAAACACTGGGATTAGATGCAGGAGGCCTGTGGACGTCGTGTGCAGAGTGGGAACTCTCACGCGTAAGGCGGGAAAAAGTCTATGGAGGCTAGCAGTTGCAAAGTTACTGTTCTCGGGCGAACCCGACTAGGTGGGTCGAAAACGGGAGTGGATCCGAACACTTAGGGTGTTGGACTATGCTGGAGCACCGGAGTACTCAGGTTACCTAGCCCAGGGGCTGCGGCTGCATAGGGTTGAAGTTGCGTCGGAAACCCTCGTTGAAGATCCAGGAGCCTGAAAAAAGAAGTTGCTGGCAGGCGACCAGTGAAGAAGTAAGTGGTGATCCAAGCCTGGATCAGGGAAGAAGAAACCTGTAAGCAGAGGGGACCAAGTTCTGAATCACTAGCCAGTGATTTGAGTGGGCACCAGGATGGCACCGGACGAAGTCACCTCAGCCAGGTGAGTGGGCGCTGCTGGGCTCTGCAGTCTCTCGGACCAGGAGGTGTTGTCGGCGACCAGGATGGAGGTGCGAGCTGTCCCACGAAGGTACTTGCTGTCGACGTCGCTGGACCCAGGATTGGGCAACAAGTCTTGGCAAATGCAAGGCCCACGCGGTGGACCTAAAATGGCGTCTTGAGTGGACCAGGAGGGTCCAGGGTGCTCCTCTTTTGGAGGGGAGCAAGGGCTAGTCTGGAGCAACCAGACCAGCAGTAGTTGTCGTCGTGGAGCGTCGTGAGAGGGCCACTAGCCAACGGGCAAGGGACCTGAACAACGCGGTGAGCAGCAAAAAGCAGAAGGGCCCCACGCCGATCTCGTGGATGCAGGGGGGCTGGACTTCGGTGCTGGAGCTGCTCAGGGTCGGGGATTCTCTTACCCCAAAGCACTCAGTCGAGGGTCACTCAGCGGTCGTGCTGGACAAGCGTCGTGCAGTTCTGAAGATGGCCGGTCCCTCGAGGTCTCGTCGCACCCACGGATCACAGCTGGGCTGATGATGTAGGTTGAGGTCAGAGGTGCCAGGGAAGCCGGTTCTCGTCGTGCTGGAGCAGTCTTGATCCGAAGGAAAGACTGGCAACAAACCGCGATGCTTGGTTGGTGCCTGCTGCTGCAGGGTGACTACTCCTTAGTCACAAGGGAGAATCTTGGGAAGAAGTCTTGAGTTCCTTTCGTGGAAAGTAGTTTCAGGATTCAAAGATGATCTGATTTGGAAGGGGGCCAGTTCCTACCTTTATCCTGCAAAAAAGGGCTGGCACGCGACTAAGTCCTGCCCTATGGGTGGGACTAGGAGGGGGGTGGTTACACCCCTCTCCTTTGGCGGGCTTTCCCCAGATCAGGGGCTGGAGTGCCCCTGGAACTGGTTCCAGCGGGCCTATGCACAGTGAGCACCGGGGTGCCACTTGCAGTCACCTTCCTCTAAAGCCCTGCCTACCTAGAATACACAAAATCCTGTCTGGGATGGTGCTGGCACCGCCCCTGGCAGGAAACCCTTTGTCCTTGCCTCCTGGGCTGGGAGGACTCCCAGCAGCAGGAGGGCAGACTTGTGTCTCGGTGGCAGCATCCATCTTGTGGAGCTGAGGCTATGTCTGACTTTAACCGGGGTTACAGGTTACATACATGTCGTGTCCTTCTAGAGGGGTGGAATGCTAACCCCGTCGCCAGAATTGGCGAGGGGTTAGTATTCTAATTCGTATGACACCTTACTCGACATGTTTTGATAAAGCGATACCAGAGTTTGCATATAACCGCTAGAATTATAATGCACTTAAGAGTATATGGTATGCGTTATCATGGAACAGCTATTAGGACTTGGTTCCGCAAGCTGCAAACGGGCTCAGCTCATGCCAGAGCACCATTTCACATTATTCCAAGCACTCTGCCTTCAGGATTGTTAAGGCCTGCCATAGGAGTGACTGATAGGAATATGTGTGTCCATTTTAGGGTTAGATATAGGAATACTATATCTAAAGCAAAGGGTGGTTACACCACCTTGCCCCAGCTGTCGTGCAGCCAGTTGTGTCAGATTTGGATGGCCAGCCAGGGGTGGCATAATACATGCTGCAGCCCCTGGTAGGCCCTGGGTACACCTATGCCCTGGGCACCTAAGGTACTCTGTACAGGGACTGATAAGGTGACTCAGTATCCAATTAGATATGTACCTAAGGTACATGGAATCAATTTTACGGAGAGAGCAGTAGGCCTGGGGTCCTGAATAGCAGGGCCCCAGGTCAACTAAGTCAGAAAACCAGCAAAACACCAGGCAAAAAGTTGGGGGCAACCATAGTCAGGGATCTACCTTCCTACATGGGTGATCATAGGATTGCACACCCTACTCTCCTACATGACCCCCCCCAAACTTTGGGACAATAAGCTAACCTTGACCAGGTGAGTCTTCTTGCTCTAAGTGGAAATACCTGGAGAGCCCATCAGCATTGCCATGATCAGTACCAGGTCTATGCTCCACTGTAAAATCCATCCCCTGTAGGGAAATGGACCACCTAAGTAGTTTGGGGTTTTCACCCTTCATCTGATTTAGCCATAAGAGGGGCTTATGGTCGGTCTGAATCTTGAAGTGAGTGCCAAACAAGTATGACCTCAACTTCTTCAGGGCCCAAACCACAGCAAAGGCCTCCCTCTCAATAGCTGACCAATTTTTCTCTCTGGAGGTCAGCCTTCTGCTAATAAAAGCAATGGGCTGGTCGTTACCATCAAAATTCAGCTGAGATAGAACAGCTCCCACACCCAACTCAGAAGCATCTGTTTGGACAATGAAGGTCTTGGAGTAGTCTGGACTCTTTAGGATAGGTGCTGTGCACATGACCTGCTTTAGGTCATCAAATGCTTTGACAGCTTGCTGTCCACTGAACTTTCTTTTGGCATCTTTTTACTTGTCAGGTCATTAAGTGGAGTCACAATGGACCCATAATCTTGACAAATTTTCTATAGTAACCAGTCAGGCCCAAGAAAGCTCGAACCTGAGTCTGGGTGGTTGGAGGAGCCCAGTCCTGGATGGCCTGTATCTTGCTCTCCAATGGCTGAACCTGGCCTCCACCTACAAGGTGGCCCAGGTATACAACCTGTGTCTGCCCTATCTGGCACTTGGTGGCCTTGATAGTGAGACCTGCCTTTTGCAGTGCCTCTAACACTTTCCTCAGGTGGACCAGGTGATCCCCCCAGGTGGAGCTAAAGACAGCTATATCATCAAGATATGCTGCACAGAAGATATCCAACCCAGTGAGAACTTGATTCACCAGCCTTTGGAAGGTGGCAGGTGCATTTTTCAAACCAAAGGGCATTACCACAAACTGATAATGCCCACCAGGGGTAGAAAATGCTGTTTTGGGCTTGGCCTCCTCAGCTAACCTGATTTGCCAATACCCAGCTGCCAGGTCAAATGCACTTAAGTAGTTGGCAGAAGCCAATCTATCTATAAGTTCATCTGCTCTTGGTATTGGGTGGGCATCAGTCTTAGTGACTGCATTGAGACCCCTGTAGTCTACGCAAAACCTCATCTCTTTCTTACCACCCTGGGTGTGAGGCTTTGGCACTAGAACTACTGGACTAGCCCAAGGGCTATCTGAGGGCTCAATGACTCCCAGCTCCAACATTTTCTGCACTTCTGTCTTGATGCAGTCTCTGACATGATCAGGCTGTCTGTAGATTTTACTCTTGACAGGCAGACTGTCTCCAGTGTCAACCTCATGGGTACACCAATCAGTTTGACTGGGTGTCAGAGAGAACATATGTCTAAAAGACTGAAGAACCGGTCTACAATCTTTTTGTTGATGTTCAGAGAGGCTGCCACAAAAGACAACACCATCTACTGACCCATCAGGGTTCTGAGTGAGCAGGTCTGGGAGAGGGTCACTCTCTTCCTCCTGTCCCTCATCTGTGGCCATGAGCAAACCCATGTCCTTCCTGTTGACATATGCCTTGAGCCTGTTTACATGGAGCACCCTGAGCGGGCTCCTGGGAGTTCCAAGGTCCACCAGGTAGGTGACCTCTCCCTTTTGCTCAATGATTGTGTGGGGCCCAGACCATTTGTCTTTGAGTGCTGCTGGGGCCACTGGCTCCAGCACCCACACCTTCTGTCCAGGCTTGTACACAGTCACGACAGCCTTTTGGTCATGCCAAGCTTTTTGGAGTTCTTGGCTTGCCTCAAGGTTTTTAGATGCCTTTTCCATGTACTCAGCCATCCTGGAGCGGAGACCAAGTACATAGTCCACAATGTTTGTTCCAGGCTTTTTGAGAGGTCTCTCCCATCCTTCCTTTACCAAACAAAGGGGTCCTCTTACAGGATGCCCAAACAGAAGTTCAAAAGGGCTGTAGCCAACCCCCTTCTGTGGGACCTCTCTGTAAGCAAACAAGAGGCAGGGTATCAGGACATCCCATCTCCGCCTGAGTGGTTCAGGTAGTCCATGAATCATCCCTTTGAGGGTCCTGTTGAATCTCTCAACAAGCCCATTGCACTGTGGGTGATAGGGTGTGGTGAACTTGTAGTTGACACCACATTCCTTCCACATTGCAGTCAGATATCCTGACATGAAGTTTGCACCTCTGTCAGAGACGACCTCCTTAGGGAAACCCACTCTAGAGAACACTCCAATTAGGGCTCTTGCCACCACAGGTGCTGTAGTGGTCCTAAGGGGTATAGCTTCAGGATACCTGGTGGCATGATCCACTACCACCAGTATAAACTTGTGCCCTGATGCTGTCTGGGGTTCCATTGGACCAACAATGTCAATCCCCACTCTCTCAAAGGGTACCCCCACCACAGGTAGTGGTATGAGGGGGGCCTTTGTGGTGCCACCTGACTTACCACTGGCTTAGCAAGTGACACAGGAGCGACAAAACTCCTTGGTATCTTCATTCATGTGGGGCCAGTGAAAGTGTGTGACAAGCCTGTCCCACGTCTTGTTCTGGCCTAAGTGACCTGCAAGGGGAATTTCATGGGCCAAGGTAAGAAGGAAACCTCTCTGAGACAAGGGGATGACCAGCCTCCTGGTTGCACCAGGCTTGGGGTGTCTTGACTCAGAGTACAGGAGTCCATCATCCCAGTATACCTTGTGGGTACCTGTGGCATTCCCTGCAGCTTCAGCAGCAGCCTGCTGTCTGAGGGGTTCAAGTGAGGGGCAGTCCAACTGTGCATTTCCCAGGTCTTCCCGGAGGGTCCCCCTGAGCCAAGAAACTCAACCTGATCAGGTTCAAGCTCTTTAGGCTCAGTTTCCCTCAGTTCTTTGAGATCAGCCTCCTCAGAGACTTGATCCACAACCTGGGGCAAGGGGGAAGGCAATGCCTTAACCCTACTGCTCCTCTTCTTGGGAGGTGTCTGGTCCATAGTTCCAGGATCCAGCACCTGTTCAGTGGGGCATCTTTTGGCCTGTGACCTGGTCACAGCAAGGACATGTGCTAGCAAGCCTAACATTTCCATGTGAGTCCTCTGCTCAACTTCTGACCATAGGGATGTTTCCAAATCATTGCCCAACAGACATTCTACTGGGAGGTCTGAACTAACCACAACCTTCTTTGGGCCACTTACCTCTCCCCAGGAGAAATCAACAACTGCCATACTATGATTGGTAGTGACGTTGCTGGCATTGGTCGCCAGGTAATCTGCACCTGGCATGATCTGTCCAGGGAACACAAAGTTAGGTGTCACCATGGTGACACTGGCACAAGTGTCCCTGTAGGCCTGAGCCATTTTTCCATTAATTAAAGGTGTCTGCCTGTATTTGCCCAAAGTATTGGGACTTGCATCAGGGGATATATCCACATCCCCTGTACAGACAAGGACAGCCTGAGTGAGTGTGCCAACTAAGTTGTCAGACCCCTCAGTTCCCAAGGTTAACCCAACTATTCCCTTGGGAGGTGCACTACCACTACTGACTGTACTAGGGGGTGCAGTTGCCTTAGGGGCTGTAGTGGTAGGAGTTTGCCCTCCTCTCTTGGTGCACTCACTAAACCAGTGAGTCTTACTTTTACAGTATTGGCACCACCTTTTTGACTGGCCTTCTTGAGTCTTCTTTTTCTGCTGTGAAGCCTGACCCCCACCCTCTTTGGGTTGTTGGGGACCTGTTGAAGACTTCTGGTCATTTTGTTCACTCTTGTTACTACCCTTTTGGTCTGCTTTCTTCTGACCACCCTGGTTCTGAGCCTGGTTCTGCTTGACCCTTGTCCTGACCCATCTGTCTGCCTTCTTTCCCAATTCTTGGGGAGAGGTCAGATCTGAATCAACAAGGTGCTGATGCAACAACTGGTTCTGACAGTTATTTAAAATCTGTTCTCTCATGATCAGATTATACAACCCTGTGTAATCAGTAACCTTGCTACCCAGCAACCAGCCTTCCAAAGCCTTAGTGGCACAATCAACAAAGTGAGCCCAATCCTGAGACTGAATTTTCTGGGTGTCCCTGAACAGCAACCTGTACTGCTCAGTGGTTAAGCCAAACCCATCAATCAGTGTATTCGTCAGGACTTGGTAATTGTTAGCATCCTCTACTCTAGTAGTGAGGAGCTTATCTCTACCTTTGCCTTCAAAGGAGAGCCACAGTATAGCTGCCCACTGACTCTGGGGGATGCACTGGACAGTGCAGGCCCTCTCCAAAGCAGCCATCCATTTGTGGATGTCATCCCCTTGTTTAAAGGGGGCACTATCTTACTCAGGTGATCTGAAAGAAACAGGTTAGTATTAGATTCCTTACCTTAGAATATCCCCAGGCGTCAGTCTGGATCCGGAAACTTTTGCGTAGCAGTACCCCTGCGCGTCGGTAGGCGTCGTCTGCAGGCGTCCCCTGCGGCTCCGCGTCGTCGGCGTCGTGCGCCGTGATGACGTCGCTGGAGTATATAGACGCCGCCTCCGCGCGCTGACGTCAGTTCTTCTTTTTTCCGCGCCAGTTAGCGCAGATCCGAAGAGCAGTACTCCGGTCTTTTGACCAAGTTTTTGTTACATCTAACTCTTTCAGGTGCCGGTAGGATGCCCGGTTTTAAAAGTTGCGACGGGTGCGACCGCATGATGTCGGTCACCGACCACCATCGACTCTGCCTCCGGTGTCTGGGCGCAGACCACGACGTGGAGTCCTGCGTCGACTGCCGGGCCTTGACGAGTAAGGCTAGGCGGGAGCGGTCCCGCAAGCTGCTCGAGCTCCGGGTGTCGGCCCCGCGTCGAGAGCGGTCCCGGTCCGGCCGGAGGTCGAGGGAGCGGTCGAGAGAGCGATCGCTGAGTCGCCATGAGCGCTCCGGGAGTCGTCACCATTCCTCCGGTTCCTCAGGTAAGCGACACAAGTCGGGGCGTCGTCACCGTACCCCCGACTCCCCCCGACGCCCGCGTGATGCGGCCGGGGGTTCGGGCGGCCCCGCGTGGGTCGCCGACGCCCCATACCCGTCCTTCCCTGGGGAAGGCGCGTCGCGCGAGGAGATTGAGGAGTTCCTCATGGCTATGAGGGTGATGTCTCCTCCGGCGGGGCCTACGGCGCCTGCGGGCCCGTCGGTCCCGTCTGGGGGCCCGAGCGGTTCGGGTGCACCTGCCCCGACGCCGCCGGGTGCTCCGGCCCCGGCGCCGCTGGGCCCTTCAGGGTCGTCGCCGGCTGGTCAACCGGCCTCTCCGGCGCAGATTCCATCGGGGCAGCCCGTGGTACCGCCTCCGCGCGGCGCCGTGTCTCCGCCGTCGGTTCCGGCCGGCGCTCCGGCGCCGCGCGGTGCCACCCCATTCCCTCTCTGACTCCTGACGCGGAGTCGGACCGGCGTCGTCCGACGCCGAGTCCGGCGCCGTTGGGGCCCCTTGACTCCGAGGAGCCGGTCTATATCGTTGACTCTAACTATGGCGATGAGGACGATTATGGAGAGGGTTGGGAGGGGTCTGAGGACCCTTTGTCACGAGCATGCCAGTACGATGTGGACTGGGTCGGTGATTTAGGTGATGCCAGTGGTCTGGACGAATCGCCTAACCCTGGGTTTGTCTCGCCTCCCACTGTGGCGTCGGAGGCTGGGGCTGCCTATTCGGTGGTACTGATGAGGGCTGCCAAGGCCTTGAGCCTTGAGCTCCCCATCGCTAAGGTGAAGCCTAACATCCTCACCGAGGTATTCAAACCGCAGTCATGCCCACAGGAGCCTCTGCTGCCGTTTAATGACGCCTTGACGGATGTCCTTTTGGGCACCTGGTCCAGGCCCGCTTCCGGTCCACCTGTTGACCGAAACGTTGCCAGGCGTCACCGTCCGTGTTCGGACGACCCTGCCTTCCTCTCCACCCATCCCTCCCCTGAGTCTGGTGATCCAGGCCTCCACTTCCCAGTCCGCATTCCCGACGGCTCCGCCCGATCGGGAATCTAAGCGATATGACCAGTTTGGCAAAAAGGTCTTCTCCTCTCTGAGTGCAGGACTGCGGTCTTGCAATACCGCATGCCTCTTAGGCCGCTACACCCACTCTTTGTGGGATACGGTCGCGGAGTGTCTGCCGCAATGCCCGCAGGAGGTGCGGGACAAGCTAAACCAGGCCTTGGTTGAAGGCCGGGACGCGGCGAGGTACTCCATACGGTGTGGTCTTGACACGACCGACTCGCTGGGAAGGGCGATGTCCACGACGGTGGCGATTCGTCGCCATGCTTGGCTGCGATCCGCCAACTTCTCGCCGGATGTCCAGAATGCCCTGATGGACATGCCATTCGATGGCAGTCGCCTGTTCGGCGACAAAGCGGACAACGCGCTTGAGCGCTTCAAGGACTCCAGGGTCACGGCCAAGTCCTTGGGTCTCTCGACCCAGCGCCAGCAGACGGGTTCGTTTCGCTCCTTTCGTGGCCACGGAAGGGGCGGTCCCACACGTGCTGCCAGCCACGCACCACAGAACGCTCCTCAGCGCGGTGGCGGCCGTGGATTCCGCCGTGGTGGCGGTCGGGGACAGCGGCGAGGTCAGTCCACACCTCCCCCCGCAGCAGCCTCCAAATCCTCCTAGTCCGAGCTTTCAGTGGGTGGCAGGGTTCGCCATCACCACTCCCGCTGGCGCACTATCACATCGGACAGGTGGGTGCTGCAGCTCGTCCGAAGGGGCTACTCCCTCCCCTTCGAGACCTCTCCTCCAGCCATGCCACCGCAGAACCACCGTGTGTCGTGGGACCACTTGACACTTCTGCAGGAGGAAGTTACGGCCCTCTTGGCCAAGGGGGCCATCGAGCGCGTTCCTGGGCCAGAAGTAGGGTGTGGTTGCTACTCCCACTACTTTCTGGTGCCCAAGAAGGACAAAGGGGGCCTACGTCCTATCTTGGACCTACGGAACGTCAACGGCTTCCTCCGGAAGGAGAAGTTCAAGATGTTGACTTTGGCTCAGGTCTTGGCTGCTCTAGACCCGCAAGACTGGATGGTAGCGTTGGACTTGCAGGATGCGTATTTTCACATCCCCGTCCTGCCGGCCCACCGGCGTTACCTGCGGTTCACGGTAGGCCACGAGCACTTTTCAGTTTATCGTGCTCCCATTCGGCCTTACCAGCGCCCCACGGGTGTTCACGAAGGTGATGGCGGTGGTCGCAGCTCATCTGCGCCGGTTAGGGGTTTCAGTCTTCCCCTACCTCGACGACTGGTTGTTGAATGCGGGCTCGCCCCACACTGTCGTCCACCACCTCCAGATGACGGCAGACCTCCTGCACGAGCTGGGGTTTTCCATCAATGTGCCGAAATCACACCTGTGTCCCTCTCAAAAGCTCCTTTTCATCTGAGCGGTTCTCGACTCTGCGCAGTTTCGGGTTTATCCTCCGGAACGGCGGGTCCGGGATATCCAGGCCTTGATTCCCATCTTTCAGCCGTTATCCCGGGTTTCGGTCAGGTTGACGCTGCGGCTTCTGGGGCTGATGGCCTCCTGCATCCTTCTGGTGCATCACGCCAGATGGCGGATGCGGGCTCTGCAGTGGGACCTGAAGTTTCAGTGGGCCCAGCATCAGGGCAACCTTTCCGACCATGTCCTGATCTCGGAGGGCACTGCGAGACAGTTGCAGTGGTGGCTTACGGACTGCGATTGGGTCAGAGGCAGATCCCTCTCCCTTCCCCAACCGGAGCACGTGGTTGTGACGGACGCGTCCCTCCAGGGCTGGGGTGGCCATTTGGGAGAGGCGGAGATCAGAGGCATCTGGTCTCCGGCGGAGTCCCGGCTCCATATCAACATGTTTGAGCTGCGGGCGATTCGCCTAGCACTGAAGGCATTCCTCCCCTTTGTCAACGGGAGTGTAGTGCAGGTGTTCACGGACAACACCACCGCCATGTGGTACTGCAACAAACAGGGCGGTGTGGGGTCGTGGACCCTTTGCCAGGAGGCCCTGCGTCTCTGGCAATGGCTGGAACGTCAGGGCGTGACTCTGACGGTTCAACACCTGGCGGGTTCTCTGAACGCCAGGGCGGACGAACTCAGCTGTCGGTGCTCGGTGGATCACGAATGGCGTCTGAACTCGGACGTGGCGAGAGGCCTCTTTCTGCAATGGGGAGAGCCTTGGTTAGATCTATTCGCCACAGAAGAGAACGCGCAATGTCATCAGTTCTGCGCGTTGGAGTTTCCAAGACGGCACTCGCTCGGCGACGCCTTTCGGCGCGAGTGGAGTTGCGGTCTGTTGTACGCCTTTCCGCCTATACCACTTCTGCCCAGAGTGCTGAAGATCAGGCGCGACCGGGCCCAAGTTATCCTTGTGGCTCCGGACTGGGCTCGAAGGTACTGGTATCCCGAGCTACTCAGCATGTCAGTCGGTCCCTCGATCCGCCTGCCCCTTCAGGAGGACCTTCTGTCGCAGCAGCAGGGGACTGTCCTCCACCCGAACCTGTCCAGTCTCCACCTCCATGCGTGGAGATTGAGCGGCGACAGTTGAGGCCATTTGACTTGCCTCCTGAAGTCTGTGATGTGATTCTGGCAGCCAGGCGTCCCTCCACAAAGTCGGTATGCGCCTGCCGGTGGAACAGATTTGTGGCATGGTGCACAGCAAAGGCTGTGGATCCCCTTTCTGCCCCTCTTTCCGAGGTTCTCCTCTTCCTTCTTTCCCTTGCCCAGCAGGGCTCTGCTCTGGGCACTATCAAGGGCTATCTTTCTGCCCTTTCCGCCTTCTTAAGGCTACCTGATCAGCCATCTTTATTCAAGTCCCCTATTGTACTGAGATTCTTGAAAGGCATCACGCACATGTATCCACCTGCTCCGTTCGTGATGCCTCAGTGGGACTTGAACCTGGTTCTGACATTCTTGATGTGTGCTCCCTTTGAGCCGCTTCATTCCTGTCCTCTCCGTCTTCTCACTTTAAAGACGGCCTTCCTGGTTGCCATCACCTCTGCCAGGAGAGTGAGTGAGCTCCAGGCTCTTTCTGTTAAACCTCCTTTCTTGTCCGTTCATCCTGACAAGGTGGTTCTTAGGACTAGACCTTCTTTCCTGCCCAAAGTGGTTTCTGCTTTTCACATTGGGCAGTCCATCACCTTACCCTCCTTCTTCCCGCCTCCGCATCCTTCAAAAGATGAAGAGCGGCTCCATCGTCTGGACCCAAAACGTGCGCTTTCATTTTATATGGATCGCACACGCCAGTTCCGGGTGGATGACCAACTGTTTGTTGGCTACGTGGGTGAGAAGAAGGGAAGGGCGGTACAGAAACGAACCATCTCTCGGTGGGTCGTCCTGTGCATCAAAGCATGCTACTCTTTGGCTCGGAAGGAGCCTCCTGTTGGGCTGAGGGCCCATTCCACTCGGGCCACGGCGGCTACTACTGCCCTGGGCCGGGGAGTCCCTTTGCAGGACATTTGCCAGGCGGCTACGTGGGCCTCGCTGCACACCTTTGCGAGGCATTACTGCCTGGACAGTCAAGTCCGGAGGGACGGCTTCTTTGGCCGTTCGGTCCTCCAGGATTTTCTGGTGTAGGATTGTATTGGTTCGCAGACCCACCACCGGGGTTGGTATTGCTGGGGTATCTATTCTAAGGGAAGGAATCTAATACTAACCTGTTTCTTTCAGATGAACAAGTTACTTACCTTCGGTAACGATATATCTGTAAGAAACCGTAGTTAGTATTAGATTCCTTACCGCCCCGCCCATCCTCCCCGTTCTGCGAACTGATACCTAGGGTTAAGGACATCCCTTTCAGGGCCCTAGTTTCACATGGCACCAGTGTTGGTTCTCACATGGCTCTGCGTGTTCTGGCGCGGAAAAGCTGTGTGCAAAGAACTGACGTCAGCGCGCGGAGGCGGCGTCTATATACTCCAGCGACGTCATCACGGCGCACGACACCGACGACGCGGAGCCGCAGAGGACGCCTGCAGACGACGCCTACCGACGCGCAGGGGTACTGCTACGCAAAAGTTTCCGGATCCAGACTGACGCCTGGGGATATTCTAAGGTAAGGAATCTAATACTAACTACTGTTTCTTACAGATATATCGTTACCGAAGGTAAGTAACTTGTTCTTTAGTGTCTAAACTCCTTTCTTTATCTCTAGGGATATTGCTGCCACCAGTGGGGACTACCCCACTCAACTGTTGCTCTCTAGCAAAGGCAAGCTTCTCTTTGGCAAGGGCAAGTTCTTCCCTCTGGATCCTCAGATTAGCCTGTTTCATCCTTGCTTCATGTTCTCTTCTCTGAGGAGAAGTCAGTCTCCTCTGGGGAGAAATCATTCTCCTCTGGGAAGAGGCATGAGAGTGCACAGATCTATTGGAGTCCCTAGAAGGAGATCGATCTCTTCTAACGCCAAGGTTAGGCCTCATTAGGGTCAGTACTGGGGGTCCCCCAGATCCTTCCCTAAGTAGGTCTAAGTTGGCCCTAGTAAGTCTGCTGACTAGCTCAGGCCTGTTGTCTGCCTCATCCCCAGAGAGTTCCTCTTCCTCCTCCTCAACTACATTTTCAGTGTCAAGGAGGTCTGGATCACAAGGGTACCCTCTAAGGCTGGCATGTTCCCATCTGTATGAGAAGCTTTCTTAGCATCATATGTCTCTAAGAGACCTAACAGAAAGGGAGTGGTGGGGTTAGACCCCTGTTTCAATTTCCTGGAGGTACACAATTGTCTCATCTCCTGGAAACTGAGAGCTGCATATCTTGAGATGACCTGTGGAGGGTCACTAGCCACTAGGGGAGTCTCTGAAGACTCTCCATGGGTAGACATGCTTCTAGTGTGGTGTAAGTGATGCACCTACCTACACTATGGGTTTACCTACTGATCCCTTGCTAGAGTTGTAGTTTAGGGTGTGCTAAGCCCTATTACACTACAACAGCTGGTTCAGTAGAACTCAGAGTATTCTAAGTGAAGTTATATGTAGCTATGTGATCTTTCAAATGATATTCTTAGGATACGTGTGTGGTAAAACAACAGCAAGCTCAAATCCCAACCGCTGCTCACCAATGTGAGAAGTTGGCCTGATATGCAGTGCTCACTATTCTAGTGATCACTATGTATCAGTCCAAACGACCCTTATTGATTGGTTGCAAGTCAACCTGATATACCAGCTATCCTAGTAGCATGGACAAGAGCAGTCTTTAGGCTAAACTCTAGAGGGCGTGTTAAGCCAGCTGTTTTACCATCACATTTACCCCTTGAACACCAAGTGAAAGGACACCACACAAGTTATTAAAATAAAGTATATGTATTGATAACAAGACTACCCTGAACTCTTTATGAGTCAGGGAGCTAAGCACAATACAAAACTCTTAAAGAAATACTGAAAGTCGCACAATTTACACAAATGCCCGATGGGCACGAAAAACCATATAAGTGGAATGCGAAATAACTAGCAGGTAAGTACTACTCTCGGAGACTTTAGAAACGCTGGGCCTACAATGCTGAACCCTTGGATTAGAAGCAGGAGGCCTAGGGACGTCTGGTACAGAGTGGAAACTCACGCGTATTGCGGGACAAAGTCTATGGATACTAGTAAATGCAAAAGTTAGTGTTCTCGGGCGAACCCGACTAGGTAGGTCAAAAACGAAAGTGGATCTAGACACTTAGAGAGTGGATCTACGCTGGAGCACCGTGGTACTCTGTTTACCTAGCCCAGGGGCTGCGGCTGCATAGGGTTCAAGTGTCGTCGGGAAACCTCGTTGACGAACCAGGAGCCTGAAGTAAGAGTTGCTGGCAGGCGACCAGTGAAGATGTTCCGGGATGATCCAAGGACTGGATCAGTTGAAGAAGAGTACCTGTAAGCAGAGGGGACCAAGTTCTGAATCACTAGCCAGTGATTAGGTGGGCACCAGGATGGCACCGGACGAGGTCACTCAGCCATGCGAAGAGGTGACACTGGATTCTGCTGCTACACGGACCAGGGCGCTGATGTCGACCAGGCTGGAGGTCTGCGAGCTGTCCCACGTCGGATGTCTGCTGCTGGCGATGCTGGATCCGTTGAAGGAGGCAACAAGCCTTGGCTAAGGCAAGCCCACGTGGCAACACAAAATGGCGTCTGGAGTGGACCAGGAGGGTCCGAGGAAGTTCCCCTTCAAGAGGAGACAAGGGCCAGTCTAGAGGAGCTAGACCAGCGGTGAAGTAAACGTAGGACGTCGTCTGGAGGGTCACTAGCCAACGGGCAAGTGACCGGACAACGTGGCAAGCAACACAGAGGCAAAAGGGCCCCACGCAGATCTGGAGGATGCTGGGGGGGGCTGGGCTTCGGTGCTCGTGCTGCTTGGGGTTGGGACTTCTCTTACCCCAGTGCACCCACTCGAGGGTCCCTCGGTGGTCGTGCTGGTTCAGTGTCGTGCTGGTTCAGTGTCGTGCTGGTTCTGATGATCGCCGGGTCCTCTGGTCTCGTCGCACCTACGAGTCTCAGCTGTGCTGTAGAGGCAGGTTGAGGTCAGAGAGGGCAGGGAGTCCGGGTCTAGTCGAGCTGGGCAGTCTGGTTCCGGAGGAAGGACGTTTCAGCAAACCGCAAGATACTTAGGTGGTGCCTGCTGCTGCAGGGGGACTACTCCTTAGTCACAAGGGAGAAATCTTGAGAAGTCTTGTTCCTTTCGTAGAAAGTAGTTTCAGGATTCAAAGATGATCTGATTTGGAAGGGGGCCTGCTCCTACCTTTATCCTCAGAAAAGGGGCTGTCACGCGACTAAGTCCTGCCCTATGGGTGGGACTAGGAGGGGGGTGGTTACACCCCTCTCCTTTGTCCGGTCTCTCCCCAGCTCAGGGGCTGGTGTGCCCCAGGAACTGGTTTGAGCCGGCATATGCACAGTGAGCACCGGGGTGCCACTTGCAGTCACCTTCCTCTATAGCCCTGCCTACCTGGGATACACAAAACCCTGTCTGGGATGGTGCTAGCACCGCCCCTGACAGGAAACCCTTTGTCCAAGCACTCCTCGCTGGAAGGACTCCCAGCAGCAGGAGGTCAGACTTGTGTCTCGGTGGCAGCATCCATTTTGTGGAGCTGAGGCTATGTTCAACTTTAACCGGGGTTACAGGCTACCAACATGTCTTCTCCCTCTAGAGGGGTGGAATGCTACCCCCGTCGCCAGAACTGGCGAGGGGGTAGTATTCCAAAGCATATGACACCTTACACGGCATGTTTAGATAATGTCAGACCAAAGTTACTATAACCGCGAGGATTATAAGGCACTTAAGAGTATATGGTCTGACGCTATCATGGAAACGGCTAAGGGATAGTTCCCGAAAGCCGCAGACAGGCTCAGCTCATGCCAGAGCACCATCTCACACGATTCCAAGCACTCTGCCTTCAGGATTGTTAAGGCCTGCCATAGGAGTGACTGATGGGAGATCTGTGTGCCCATTTTCGGTTTAGATATAGGTATACTATATCTAGAGCAGGGGGTGATTACATCTCCTTGCCCCCAGCTGTCAAGCAGCCAGTTGTGTCTGTTTAGTTAGTCAGCCCAGGGGTGGCATAATACATGCTGCAGCCCCTGGGAGACTTCTGGGTGCACCTCTGCCCTGGGTACAGGGACTTGAAGAGGGCCCAGTGCCAATTCAGTACCTGGGTACAAATTGGAATAGAGAGAACAGCTAGGCTGTGGGTCTGATTAGCAGGCCCACAGCCAGGGAAAGTCGTAAACCAGTGAAGCAAAAAGCAAAAATCTGGGTGATCATAGGATTGCACACCCTACTCTCCTACAATGCCCACTTCCAAAGCCACTCATCGCAGTGACAATCAGAATGATGAACGGCTGAGAGCGGCACTGCAGCTTGCTACAATCCAGCGTCGCACTCTGATATTGCACAGCACAACGCCAATGGGGTTCAAGTGCTTGAATGATGGGTGCTATGCATGCCCACTTCCAAAGCCACTCATCGCAGTGACATCACAATGATGAACGGCTGAGAGCGGCACTGCAGCTTGCTACAATCCAGCGTCGCACTCTGATACTGCACAGCACAACGCCAATGGTGTTCAAGTGCTTGAATGATGGGTGCTATGCATTCCCACTTCCAAAGCCACTCATCGCAGTGAAACCAAATGAAATACCAGTATTTGTAAAGCACATAGCTACCTCCTAAGTGGTGTCCCGGCGCTGGGGGCCCTCGTGAATATTAAGTGAGCTATTGCCCAGAGTCACATAGTGCTGGGCGAACCTACTGCCGGCACCGGAGATTGAACCATGAACCCCATAGTCAGGCACACTGGCCGCTGCGCCACACCTCTTCTACTCCGTGACTTCAGAATGATGAAAGGCCGAGTCATGCACTGCTGTTTTTAGCTGCTTAAACAGAGATGTCCACTTCAGACACATCAAGCATAAAGATGATTAAAAACTCCATCCAGCTATATTGTGTAGTGCTTATATGGGGCCACCGTGCAACAAAGCACTAAGCAGAGAACATTTGTAGCAGAGCTTTCTATCTCAGTAACCCCGTGGACGACGACAAATCAAAAGCAAACACAGTACAAATCTTATACCAAACCAATTAATACAAAAAAATGAATCAATGGAAAAACAAGCACTGGCGTTGCCAATAGGTCTCGCAGTAGGAAAGTTGGAGCTATTACAATTGCAAATAAAAATGCCTTTTATTTTTGTTTTAATTTTAACATAAAGGGCTTTGTCATTTACAAAACCAATAGCTCCAACTTTCCTACTGCGAGACCTATTGGCAACGCCAGTGCTTGTTTTTTTCCCCTAGGATTGAGACCCAGAGCAAGGCATGTCGCACCCTCCTTAAATGGTGTGACTACCTGAAACTTGCTGAGCTACAGAGGACTGGCTGTGGCAGCAATAAAACCATAGTGCCTACGCAGGACTTTTACCTGTGTGAGACGAGGGTCATTGGTCTGCCGTTCTTCTGCAACTGGGGTTTTATCCCATCTGGTTTAGGCGCTGTTTTGTATGTGTGTACCATTCTGTGTGGATGGGTGGTGTGAATCTAGTATGTGGTATTCATGGCCATTAGCATGCTGTAGCCCATTTTATATTCGCTACATCCAAGAAGTACCAGAGTTGGAGCGGGACCAGGCAGCAAATGACACCATCCAAGGATCCTTTGTAGTTGGCCTGGCATTTAGGTGCAGGGGAGACACTAGGTCACTTTAAAGATTGGGTTTTTTTCCCTTGACTTTCTGGTCCGTTCTCTACTGGAATGGGCCAATACCCCCACAGCTTAATGTGCTGTGAAGTAGAACAGTCTCTTTTTACTCTTTTACTGATTTGGGTGTTATTGAATGATTCTCCGGGGCGGGGGGGGGGGGGATCTTATGAGGGTGATCAGCACACACATCCATTATAAGCATTGTAGGAAGGTAGATCCCTGACTATGGTTGCCCCCAACTTTTTGCCTGGTGTTTTGCTGGTTTTCTGACTTAGTTGACCTGGGGCCCTGCTATTCAGGACCCCAGGCCTACTGCTCTCTCTGTAAAATGGATTCCATGTACCTTAGGTACATACCTAATTGGATACTGAGTCCCCTTATCAGTCCCTGTACAGTGGACCTTAGGTACCCAGGGCATAGGTGTACCCAGGGCCTACCAGGGGCTGCAGCATGTATTATGCCACCCCTGGCTGGCCATCCAAAACTGACACAACTGGCTGCTTGACAGCTGGGGCAAGGTGGTGTAATCACCCCTTGCTTTAGATATAGTATACCTATATCTAACCCTAAAATGGACACACAGATCTCCTGTCAGTCACTCCTATGGCAGGCCTTGACAATCCTGAAGGCAGAGTGCTTGGAATCGTGTGAGATAGTGCTCTGGCATGAGCTGAGCCTGTCTGCGGCTTTCGGGATCCATCCCTTAGCCGTTTCCATGATATCGCATACCATATACTCTTAAGTGCATTATAATCCTCGCGGTTATATGCCAACTCTGGTATCGCTTTATCAAAACATGTCGAGTAAGGCGTCATACGAATTGGAATACTAACCCCTCGCCAATTCTGGCGACGGGGTTAGCATTCCACCCTTCTAGAGGGACACGACATGTATGTAACCTGTAACCCCGGTTAAAGTCAGACAGAGCCTTAGCTCCACAAAATGGATGCTGCCACCGAGACACAAGTCTGCCCTCCTGCTGCTGGGAGTCCTCCCAGCCCAGGAGGCAAGGACAAAGGGTTTCCTGCCAGGGGCGGTGCCAGCACCGTCCCAGATAGGTTTTTGTGTATTCTAGGTAGGCAGGGCTTTAGAGGAAGGTGACTGCAAGTGGCACCCCGGTGCTCACTGTGCATAGGCCGGCTTGAACCAGTTCATGGGGCACTCCAGCCCCTGACCTGGGGAAAGCCCGCCAAAGGAGAGGGGTGTAACCACCCCCTCCTAGTCCCACCCATAGGGCAGGACTTAGTCGCGTGCCAGCCCCTTTTTGCAGGATAAAGGTAGGACCTGGCCCCCTTCCAAATCAGATCATCTTTGAATCCTGAAACTACTTTCCACGAAAGGAACTCAAGACTTCTTCCCAAGATTCTCCCTTGTGACTAAGGAGTAGTCACCCTGCAGCAGCAGGCACCAACCAAGCATCGCGGCTTGTTGCCAGTCTCTCCTCCGGATCAAGACTGCTCCAGCACGACGAGAACTGGCTTCCCTGGCACCTCTGACCTCAACCTACATCATCAGCCCAGCTGTGATCCGTGGGTGTGACGAGACCTCGAGGGACCGGCCATCTTCAGAACTGCACGACGCTTGTCCAGCACGACCGCTGAGTGACCCTCGACTGAGTGCTTTGGGGGTAAGAGAAGCCCCGACCCTGAGCAGCTCCAGCACCGAAGTTCAGCCCCCCTGCATCCACGAGATCTGCGTGGGGCCCTTCTGCTCTTTGCTGCTAACCGCGTTGTCTAGGTCGCTTGCCCGTTGGCTAGTGGCACCCTCACGACGCTCCACGACGACAACCACTGCTGGTCTGGTTGCTCCAGACTAGCCCTTGCTCCCCTCCAAAAGAGGAGCACCCTGGACCCTCCTGGTCCACTCAAGACGCCATTTTAGGTCCACCGCGTGGGCCTTGCATTTGCCAAGACTTGTTGCCCAATCCTGGGTCCAGCGACGTCGACAGCAAGTACCTACGTGGGACAGCTCGCTCCTCCATCCTGGTCGCCGACAACGCCTCCTGGTCCGAGAGACTGCAGAGCCCAGCAGCGCCCACTCACCTGGCTGAGGTGACTTCGTCCGGTGCCATCCTGGTGCCCACTCAAATCACTGGCTAGTGATTCAGAACTTGGTCCCCTCTGCTTACAGGTTTCTTCTTCCCTGATCCAGGCTTGGATCACCACGAACTCCTTAACTGGCCGCCTGCCAGCAACTTCTTTTCTTCAGGCTCCTGGATCTTCAACGAGGGTTTCCGACGCAACTTCAACCCTATGCAGCCGCAGCCCCTGGGCTAGGTAACCTGAGTACTCCGGTGCTCCAGCATAGTCCAACACCCTAAGTGTTCGGATCCACTCCTGTTTTCGACCCACCTAGTCGGGTTCGCCCGAGAACAGTAACTTTGCCTTTGCTAGCCTCCATAGACTTTTTCCCGCCTTACGCGTGAGAGTTCCCACTCTGCACACGACGTCCACAGGCCTCCTGCTACTAATCTAAGGGTTTAGTATTGTAGGCCTAGTGTTTCTAAAGTCTATGAGAATAGTTACTTACCTGCTAGTATTTCGCATTCCACTTTTGTAATATATGGTTTTCCGTGCCCCTCGGGCATTTGTGTAAATTGTGCAACTTATTTTCGTAAGAGTTTTGTTGTGTGCTTAGCTCACTGACTCATAAAGAGTTCAGGGTAGACTTGTTATAAATAAATAACTGTTTATTTTCATAACTTGTGTGGTGTCCTTTCACTTGGTGTTCAAGGGGTAATGTGATGGTAAAACAGCTGGCTTAACACGCCCTCTAGAGTCTTAGCCTTAGACTGCTCGTATCCATGCTACTAGGATAGCTGGTCTATCAGGTTGACTTACAACCAATCATCAATAAGGGTTGTTTGGACTGATACATAGTGATCACTAGAATAGTGAGCACTGCATATCGGGCCAACTTCTCACAAGCATTGTATGTCAATTACACATAATTCCAGTTCTCAGACTCCCATTTTCTTTTTTTTAAGGGGTTCCTTCATTCACATCTTCTTTTTATAAATGCTTATCCTCCAGTGTAGCCCATGTGTTTCGTCACGTAAAATGAATTAATATTAATGTTGTAAAGCTCGAACTTTTTCCAAAAGACTTGTTCAGTGCTTATAATATAATTGCACCTATGTTGACGACTGTTTAGAGTCCACCATATGATTTGATGATCGTTCAATGAGTAGACCTTTCTCGTATCTTATTTCTAAGGCCAAATTATATCTAATTTTTCTCAGTCCAAATTGTATAGTCATTAGTTGCATGTGTGGTTCAAGCATATGTCTTTATCCAAATTTGTATGTGCCACATTCAGCAAAACAAGGTTGTGCAGTCAACAAGAAGTACAAAAACAGTTACCAAAGAGTTTGTCCTTTGGAAATAGCCCAGCTATTATATCGACGATAGCTTAAAGTTAAACCATGTATAAGTTTGCTATTGCCTAATGTGTCACATTGCCTTATGAGTAAACTAATTTTTCATACAATTAAGTACTGGCTGTGCATCGAATAATTGACCTATTGGTGTGTCTGTTTAGTTTTTAGTCTCAAGTCCCACATAATTTTTCAGTATAAGCCTGGGACTACTTGGTATTTCCTACATTAGCAAGGGGGGTGGGGTCCTGCACTGGAGTCTACACAACCTATGCCTCACTGCATGGACTTTGAACAGCGTCAGTGAAATGAGTTTGATTTGGTGGCCTCAGTCTACCAAAGTAATCTGGGAGAAATGTATTTCCTAGTGTGGCACTCATCATACTGTCCCTTTGCAGCCCAAACTTTCCAGTGTATTGTTTGATCTAGTGTTGGCCCAGCAAGGCCTGTAGTGGGCACAGTTTAGGGTTGGCTCGGTCATTCTTTTAGTGTTAAGCTGATCAACCAACTCTGTTAAACACCTGTGATACGTTTTATTAAAGGTCTGTCTCACATGTTTCCCCTGAGCAACTTGTCATGCCACGTTGAGATTTGGCCTTCTTGTCATTTATTATGTGCATGCCTTTCTAACTGGTTCACAGCTGCTCACTGAAACTGCTAATTCGGAAAACAACTTTCCTGATTACCATTGCTCACTGCATGACTGAAGATTCACAACAACCTTATTCCCCTTAAGTGACCCATTGGAACACAAGTGTTTTTCTGTGGTGCTGATGGTTTAGGTTCAGGCAATTGGCAAGTTGATCACTTTTTCAGAGGGTCTCTTGAAGTTCTCTAAATTTTCCCAATGATTGGATTAACTTTGCTCGATTTATCTTTATCTACTTTATGAAAACTGTATTGAACCTTCATTCCAATTATCTTGTTCCTGCAGGAAAGGGAGTAAAACTTGTAGATATTGAAAGGATACTGTACTTTCTGAAGAAGAAGAAGTCTGAGGAGCTAAAAGTTTTACACAGAATACTTTTCAACAAGGTTGGAACAGTAAGTGCTGCATGTTCACTTGCCCATTCATTCTCTGGAGTTTTAAATCTTTTTACTATTAGTAGTATCTCAGCGCAATGTGGGAAACCGGTTATGCAGGACTTACATTGTACAGTGCTTGGAATGTTGGTTGTAGTTCTTCAATAAAATTGAGGGACCTTGTTGGGATGGGTTAATTTATCTATATTGTGTAGAATTGTGATGTTCTTAGGTGATTGCATGGTTTGGAATCAGTTCTATGTTCGAGGCATGTGGGCTGCTAAATTCATATCTTAGCATTAGATCGCCACCTAGTGTTGGGTCCGGATGATCGCACATTGTTGTCCTGGAAGAGTCTTCGAAGTATCCTGAGATAGGTGGCTCCTCCCCTGGACTACAGTGCGCATGGGCATCGGCTCCATCCCCAGATTGTTTTTTTCCGCCATTGGGTTCGGATGCGGTCTCGACCTCTCTCTGTCGGAACCGAGAAAAACTAACTTTTTAATGCCAAAAGGCCTTGTTTTCATAGCGTCGGTATTGTTTGCGCACGGTCTCGAGTTCTTCCGTCTCTTTGAGTCGGCTTCAGCAGAGTTTTGTCACTCTTCGGACATCGAGGCCTTCTCAGCGCGACACGACTGCAACTTTCCAGCATGGAGCGGAGTCCGTTTAAGTACTGTCCGCTCTGTGGGTCCAAATACCCACATATAGATTTGCACCCAGTCTGTAACAAATGCCTTTCACCAGACCATGACGACGGAAAGTGCAAGGCCTGTGCACAATTCAGGTCTAAGAAGACTCTCAAGCTTCGGTGCGCCTGGAGGCCAAACAAGCGGCCCCGGATCCAGAAAATATCTTCGGCGACCAAGAAGTGGAGGACCAGAGTCATCATCTCCAAATCTCCCCGCCCGAGACGGAGGTCGAGGCGGATCCGGTAGACGACGACGGAGTCGTGGGTCAAGGCCTTGAATACATCGACGAGGTAGGGGACGTCGAAGAGATTTATGGGGCCGCGGAAGATAGCTCAGGGGACGAGCTATGCCCCGAAGGTTACGAAGAACACGATCGGGTCACGGGATCGCCTCTTGGCCTTACCCAAGACCCCGTACCGCAAGCCACGGCCCCGCCTTCAGGCCCGGCCACGGACACACTTGCTGCGCAGCCCGTACCGAAACCGAAACCTACGGTGTCAACACCTAAAATGGCCGACCCGAAAACGAAACTTATGGACTCGAGCGTTCCTAAAATGGCTGCCGTACCAATAAAAGCTAACGCACCGGCTACTTCATCGACTCCGTCGGCCACCGGTCCACAGAAGTCGAAGAAATCGGTCGATTCCACAGGGTCGAAATCGGCGCCAGAGGAGGGATCCTCTAAAAAGGGTGGTCGGCACGGGTCAACCGCTGCTGCGACACCGTCCAAGCACGCCAAAGCCAGTGGCACGGCTCCGGTTCCGACTGGGACTTCGTTAGTCGGACGCGTGGTGGACACGGAGGCGACACATGCACACGGACCGAAGGCTGGCACGTCTGCGCATCGGTCCAAAGACTCTGGGTCGGCGGCAGCATCCTCGTCCAAGACTCAGAAGGGCCAACAAGACGTCGGATCCGAGGGGAAAGTCAAGCCATCCTCGTCGGCGCCAAAGCCCACTGCAAGTGAAGCGTCCCTCATCGCCTCTTCACTACAGAGAATCAGGGAGAAGGCCTCTGCTACGTCGGCTCCGATGCCATCGCCACAGAAGCCGATGGACGTTCCGGCAAAGCCTGCGGGTAAACTTCTTTTCCTTCTGCCGCCAAAAGAGGCGCCGAAGGCCTTTTCAACCAAATCGACGCCGAAGAAGTCGGATTCTTCAACGGCAGGGGCACCTTCAAGTCGGGTACTCGACTCAGAAGAGGATTCTGAGCGTTTTATCAACGCCGACACAGGCAAATTAACCCTTTACAAGAGGAGGATCACTTCAGAGCCAGTGGACTCCTATGTCATCCCCCTGAAGAAGAAAAGGCTTCCTCAAGACGCTTCAAGCCTCATAGAACCTATTCAGCCTCCTCCAAGACGGAGCCCTACACCCTCACCAGATCACTCTGAGGGTGAGGGATATGATGAGGATGACCAATACACCTTCCCCATCAATGAACCAGATGCACAGCCAGATTCATATGATGACATTGGTGACCAGGGCACCCAATGTGTGGGGCAAGACCCACAGCCTTTCAGTGCACGTGCATCCCCAACAGAGGACTCTGCAGGTTTTCATGCACTCATTGAGAGGGCAGCTGCTAATCATGATGTGGACATGCATGCTGACCCAGTTGAAGAAGACTTTCTATTTGACACTTTTTCAGTCTCTGAAAGATCAGTGAAGACGCTGCCTATGCTGAAAGGAGTCCTCAAGCATGCTGCGGACATCTTTAAAGAGCCTACCAGAGCGAGAGTGGTCAATCCACGTATCGAAAAAAAGTACAGACCAGCACCTGCGGACCCTGCATACATTCGGGGACAGTTGCCACTGGACTCTCTTGTGGTCGCAAATGCCAGGAAACGGGCCAACTCCCAGACGACGGGTGAAGCTCCTCCCCCGGACAAAGAGTCCAAGGTGTTAGAGGCAGGAGGCAAAAGAGTAGCTGCACAAGCTGCCAATTTTTGGCGTATTGCAAATACACAAGCACTCTTAGCACGTTACGATAGGGCGCATTATGACACCCTAGAACAGATTATACAACACCTGCCTCCGCAGTTCCAAGAGGGCACCAAACTGCTTATAGAGGAGGGAAAACTGATCTCCAATGCAGCCATCAAGTGTGCACTTGACGCCGCAGACACAGCAGCTAGGGCTATCAACACTAGCGTCATGCTAAGACGACAAGCTTGGCTCCGCATATCGGGGTTTAAACCAGATATCCAGACGACCATACTTAATCAGCCAGTCAATCCTGATAGACTGTTTGGTCCAGATGTTGACACCACCCTAGAAATAATTAAAAAAGACACCGAAACTGCTAAGTCAATGGGGGCCCTACAGTCACAACAGTTTCGTGGCAATAATTTTCGTCGCTCAGGTGCGCGTGGAGTCACCAGAGGACAGATGGGTCAACAATCGCAATTCTCTAGAGGTGGAGCACAATCCTCGTACACCAAACAGAACAAGGGGGGTTACCGAGGAAACAGCACCAGAGGACGCGGCAGAGGGAACAACAACTCCCGCTCCTCTACCCCAAGCAAACAGTGACTCTCTGTCACTACCCCCCGACCACTTGACACCTGTCGGGGGGGAGACTGCAGCAGTTCCTGCCCGTCTGGAAAAACATCACCACAGACGGGTGGGTGCGACAGCTAGCCCAGTACGGTTATTGTCTAGAGTTGAAATCCACTCCACCCAATATTCCACCAAGGCAAAGGCCTATGTCCGCAGAGCACTTGCACTTATTGCAGCAGGAAGTAGTGGCGATGCTGCAAAAAGGCGCAATCGAGCTCGTGCCAGTGGGACAGGAAGGCACAGGAGTATATTCCCTGTACTTCCTTATTCCAAAGAAGGACGGATCTCTCAGACCCATTCTAGATCTACGTCTCCTACACCTGTATATACTGTCAGAACATTTCCATATGCTTACACTCCAACAGATTCTTCCCTTGTTAAACCAAGGGGACTTCTTAGCAACCTTAGATCTCAAGGATGCTTATTTCCACATTCCACTACACCCGTCCCACAGGAAATACCTCAGGTTCACTATCCAAGGCAAGCATTACCAGTTCAAGGTCCTACCCTTCGGAGTCACCACAGCCCCAAGGGTGTTTACCAAGTGTCTGGCGACAGTAGCAGCGCACCTCAGGAGGCAGAACATCCATGTCTACCCCTACCTGGACGACTGGCTCGTTCAAGCCAAGTCGGAACAACAGTGCGCCGCGGACATGTCGACTACCATTCACCTCCTTCACAGTCTAGGATTCTCGTTGAACTACCCAAAGTCGCATCTTCAGCCGGCACATGTCCGGCAGTTTCTAGGTGCGACAATCAATACCCTGACGGCCATGGCGCAACCAAACCAAGTCCGGATAGACAGCATGCAGTCTCTCATCCAGAAATTCAGACCACAACACTCGCTTCCAGCGAGAGTGTTCATGCAGTTGATAGGCATGATGGCCTCCTGCATCTTCATAGTCCCTCACGCACGGTTACATATGCGCCCGCTCCAGGAGTGCTTAGCAAATCAGTGGACACAGGCTCAAGGACAATTAACAGACCTAGTGTTGGTTACCAGTCGGGCATACGACTCTCTGCATTGGTGGACTCCACACAACCTTTGCAAGGGCCGACTGTTCCAGGAGCCTGTGCCTCAGATTATCCTGACAACGGACGCATCTCTCCAGGGATGGGGAGCTCATCTGCTCACTTACACAGTGCAGGGACTATGGACGACGCAGCAACAGAAGATGCACATCAACTATCTGGAACTGATGGCAATCTTCATGGCGCTCAAGTCCTTCATTGTACATCTGTGCAACAAGGTAGTGTTAGTCCGGACGGACAACATGACCGCGATGTACTACATTCAAAAGCAGGGGGGCACCCACTCGCCACAGCTGTCTCATCTGGCTCAGGGCATGTGGCGGTGGGCCATTCAGAGGAACATCTTCCTCATGGCAGAACACCTCCCGGGCAAGGACAATCAGATGCGGATCTGCTAAGCAGATACAGCCATCAAATGCACGAGTGGGAGTTACACCCATCTGTACTCCACCCGTACTTCCTGCAGTGGGGTCATCCGGAGATAGACCTGTTTGCCACAAAAGAAAACGCAAAATGCCAACACTTTGCCGCCAGGTTTCCTCACCTGTGGTAAATAAATAAATAATACCCTATTTTTGACTAGACATATATCATAACAGATAGCTCAATAAATAAGAGTCAAGATTCGAGGTAGTAGGAGTTTTGCAGGTTTAATACAGCATAAGGACAGGAACAGGACAACCTGCATAGGAATAGGATGACAGGGCCCAGCAGCTGCTGGGGCTGGGTCTGGGATGAGCGCGCTAACTTTTAATAACATTACATGAGCATATATACATAGCGCAAACACATAGCATTACATTGCAGTAGGCGTAGCAGTGGGTGGAGCAGAAGGCGTGACGCGTAGCAGTCGCGAAAGATAAGAGTAAAAAGAGGCGTAACTGGGCGTATGCATAGACATGTGGTGCAGACGTAACAGAATATGTCATGAATGGGCGGAAACATAGGAGGGGGCTACCTAAGGAGCCGGGACCTCTAACCTGATGGTGCGCGCAAACTGGCAATGACGTGTTACGAGGAGAAGCTGGGGGCTATGAACTCTGTGCTAGGAGCAGAGACTGAAGTCTGGAGGGTCGGAGCGACATGTACCTAAACCCTATCTAGTATCTGATGTTTAGGGAACATGTTGATATAAACTAAGAGTCATGAGGGGAAAAGCTAACTGACTCTAAGACTAGAGCATGCATTTATTCTACATGTAGTGCGTGATGAAGAATATTAAATGACCATTAAATACAGTATTTCTCTTAACATGGAGCCGAATAGGCTAGACAATGACGGAAACTATTGATGCAGTTCAGTAGCTTAGGAATGCAGAGAAGGAGGACTAAACTGATAACTGGAATCATAACATAGTCTTGGCAGACTCAGAGGCTGAGCCAAGCTGCACCGGGCACTGCGAGGCAGGAAGTAAGTGAAAGGTCGAGGATACAGGTGGGGGCTGGATCGCTCCTCAGCGAGGCTTCAGGAGACAGGAGCTGAATCTAGTGTCCAGGCCCTTTTGAGGCCTAGAAACGGGGACTTTATAATGAAATAACGTGCACACTGAGAAGCGTGGCAACATTACTTTACATAAGCCTGATATTCGTAGTATTCACGAGGACTGGAAAATGACATACCAGAGGTGGACACAACTATAATTGCGTCATTAATCGGACATGGGGAGTACATATGCATATTGGTCATGCACACATAACATATGATGGATGACACGTAGGGACACAGAACATGACAAAATTTACTTTTCCACATTCCCTCCTTGTCACTACGTTTCCATCAGGAAACATCAATATTCATGATACCATCTATCATTTCATATAGTACCATTTGTTCATCTCGAATTGTCTTGGAACGAGATTTAGAACGGGGCTTGGGACTAGGAATACAAGAGGTAGCACACATGCCGCAAATCGCAGGGCCACATTGTATACAGAGACAGCAGCTGAATATGATTGCTACTGCGATACCTAGAAGGGACAGGACTTTCCATCCCCAGGCGGAAATTATATTCCAGAACCAACCGGACCATGTCCAGGTGCCTGGATCTTGGTGTAATAGATGGGCTATTTTATGAAGTCTGGTTATAGCTGAATAAACAGACGGCGCGTTTTTTGGAATGAAAATGCAGCAACTAGATCCGAGGACTCTACAGGCCCCGCCCCTATCGGCCAGTATGACGTCAAGGACGAGACGATTCTGTAAAACGACAAATCTCAAAGGATTGCTCTTCGGTTAAGTTACCTAGAGCGGAGGCAGTCTCATCTACTACTGCTTCAAGGGTTCTTGTTAACCTACGGATTAGCTTACTATTTACAACTGTACCTAAATAAGGGAACACACCTTTATCAATATCAATGAATTGCTCTGCAGCAGTTTCAGTATAATCGACAATCGGGAGGTTTCTCTTGTGTCTGGTATGTACTAGGTAGGAATTCCTATGGTAGTCAGGTGGGGCTAGAAAAACAGGTGGCAGTAGGAAGGCAATGTAACAGGTTCCCTCCCAATCGAGGGGCAGACGAACATATGCGGTCTGACCACAAACAAAATAAGAATGACGTGAAGCTTTGAAAATAGATTTCCCACTGTCACTATACTTGATAATAGTAGTACAATCACTATGTCCTACGTGTACAGAACCATAATTACGGACACATAATTCGCCTTTGACTGGTAATACTGAAATAGCAGGTGAGTCTGGAGTAGTATCAGACTGAACATTCAGGACCATGAAATTCGACGAATAGTTACCTAAATTATACACTTCATTTTCTAGATCTAAACCTGTTCTGTGGGGGAAACCTTGCTTGTCTGGGAAACACGTACTGTTAAGAAAAGACATATCTGTTGAGGATGACGTTAACGTGGACCATGCTCCACACGAACCATTATGTGAAAATGGATAAGGAAAGAGTGGCAGAACTCCCTTCGACGTCTGGAAAGGGGGGAGTCGACCACACACCCAACAATTAGTGGCATTGCTGGTCTGGTGTGAATAATGCAACATACGGATGAAGGTATTGTTACGCATAGCGAGGCGGTATGAATATTCGTGAGGAGGCAGATCACTAAACGTGTGTTCTACTGTAACATTAGAATGCTTATTTACATGAGGAACTGGAAAACACAGGAAAAATGCGTAACTGGTGCAGGAAATCATTATGCTGATGAATAATATGAAACTCAGAAAAACGATACATCGGTTTGAGTTTTGACTAACTCTCTCACTATGGGGGTCTATTTTATACATGTCAGAAACAGTCTAACCGTTTCACCTAGGGGAGGACTTATACAATCAAACTGACTGACTTATTTTACTAGACCTTAGCTTTTGCTTATACTCCTGCTGCGGAGTTTTCTCTACCAAGGGAGGGGTTGTATCAATGTCATTTGCGGGACAGTCCTTGAGAGCAATATTCTGGCAATCCTTCGAATCCTGGGAAATGTTCTTAAAGACGGGTTTCAGTCCTTTAAAAAGTTTAACATGAGAAAGGTGCACCCAGCCCTTGCGTCCTTCCAACTTCACGGCTGTACGGGTGGTGAGGAGGACCTGTCGGGGCTCTTTCCAACGAGGCTCCAGCGGACTTGATCTGTCGAAGTTCCGGACGAGCACCATCGAACCTGGAACAATCTCATGCGGTGCCACCTCGGTATTGTCTGGAAATGCGGCGGCAACCTGTGAACGACATGAGTTGAGGGCAGACATCAAGGATCAGCATATTACATGAAACATCAGTAATACTTCGGGGTCTAGGAGTACCCCACATGTTAGGGGGGCGGCCGAAAACGACCTCATACGGGGACAGACCTGATCTGGAATGTGCGACCATGCGCATGTAAAACAAAGCAACTGGCAGAGCTACTAGCCAGTCCACACCCTTATCTTTACATATTTTAGCAATTCGGATTTTCAGAGTCTGATTATGTCTCTCGACTAGACCGGCTGCTTCAGGATGGCGTACACAATGGAACTTCCACTGGTACCCTAACAACAGGGAAACGTGCTTCATCAGTTCAGATGAGAATGGCTGACCGTTATCAGAATATACGACTCTAGGGAGTCCATATCGAGGGAAGAATTCACGAACCAACTGCTTGGCAGTGGTCGCGGCTGTGTAATCTGGGACTGGATATGCTTCTGTCCATCTGGACAAAGCGCATACAATTACAAGGACATACTTGAAACCTCGACATCGCTCCATCTGAATATAATCCATCTGGAGGACCTCAAAAGGGTGGTCAGGAGGCTGGAAACCACCTTGTTCCACCGGGACACTTTTACCTGGATTAAACTGACAACATATCATACAGGTACGGACTTTCTGCTTGGCTGCAGCTCGTAAATGCTTGTTGAACCAAATGTTCTGGATACTGTCTAACATTGCTTTCTCTCCTAAATGTGCTGGACTATGTGCGGTATTAATGATGACTTGAACCATAGAGTCGGGGAGAAACCATGTGGCTCTACCCTTCGTTAACCATCCTTGATCTGTCTGGACCCCTCCTTGTTCGGACCATTTCTTGATTTCATCGGGAGTAGCATGTAACTGGATATCTATGACATCTTGTGTAGGGTCCTTAACTGTCATGCATGTAATCGGATCTGGAGTATGTGTCTGTGTCGGATTAACTTGAATGTCTGGAGTCTGTGCTGTAAGCTTGGCTGTGCGATCTGCTAGATCATTACCTTGAGAAATAATGTCAGTGACTTTCGTATGTGCTTTGCATTTCATGATAGCGATAGATGTCGGTAAATGTATGGCATCTAACAGAGCTTGGATAAGGATACCATGCTGAATCTTGGTTCCATGAGAAGTCATGAAACCTCTCTCTTGCCAGAGCACTCCAAAGTCGTGTACAACTCCAAATGCGTAACGTGAATCTGTGTAAACATTAACTTTCAAGTTTTTGGCGTATATACAGGCTTGTGTCAGAGCAACTAGCTCTGCTGCTTGAGCGGACAGGGTATCAATACGGTGTGTCTCAATAACTTCAGTGTCAGTAGTCACTGCATACGCGGCTACTAGTTCTCCTGTACTAGTTCTCATACATGAACCACCCACATAAAGTGTCAGGTCAGGATCTGGTAACGGAGTATCTGTCAGATCTTGTCTTGGCTTTGTCGTAATGTTAACTACTTCCACGCAATCATGTGTGGCTGGATTTGAATTAACTGATGGTAACAGTGTAGCAGGATTCAGGACGTTGCAGCGTCTAATTTCTATGTGTGGCTGAAACAGTGTCAATTCATAACCTGTTAAACGTGCAATTGTCAAGTGCTGAGTTTGTGTTCGGTTTAAAAGAACTTCCACGGAGTGTGGGACTTGTACTGTCAGGGAGTGTCCTAAAACTATGGAATCACTTTGTCTGATAGCTAGTGCTGTGGCTGCAACTGACTTGAGGCACGCAGGCAACGCCTGGGCGACTGGATCTAGTGTGCTAGAAAAATAAGCACAGGGCTTGTATTGTCCTGCTTGATCTTGTGTGAGAACAGATAATGCTGTACCTTCACGTTCTGTGACGAAAAGTGTAAAAGGCTTACTGTAGTTCGGTGTCGCTAGAACTGGAGCTTGGCATAAAGCTTTCTTTAACTCATTGAAACTAAGTGTATGTTCAGATGTCCAAGGGAGGACAGTCGATACGGCTGCCTCCTGTGTCGTTAACTGTATCAGTGGCTTGGCTAGAAATGCATACTGAGGAATCCATTGTCTGCAGTAAGAAGTGAGGCCGATAAAGGCACGTACCTCCTTCTGGGTCCTGGGCTGAGGAAGACTCGCTATTAGCTGGATACGGTCTGGTGTCAACTGCCTACCCCTCTTGGACAGTAAGTGTCCTAAGTAGACCACTTGCTGGACACAGAATTGAAGCTTCGAAGGGGACACCTTGTGCCCCATCTCGGCTAGGAAATACAAGACTGTAAGGGATGCTCGCTCGCAAGCACGTTCAGAACGGGCTGTGATCAGTAGATCATCGACATACTGGAGCAGGGCAGTGTCAGTTGGCATGTGAATGTTGTCTAGTTGTCTCTTGAGTGCTTGACTGTAAATACTAGGACTTTCTGTGAAACCTTGAGGAGCGCGTGTGAACATATAGCTCCTTCCATTTAAACAAAATCCGAAAAGCAACTGGCTGTCTGGATGAATAGGAACACTGAAAAATGCATTCTTGAGGTCTATGACAGTGAAGAACGTGGCTTCGGAATCAATGGCTGTCAATAGGGAAGAGATATCTGGGACAACTGGGTACTGTGGAATAATACATTTGTTAAGTTCTCGTAAATCAATCACTAATCGATATACTGGGGGTGCATTTGGATCAGTACGTTTCATGACTGGAATGATCGGAGAGTTGCATACATTGGAGTCAGTTTCTACAACTACTCCTTGAGCCATGAGCTCGTCAATAATTTTGGATAAGGCTGCTACAGCCTCAGGTGGCAATCTATACTGCCTGATTCGTGGTAACACTACACCTGGTTTCAGGGTCACACGATAGGGTGTGATTTGCATATAACCTACATCAGTTGGACCTTGCGCCCATAAATGCTGCGGAACTTTAGACAGTCTTGAATCAAAATCTCGTAATACATAGTGACCCTTAAAGTCACGTAGGAACAGACGTATTCCCTCTGGGGAACAACATATAACGGCACCTAACTCTTTCAGTGTCTTAATGCCTAATAGATTTTCCGGACATGACTTAGTAAGTAACAGATCAGTAGTGCGGGACAATGGACCTACTTCTAGAGTGACTGGCTTTGAAATCTCATTAACGATAGGCTTTCCTGAAAATCCAAGGGAAACATTTCTTGAGCCTGAGAGCGGAGCCCCTGGAACTTCGGCGTGACTAATTGTGGTCCTACTTGCCCCTGTATCAATCAAAAACTTTCTGTCTTTCCCTAATACTTGACTGTGAACATAGGGACCCTCTTGATCTACAGGTATCTCGATGAGAGGCAAGCCTACCTCCCTCTCTAGGCTGTTTCATGAATATGGCTGGTACTCTGGATACTCAGACTGTGCATACTGGTACATCTGCTGTGTAACATGCTGTGTTGCAGCAATAGGCTGCGGTGCTGTAACTGTCTGTGGTGCATTCTGTGACTGAGGAGTCTGTGAAACTTGTTCTTGTCTAGGCGGACGTGGTCTTTCTTTAGTCTTACCAGTAGCTATGTTATGTTTCAGAACTGCACACTCATTTATAAAATGACCTGGCTGTTTACAATAATTGCAGTTCCCTTTAACGGGAGCTGCAGGATGACTGGCTTGATTCGGACCCCTCTTCTGACTGTCTTGAGGAACAGATTGTGCAACTAGTACTTTCATTTTCGTGTCTTTCATACGTTTTCTCTCGTGTTCTTGCTCTTCCCTGATTCTATTCTGGTGGTACTGAAGCATCTGGAGCATCTGGGACGGAGTATTTGCTTGCCAGGTGCTTTCGACTTTCAGAACTCGGTTTTTAATTGGTGGACTTGAATTCTCGACTAATTTAGTAACGAAAAGGTGAGGGTATGACTCACTACTTGTCTTGAGACCACTGTTGATACTGAAACATTTTTCAAATCTAGAATAAAAATCACTAATATCTTCATCTTGTTTCTGTTTACAGGCTGAGATTGCATCCCAGTCTTCTTTTCTCGTTGTTAATAATCTGGGTAAAACTTGAATCAATAATTCTGGTAATTCTTTACATTTCTCTCCTAGACCAGTACCTGGTACACGTATCTTATCTTCTGCTTCTAGGACTGCCCAATCTATCTTTTTCTCTCCCACCTCCCATTCTTTCTCCTTTAGCTTTTCATACACCCCTGCGGGTAGCAGAACCTTTAACATTTTAATGATATCTGGGTAAGTGTATTCTCCCATACGGAGCATGTCTTTTAATTCTCTATGGAACCCTGCTGGATCTTTATCATGACAGGGAATTAATTTCTTCATTTCGAGAAGTTCCATCTTTGTTATCGGAGTATATACAAACACTCGTTGCATTTCGCCACCCGTTCCTCTGACTGGGTGGACTTCTCGTAACGGATTCTGTCTGTCTATGTAGAATGATTTACTTTCTGGGGGTGAGACATGGACAAAATGCGGGTTCAAGAATGTTCTATATTTGTGACGCTGTTCTAGAATGACACTAATTAAATCGGTACCTAGACCTCTCCATCTGTACTGGAGTAACTCGTTCAGGATATCATGTAACGGGCCTGGATCAGAATGTTGACCCTCATACAGAGTAATGAGGTGCTGGATCATATACATACCCACCAGTCGCTGCTCGGCTGGGGGCAATTTCAGAAACATTTGTGCCACTATTTCGTCTGGAAAAGTGGTAGAATCAGTAATCCATCGGACTGCCGATCGGGCTAGTTCTTGTTCATGCATGGTACTTAACTCACTATAACCGATTCGTGATTTCAGAATGTGATCGGTAGCTTGAAATACTTGTTCTAGGGAACCTTGTTCTGGTGCTGAATGATGGAAAGTAGACTTGGGTTCTAGATGTAAATGGCGATCTGGAAATCTAGGTTTTCCTACATACGCTATTCTGGCAGTATTCTCGTCGTCTTCCTCTTCAGGATCAGAGGTACTTTCTTTCTCGCTTACTTGTGCTGCTTTACGCTGTTCGTGTATCTTTATTATTTCTCTACGGATTTTCTTGTACATACTTTCCATGGCACCAATGGTATTGTGCTTTCCTTCGGCTATATTATCACTCCATTTTGTCAGAGTTTTCATTTCTTCCGGGTCTTTAGACGGGTAATCTTGTTCTCTTATTAGACAGTTAATTAAGAACTTTAATATCATGCGCTGAATCTCGGCTTTCCTTTGAGACATGGCATCACTAATACTTTGTGGGTCATCCCCTGTACGGATGAAACGATATATCCTGTCTAGATCTTCTTTCATATTCGGCAGGGTGACTAGATACTCGGTCACTCTCCTTACGCGTACGGAATATAAAACCATATTAAACTCGCCTGGAACTGGGTCATAGACACATTCGCCAAGGGTTTGCCTGATTTCTGCAACAGACTTATTACTTTTGGGAGTACGCTGTGATGCTTGAGCATGTAATTCGAGTGCTGATAAACGTTTGTATGGCGGCGGGGTTTGAGGAAGACCTCCTCCTGCGGCCCCTAAACTAGAATCATCAACTGATGCTTTTCGTCCTGGCAGGGTCGGTAATTGTAACGTGGGCTGGACTTGTATGGCGGGCTGACCCGGGGGGGCTGTTAAGGGCACCCCGGTATCTGGGGGAGCAGGAATTACCTGATTTACAGGGACTGGCGGAGTGCGAACAGGATTTGCATATTCGGGGACTGTGTCGTCCAGATAGGACGAAATAAAAATATCAGCTGCGGTCGGTTTGTGACGTAGCTTGGTCGGAACTAATGGTGGCGGAAAATTACTGGATGCCTCTGGGGTCGCTTTTGGCAAGCCCTCAGCAAGAAGAGGATACATACCCTTAATGAGGGCATTCCTCTGTCTGTCTGATTGCTCAGTTCTAACTCGTTCACCTATCTCGATTAATTCTCTTTCTTGGGCTCGTTCTTGGGATTCTCTACTTAGTTCTGACTTTCTGATTTCTCTTTCGGTTCTTTTATGAGCTTCCTTGCGCCATAGCTCGATGGCATCTTTCTGTGACTGTCTGGCTTTCTTTTTCCATAATGCTTTCTCTACTCGCATGATGCATTCGGCATCCCATGTACCCGATACGGGCCATCTATACTTTTCTTCTAACTGTTTGGTATACTCTACCCATAAATCTAGATACAATATGGCGCTTATGCCATGTTTCTGATACATAAAGTGACCTGGACTGTCCCTAGGCGGGACGGGAACTGCTGCTTCCAGCAGACCCTTTCTAGTCTTTAACTGACGTAACTTGGAAAATATGGGCATGACTGAACTGTAATCTAGACACAATACAATACACAATAACCACGATACTTATTTCCCATTCATACCACAACATTAAAATACATGAAAAACATTTAAAATAACAGTTCGGACAGAATACTACCTGGAAATACTGAGAACAGAACACGTGAATTTTCTCGAGAACAGAACCTGACTAGAACAGAAACGAGATGCACTGCTGAAACAGTACGAAACTTACCGGTCTCATAAAGAGACACGTCAGGACCCGCATCCACCGAAGTGAACACTTCGTTTGTGGGACTGTGTACCACCAACCCACAGACCAGAGTCAATCAAATTGACCCTGTCTAGATACCACTCCAGTAACGGTACTCACCGGGCAGCAAGAACGGAAGGCCTCGGACTGGACTGGACTGCTACGACGACGAACTTCGGACTTCGGACTTCAGTTCTGTAGTAGGGGTATCTCTGTCGCAGGGGAATGCGATATGGATGAACTGGTCAGGCAAATTTGCGTACGCTTTTCCGCCAGCCCCTCTGATACCGCTGGTGGCAAGAAAGCTAAGGCAGCACGCGATGACTCTCATCCTGGTTGCTCCAACGTGGGCGCGCCAAGCATGGTACACCACGTTCCTCGAACTCTCAGTGGTGCCGCATCAAAGACTGCGCCTCACGCCCAGACTTTTGACGCAGAACCATGGAGAAATTCAGCATCCAGATCCGCAACAGCTCAACCTGGCGATCTGGCTCCTGAAGTCCTAGAGTTTGGATACCTTAACCTGCCTCCAGAATGCATGAACATCATCAAGAGGCAAGGAGGCCAACTACCAGAGCATGCTATGCTGCAAAATGGAAGCGCTTTGTCAATTATTGTACAGCCAATGACATCAACCCGCTAGATGCATCTATCCCTAACATCATTTGCTATCCGTTGCATCTTTACAAGTGCAATCTAGCGTACACTTCCATTCGGATACATCTATCCGCCATAGCAGCTTATCTTCAGAACAGGCAGCATCTCTCCGTCTTCAGAGTGCCTGCCATTAAAGCTTTCCTTGAAGGTCTAAAACGAGTCATTCCCCCAAGAACACCACCAGCTCCGGTGTGGAACCTCAATGTGGTCCTCACCAGACTGATGGGACCACCATTTGAGCCACTGCATTCGTGTGAACTCCAGTTCCTAACGTGGAAAGTAGCTTTCCTAATAGCTATTACGTCACTGAGGCGTGTTAGTGAGCTACAAGCGCTCACAATCCAAGAGCCTTTCATTCAGATTCATCCAAATAGGGTGGTACTACGTACTAACCCCAAATTCCTTCCGAAGGTGGTGTCACAGTTTCATCTCAACCAAACTATTGACTTGCCGGCATTCTTCCAAAACCCACAAACGGTGGCGGAAAGAATGCTCCATACCTTAGATGTACGGAGGGCGTTGATGTACTACATAGACAGGACACAACCCTTTAGGAAAACAAAACAACTTTTTGTTGCCTTCGCACCACAACACAAAGGCAACCCTATATCCAAAGCGGGAATAGCAAGGTGGATTGTTAAGTGCATCCAAATCTGTTATCAAAAGGCCAAGCGCACTTTAACAATACCCCCAAGGGCGCACTCCACACGCAAATTGGGGGCATCCATGGCTTTCCTAGGGAACATTCCTTTAGAGGACATTTGCAGAGCAGCCACGTGGGTTACACCACATACCTTTACAAAACACTACTGTGTTGATGTGCATTCCAAGCAGCAGGCTGCTGTAGGACAGGCTGTTCTCAAAACACTTTTTCAGGTTTCTGCAGCTGGCACGGGCAACCGCCGCTGATGGAGGGACTGCTATGTATTCTATGCTAAGATATGAATTTAGCAGCCCACATGCCTCGAACTGAATATGCTACTTACCAGTATGCATCTGTTCTTGGCATGTAGGGCTGCTAACATTCATATCGCCCACCCTCCTCCCCGGTGCCTGTCGCAGCTGCAGATGTACTATTGTATTCAGTCATTAGCATGGACATCTTTTACACTTTTCACTCCATCTTCTGCCTCAATGGCGAAAAACAATCTGGGGATGGAGCCGATGCCCATGCGCACTGTAGTCCAGGGGAGGAGCCACCTATCTCAGGATACTTCGAAGACTCTTCCAGGACAACAATGTGCGATCATCCGGACCCAACACTAGGCGGCGATCTAATGCTAAGATATGAATGTTAGCAGCCCTACATGCCAAGAACAGATGCATACTGGTAAGTAGCATATTCATTCTCTTATCTCCACCGCCGCTTTGGTGTGGGGATGGGCTTGCCATTCTATTCACTAGATTATGACTATACACAGATCCCCTACTACAGAAGGAGTAGTTTATGTCCTGTAACTCCAGTTCTGTAGTAGGGCTATCTTCCCCGCGACTGCATGGGTTCAACCCCCCTTTTTTGTATCATCTCTGTTATAGTCATAAGCGCCCGCCCTCCTCCCCGGTGGAGAAAGATATTCATGTAAGGAATGCTACAGGCGTGGCGTTTTTACGCCTTCAAAAAGACCTGAGTAAATGGGACCTGCGGTGCATTCTGGGATACTGGGAGAGTTCTGGAAAGTTCTCTTAAAGGCACAGTATCCTGTTCTGAGCCCCATAATGGCAGCCTATGGGGCTTGTCTGTCCACTCCTTCCGCTCTATCATTCCTGAGGGCTTTTCTGGTAAAAGCATGTTTTTCGTTGTGGAAAAACTTGGACAGGCTATGCTGTTTGTGGAGTTTTGGTGGAATTTCTAGTTGAAGTCCTGGACCGTGTAGCCTGTGGATATAGGCTGCATTATCTGTCTTTAAATTCTCTCTTAAGTGTCTCTGCAGTTCTGCATTTTTTTGACAGTTTAAGAGATTATTTTTTATTGCTCCGGGGTCCACGCACATGGGCGGGACTATTCACTAGATTATGACTATAACAGAGATACCCCTACTACAGAACTGGAGTTACAGGACAGAAACTACTCCTTATGCTGCGGCAGCAGGAAGGTCCTGCACGTTTGCAACTTCCGTTGCTGAGTGAAAACCAACATGGCTGTTACTGCTGGCTCTGGGGACGAGTGCACAGCTCTAACGTTAGTTCTTCTTGGAACACAGTGCCCATTGAGACGGATCAGCACATAGGGCTCATATGTTTTGTCCAGTGCTACCCGCAGCTCCTGTCGTCAAATACCAGTGGCAGAATTAATTAGTAATTATCACACTTGAACAGTGTAAAATTTTGGACAATTCCAGGTCACCCCGAGCATTAAAATAGGCTGGAAATTGTATGTTTTTTAGTTTATTGCATTCTTAAACACTGGGCTAGCATACATCCTTGAAAAACAAACCAAGAACGCCACCTCGCGGTGTACTCTAGTAAATAAATGCCGATGTTTGGAGAAAAACAGCCAGTGCAGAGCACCGTAAACACTGACACAAATTAAGCACATAATCCCAAAGTTGCAGATTCAGGGTGTTTTAAAGATGAGTTTTGAGAATTGGGGTCTAGGTCAGAATCTATTTTTGGCAGTAAAACATGGCCGCTGAGTTCACGTATTTACCACCCTGTGTTTCCCTATTTTTCTGATGCCCTTGTGCAAATCTTAACTTTACAACCTAAGCGTTTTCAAAACAAAATTTGATTATGTTGTTGAACAGACGTCTGACAAGCACAGCGCCCCGGACTTCGGAGAAGCTGTGAGCATTAGTGGAATAATCACATGTAGGCAATTCAAACAGTGTTTTCTTGTATGCGGAATAAAATAAAAGGTAACATTCCAACATCCCCCCTCCCATCACCCCCCACCCCCTGCACAGTGGTTAGCTAGTCCATATACAGATAGGATGGCACGAAACATTTCGTGTGTACTCCTCATCTCCCGGGATCAGTGACCAATTGTCTTTCTTCTGCTTCGTCACACGCTGGCGGTTCCAGCCATAGTCCTCTATAATCCGCCCACCTCTTCCAAATCTTATGTTTCCGGGGACAGCCCATGGCCTCAAAGATCGGGCGTTCCAGCCCCATATAAAAATCCAGACCTCTTTTCCAGACTCCCACCAGGGGGGCCCTAGGGTCTTTCCAGGCTCTGGCCACATCTCTCTTAGCCACTGTGAGGCCCAGAAGCAGCAAATGGTGTTTGTAAACATTCCCCCTCACTTGTTCCAAGACATGAAGTAGTCCCAACTGTGGCGAGCGGGGGAGCTCCCAGCACAACACCTCAGACAAGCAGTCCCACACACCCGACCAGAACCTTCTCAGTCCGTCACATGACCATACTGTATGTATAAATGTTCCCACCTCTCGACCACATCGCAAACACTCCAGGGATGCAATCATGCCGGCCTTCCATAGCCATATTTAACAACAAGGGGTGGTGATGGACAGAGTTTCTGAATTAAGCAGAATACTCTCACCCAGTCAAAAGATCAGGGCTAGATCCAACACCGTTTTTTAGCTCACTGCACCATCCCAGTTCAGAACCTGGCTATATGCAAATTAGTCTGTTCCTGTCCCAGTGCATGATGGGAACAGGGCAAACCAAACTACCAAGCCAATTCTTACACTGGGAAGGAAACAAGCTTCCGGGGACCGGTTTCTGGCATTTCAGCCGTCGTCGGCCCGGCTTGCTTGAATCCTGATGGTGCAATGAGCAAGGGACTCACATCTGAAGCTTGTCCCCGGAAGCTTGTTTCCTTTCCAGTGAAGAATTGGCTTGGTAGTTTGGTCTGCCCTGTTCCCATGATGCACTGGGCCAGGGACAGACTAATTTGCATATAGCCAGGTTCTGAACTGGGATGGTGCAGTGAGCTAAAAAACGGTGATGGATCAAGCTCTGATCTGTTGACAGGGTAGGAGTGTTCTGATTAACTCAGATACTCTGTCCATCACCACCTCCTTTTTGAAATTATTTTGGCCTTCCATAGCCGTTCCCTAGTGTAATAGGCTATATGTAAATATTTGAACTGAATTAATTGCAGGCGTACCGCAATTGCCGCTCCTCTTGGAGCCTCAAGCGCTTCCCTCCAGTCTTCCTCCTCAAGCGCCCCAACATCGCTCTCCCACTTAGTCCGTAGGCCATCCAGGGAAGAGGAGCAGTGTGTGACCAGTGTTTGGTAGATATTAGAAATTTTTTTACTCTCCAATTCCCCCATAAACACCTTAGCTTCCAGCGGGCTAAATTCAGGCAGTGAGTCCAGGCCGTTCAGAGTGGGTGTGATAGCATGCCGGAATTGTAAGTATCGAAAGAATTGGGTCTGGGGCATGTCAAATTCCTCCCGCAACTCCTGGAACGACTTGAGGGTCCTGCCTTTGACGACGTGACCTAGGGCTGATATACCAATTGTGTCCCAGCCTCGGAACCCTTGCAGGGCGGCCAATGCCGGCAACAGTCCGTTCTGCCACAACGGGGTTTCCCTCGTTAGTCTGTTCCACCACCCCATACGGCGAAGCGCTCCACGCCATATATGAAACACTGAGTAACCACTGGGAGCCTCTTCCTTCTAGCTGCTGAGTAAAGTATGGTGTGCAGCGTGTCAGGGTCCATTAGAAATCTCTCGAGCGTAGGTCGGGTCACTCCGGTCTCCATAACACCACTCATTCAGTATCAATAAATGAGGCTTGATAGTAGGACAAAATGTCCGACGTCGCTAATCCGCCACAATACGTAGAGAGGAAACATGTGCGGAGTGCAACTCTTGCCACGCCCCCGCCCAGAGAAACTGACAGAGTGCCGAGGTCACCTGTTTGAACCACTGCGGTGGAATAGGGTACGGGTGATTTTGCAATTGGTACAATAAACATGGGAGGGCCACCATTTTAAATATGGCCGATCAGCCATACACGTTTAAGGGCATGCGGGACCACGTGGCCATGTCGGATCGGAACCTAAGATAGTTAATCAATGATTAGCTTAATGATTATTTGAGATCGTGGCTCAGTCTCTGGCATGTTGTTCATTTGATGCCCTGGGTCATCATTACTGAACACACCTCTGCCCTGACCTGGTTCAGTGGCTTTCTGTTCTTGCAAAGGTGCCGCAGCCTTATGCCTGGCACAGATGACGCGCGACACTGAAGTGAGGAGAGCTGCGGTGCTATAATCTTACCAAAAATACAGACTCCTCACCAGTACCGTGGAATTCTTCTCAGAATCGCACGTTCACCCTTTGTCCACGAGACCCAGTCCCAAACATGAGTAGGTCTGTGGTGTTACCAGGTATTAACGCCCTAAGCACGGATCAATAACACTTCAGTAATACATAAAACACGAATGTGAATGTAAATGCGTACAAAATAAGTGCTTACAAGCCTCTTAGCGACAAAGACTGAAAGGCTTCTGATTGGCTAAATCATCCTCAACATTTCGTAAAGTGTGCCAATGCCCATTAACTAAAACACTCTAATATTCTATACACCAGCTAACTGCTCAACATCCTGACATGATAGGTCCCTATGTTAAACGACATTCGATTAGCAGCAAGTACAGTAAAGCGGCAGCTCTTTAATGTTTAATCACAGATTTTTAAAATATGTGCACTCTGTGTCTCCTTGAGCCTGCTGTGCCTCCTTCCCATTGCCTCAGAATCCTTTCCTATGCCGCCAGGCTAGCCCCCCACCATTGTCCCTGGTAGAAGCACACACGTGAGGCGATGGCACGTGCGCCTCCTCTGTGTCTGAAATATTGACACAACCCTAGCAGGATCACTGATCAGAAGGCCGGCAATCTAATGTAGTGCTTGCAAGAGCTACCATTGATGACCGTTTGAATTTTAGCTGCGCCCATTACCTCAAACACCCCACTCCTCAGGAGAGAGGAGTCGCTGTGTGACAGTGAGACCTCCGAGAGAGAGGGCAAAGCTAGCAGGAGGAGATCGGCCTGTGCCCACATTTGGGCTCTGTCTGTGCAGCACAGGTCAGCTAGAACGGAGCTGCCCTGTAAGGTGAATACACCTGCTGCAAAGCACAACATGTAATATGATTATCATAAATTAGATGTATATGATAAAAGATCAGTGAATTACTGATTTTGTCGAAGAGATCCCTTTGTTCATTGAAATACGTATGCTGCAGTCCTAATATAGCACATTGAGCTATAAACCAGCATCAAGTAGATGTATGCAGACTTCAAGGTATAGTGTTAGAACGTTATTGCTTTTTTTCACAATTATTAGTTATGATTAGTCTGTGGTTGGTAAAAGGTGGGCATAGGAGTAGTAATGTTTTTATTAGTACACACAACCCAATGTTTGAAATCCTGTCTTTGTTTGCCCAGACCAAGAACTTTTTGCATTAGATGCCTACCAGTGTGGATGATGTAATTCATACTCCTTGTAACCCTCATTATCTTATGAAACATTTCCTGTACATTGATTTACACATGTATGCACCTTTTTTATCCGCTTAGGTGTGGGTAGCCACTATAGCGGATGGACTGGCAATCTGTCTGCAACTCAGTTTATTAGTTTTAGACTGACCTCCTCAGTCTGCAGTACTGAAAGCAAAAGCTCATAAAATGCCTTAAGAAAATTGCAGGGCAGAGTGGTGGGAGTTAAGGGCTATGAAGTGATCCAAGTTTGTAGAAAGAGGCAGACAAAGGACGGAGACCAGCAGAGCATATGGGGAAGAGAAAGACGAGAAAGAAAACATGCATTGAAAATGCACGCCTTTGATTAAGTTAAAGCCATTTGCTTTGCTAATGGTATTGTATTCTAGCTTTGCATTATTTAGTCTATATTTGTGAAATTTTGTAGTTGTATCTAGTTAGAATTGTTTTGTTAGCTGTGTAGTAGTTTAAAGCTTAGCGTTAGTAGGAAAGGAGCATCATTTCAGATTTTGGAGGTGAATGATTAGACTAATAGTGTGTCAATTTCGTATAGGTATAGTAAGGATTACAGAAGGCAGATAGAAGGGGCAAGGGGAGAGCAAATATATGCACATATCACAAATCTACACTAAATAATGCAAAGCTAGAATACAATACCATTCGCAAAGCAAATGGCTTTAACTTAATCAAAGGCAAGACCCATTGCATTTTCAATGCTTGTTAATCTTATTACTTACCATTGAGTTTGACTAAATCTGCTTTTTTTTTTCTTTTTCTCCATCCTGTAATTATGGGTTGAATCAAATGCTCTTTTCATTATATTAAGACTTTTATTAGTACCCATTAAAAACATAATTGTTTTTTATTCTTAGATTAAGTTTATAAAGAAGAACATTTACCAGTTCAGCGGCTTCCCGTTCGAAAAAGACAGTGACCAGTATAAAAAGAAAGAAGAGATGTTAAAGAAGTAATTTCTTTTCTTTTCATGAATGTTTCATTGTTGTGACTGGCTAAAATACTGTTTGGTGTTTAATTTACTTTGTTCTTGGGACAGTACTTTAAATTCTGTAGAACCATTGGTTTTTCAAAATTAGCCCAGTTAATTCTCACATGTTAAACAGCTGAGACCTAATCACATTTCCTGCTAGTAGAAGACCCAAAAGTGTGTCCAGGCAATTCAAAGTTTTTTTTGTTGAAATAAAAGATTCTCCTCACGCACTCTAGGGTTTTTCATCTTGAAGTTAGATGAGCTTCCTGTTTGATTTAAGGCACCTGGTTTCTCCTAGACATCCCTTTCTCGCACACTGAACCCCATCACGGTCTATTGCAATTTAATTTTTAATGTGCGAACTCTGCTTTATTTGTATGTTAAGTCCCCTCTTTTTCCATGCTGAGGTATTTTACTCCTGATATATATAGATATAGATATAGATATATGTGTGTATATATGTATATGTATATGTATATGTATATTCTATATCCAAAAAAGGAGAGAACTCTATGTAGGTCTCAGTTTAGGTGGAAAGCAGCTCCTGTTAGAGCACTCAACACCAGCGACACTCTAGATCTGCTCACCTCAAATGTCTGTTTTTCTATCAAAGTTTTTAAGCATAGGATTAGCACAGTGCTATCCACGCCGAGATAGAAAATGACAGTCTTTTGCCATTTAAACAGCAAAGTCTTTAAGCATATGGCTAGTGTAGGAGAGTAGGGTCTGCAATCCTATGATCACCCAGATTTTTGCTTTTTGCTTCACTGGTTTACGACTTTCCCTGGCTGTGGGCCTGCTAATCAGACCCACAGCCTAGCTGTTCTCTCTAATCCAAATTGTACCCAGGTACTGAATTGGCACTGGGCCCTCTCAAGTCCCTGTACCCAGGGCTGAGGTGCACCCAGAAGTCTCCCAGGGGCTGCAGCATGTATTATGCCACCCCTGGGCTGACTAACTAAATCAGACACAACTGGCTGCTTGACAGCTGGGGCAGAGTGGTGTACTCACCCTCTGCTGTAGATATAGTATTCCTATATCTAAACCTAAATGGACACACAGATCTCCTATCAGTCACTCCTATGGCAGGCCTTAACAATCCTGAAGGCAGGGTGCTTGGAATCGTGTGAGATGGTGCTCTGGCATGAGCTGAGCCTGTCTGCGGCTTTCGGGATCAATCCCTTAGCCGTTTCCATGATATCGCATACCATATACTCTTAAGTGCATTCTAATCCTCGCGGTTATATGCCAACTCTGGTATCGCTTTATCAAAACATGTCGAGTAAGGTGTCATACGAATTGGAATACTAACCCCTCGCCAATTCTGGCGACGGGGTTAGCATTCCACCCTTCTAGAGGGACACGACATGTATGTAACCTGTAACCCCGGTTAAAGTCTGACAGAGCCTTAGCTCCACAAAATGGATGCTGCCACTGCGACACAAGTCTGCCCTCCTGCTGCTGGGAGTCCTCCCAGCCCAGGAGGCAAGGACAAAGGGTTTCCTGCCAGGGGCGGTGCCAGCACCGTCCCAGACAGGATCTTGTGTATTCTAGGTAGGCAGGGCTTTAGAGGAAGGTGACTGCAAGTGGCACCCCGGTGCTCACTGTGCATAGGCCGGCTGAAACTAGTTCCAGGGGCACTCCAGCCCCTGGCCTGGGGAAAGCCCGCCGAAGGAGAGGGGTGTAACCACCCCCCTCCTAGTCCCACCCATAGGGCAGGACTTAGTCGCGTGCCAGCCCCTTTTTGCAGGATAAAGGTAGGACCTGGCCCCCTTCCAAATCAGATCATCTTTGAATCCTGAAACTACTTTCTGCAAGAAGGAACTCAAGACTCTTCTCAAGATTTCTCCCTTGTGACTAAGGAGTAGTCACCCTGCAGCAGCAGGCACCAACCAAGCAACGCGGTTTGTTGCCAGTCTCTCCTTCGGATCAAGACTGCTCCAGCACGACGAGAACCGGCTTCCCTGGCACCTCTGACCTCAACCTACATCATCAGCCCAGCTGTGATCCGTGGGTGCGACGAGACCTCGAGGGACCGGCCATCTTCAGAACTGCACGACGCTTGTCCAGCACGACTCCCGAGTGACCCTTGACTGAGTGCTTTGGGGTAAGAGAAGCCCCGACCCTGAGCAGCTCCAGCACTGAAGTTCAGCCCCCCTGCATCCACGAGATCTGCGTGGGGCCCTTCTGCTCTTTGCTGCCAACCGCGTTGTCCAGGTCGCTTGCCCGTTGGCTAGTGGCCCTTTCACGACGCTCCACGACGACAACTACTGCTGGTCTGGTTGCTCCAGACTAGCCCTTGCTCCCCTCCAAAAGAGGAGCACCCTGGACCCTCCTGGTCCACCCAAGACGCCATTTTAGGTCCACCGCGTGGGCCTTGCATTTGCCAAGACTTGTTGCCCAATCCTGGGTCCAGCGACGTCGACAGCAAGAACCTTCGTGGGACAGCTCGCACCTCCATCCTGGTCGCCGACAACGCCTCCTGGTCCGAGAGACTGCAGAGCCCAGCAGCGCCCACTCACCTGGCTGAGGTGACTTCGTCCGGTGCCATCCTGGTGCCCACTCAAATCACTGGCTAGTGACTCAGAACTTGGTCCCCTCTGCTTACAGGTTTCTTCTTCCCTGATCCAGGCTTGGATCACTCCGAACTTTCTTCACTGGCCGCCTGCCAGCAACTCTTTCTTCAGGCTCCTGGATCTTCAACGAGGGTCTCCGATGCAACTTCAACCCTATGCAGCCGCAGCCCCTGGGCTAGGTAACCTGAGTACTCCGGTGCTCCAGCATAGTCCAACACCCTAAGTGTTCGGATCCACTCCCGTTTTTGATCCATCTAGTCGGGTTCGCCTGAGAACAGTAACTTTGCAACTGCTAGCCTCCATAGACTTTTTCCCGCCTTACGTGTGAGAGTTCCCACTCTGCACACGACGTCCACAGGCCTCCTGCTTCTAATCTAAAGGTTTAGCATTGTAGGCCTAGCGATTCTAAAGTCTATGAGAATAGTTACTTACCTGCTAGTAATTCGCATTCCACTTCTTGTGTATATGGTTTTTCGTGCCCCTCGGGCATTTGTGTAAATTGTGCGACTTAAAGTATTTTCTTAAGAGTTTTGTTGTGTGCTTAGCTCCCTGACTCATATAAATATCTGTTTATTTTCATAACTTGTGTGGTGTCCTTTCACTTGGTGTTCAAGGGGTAATGTGATGGTAAAACAGCTGGCTTAACACGCCCTCTAGAGTCTTAGCCTTAGACTGCTCGTATCCATGCTACTAGGATAGCTGGTGTATAAGGTTGACTTACAACCAATCATCAATAAGGGTTGTTTGGACTGATACATAGTGATCACTAGAATAGTGAGCACTGCATATCAGGCCAACTTCTCACAGCTAGTACAGTGCAGTCCTGGGGAGGGGGGGGGGTGTAATATCCCAGAGCATTTTGTAAGATCTCCCTTAAGATCTGTAGAGGGGAATTGCAACCCCCTCCCACTTGAGGTAAGTGTAGCAGTTCACCCCTGCTTTTGCTCAGTTCCGCCTCTTTCCACCACCCCCTGGCCATATTCTCTCTGCGTATGAAAAACACTTTATACCCCTGGCAATTGTTCCACTGGACTTCTTTAATATGAATGTAAAGGGAGTATGTCAGTAAGCCTGCAGGTGAGTTTGGAATGGTTGGTAGTGAGGGCTGTACAGAAAATAACAGAACTCTGACTTAAAATACATTTTTTAGAATATAACTAAGGTCTCCAAGGGATGCATTTCTCTGGTGTAGTGTAATGTGTAGGAAAGAATCTGCTTTCATGATTACCCACACTTTTTGCTTGGTGTCTATATTTGAATGGTCCGACTGGGATCCTGCTAACCAGGACCCCAGTCACTGTGCGTGTTCCCTAAATTGACCATGGTAAGTACTTCTGTACATCCACAATTGGCTACTGGTATACCCTTGTAAGTTCCTAGTATATGGTTCTAATGTAACCAAGGCATAGGAGCACCGGGGTCTCCCATGGGCTGCAGCATGTATTGTGCTAGCCGTGGGAGTCCACTTAAACTGTGACCACATGCCTGCTGTTTCAGCCTGTGTGAGTTGGTGCCTGCACCTCTCAACAGATGTTTCCCTATATCTTGGGTCACTACACTTGAAACCCATGTCAGCCTTATGGTAGGCCCTTCTGTCCTGAGGACAGGGTGATTGATTAGAAGTTTGAGGGTGCCCCCCTGCATGAGCAGGACACCCCTACAAACCCCAGAGTTTATTCTCCTGCCTTTGTAAGTGCGTTGAGCCATATTAACACATAGTGGACATCGGTCATTATGATATATCTAACTATATAGTGGCTGCACCATACACAGTCATGCTTGCTATTAAATGTGTTGGCATCATACCACAACATCAATTCCACTGTTGAAAGTTTGATTTTATGTACTGGGGCTCTCCTGTGGTGGTACCTCCCTGTTCTACTGATAACAGCCTTTCAGGGTCTGACCGCTAGCTAGTGCTGCTGCTGACCAAAAACATGATTCTGCCCTCCTGCAGAGCCATGCTCAAGCAGGAGAAGGTAGAACATTAGATTTCCTGTCACAGGGAGGTGTGATCACCTCCCAGACAGAATTAGTGTATTGGGGTGGTTGCCAGCACCAAACAGGCTGCTTTGAAGGGAACATTTTGCGCCCTCCTTGCATCCCCCAACTTGAGCCAGTTGAAGCCTTGGCTCCCGCTCTGGTGTGAAAACGGACAAAACACTAGTCCCGTCCAAGCCCCCCCCACCCCCACTCCCCTCCTCTCTATCCAGCCCCTGCTCTGGGAGGGATAACGGAGCGGTTCCAACCCTTTCCCTAATGTACTTAAAGGCTTACCCGTGGGTGGTTCCTCAGATTCGACGTGGGACAAGACTCGCCTGAAACCACACCATTCTTCAACCTTCCGGACACTTTGACTTTTCTGGTCTTCGCCTGGTACCAAGACTGCACCATGGTCTCACTGTTCTGCGAGTTTTCTTTGTCTGTCTGCTTCTTCCAGGATCATCTTCAGACCTGAGGGCATCAAGGGCACCCAACGTAATGTCCGGTGGAGTGAAGAAGTCACTTCTCTGCATCTACAGGCACCGCAACGAAGCTGACCGGTCTGCTGCTCCTAACATCCCATGTACTTTGTAAGGCTCAGCAACACAGGTGGTTCTGAAACTCCCTCAATGCGCTGGGACCAAACCCCTGTGCACTGCATCGACTTGCTGTGTCAAGGCTTGTTGGCTCCTCAATCCAGAGATCTTTGGGCTACCAGAACCTCCAGCATCTCTTCCTGCCAAATACAATGTCCTTTCTATGTCCTCTGCTTCAGTGGGCACCTGTGCTTTCTCTGACCTGTTGACTCCTGCTTGTGGTGAGTCCCTTTTACTGTGCCGTTCCCAACATTGCTCCTTCGTTCTCCACAGGCTACCAAGGTTTGTTGGTGCTCCTACCTGACACGACTACCTAGTCGCAGACATCTGACGTGGGACAGCTTGTGCACAGCTCCTGATCCTCACAGCTTCAGTGACAAGGTCACAGTCAACACTTCCGAATAGTCAGTCATCGGTGGGAATTGCTCTATAGTGCCTCAAGTGCAAAAACAACAGTTGAAGGACAGAATGCAGAACAATGTCATACATTCACCCCAGTACACAGATCTGGGCCTAAATCGATCGTTTTTTTGCTCACCACACCACCCCAATTCAGACATGGCCATATGCAAATCTGCCTTGACCCTGTGCCTCATGGGAACAGTCCAGCCCGAACTGCCAAGCCATGTCTTCCTTTGACCGGAATCAAGCATCCTAGGACCGGTTTCTGGCTATCAGCCGTCTTCAGCCAGGATAGCTTGGCTCCAGTGGTGTGGAGAGCACAGGACTCACGTCTGAGCATACCCGTCCCACTCGGGGTGACAATTGCAACAAGCATTGGCATAGCCAATAGGTCTCGCTTTTGGGACCTTATAAGTATTTAGTTATGCAGCACAATATCCTTGGTGCAATAACATTAACGGTTGCATGGTTAAACACTTATAAGGTCCCAAAGGCGAGACCTATTGGCTATGCCAATGCTGGTCTTCTTTGCTCTGGGAACAAGTATTTTCTTTTTTAATTTCAGCTCCTGATGGATTTTCTTCACACCTGCTGGGCATTTTCTTTTTAAATTTAAGCTCCCATTAACTTTTTAACGCTGTCACCGATGCCCGTTTTCCACTTTTTTTATTGCCACTGTTTATTTTAAAGATTACGGGGGTCAGAAGTTTAGGCAGTTAATCATCTTGCCATACTGCTCATCAACATAACTGCAGGAGGCATACAGAGGGCATATCAGGGGTTGACACTTTCGCAGATAACAAACCCAGAGCTTATCGAGGACAAGAGCTAGGAGGGGTCTAGTGTAAAAGCTGAATTGAAGAAGTCTCCAAAGAATGGAGGAGTCAGTCATGGGGAATCTCCAGTATCATTTATTGGACACCCAGCGTGGGGTCTCAGAGCATTCGTAATGTCGCTGGTGCTCCTAGGCATATCACACTAAATTAAAATTAATTAAATGAATGTGAACTTGGGTAATGTAACTGATGCTAATTGGGAGCAAGGTGAGCGAGTGAAAAGAAGTCAGCAGAGCCGTCCCCGCCTATTGCATTAGATGCGAAAGCATCAGAAAGCAGCCAGGAAGCCAAGTGGAAAAGGAGTAGGTGAGAGGGGGAAGCAGGATGTGGCACTATGGCCAGAGCTGCCCACTTCAGAACTGGAAAACCAAATTTGACTCTCGTCATCGGATCAGTGCCTGTGATCATGGGGAAATCACTTAAAATGAAAGTAAATAAATGAACGTTAACTTGTGTAATGTATTCAGTTGCGCCTCCCCATTGGGAAGTGTCCCTCTGAATGCTCTGCCTGATGCCAATTCAGACGAATTTAATCCATGAAATCTAAATTTCAAATACAGGTGTTCAAGCACATCGTTTATTGTAAACGGTATGGATGTAATCTCATTGAATTCAGGAGTTATTCAACAGCTTCCTTAAAGTATAAATCCATAATCAATTAAACAAGTGTGTATTGGCCCCAATGCATTTCGGGCAAATAACCGCCCTTTGTCAGGGGTTTTTCCTAAAACAAAACCAAGATTGGGCGAGTGAGACAACAAAATTCAAAAAAGGGGAATATTGTTCCCATAATATATCATGCGTTACATGCAAGGTGGAATAGTCTCCCTGTGTCTTTAAATGTCCATATGGTGACATGCTGATAGGAAACTATGGACGGTTCAAAAGAATACGGCGCCACCTCCGTGAGAATGTGCAGTGATTAATCAAGGTAAAAGAAATTGTGCACAGAACGAACCCGTGGATATACCGAGTGTTAATATAACGTGTGCCACACGTTGAATTAGCAGGATGACTTTACATTCATGCGTTATATGTGAATAAATCAATGTCCATACCTAGCTACAACAATGTAAATGTTGAACATTCATACAAGGCTGTGACGATATCTGTGTTCATGCCATGCTCAAGGTGTGCTTTAAAATTGTGAAGCCTTCATTGGCGCTGTCAGCGTTTGATCAGGCAAAGTTTCGGATTTCATGCATACTCTCACACGTTTATGAAAACAGCGTGTTTGCAAGACAAAGGCTAGGTGTAAGTGGCTTTACCTCATGGCGCTCGAATGCATGGCATGCCGCAGTGATAAAATCAACCTGTTGTGCTTCCAACGCAGGTTAGGCTAGTAAAACGAAGACACCCGTAGCTACCGCCATATTAATGAAAGTGTAGGGTGAAAAAAGGTGCTGCCTTCATTATCCCGAGAGACAAATATTTGCCATCTTAAAGTGGTGTTAATGCGTGCAGATGCAGAAATAACATGACTGAAAGCCTATAGCATAGTATAGTAATTTCACTGGTATGTTAAAGTGATAGAAATTGAGGGTAGAGAATAATGAGATTGAAGGGTCCTAAAACAAGGAAGCAAAGCAAACAGCCGGAGAAGAGAGAAAACGTCAGGAATCGAAGTAAAGAGGAGGATGCAAGGAGAGGTACAGAGGGAGTTAGCATAAAAGGAGACACGGCCGGCGGCCGTGAATAATTAGGGGATGAGCGCACGCTGAGAAGCTGCCTTTGATGTGGTAATGCCAGGCAGGCAGGCGGCTGGTGGCATTGTGCACGCGCTTTTTAGGGCTTGCGCTTGCGCAATGACCTAAAAAGCACATGCACTTCAAGAAATCGCCAGTGGAATCGTGCTTGGGTAAACGCTGTTTAAGCCCCTATAGAGCTTCGCCAGCTATGCGCATGCGCACAGCAGGCGAGCCCTAAAAACAGTTGATGGACTGAATGCACAACAATGTCATACATTCACCCCAGTACAGAGATCTAAGCGTAAATCCATCGTTTTTTTGCTCACCACACCAATTCAGACATGGCCATATGCAAATTAGCCTTGACCCTGTGCCTCATGGGAACAGACCAGCCCGAACTGCCAAGCCATGTCTTCCTTGGACCGGAATCAAGCATCCTAGGACTGGTTTCTGGCTATCAGCCGTCCTCAGCCAGGATAGCTTGACTCCAGTGGTGTGGATTAAACCCAGATCAGTGGACTGGGGGTGAGTGTTTGATTTTGCTCAAACGCTCCGTCAATCATCCCCTTTTGTATCGCTTTGTTCGCCCTAAGTGTGGCAGGGTATGCTCCGACGTGAGTCCCTTGCTCATTTGGCCACTGGATTCAAGATAGCCTGGCTGATGAGGATTATGAATCCGAAACCGGTCCCAGGATGCTTGTTTCCGGTCAAGGGAAGACATGGCTTGGCAATTCGTGCTGGACTGTTCACATGAGGCACAGGGTCAGACTGATTTGCATATGGCCATGTCTGAACTGGGGTGGCTGAGTGGGCTAAAGTATGGTGATGGATTAAACCCAGATCAGTTGACTGGGGGTGAGTGTTTGATTTGCTCAAACGCTCCGTCCATCATCCCCTTTTGTATCGCTTTAGTGCCTCAAGGTCACTCCTAATAGGCATAGACTCTATCCCCTCTGCTTGAAAGTTCTTCACTTACAGAATCCATCCTTCGATTCCACTGCACTTCACCATCAGGTACTTTTCTCCATGTCTTCCATTTTCTACAGAGGTTTCTGTCGTCTCTTCGCCCCAATGCACCTGGCTTCCCTGGTGTAGGTAACCTGGTCCCCGCCTAACCATTCATCTCCAAGGGGATTCTTAGGAGTCCTCTGGGAAGGGTCCTTCCGCAACTGCATCTGCGACGTCTCCATTGACTTCCATTGGGCATGCTGGTATATTTCCACTCTGCACATAGCCTCCGTGGAGTTCCTGGGTACTTGCCTTCTTTGGTTGTTCCTTGTGTCCACGGCATCGGAGTCTCCTGGTCCAAGTCCTGTCCTCCTTTGCAGTCCACATTCCACTTTCTTGGTATATGGTTTGGTCTTCACCCGGAGACCACGGTTTCTCTTCCAGGGGTATCCTCATCAAAGTCATAAGCACTGGATATTCCCGGCCACGTGCGGGGAAATAATATAAAATGTTCGAGACATGTGGGCTGCTGAATTCATATCTTTGCATAGATCGCGCCTAGTGTTGGGTCCGCATGATTGCACCTTGTTGTCCTGGAAGAGTCTTCGAAGTGTCACGAGATAGGGGACTCCTCCCCTGGACTACAGTGCGTATGGGCATCTTCTCCATCCTCAGATTGTTTTTTTCCGCCATTGGGTTTGGATGTTATTCCTATACTCCAACTTCGGAATCGAAACTAACCTACTTTCTAACGCCAATAGGCCTTCTACCTCGATGGTATTCTCGTTCGGTACGCCTTGACTCAATCAAACTTTCCATCTCGATCCGGTCGTCGACGCGGGCCGTTGGGCCTTTTCGACGCCACGTGGGATTGCTGTCGATGGAAAGAAGTCCGCTCAAAAGGTGCCCACAATGCCATGCAAAATTCCTGCATACTGATAAACATACAGTATGCAACAGGTGTTCGTCACCAGATCACAACGAACAAACTTGCCCAGCCTGTGCCCAATTCCGTTAGAAGAAAACCATCCGGAATCGACGGGCCACTAGGCAAGAGATGCAGCGGCAGGAACCGGAGAACATCTTTGAGGACGAACAGGACCTCCCTGAAGCGGCAGACTCTGATCTAGAAATCGTCACCGTTGAGGACCAGTCTGACTCTGATGACCAGATCACGCAGGGGCAAAAAGTGAGTACTCCGTCCCCGCTTATCCCAAAAGAAAAGGTTCCGGTCGACGCATCGCCTAAAGGCCTTAGCCAAGATCGACAAGTTCTCTTCCAGGGGATCCTCATCAATAGTCATAAGCATTAGAATATTCCCGCCCATGTGCGGGACCCCGGAAACACTATATTATATGTGCCCCACTTATATATATATATATATATATATATATATATATATATATCATGCAATAGCAGCCAATAAAAGCGGAGCTGAAATATGCTGTGTAGAATTTCCACCATACATGTATAATAATAAGCATTAGAAACACGAGAAACAACAAAAAAGTTTGTTTAGAAATTGTTTTAATGCTCAGAAAGCAGTAGAAATTCTTATAACTCACTGGAAGCATAGAAAGCTCCCAGGCTGCATTGCAAACACAGTCTAAAAAGACTGAAAAGCTAACCTGTAGCTGCATAGCAATAAACTGACACCGTGCCTTTAAGGCACTCATGACCCCCAGTATCCCATTTATTTATTCATTCAAAGTTTTATATAGCGCGAACAGGATCCTTACAGATATCCGAGCGCTTCACAAAGACAGGGAAGGGACAGTAGGAGTCAACAGAGATAATGGGAACAGTATAATAGTCAGTAACATGGTAATAACATGGATAATAAAAACATACAGAAAACCAATCCATATACAATCGGGTAAGGAAGTAATATAGGACAGCACAAGTCATTGATCCCACTACAGAGGTGTACAGGAGGATCAGTAAACCAACGTGTATCATATCTTGGTCGGTAGTAAGAGAGTAGCGTAGTGGAGCCCCCAACAAGTAGAGTATAGTGCCAGGGTGAGCAGTGATACAAAGCAATGCAGAGTCTCTGAACCAACATCTATAACGATCAGGGGATCTTGGCCAGAAGGATGGTTTTCACCTCTTTCTTGAAGAGTGCAGTGGAGGAGATCAGCCTGGTTTCAGGAGGGAGCGCATTCCAGATCCTGGGTGCCATTCCTGAGAAGGAGTGCTTGTAGGTTTTCACTTTCCGGAATCTACGAGGTTTCAGGAGTAGATTTTTTGTGCTCCTATTGGATCTCGAACCTCCTGATATAGACAGCTTTTGAGCGAGGTAGTTGGGTGCCTTGTGGTGCACGGCCGCGTGTGTCATAACTGCAATTTTTAGCTGTATTCTGGCTTCAAAAGTCAGCCATTTTAGAGACTTTAAGTCTGGGGATATGTGCGAATGCTTTCTAGAGCCAGTATGAGTCTCGCGGCAGCGTTCAGGGAGGCTCTTAAGGGTGCTGTTGTGGATAGCGGGAGACCGCTGAGGGCCGCAATTCCGTAGTCTATTCGAGGGATGACTAAAGCTTGTACAGCAGTTTGGAAGTCTTTGGCCGGGAGGAAGGGTTTAATTTTCCTCAGCGTGTTAATTTGGAAATTAGCTGCTTTTGTGGCTTTGCTGACGTGCTGCTGCATGTTGAGCTTGGCGTCGAGTGTGATGCCTAGGGATTTCGCCGAGTCCACGATGGTAGGTTGGACATTGAGTGCTGTTAGGTTGTTGAGCCAGGTTTGGGTGGTGGAGATTTTCGCCGGGGGTGAGATGAGTAGGAACTCAGTTTTCAGAGCATTTAGTTTGAGGTGATTATCGGCCAGCCAAGATTGGGTGTTAATAAGCGTGGAATTCAGATGTTTGATGTCTTCCGGGGATTGTAACTTTAGATAGAGTTGTGTGTCATTGGCGTACATATGGAATTGAACATTGGATGCTTGAAGCAAGGTGGCGAGCGGTTCCATAACGAGGTTGAACAGTGTAGGGGAGAGGGGGATCCTTGTGGAACACCTAGATCTGCAGGCACAGGTGTAGATAGCACATTGTCGATCTTGAACCTCTGAGACCGGTTGTGAAGGAAGGACGAAAACCACTTGAGAACAGTTCCCGATAGCCCCATTCTAGTAGTACTTAGCAGCTCCAGCAAGTTCTCATGTTTGACCGTGTCAAATGCTGACGAGAGGTCAAGAAGGATGAGGAGGCAGGACTCATTGCGATCCAGAATTTGGAGGGCGTCATCAATTGTGTGTCATAGCTGTTTCCGTGCTATGTTTCGCTCTGAAGCCTGATTGATGAGGGTTGAGGAGGTCATATTGATCAATGTGTTTTGTTAGTTGGAGTTGGACACATTTCTCCAGCAGTTTGGCCAGGGTGGGGATATTGGTGATGGGCCGATAGTTGTTTAGGTCAGACTGATCAGCTGTAGGTTTCTTGAGTATAGGCGTGACTTGCCCCACCTTAAGGGAGTCTGGAATGTGGCCTTGTTGCAGAGAGCTGTTGATGATCTTGGTCCAGAGAGGGAGGAGCAAGGGGATAAAGTCTTTTACAGCATTAGCAGGTAGAGGGTCTATGAGGTGATTAGAGGGCTTCAAGGTGCAGAGCAGTTTGTGTATTGCTTCTTCCGAATAGGTATCGAAGTACTGCCAGGATGCCTTATTTTTAGGTTGAGTGTCTGCCATTCTGGTGTGGTTGGGGTATCGGCTTACATCCATGATGAGGTCATTTCTTATGTTGTCAGTCTTTAGTTTAAAGAAAGCAGAGAAGGCTTCACAGTGTGGGGTGTAATTTGTTGTGCTGTTTGATTGTGTGGGTTGTGCCTTTGTTTGGGTCTTGATTAGCTCGAACAGCTTTCTTGGCCTGTTCTTCGCTTGGTCCAGCTGGCGGCTGAAGAAGTCCGACTTTGTGCGCTTTATTTTCCTAAAGTAGGCATTTCTCTTGTTCTTAAGCTTTTTGAGATGCAGTGCTGAAGGGTCCGATCTCCAGGTGCGCTCTGCCATTCGCATATTACGCCTTTTGTCATTGAGTCTATCATCATACCAGGGGTTAGACATTTTGGTGGAGACTCTCTTCAGTTGCAGAGGGGCGACTTCATTGACTATTGTATTCATAGTCAAGGTAGTGGTCAGTCAGTGATTGAACATCTGAGGCACCTGAAGGGGGAAGGAGGAGGTTGCCGATGTGGGGAGGTAGGGTGGAGGGGTTAAGATTCTTCAAGTCCCTTTTCCATGTTTTGGATTTGATTGGTTGAGTAGGGTTAGGTTTAACTTTTTCGTTGATAAAGAAGGTGATAATGTGGTGATCTGACCAATCGCAGGTTAGAATCGCCTCCAGTTGAATAGCGTTCTCTTTGGCAATGATGAGATCGAGTATCGCGCCTTTGTCGTGTGTTGGTTTATCGCATAATTGGGTGAGGTCAAGCGCATTGAGGAAAGTTTTGAGACTATTCACCACGGTGTCTTTCTGATCGTTCCAGTGGAGATTGAAGTCACCCAGGTAGACTTGAGTGGTCTGCCGACCGGCATTGGAAGTGATCAGGTCCATGCATTGTTGGGTGAATATGAGATTGTCACCAGGCGGGTGATAGATGAGATGTAAAGCACAGACTTGTTTGCCCTCACTGGTGATGTCGAGGCAGAGGAGTTCACAGGAGGAAAGGGAGGGGGAGGTGACTTGAGTAACTGAGAGGTTGCTCCTAAAAATGCATGCAATTCCCCCGCCCGTCTTGCCAGGAGACCTGTCCAGCCTAATGATGTGATAATTTGGGGGGACTAGTATGTCCATAATCGGGGTAGAGGCTTCAGTGAGCCACGTTTCCGTTAGAATGGCTAGGTCCAGCTCCCTATCTGAGACTAGATCCGCGATGTCGGAGGAATGTCTCTGGGCCGATCTGCAGTTTAGTAGGATGCATTTGAGTTTGGGCGAGAGAAGGGTGGTCGAGCTTTCTAGTGTGAGGGGAACTTTTCTGAGGTTGTTAGGGACGGAGCCTCTGTTGTTGAGTGTTGGGAGCCTCAGAGGGTTTGTAAGAATTGTGGGTATGGGGATGTGTGAGTTGGAAAAGTCTTTTACCGGACCTGGGCCATAAGAGCGTAGGAGAGCATAGGTCGCGGTCCGACAAGGGGTTGAGAACACGACGGGGGCGGTGGGAATTATTGCGAACGGGGATAGTAGGCCATTGCTGGTGTCGTCGGGGGCGAGGGTATGTAGGGCGGGTGCGTCGTTTGTAGGGTAATGGGATGGTGGGAGGTAGACTGGGCTGTGAGGAGAGAAGGTCTTTGATTGCGTGGACGTCTTTTTTGATTTGTAAGACTTCCTCTTTGACTTGTTGGAGGGTGGATAAAGTCAGGTCAGGAGGGTCATTGGGGAAGGTGTTGGTGGAGAGAGCCGTTGGTGAGTGGTGGAGTAGTGAGCTGGAGAGCAGGCAGGGTATCGGGGGGGGGGGGGGGTATACTAGCGTTGTTGAGGGGTTCCGCGATGCTAATGAGTGGGATGGTATTCAAGGTGTGGACGTGTTTGTGGGCGAGGGGTGTGGGTGATGAAGGTGAGGCAGGGGGTGGGTGGGAAGCATAGGTAGTGACTTCAGTGGGAGACGGTGCCGGTGAGCAGAAGAGTGAGTGAAGGCTGAAGACAGTGGGGGAAGACAGGAGGGTAGTGAGGGCTGAGAATAGGAGGTGGGAGAGAGGGGGATGCTAAGGTAAGGGAGGAGGTATGTTCTGTATCTTTTGTTGGGAGGGAGATAGAGTTGGGAGTGGGAGTGGGGAGGGGGCAGGGAAGGGAGAGGTGTCTGCCGTGGGGGGGATGGGGGGGATGGGTGGATAAACTCCGAGTGATGGTGTGTGCAGATGTAGGCGTGTTGTGGGTGGGAGTTGTTGTGTCAGGTGTGAGACTCGTGGGTGGGAGTGGAGAGGGAGATGGGGAGGGAGAGGTGTCTGTCGTGGGGGGGAGGGAAGGGGGGGTGGATAAACTTTGGGCGGTGGCTTGTTCAGATGGTGGTGTGTTGTGGGTGGGGGATGTTCTGTCCGGGGGGAGAGGGATGGAGGGGGTATGGGTGGGGATAAGAAGGGTCATGTTAGAGGAGCTGCTAGTATGTGCGGTGGAGATATTTGTGACTGTCCTTGGGGAGTGGGGGGCGTTAACAGCAGGTCGGCCATTTACTGGGGTGCTGGGGGTAGAAGTGTAGTAGGTGGTGGCTGCGACGTCAGGGGTGATAGTGCTGGCGGAGTTCTGGGTGGGGGTCCGCAGCTTGGAGAGGTGCTCTTTGAACTTGGGGAACAGGTTGTCTAGTAATTCCAGGTTCTTGTCCGTGGATTGGATTAGGACAATCCCGTTATTGTAGATAGTAATGGTATACCTGCCAGGGAAGAGGTGGGAAGGTGTGATGGTGAGAATTAGGCCATGAGTTGTTTTCCTGGTGGTGGAGACTGTGAGTAGGGATAGGAAAGTTTTTCTCCATTGGGCTCTGCGTGAGGTGTGGAAGATGATATCAGTATTCAGGGCTCCATTGCCCGGTGAGAAGTAAGTGTCGGCAAAGGGTGTTTCAGGGTGCGACCTCAAGAAGTTGTGTTTAAAACGTTTAGTGGCATTTTTGGAGAGAGGAGTGGAGGGGTAGTTAATTCTAAAAGTGTGCTTGCCGTTGAGCTCCATTTTAGAGAGGCTGTGGTGTTAGGTGTAGGAAATAGGACGATAGTACAAACTGTCAGCCGCTAGTTACAGGGCCAGGGAAGACACTAGTGAGTGGTCAAAGATATAAGAGGTAGAAGTCAGTGTGATCCCCGAACAAACAGTGCGTAGGTGCATCTTACCAAATGTATCCTATATACGAGGTAGCAGTCAGCTTACACCGTGTAACCAACTATGAGAGGTAGGACCGATTAGGTGGAAGCCAAGTTACATATTAGAATGTACGAGGTGACAGCAGTGTAGTCTAGGCGTAGAAAGTGGCTGGGTGCAGCTTACATGACAGAGCGAATTGAATGAGGTAGTAATAATCAGTGCAATATCGTGACGTAGCTTACATCGAAAAACCAACAAAGAAATAAATGCGGTAGCGGACAGTGAATGATGGGGATAGAGGTGAGATATGTGCAGCTTGCCGCATATAAAATACAGGCTAAAATAGGGCTAGACTACTAATGATTTACTGAATCCCATAAATGTGCATACAATTCCATAAATGTGCATATAAAATACAGGCTAAAATAGGGCTAATCTACTAATGAGTTACTGAATCCCATAAATGTGCATACAAATTGCAGCAATAACAAATATAACACTAGAATATACGATAGCAATGTGATAGCAATGCATACAATGTAGGAAGCCAGTAATAATAAAATAAAATAAAAATAGAAACTGCAGTAAAAGGCAATGACTAGTCCATGATGGCCGCTGAGTAGAGAGAGAGGTCAGTCTAAAATGGCCGCCAGATAGGGGGTCTGGAGACGCTAGTCCTTTTTTGTTATTGCTTGAGAGCAAGGAAGAGGTTCCAGGTTCCGTTTGAGCAAGCCCAGCTCCTAGCTAGATATGAGGTAGCGATCGTTGCATCACAGGTGAAGGAAAGGTGACATGTGTACCAGTTACGGAAAAAGTGCCGAATACGATTAGAGATAGCCTAAGGAGTCCAGTTCTTAGTACATATGGTGCAAAAAAGAATGACTAGTCCAAGATGGTCGCCGAGGAGCCAATTCTAATATGGCCGATCAGAGAGGGGAGATGGAGACATTAGTCCTCTGTCTGTTGTTATTACTTAGGGAACAGGGGAGATGCATTCCCTTTTTTGTTTGAGCAATCCCCGCCCCCAACTTGCTGAGCGAGAGTCTTATCTCTATTCCTGGAGGGCTTGTGTGGAGGAGTTAAGTTAAGGAGCCTCGTGGGTAGCAGCAGTACCAGGGGGGATTTATAGCTACAGTTTTATGGCCCCAGCCATTTTGAACAATGGATGTGGTTTAAAAGGACGTCGTTTAAGAATGAGGGCCATCGAGTGGAGTGAAGGGGAAATAAATACCTTGTGAATATACTGCTCACACAGCATGTTGAGTTTGCCAGCAGAGTGTTGCAGTTGTCGATGATCTGGCCATAAGTGTGCACAGCTGCTGTTAGTGGCAAGTTGAGGTCTGTTCTGCTTCTTGCTGTGGCTTGCTTATGTTGTAGATAAGCTGGTGGTGATATGGGCTCTTAATCCTTCCTGTCCTTGGGTACAGGCTCCCCGGCTGCCAGCATGCCCTCGCGTGCACCCCCTTAACCACACGCAAGATCATGGGGGGGGGGGGCACGCCCAGCCTCCCCGGTCTGACAACCAGTGTCTGCTGTGCCAGGAGAGCACGAGGGTCCCGCACCGCCAGGCGTCTTATACTGCTGATTGTTGCCAGGCGTCTCAGTGGTGGCTCACACCGGGTGTCTCACGGTGCTTGCTCCCGATGCTGCCCTTGCAGCCCTGCAACCACGCCTCTGATCCGCGCAGCGCCTGATGCCAGGCGTCTCAGGGAGGCTCACCCCGGGTGTCTCACGGTGCTTGCTCCCGCTGCTCCCTTTGCAGCCCTGCAACCGCGCCTCTGATCCGCGCAGCGCCCGCAGGTCCGGATCTCCGTCTCAGGTCCCGAGGGGAAACGTGGCAGCTCAGTGAAGCGAGGCAGGCTCTAGCCGCTATCGTCCAGGCTTGTGCGAGTCCCCCAGCAGCTCCACAGGCTCCAGCCAGCTCCGACCCTCCGCACCGACCCGCCGAGCAATTCTCCGTCCCCGAGCACCAGCCTCCCAGTCCCGGCGAGGTGATGGGGGTGTCTGCAGGCGAGCGCCCAGGAGGAATCGATCCCAAAGCGTCCAGAAGCAGTCCGGCGAGGATGAGGGGAGATCACAGATCCGCGCAGGCTCCCGACTCCGTCAAGAAGGTAAGCGTCAGAACCAGTTACTTTTTTTCTTTTCAATCCAGTTACTTGGCAATCCAGTTACTTTTGGGTAGTAGATCTCCTAGACTGGTGGGTACTTAAGAGGGATAAAGCCCAAAATTGGGATCCCTAGTACCGGGAGCTCTCACAGGAGCTCCTACCAGGCGGCCATCTTTGTTACCATCATGCCTCAGGGGTGACAGTTAGGTCAGTTCTTTCCGGCTCCTTCAGAGAAGGACCCTGGTTACACAGCTCCACTAATTTTCCTGTTTTTTGACAGAAAAACTCTTCACTTTTGACAATTTTTTTGTTCTTACTCGACATTTAACATCTAGTCAAGTAAGATACTGTCTTTTTCAGTCATTTTGGTGAGCATTTTCTCCTGAAAATGCCTTCACTCTTTGACAAATGCCCTTCTTGTGGCAACAAGGCCAAGTCAGACAACCACGACGTCTGTATCCTGTGTCTGCCTGAGGAACATGATCCAGGCACCTGTCCTCATTGTGAACACCTGTCAGGAAGATCTTTAAAAGACAGGGAGAGGATTCGCATTTATGGCCTAGCTCATAGGTCATCAAGAGGAAGATCTCCGGTGAGGAAGGGCTCCAAGAAGACTCATTCATCTTCCAGAAAGAAGTCTTCACACCCCTCACCCTCAGCGTCTGGCTCGGCGCTGAGCGAAGAACCACCGGTGGATCATTCATCATCTAAACTACCGTCGACGGTGGGCTCGCCGTCGAAGAGAAGACCAGGTACGTCGACGTCGAAGGATCCAGTTCCATCGTCGAAATCCCCTCCGCCGCCGTCAACCGGGCGACGGTCGGCGTCGAGTTCCAAGACCCCTCCGCCGTCGTCAACCAGGCGACGACCGGCGTCGAGGGAGGTCACCCCTCCGCCGTCGAGGGAGGTCACCCCTCCGCCGTCGTCATCCAGACGTCGACCGGCGTCAAAGTGTGACTCCTCCGCCGTCGTCGAAGAAGCGACGTTCGGCGTCGAGGACCAAGACCCCTCCGCTGTCGACAGGGAAGAGTCGATCGGCGTCGAGGAGGCAGTCTCTGTCGGTGTCTCGTCAGCTCTCGGCGTCGAGGGTGTCCAATACCCCTCCACCGTCGTCGCACAGACATTCGACGTCGAGGCAGAAAACTCCGTCGACGGCTGATCATCACCGTTCGACGTCGAGAGAAAGGCCTCCATCGACGATTGGACATCGTCGCTCGACGTCGAGGCAGGGTGCTTCGTCGACAACAGGACATCGTCGTTCGTCGAGACTTCCGTCGACGACTGGGCATCGTGAGAGAGGGCTCCGTCGACGGCCGGTACTCGCCGTTCGACGTCGAGACATGGAACTCCGTCGGCGGCTGCTCATCGCCGCTCGACGTCGAGAGACCACACATCCTCGCATAGACATTCAAAAACAAGATTGTTTGATCCGCCGACTCCACGAAAGCACTCGACCACGAGGGAAGATCGCTCGACGTCGAGATGTTCAGATGTGGTGATGGTAACGGAGTCCGCTTCCCGTCATTCCACCTCAAGGTCCTCTGGCTCCTCCACGGCATCTTCGAAGTCCAGAAGTCCGGTACGCAAATCACCTGAGCGTCGGACGGACCCTTGGGCGGATAAAGTCAGACTGTCACCTAGATGGTACAGGTCTTTGGACCATTGGAGAGATTCTGGGGCTGCAAAGCGTATGCAAGACTATGCCAGCTCGCAACACAGGTCTCCTCTTCAGGATCTGGTGGAGGAGATGGACAAGCATAGCCCTCCCAGGCGCAAATCTCCTGTGAGACCACCTACCAGATCTCCCAGGCCCGATCTCCCAGAAATGAACCACAGGAGCGGGTCAGGTCTCGCTCACCTCGACGAGAAGAGCGTTCGAAATGATCAAAAGAGAGGAGGCAGTGTTCACCGTAGAAGTCGACTAACTCAGTCTACTTCATCTACCTCTTCTACTTCATCTACCTCTTCTACTTCATCTACTTCATCTACCTCTTCTACTTCATCTACCTCTTCTACCAGATGGGCACCACCTTTTGAGCCCATCCACAAGGCCTCTTTGCAACATCTCTCTTGGAAGGCGGCCTTTTTTTTGGCGATTACCTCTGCTCGCAGAGTCAGCGAGATTCAAGCTCTCTGTGCGAAAGAACCATACACTATCTTTCATCACAATAGGGTAGTCTTAAGGGCTCATCCAGCTTTCTTACCTAAAGTCATCTCTGATTTTCATATAAATCAGTCCATTTCCCTTCCGTCATTTTTTCCAAATCCTACGACCCCAGCCGAGCGGTCACTTCACTCCTTAGATCTTAAGAGAGTGCTCAAGTTCTATTTGGAAATGACCAAAGGGATTAGGAAAACGGATCAATGCGAACAGGTTTTCCAGCGGCCAAGAGGTCCATCGCGAGATGGATTGTCTCTTGCATTAAATTGGCTTATCAGCTTGCAGGCAAGCCTTTGTTGCAGTCACCCAAAGCGCATTCCACTAGAGGGAAGGCCGCTACAGTAGCCTTCTTGCACGACATTCCAATGTCGGAGATATGCAAGGCTGCGACTTGGAAATCAGTTCATACCTTTACGAGACATTACTGTCTCGAGTCTGATTCCAGGGCCGATACTCAAGTAGGACAAGCCTCTTTGAGGAATCTATTTGGGTAACCTACGGCCTATACGAGCTTAGTATTTTCTAGGCTTAATATGGTTTAATACTGTATTGTTACTCCTTTGCCCGCAGGGAGATGAGGTGAGGCTCGCTATTCTATTCTAATGCTTATGACTATTGATGGGGATCCCCTGGAAGAGAAGGATTAGTTACTTACCTGTAATCCTAGTTCTCTTCCAGGGGTATCCTCATCAAAGTCATAAGCAACCCTCCCGCCTCCCCGGGCAAAGGACATTCTTTAATAAGGAGATATTGTTAACCTATTTGTTATTGGGTTTATTTTCAGTCTCCGAAAAGAACAACTGACCTGTCACCCCTGAGGCATGATGGGATACTGGGGGTCATGAGTGCCTTAAAGGCACGGTGTCAGTTTATTGCTATGCAGCTACAGGTTAGCTTTTCAGTCTTTTTAGACTGTGTGTTTGCCTGGGAGCTTTCTATGCTTCCAGTGAGTTATAAGAATTTCTACTGCTTTCTGAGCATTAAAACAATTTCTAAACAAACTTTTTTGTTTCTCATGTTTCTAATGCTTATTATTATACATGTATGGTGGAAATTCTACACAGCATATCTCAGCTCTTTTTTATTGGCTGCTATTGCATGATATATATATATATATATATATATATATATATATATATATATATATATATATAAAAAAATATATATATATGAGTATATATATATGTGGGGCACATATAATATAGTGTTTCCGGGGTCCCGCACATGGGCGGGAATATTCTAATGCTTATGACTTTGATGAGGATACCCCTGGAAGAGAACTAGGATTACAGGTAAGTAACTAATCCTTACTTCAGAGGCCCCGCCTTCCGGCTCGGCTCCGAAGCCAAAGACTAAGCCTTCTGATACACCTGGCCCGAGTAACACTCTCCCCAAGAAGGTTGTCGATGCGAAAAAGGTTGTCAAATCGAAGGTCGTCGACCCGAAGAAGGTTCTCGAACTAAAGAGGCCCAGCCAACCCAAGAAAGTTATCGAGCCGAAGCCTGTCTAACTGAAAAAAAGCTTCGAGCCACAGGAGGTCGTTGATCCAAATAAGATACTCGACCCGAAGAAAGCCCATCGACACAAAAAAGGCAGTCTACTCGAGCAAAATCATCGAGCTGAAAAGGGTCGTCGAGCGCAAGAAACCAGACCAACGTATCGAACCAAAGACTCCGGTCGATTCGAAACAGGTCGTCGATCCAAAGAAGGTCGCCGGACCAAACGAGACTGTTAAAATACCAAAGAACGTCGACAAGGACAAAGTTGTCGAACCGAAAAAGTTCTGCGACCCTAAATCAACGGTCGACCCAGAAAAAGCTCCACGACCTAAGGCTCTCGAGCCAAAAAGTCACGGACTAGTCACTAAGCCAAAAAAATCGCCACAAAGGCCACGGACAGTTGAGGAAGAACTCTTCCATCCTGATCCTGTGTGTGAGGAACAGTCTAAACTGTACATAGACCCTGAAACGGGACACTTTACAGTTTATCATCGAAAGAAGAGACCATTGGACACAGACACTCCTACCCCTGTTCCTCCAAAGAAAAGAGTTTGGGACATCTCCCTGAAAACCTTTTACTCCTCCTCCTTTCTATCCTAATATGCCTTTTGTGCCTTACTCTCCTACACATTCACAGTATGATGAGGAAGAGAACATGGGGGTGGATCCTCACAGCAATTTTGATGAGCCAAAAGATCCTGATGCACAATATCCTGATGCACAAGACAACCCATGGGATGACCAAAACGATCAATATGATCCACAGCCCATCCCAGACACTACCACATACCCTACAAAACCGTCGCCTACGGACGACACCATTCTTTTCAACCAATTGATAGATGGGGCAGCAAAATATCACAATGTGGACATGCACACTGACCCCATAGAAGAGCATTTTTTATTTGACACATTTCCTACTTCTGAAAAACATGTCGGGACACTTCCTATGTTAAAAGGGGTACTTAAGCATGCGCCTGACATATTCAAAGATCCGGCCAAAGCGCGTGTACTCCATCCCAAAGTAGAGAAGAAATATAAAGCGGCTCCTTCAGACCCTGCCTATATCAAATCCCAATTACCTTTAGAATCTCTAGTAGTGGCAAACGCCCGAAAGAGAGCCAACTCACAAACAGGAGATGCTCCCCCTCCTGACAGTCTATGATCTTAGAGGCCTCAGGCAAGAGGGTGGCCTCACAAGGTGCAAATTCATGGAGGATTGCAAACACAGGCTTTATTAGCACGCTATGATAGAGCGCATTATGATGAACTTGAAGGTTTGCTGCAACATTTAGCAGGACCTTTTTAAGCTAAAGCGAAAGACTTCATTCAAGAAGGCAAATTCATAACTAATGCCTCTATTAAATGTGCGCTAGATGCAGCTGATACAGCAGCAAGATCCATTAATACTAGTGTATTACTGCGCAGGTGTGCGTGGTTACGCATCTCTGGTTTTAAAAATGAGGTGCAATCCACAACCAACCAGTTAACCCAGATTTCCTGTTTGGTCCAGCAGTAGACTCAATCTTAGATAAAATGAAAAAAGATACAGAAACAGCCAAGTCTATGGGCACACTTCAGTTTCAGCAAAATAGAGGTTCCTTTGTCGCTCCTCCTATAGAGGCGCCGCAAGAGGCAACACATCAGACTTCCTTTACGTACAGGAGTAACACCCAGAGTACCTTTATTAAAGGCTCCAACAGAGGTGGTTATAGGGGAAACAATAGCAAGGACGGGGACGTGGCGGCAATAATACCAGAGCCTCCACTGCCACGAACAATGACTTTATTACACTCCCTCCAGACCACCCAACACCGGTCGGAGGCAGAATACATACAACAATTCCTACCCGTCTGGAAAGCCATTACCACAGACAGGTGGGTGAGACAAATTATCCAGTATAGTTACTGCCTGGAACTCACTTCTACTCCACCCAACATACCACCCAAACACCGTCCTATGTCCAAAGAACACATCACACTGTTACAACAAGACGTCGCGTCCATGCTAGAAAAGGGAGCCATAGAGCCAGTCCCTCTTCAACATCAAGGGACAGGAGTATATTCTCTATACTTCCTAATTCCCAAAAAAGATGGGTCCCTCAGATCCATTCTAGACCTCAGACCGCTAAATCAGTACATACTCTCAAGCACTTCCATATGATTACTCTACAGCAAGTACTCCTGTTACTCTAGGAGAACGACTTCCTTGCTACATTAGACCTCAAGGACGCATACTTTCACATACCTATACATCCAGCTCACAGAAGATACCTCAGGTTCACTATAGAAGGGCAACATTATCAATTCAAAGTTCTCCCCTTCGTAGTAACTACAGCCCCAAGAGTTGTCACAAAATGCCTAGCGGTTGTAGCAGCACACCTCGGAAGGCAACACATTCATGTGTTTCCATACCTCGACGATTGGCTCATAAAGGCCAACTCGTACGCGCAGTGTGCAAGCCATACGTCCCAGACACTCCCGCTGCTGAAAAGTCTGGGGTTTTCCATAAATTACCCAAAATTACATCTACAGCCCTCCCACATACAACAATATCTGGGAGCCATGATAGATACCTCAGTAGCAAAAGCATATCCTAATCCAGCCAGGATAGCCAATATGCAGACTCTCATTCAAGTTTCAGCCACAACACTCCTTACTAGCTCGAGTGTTCATGCAGCTCATAGGCATGATGTCCTCCTGTATATTCATTGTCCCTCATACCAGACTTCAAATGCGTCCACTGCAGGAATGTCTAGCGAGGCAGTGGAACCAAGCTCAAGGGCAATTAAAAGACCTAGTGTTGGTGGACAGTCGTGCTTACAACTCTCTGCAGTGGTGGAGCCCACAAAACCTTTCCAAGGGGCGACTGTTCCAAGAGCCGGTTCCACAAGTAGTACTAACAGCGGAAGCATCACTGACGGGTTGTGGAGCCCACCTACTTCAGTTCACAGTTCAAGGGCTCTTGACAATGAAACAGAAAACACTGCACATCAACCACCTAGAGTTGCCAGCAGTATTTCTAGAACTGAAAGCTTTTCAGAAATACTTGTACAACAAGACTGTGTTGATCAGACGGACAACATGACTGCCATGTATTACATACAGAAGCAGGGAGGGAGTCACTCCCCACAGTTATCTCACCTAGCACAGAGCATATGGAGGTGGGCAATTCCAAAGCACATCTTTCTCCTAGCAGAACACCTGCCGGGGAAAGACAACCAAGTAGCAGATCTGTTAAGCAGGCACAGCCAACAGCTACACGAATGGGAGATTCACCCTCAGGTTCTCAAACCATTCTTTCCGCAATGGGGGCATCCAGAGATAGACCTGTTTGCCACAAAAGAAAACTCAAAATGACAGTACTTTCCGCCAGGTTCCCACATCCGTTGTCACAGGGCAATGCGATATGGATGAACTGGTCAGGCAGATTTGCGTACGCTTTTCCACCAGCCCCACTGATTCCGCTGGTGGCACGCAAACTACGTCAGCAGTCTCCGACACTGATCCTGGTTGCTCCCACATGGGCAAGACAACCATGGTATACAACGTTCCTAGAACTTTCAGTAGTTCCCCACCAAAGACTGCGCCTATCGCCACATCTTTTAACTCAGAACCATGGAGAAATCAGGCACCCAGATCCCAATCAGATGAACCTAGCAATCTGGCTCCTGAAGTCTTGGAGTTTGGATACCTTAATCTACCTCCTGATTGCATGAACATTATCAAGGAGGCAAGACTTCCCAACTACTAGAGCATGCTATGCAGCTAAATGGAAGAGATTTGTTATGTATTGCAAAAATAACCAGATCAACCCATTAGATGCTTCCATCCAAAACATTATCTGTTACCTGTTGCATCTTCAAAGATGCAATTTGGCGTACTCTTTCATACAACTAAACCTTGCTATCGCAGCTTACCTTAAAAATAGACAACACATGTCTTAGTTTAGAGTACCCCCAATCAAAGCTTTCATGGAAGGACTTAAAAGGATAATCCCGCCAAAGCACCCACCTTCACCAGTCTGGAACTTGAGTATAATACTTACCAGACTTATGGGACCTCTGTTCAAACCACTGCATTCATGTGAACTACAATTATTTCTAACTTGGAAGGTGGCATTTTTGATTGCCATTACGTCCCTCAGGAGAGTGAGTGAGCTACAGGCATTAACCATTCAAGAACCGATCATGCAAATACATACCAATAAGGTAGTGCTTCGTACTAACCCTAAGTTCATGCCAAAAGTGGTATCCACTTTCCATATCAATCAGTCCATAGAATTGCCCGTTCTTCCAAAACCCGCAGTCAGTGGCTGAGAGAGCCCTACACACGCTAGATGTAAAAAGAGCTCTGCTATATTATGTTGACAGAACTAAATCATTCAGGAAAACAAAGCGACTATTTGTTGCCTTTGCACCACAACATAAAGGGAATCCCATCTTGTAGGAAGGTAGATCCCTGACTATGGTTGCCCCCAACTTTTTGCCTGGTGTTTTGCTGGTTTTCTGACTTAGTTGACCTGGGGCCCTGCTATTCAGGACCCCAGGCCTACTGCTCTCTCTGTAAAATGGATTCCATGTACCTTAGGTACATATCTAAATTGGATACTGAGTCACCTTATCAGTCCCTGTACAGTGTACCTTAGGTACCCAGGGCATAGGTGTACCCAGGGCCTACCAGGGGCTGCAGCATGTATTATGCCACCCCTGGCTGGCCATCCAAATCTGACACAACTGGCTGCTTGACAGCTGGGGCAAGGTGGTGTAATCACCCTTTGCTTTAGATATAGTATACCTATATCTAACCCTAAAAATGGACACACAGATCTCCTATCAGTCACTCCTATGGCAGGCCTTAACAATCCTGAAGGCAGAGTGCTTGGAATCGTGTGAGATGGTGCTCTGGCATGAGCTGAGCCTGTCTGCGGCTTTCGGGATCCATCCCTTAGCCGTTTCCATGATATCGCATACCATATACTCTTAAGTGCATTATAATCCTCGCGGTTATATGCCAACTCTGGTATCGCTTTATCAAAACATGTCGAGTAAGGTGTCATACGAATTGGAATACTAACCCCTCGCCAATTCTGGCGACGGGGTTAGCATTCCACCCTTCTAGAGGGACACGACATGTATGTAACCCCTAACCCCGGTTAAAGTCAAACAGAGCCTTAGCTCCACAAAATGGATGCTGCCACCGAGACACAAGTCTGCCCTCCTGCTGCTGGGAGTCCTCCCAGAGCAGGAGATAAGGACAAAGGGTTTCCTGCCAGGGGCGGTGCCAGCACCGTCCCAGACAGGGTTTTGTGTATTGTAGGTAGGCAGGGCTTTAGAGGAAGGTGACTGCACGTGGCACCCCGGTGCTCACTGTGCATAGGCTGGCTGGAACCAGTTCCAGGGTCACTCCAGACCCTGTGCTGGGGAAAAGCCCGCCAAGGAAGTGGGTGTAACCACCCCCCTCCTAGTCCCACCCCTAGGGCAGGACTTAGTCGCGTGCCAGCCCCTTTTTACAAGATAAAGGTAGGAACTGGCCCCCTTCCAAATCAGATCATCTTTGAATCCTGAAACTACTTTCCACGAAAGGAACTCAAGACTTCTTCCTAAGATTTCTCCCTTGTGACTAAGGAGTAGTCACCCTGCATCCGCAGGCACCATCTAAGAACACTGCGGTCTGCTGCAAGTCCTTCCTCCGGAATCAGACTGCCCAGCTCGACGAGAACCGGCTTCCCTGGCACCTCTGACCTCTACCCACCTCTACAGCCCAGCTGAGAACCGTGGGTGCGACGAGACCTCGAGGGACCGGCCATCTTCAAGACTGCACGACTTCTTTCCAGCAAGCCCGCCGAGTAATTTCCTGGTGAGTGCTTTGGGGTCCGAGAAGCCCCGACCCTGAGCAGCTCCAGCACCGAAGTGCAGCCTCCCAGCATCTCCACGATCTGCGTGGGGCCCTTCTGCTTTTTGCTGCTCACCGCGTTGTTTGGCTACTAGCCCGCTGGCTTGTGGCCTTCTGAACGACGCCCGACGACATTTCCGCTGCTGGTCTGGTTGCTCCAGGCTGGCCCTTGTTCCCTTCCAGAAGAGGAGCACCCCGGACCCTCCTGGTCCACTCAAGATGCCATTTTGAGTCCACCGCGTGGGCTTGAATTAGCCAAGGCTTGTTGCCCAATCCTGGGTAACTTCGACGCCGACAGCTTCATCCATCGTGGGACAGCTCGCCTCTCCATCCTGGTCGCCGACAACGCCTCCTGGTCCGTGAGATCTGCAGAGCCAGCGTCGCCCACTCACCTAGTCGAGGTGACTTCGCCCGGTGCCATCCTGGTGCCCACTTAATCACTGGCTAGTGATTCAAGAACTTGGTCCCCTCTGCTTTCAGGTTTCTTCTTCCTCGATCCAGGCTTGGATCCAACGAACTTTCTTTCACTGGTCGCCTGCCAGCAACTTCCTTCTTCCAGGCTCCTGGTCCGGCAACGAGATCCCCGACGTCTTTTCAGACCTATGCAGCTGCAGCCCCTGGGCTAGGTAACTTCGGCACTTCGGTGTCCCAGCATAGCCTCACTATCCTAGGGTCAGGATCCACTGTCGTTTTCTTCCTACCAGGTCGGGTTCGCCCGTGAACACTAACTTTGCCTTTACTAGCTCCCATAGACTTTGTCCCGCATCCCGCGTGAGAGTGCACACTCTGCACCCGAGTCCCCTGGGCCTCCTAGTAGTAATCTAACGATTCTATAGTCAAGTCCTAGCGATTCCAAAGCCTATTAGTACTGTACTTACCTGCTAGTAATTTCGCATTCCACTTTTTAAGTATATGGTTTTTCGTGCCCCTCGGGCATTTGTGTATAACGTGCTAACTTAAGTATTTTCGTAAGAGTTTTGTTGTGTGCCTAGCACCCTGTCCTCATAAAGAGTACAGGGTTGTTGTGATTCTAATAAATACACTGTTTATTTTCATAACACTTGTGTAGTGTCCTTTCACTGGGTGTTCAAGGGGTAATGTGATGGTAAAACAGCTGGCTTAACACGCCCTCTAGAGTCTTAGCCTTAGACTGCTCGTATCCATGCTACTAGGATAGCTGGTCTATAAGGTTGACTTACAACCAATCATCAATAAGGGTTGTTTGGACTGATATATAGTGATCACTAGAATAGTGAACACTGCACATCAGGCCAACTTCTCACACATCTCAAAATCAGGAATACCCAGATGGATAGTTACATGCATTCAGATATGCTACCAGAAAGCTAAACGCACTCTAACAGTTCCCCCAAAAGCACACTCAATGCGTAAAATGGGGGCATCCATGGCATTCCCTGGGAAATATTCCCCTAGAAGAAATATGTAAGGCAGCTACATGGTCTACCATACACACTTTCACTAAACACCGCTGTGTAGATGTGCAAACAAAGCAGCAGCAGCTGTAGGGCAGGCTGTCCTTAAAACACTTTTCCAAACTGCTGCAGCTGGTACAGGTGACCACCGCTAGAGGAGATACTGCTATACAGTCTATGCAAAGATATGAATTCAGCAGCCCGCATGCCTCGAATGGAATATGCTACTTACCAGTATGCATCTGTTCTTGGCATGTAGGGCTGCTGACATTCATACCGAAAATTACTAATAAATATACATGGTTAGCCACAGGCTGCATTGAACAGCAATAGCATAGAAAATGAAACCATTTCCAACAAAAACTGGCACCGTGCCTTTAAGGCAACCATGACCCCTGGCTTCCCATCATGCCTCAGGGGTGACAGTTAGGTCCGTTGTTGTTTCCGGCTCCTTCAGTCAGGACCCTGGTTCAACAGCTCCCTTTCATTTTGACTTTGTGTCAAAAAATACTTGATTTTCTACAATTTTTATTTTCACTTGATGACTTTTGGGCATATTGTTAGTGCTGCCTTTTTTGAGTCTTAAAAAAGGAATTTTTCTGTCAAAAATGCCTTTCTCTTTTTGACAACTGCCCTTCCTGTGGGAAGAAGGCCAAGACTGATACACATCCTATGTGTGTCCTCTGCCTCCCTGACACTCATTCTGCAAGTTCTTGTGAACACTGCAAGACTTTATCCAGGAGAACTCTCAAGGATAGGGAGAGAATTCGAATTTATGGTCTCTGAGGTAGGTCTCCGAAGAGGCGCAGGACGCGATCAACGTAAGTCCCGACTTGTTCTCCTTCGGCATCGAAGAGGCCGTCTATGACCGCGAAGACGAGGATGCTTCCTTCGACTAAGACTTCAGCGTCGAGAGGAAAGGTACCTCCGCTGCCGTCTATGGGGCGTGCAGCGCCGAGAAAGGTCTCCGTTGGAGCATAGGCGCTCGACGCTGAGACAGCCGGCGTCTAAGCAGCATCACCAATCTTTGACGTAGAGGCTTCCTCTGTCGACGCCCAGTCATCGGCGTTCGACGAGGCTTCCTCCGTCGACGCCCAGCCTTCGACGTCGAGGCACCCTCTGGCGTCCAGCCAGCGACGCGCGACGTCGAGGCATCCTCCGTCGCCTAGTCACCGGCAATCGACATCGAGTCTCCATCGCAGTCACACCATCAACGTTCGACGTAGAACATCACCGTTGACGTCACAGCATCGACGTTCGACGTCGCGGCATCCTCTGTCGTCGCCTCGTCACCGGCGATCGACGTAGAGTCTCCGTCGCAGTCACACCATCGACGTAGAATATCACCGTTGACGTCACAGCATCGACGTTAGACGTCTAAGCAGCCTCCGTCGTCGCCTGGTCAACAGCGCTAGACTTCTAAGGTCCCCGTCGTCACAGTAGCGAGGGTAGACATCAAAACATCTGTCTTCGAGGCAAGTCTCTCCTTCAAGATCCCAGGGGAAGTCACTGTAGGAGAGTAGGGTCTGCTTTCCTATGGTCACTCCACTTTTTGCTTTACTGGTTTTCGACTAATGTGGCTGTGGACCTGCTAATCAGACCCACAGCCCAGCTGTTCTCTCTCTAAATTCATACTATGTACTTTAGGTACATAACCAATTGGGAAATGGGTTACCTTTGTGAGCCCCTGTATAGTGTACCATAGGTACCCAGGGCATTGGTACATCCAGGGCCTACCAGGGGCAGCAGCATGTATTATGCCACCTCTGGCTGGCCATCCAAATTGACACAACTGGCTGATCACTCAGCTGGGGCAAGGTGGTGTAATCACCCCTTGCTTAGATATAGTATACCTATATCTAAACCTATATATGGACACAGACACCTATAAGGCACTCCTATGGCAGGCCTTAACAATCCTGAAGGCAGAGTGCTTGGTTTTATGTGAGATGAGGCTCTAGCATGAGCTGAGCCTGTCTGCAGCTTTCGGAACCATGTCCTCATAGCTGTTCTATGATCTAGCCATACCATATACTCTTAAGTGCATTATAATCCTCGCGGTTAAATGCTAAATCTGGTTTGGCTTTATCGAAACATGTCGTGTAAGGTGTCATACGCTTTGGAATACTACCCACACTCCAGTTCTGGCGACGGGTGTAGCATTCCACCCTTCATGTTGTTCCTGCTAATCCCGGTTAAAGTTAACCAGAGCCTCCGCATCACAAAATGAATGCTGCCTGCCACTGACACAAGTCTGACCTCCTGCTGCTGGGAGTCCTTCCAGCGAGGGAGGCTTGGACAATAGATTTCCTGCCTTGGAGGTGCTAGCACCACCCCAGACAGGCCTTAGTGTATTGGGACAGGGAGGGCTGAATGAAATGAGACACTGCCTGGGGCACACAAGGTGCCCCATGCATAGCCCGGTTCAAACCAGTTGCTGGGGCACTCCAGCCCCAGCTCTGGCGCGAAACTGGACAAAGGGAAAGGGGTGTAACCACCCCCTTCCTTGTTCCCACCCATAGGAGGTACTTAGTAGGTAATCCAGCCCCTTAGATTGGTATAAAGCTAGGAGCTGAGTCTAGAGACTTTAGATTAATCCTGAACTGAAACTTGACAGGAAACTCTGGACCTTCGACATTCTACTACGAAGAGAAGACTGAAGAATCTCCCTTGTGGTCAAGAAATGACCACCCTGTGCAAACAGGCACCAACCAGCGATCTGCGGTTTGCTTTGTCGACGCTCCTGCCCGAGCACAGAGCCTGAAAGGACCTGGACTTCTTTGACCCAGATCCACAGCAAAGCTGAGACCCGTGGAGGCGGCGAGAGACGTCGGACCGGACATCTTGAAAAACCTGCTCATTGCTACTTGTGCATTGGGGATTGAGAAGCCCCAGCCCGAGCACCCTCTACACAGACGCACAGCCCTCCACACTCAAAGTGCCGCGTGGGGCCTGCTAGTGTTTTTGTGCTCGACGCGCTTTCGGGTCACTTGCCCGTTGGCTAGTGACCTCTGAGAAGGCGAACCTTTGAACTTGAACCGCTTGCCTGGTTGCTCCAGGCTTGCTCCTGCTTCCCTGCAAAAGAGAAGCCCCCCAGGCCTTGCTGGCCTGAACAGAAGCCCATCTTCGATTCCTGCGTGGGCTGCATTTGCCAAGGTCTGTGTACTCTCATGCGACACATGCGACACCGCCTACCGTGAGATCCTTCGTGGGACAGTCCGTATCCAGCGCCTGGTCGTTGTCGACGCCTCCTGGTCCACGTGGCTGCAGAAACCAGCTTCGCATCTTCACCTGAAACGCACCCGACATCGCCTGGTTCCTTCCTGGTCACTGGCTAGTGACCCAGACTCTGTCCCCTCTGCTTTCAGGTACTCTTCATCCTCGATCAGCGACGAAACCCGACCCATCTTGACACCTATGCACCCGGCTCCTGTGGGTGAGGTAACGCGAGTACTCTGGTGCTCCTGTTGGTATTGACTATCCAAGTGTCCTTGTTTTCAGTAGCTTCCTCCTAGTTCATCCGGAAGTGTCCTAAATCAACTAGTTTCTAACTTTCACGTTCCCATTGTTTTCCTATGAGAACCCGCGTGTGTGTTTAGACACTGCACATGCATGGCGTGGGCCTCCTGCCTCCTAACTCTTGGTAGCTCAGCGTAGCCCCAGCGATGCCCTAGGCCTACTACTTGTTTGTGATGTGGTTCTTATACCACTATTTTAGTATATGGTCTTCAGCACCCCTAGGGCTCGACTGTATTTTGTGCAACTTATTGTATGATAATTGAGTAACTTGTTATGTGCTTTAGCCTCTGACCTCAAAGCGTTCAGAGGTTTTGTGTTGATAATAAATACATATATTTTAGATATAACCTGTGTGGTGTCCTTTCATTTGGTATTCAAGGGGTTACATATGGTAAAACAGCTGGCTTCACATGCTCTCTGAAGTTTTAGCCTAAGAATGCTTTGTCCATGCTACCACTAGGATAGCTGGTCTATAAGGTTGACTTTACAACCATCACCATAAGGGTTGTTTGGACTGATACAGGGTGCCCACTAGAATAGTGGACATCACATAGCAGGACAACTTCTCAGTCACCTTCAGGGCAGACTATTCAGAGAGTTAGTCAACCCTTGGATCAGTCTCATGCCTTAGCACCACAGCAGAGGTCTCCAAGATCGGCGTTATGAGTCCTCCAGCTAAGAGGAAAAGAGTGTCTGACGAGCGTGCTTCTAGGAGTGGTACAAGGTCTACTTCCATGCACCCTCCCAGAGGTGGGTCTCCGGTGAGCCTGTCATCCTTCTCTTCGGGCTCCCGGTCTTCTCACCGTGGAAGATCTTCAGATGTGGTCATCTACTCCTGATAGTGAGAAGTCCAGACATTCTCCTGCACGTTCGCAGCATGGGCAAATGGATCTGCCACCTCCGGCACGTTCGCCAGTGAGGGAGCGCACCCAAAAGTCTCCTTCCATCAGGCAGCAGCCAGGTTGCAAGCTCATCGAGACAAACAAGTCTCATGACCCAGAGAGCGATCGCGCTCCCCAGTGCGTTCCAGTAGGCGCAGATCGAGGTCTAGGAGCAGGAGACGGGCTCGCAGTTCGCCAACTACTTCTTCATCCCCCAACTACTTCTTCATCCCCCGACCTGGTCTCATAGGTATTATTTTCCGACTGACAGACAGTCCTCCATCGAATATCCCCTATAGATGACATTTTTACTTTTAAAGACATTTTGGGCAGGGGTGCTTTCAAACTGGGAGTGCCCATGACTACTCCACAGGTCAATACTTCTGTGACCTTTGAGACCTTGCATCACAGATCGGCACCCAAGCCTCTGCTGTCTTTTGTACCCGGAATTCTAGATCCCGTGAATTAGGTCTTCCTTACTCCAGCGACTATAAAGGCCGCCCCAGCGAGGATTCTTAAAGTATCGCTCGCCAGAAGAGGACCCACTTTTCCTCCGGTCAGACCCACCACCAGACTCTGTGTTCATAGCAGCGGCGAAAAAATCCAGTGCTGTAGCTTCCTCATCCACAGTGCCTCCGGATAAGGAAAGCAAATTGCAAGATTCGTGGGGAAGAAGAGTCTGCAACACCTCAGCCTCTTTTCTCAAGGTCTCCAATGCGGAAGCCCTTCTGGGGAGGTACGACAGGTCCCTGTGGGATTCTCTCCAAAGGTTTATACAGAAACTCCCTCCAGAGGAACGCAAAGATTTTGAGGAGATTCTTTTGGAGGGCAGCCAGGTCTCCAATCAAATCATAGGCGCGGCAGCGGATGGGGCTACCCTTGCAGCGCATGGAGTAATGGCGAGAAGGTCTTCATGGTTGCGCCTGACAGCCTTAAAACCTGAGGCTCAGGCTAGAATCTTGAACCTGCCCTTTTCAGGAACATCACTGTTTGGGGCAAGTACTGATGAAGAAATGCAACGCATGAAGTCGGAGTTGGACACTCTTAAAGCTGTAGGGCTTGAAAAGAAGAGTACTTCGGAGGAAGCACCGCTCCTACAACAAGTACCCTTCCAAACAGAGGATTCAAACCCCTCACTGGCAGAAGGGGTCAGGACCAACAAGGGCAACAGAAGTCCCAATTCAAAGGCAATCGTAATTCCAGAGGAAGTGGAAATCAACGCCAGGGCAACAATTCCAATAAGTCCCAGTCAAAGCAATGATTCCTTCCATCCCCCAGCGCGGTTGACCACTCCAGTGGGGGGGAAGCCTTGCGGGTCATTTGGAAGAGTGGGAAAGCATTACTCAAGACCGATGGGTGTTGACTACACTTCAGAATGGGTACTGTCTTCGTTTCGAACACCTGCCTCCACCCAGGCCAACCCTAAATCATCAACTCGCCCTTTTGAAAAGAAGTAGCGATACTTCTAGAAAAATCAGCCATCAAGAGGGTTCCAATCGCTCAAAGGGGGAAAGGAGTGTACTCCTGATATTTCTTGGTCAGAAAAAAGGGACTTAAGGCAGAATTCAGGCCCATTCTGGACTTAAGAAAGCTCAACCTGCATATCAAAAAAGAAGTTCCTCATGTTGGCACTTCACCAAATACATCAGAATCTCAGGAGGGGAGATTGGATGTGTTCGATGGACCTCCAAGATGCCTACTTCCATGTCCCGGTACACCACAAATGCAGAAGATTCCTGCGGTTCCAGGTAGGAAACTCTCACTACCAATTCAAGGTCCTGCCCTTCGGGTTGAATTCAGCTCCCCGGGTATTCACGAAGTGTGTTGCAGTAGCAGCGGCCGCTCTACGCCGCAGGGGAGTTTTTCGTGTACCCGTATCTGGACGATTGGCTACTGAAAGGTCCTTCCCCAGACGCTGTAAGGAATCCATTCCAAACCTGCATCCAGCTCTGTCACCGGTTGGGGTTGCATGTCAAGTTCAGCAAATCAGTCTCGCAGCCCACCCAGAAGATTCACTTCCTAGGAGATCTTCTAGACTCCGAGGTAGGAAAAGTGTTTCCTTCGGAGGAGAGACAGTGTTCTAGAACTCGTGTCAGCTGGTACTCTGCCACATGGTTCAGAAAGTGCGAAAGATTGCCTCCCTGCTGGGTTCGATGGCTTCATGCATCTTTCTAGTCCTGAATGCCAGGCTTCGGATGTGTCCTCTTCAGCAGGATCTGGAGGACAAGTGGGACCAACAGTCAGCTCGCTGGAACGATCAGATTACTCTTTCAGAAAACGCTCGAGCTTCCATTCCATGGTGGACAAAGAAGCAGAATATGCAAGTGGGAATTCTGCTCCATCAACCTCCTCCTGCACAGACCTTGATCACCGATGCTTCTCTACAAGGCTGGGGGGCACACATGGGTCACCTCCAAGTGCAAGGTTTGTGGTCCCTCAAGGAATGCACATATCGCATCAACATGCTGGAGTTGAGAGCAGTCCACCTGGCTCTCAAATCGTTCCTTCCCTCGATTCTGGAAACATCAATATTAGTACAAACGGACAACACCACCACGATGTACTACTTAAACAAGCAGGGGGGAACGCGCTCACGAACTGGAACGTGCTCAAAAACTAAACGACGAGGTGCTCTAAGGCATCTTTCAGTCTTTGGGTCGTCCCACCTTGGATCTGTTCGCGGACGACAAACACCAAATGCCGAGACTCGCCTCGCGGTTTTACTGTCCAGGAACAAGAGGGAATGCCCTTTTGATAGACTGGTCAGGGGAATTTGTGTACGCCTTTACACCGCTTCCGTTGATCCCGAAGGTGGTGAGCAAGCTGACACTCGTGCACAACGATTCTCATTGCCCCCGACTGGCCGAGACAATGGTGGTACATGGACCTGCTTCATCTGTCTGCTTCCTCACAAGAAGCTGCCATGCAGGCCGGAACTGTTATCCAAAATGAACGGGAGGATTCATCATCCAAACCTTCCATCACTGAGCTTGACAGCATGGCTCCTGAGGTCATACAATACGGCCATCTAGGATTGCCACAGGACTGCATGTCCATCCTGAAGGAGGCGAGCCGACCTTCCACGAGACATTCTTATGCCTGTAAATGGAAGCGTTTCTATCTGTGGTGCATGCAAAATGGTCATCATTCTATTAAGGGTCAGGAAGAAGTCGTTCTTCCTTATTTGTTCTATCTGGCGAAAGCAGGTTTAAAGTTTAATTCTATTAGGGTGCATTTAGCTGCTATAGCAGCGTATAGGCCATCACCTTCACAACCTTCTTTTTTTCCAACTTGCTAGCTGTAAAAGACTTCCTGCAAGGGTTGAAAAAAGTGTACCCTCCAGTGCGTCGTCCTCCACCCTGGAAGCTGACCCTGGTTCTGTCAAAATTAATGGGTCCTCCTTTTGAGCTCATTCATAAAGCTACGTTGCAGCATATTTCTTGGAAAGCTGCTTTTTTTGTAGCAATCACGTCCGCTCGTAGGGTGAGCGAAATTCAGGCTCTCTGCTCCAAGGAACCTTATACGGTGTTCCACTTGAATAGAGTAGTACTGAGGACACATCTGTCTTTTCTACTCAAGGTGGTGTCTGATTTTCATGTAAATCAGACCATCGCTCTACCCACCTTCTTACCTAATCCCTCTACTCCAGCTGAGAGGGCTTTGCATTCTTTGGACCTGAAAAGGGTTTTAACATTTTATCTAGATAGGTCCAAGTCTGTTCGTAAGTCATGTTCAACTATTTGTCAACTATGGTTCGATCAGAACAGGTTATGCAGGCTCGAAACGTTCTATTTCAAGATGATTTAGTTTTGTGTATCAAGCTTTCCTATCAGTTGGCTCAGAAAACTCTGGGGTTTTCTCCCAAGGCACATTCCATCGAGGATAGAGCGGCGACTGCAGCTTTTCTCCATAATGTGCCCATGTCTGAGATCTGTAAGGCGGCGACCTGGAGGTCCGTCCATACATTTACTAGACATAACTGTCTTGATTCTGACACTAGAGCAGATACCTTGTGGAATCTGTTAAGCAGCTGAGTACTCGGCTGCTGAAAATGTTTCGGTTGGGTCTAGTATTTCTCATTTACCTGCAGGTGGTGTTTGGGCTTGCTATTCTATTCAGTGCTTATGGCTATTGATGAGGATCCCCTGGAAGAGAAGGATAAGTTTTGCAGTGTGAATCTTTCTGGATTCACTATGCTGTGCATTATTCCGCGGTCTTGTGGTTGGGTCCGGATTCGTAGTCTTTTCTTTGTTTTTTTTTCTTCTTTTTTTGTAGCCCAGGTGGGCGTCAGCGTCACACCCCTTTGGGTGTATTTCCGGTGACGTCGGCATGCTTCCTGCGGAAGCTCCCACTCTTGGGCGCCATCTTCAGATTCTTTTTTTCCGCGGTCAGGTCTGGATCGTTCCCGTTTGGGCTCCAGACATTTTTGGAGAAAGAAGAAAGAAAATACAGAAAAGGCGAGGAGAAGTCATCTGAAGACTGCAGGGGACTTCATCGACGAAAAGCCGGCAAGGAGAAGGCGTTTTTTCATCGAGATCATCGACGACCGTCGACGAACACGCGACCAGAGAGGCCCTGGACGCTCGATGATGGACAACACGCTGTTCAAGTTCTGCCGTAACTGCCACCACAAGTACGCGCAGAAGGACCAGCACCCGGTATGCAACCTTTGCCTACCGGTGAACCACGAAAGCGGAGACTGCAACGCCTGTTCCGCCTTCGCCCCGAAGACCCTTCGTGTGAGAGAGAGGCAGAGGGTAGCACACGCCACCCTGCAGGGGAAGGCCCCGACTCCGTCCCTCTACGAGCTGGGGATGTCCTCCGAGGAAGAAGACAACGCTGCCGCCGAAGACGACAGCTACACGGTCGTAGAGACCGATTACATGAAGACTTCTGACAAGGTAGGAGACTCTTCGGCCCCCAAGAACCCGAGAGACTCTGAGTCTAGAAAAAGCGAGGGTAAGACCCCGAAAGCGCCGACGCCAAAAAAGGCGGCGTCCGCGACTACTCCCAGGCCCAGCTGATCATCCGAGAAGGAGTCCCCGGCGCCGAGGGCTGCTGATCAGAAGAAAACGTCGAAAATCGTCCCCGAAAAGGATCGATCGACGCCGAGGGAGAAAGACCCAAAACTGACGACGACGACCAGAGACCCAAGATCCGGTCCGACGAAAGGTACGGCGACGAACCATCCGCCGAAAATAACGGCCGACCCATCCCACGCGGAACACGCGGCAGAGATGGAGAAGAAGAGAAGGCGCCTCGAGGCCGAAATGGAGAACATCATGCAGCGGAAGAAAGATTTCGATGCAAAGATGAAGGCCTTCACGATCCCTCACAAGACCAAGCCACCGGTGGTGGAGGCAGTCGAGGAGGAGGAAGAGATCGCCGAAGTCGTCGAGGAACAAGACCAGGACGTCAAGGTGATCGACGACCAGGGGGAGTACGAGAATCCCTACGATAGTTACAACTATGGGGAGGAAGAGGAAAGCAGGACAGACGCAGACTCGACACCCTCTGACCTACAGGAGGTAGATTACATAGATGTTGACACCGACAGCCCGGAGGAGGTGGTCGACACTTACCCCTCGAGGCCCTCGCCGCCGGACGACATCGGGGCCTACAACTCGGTGATACAAGCTGCCGCAGCAGCTCTCAAGCTCGACGAAGAGAAGCAGAAAGCAGACTTCCTTCTAGAAACATTGCTCCCAACACAAACGAGGAGCCAGTTCCTTCCAATGCTCGAGAGCGTCTTGGCTCAGGGGAAGGAAGCTTTCAGGGAGCCCGCAACATGCAAGGCAGTAACTCCCAGAACTGAGAAGTACAAGCATTCCACAAAGGATCCGGCCTACATTCAGGGCACGGTCTCCGCAGACTCCATTATCACGGTCACAGCAAGGAGGAGGGCTAACGTACCCACTACCTCGGGCCCTCCACCGGATAAGGAGAGCAAAAGGATGGATCTGGTGGGCAGAAGGATCGAACTGAATGCTGCGACCCACTGGCGCATGGCTAATTCCAACGCCCTGATAAACAGGCACATGTACCAAATCATGGAGGGGCTGGGGCAGTTGGTGAAGGACTTGCCCCAGGATGCCAGGCAGAAGGCCGAAAAGCTGGTTGAAGAGGGAAAAAACGCGGCAAATTCTTGCCTTAAGACGGCCCTGGATGGGGCAGACACCGCCAGCAGGCTCATGATGATGGGCGTCACGGAAAGGAGGCACGCCTGGCTCAGGATATCCGGTTTCAAACCGGAGGTGCAACACAGCATCCTGAACACACCGTTCAACGGCAACACGCTTTTCGGAACAACAGTTGATGAAACGCTCAGTCAACTGAAAAAAGATAACGAAACAGCAAGATCCATGGGAGCATTGCAGTTCAGAGGGAACAAGAGGGGCACCCCGTCACGGAGGCCCGGCGGGAGAGGCGGAAACCAGCCAGGTACATCACACCAGGCTTTCCAGCAAACTCACCAGGCAGACTCGCAGACTCCGCATGGTCAGCAGAAGCAGTCCTGGCAGTACCAACAAAGAGGCCAGTCCTTTCGAGGGAGAAATGGACGGGGACAAAATGGAAGAGGGGGGCAGCAGCCCACCTCTAAGTGACTTCAAAAAACTCCGTGTGCCCGCCCACAAAAAAGATCCCAGGGGGCAGCACGTACAGATGGGTCAAGACAAACTAGACACCTACGAACATATGACACCAGTGGGAGGAAGATTAAGATTTCACCTCCGAGAGTGGAGAGAAATCACATCAGACAAATGGATCCTCAACATTATCCAATTCGGATACTGCATAGAGTTGGAGGGGAGACCAACAAACCAAAAACCAAAAAGAAAGCCACTAGCAGGCAAGCAGCTGCAGTGTCTGCAGGAGGAGGCAAAGGAACTCCTGCGGAAGGAGGCCATAGAACGGGTACCCTTCAAGGAAAGAAACACAGGAGTATACTCAACGTACTTCCTGGTACCAAAAGTAGACTAGACCATGAGACCCATTCTCGACTTACGGTTCATGAACAAATTCATAAGAACGCAAACATTCAAAATGACCTCCCTGCAAGAGGTGCTCCCACAATTGCAGATCGGGGACTTCATGGTCACAATAGACCTCAAAGACGCCTACCTGCACATTCCAATGAACAGAAAGCACAAGCATATGCTCAGGTTCACCATCGGAGAAAGCCACTACCAGTTCACGACACTGGCCTTCGGACTAAAGTCAGCACCAAGGGTCTTCACAAAGTGCCTCGCAGCAGTCGCAGCGCACCTACGAAGGCAAGGAATACACGTATACCCTTACCTGGACGACTGGCTGGTGAAAGCAAACGCATACCAGAAATGCAAGCTGCACGCACATAGTGACAATCACGCTCATAAACCTGGGGTTCTCCATCCATTGGAAGAAATCATCAATGGAGCCAGAACAAGTGAAGATCTTCCTGGGAGCACAGATCAACACCTTACAGGGCAAGGTGTTCCCCAGCGAGAAGAGGGTGAGGGCGCTGGTGAAGGAAACTCTCCTCTACCGGAAGGGACAAGCTCGGACAGTGAGGACTGCGAGCAAGATCATGGGGATGATGGCATCATGCATCCACCTGGTACCGAATGTACGACTCCACTTGAGACCCATTCAAGAATGGCTACAGGAGCAATGGTCACAAGCTACAGGCAGTTGGGAGGATCTAGTGGTTGTAACGCACGCAGTGCAGAAGATGACATGGTGGACCATGGAGAACATAGCAAGGGGAAAGCCTCTAACGCCCCCAACGCCAACAGTGACCATCACCACAGACGCATCCCTGAAGGGATGGGGCGCTCACATGGAGGAGCTCAAGGTGAGGGGACTGTGGACACCAACAGATGCGACAAAGCACATCAATTACTTAGAATTGAAGACAATCTTCCTTGCACTGAAAGCCTTTCAAACAAGACTGTACAAACACAAGGTGTTGATACAAACAGACAATACCACTGCGATGTTCTACATCAACAAGCAGGGGGGCACAGTCAGCCCCGCTTTCAACGCTGGCGCAGGAGATATGGAGATGGGCCATCCCTCAAGATAGACCTGCTAGCCATACACCTGCCAGGGAAGGACAACATACAAGCAGATTGGCTCAGCAGGCAGACATCGGCATCCCACGAGTGGGAGCTCAATGCTCAGGAGACAAGGCGCCTATTCGACAGATGGGGAACTCCATCGGTGGACCTGTTTGCCACACGCCAGAATGCAAAATGCCAAAACTTCGCATCCAGGCAGCCTGAGGAAGGGTCACTAGGGAATGCCCTATGGATAGATTGGTCAAGGACATTTGCCTACGCCTTTCCCCCGATACCACTGATGCACAGAGTACTGAGCAAGTGCAGAGCGAGCAACATGACACTGATACTGGTCGCGCCACAGTGGGCGAGGCAGACATGGTACTCGCAGATCATGGAGATGACACAGTGTGCACCCCACAGATTCAGCAGGAGGAAAGACCTACTCTCCATGCAGAACGGAGAGGTGCTACACCCAGAGCCAGAGAGCATGAGCCTAGTAGCGTGGCTCCTGAGGACATAGAGTTCGCACATTTAAGATTGGCAGAAAGTACCCTGAAGGTCCTGCGGGAGGCAAGAAGGCCTAGCACTCGGAAGTGCTATGTTGCGAAATGGAAAAGGTTCACAATATGGTGCAGACAAGAAAGACTTCACAATAAAATGAAGAAGGACTCCACAGTGCTAAAGTACCTGACACACTTGCTAGAGAAGAACCGTAGCTCATCCTCCTTGAGAGTTCACTTGGCAGCGATAGTCGCCTACACAAGGGGAGAAACTTGCAGGAGTTTCTTCACATCACAGGTGGTGAAGAGATTCCTAGAAGGTGTGAAAAGGATCGCACCACCCAAGCGGGTGCCGCCACCTGCATGGAACTTGAACATAGTCCTAACGGAACTCATGAAGGAGCCCTTTGAACCGCTCCACAAGGCGTCCTTAAAGATGCTAACTATGAAAACAGCTTTCCTGGTTGCAATAACGTCCTTACGCAGAGTAAGCGAGCTTCAGGCGCTGACGCTACAAGAACCCTACATACAAATACACAATGATAGGGTTGTGATGAGGACTGACCCAAACTTCATGCCGAAGGTGGTATCTAAATTTCACATGAACCAGTCTATACAGATACCGAGTTTTTTCCAAAAACCAACAACTGCCGCAGAGCGAGCTCTGCACACCCTGGATGCCAGAAGGGCAGTCATGCACTACATTGAGAGGACGAAGGGACACAGGAAAACAAAACAGTTCTTTGTGTCATTCGCCAACAGTTACATGGGAAAAGCAGTAACCAAAAAGACCATTGCACGATGGATCGCACAGACAATTCAACTCTGCCACAAGCGTGCAGGACAAGAGCTAGCAGAGGGGACACGTGCCCACTCCACTAGGAAAAAGGGTGCTACAATAGCCTTCCTGGCTAACACACCCATACAAGACATATGCCTGGCGGCAACATGGGCTTCAGTGCACACGTTCACGAAGCACTACTGTGTGGACATACAGATGAACAAGGAAGCTCAAGTTGGACAGAAGGTGCTACAGCACATATTCAATACCCAACGCTCATCTTCCACCCAACCGCCACAGAGATGAGAAACCGCTACAAAATCTATGCACATCATAGTGAATCCAGAAAGATTCACGCTGCAAAACGAATAGTTTTCTTACCTGTCGGTGTAGTTTTGCAGCTTGAAGATCTTTCTGGATTCACTAGCGAACCCACCCACCTCCGCCAGAAAGATGCGGCGGAAATAGAACAAGTGGAAAATTCTTTGAAGGTACAAATCGGTAAAATATCACCTGAATAGAACATTGCCATTACTTCGGAAACGAAAGAAACACGGAAAAAAAGAACCTGAAGATGGCGCCCAAGAGTGGGAGCTTCCGCAGGAAGCATGCCGACGTCACCGGAAATACACCCAAAGGGGTGTGACGCGGACGCCCACCTGGGCTACAAAAAAAAAAGAAAAGACTACGAATCTGGACCCAACCACAAGACCGCGGAATAATGCACAGCATAGTGAATCCAGAAAGATCTTCAAGCTGCAAAACTACACCGACAGGTAAGAAAACTATTTGTTACTTACCTGTAATCCTAGTTCTCTTCCGGGGGTATACTCATCAAAGTCATAAGCAACCCACCCGCCTCCCCAGGTAAATGAGATTTGTCTGTTCTATGACTTGTGGTTGAGCCCTGACTTGAGGGTTATGCAAAGAACTGACCTAACTGTCACCCCTGAGGCATGATGGGAAGCCAGGGGGTCATGGCTGCCTTAAAGGCACGGTGCCAGTTTTTGTTGGAAATGGTTTCATTTTCTATGCTATTGCTGTTCAATGCAGCCTGTGGCTAACAATGTATATTTATTAATAATTTTCAGGATTTATGATTTTTTTGCTCATTAAAACACAAAGTTCAAGGGCTATTTGACCTAATGTGTTTCTTGTTTCCTTGCTAATTAGTGTATTTATGAGTATTTACATTAAGCCTCTATTTTGGGGCTGCATTGGTGTGAGAAAAAAATGATATGTGTATACATATATGTGGAGCTATTTATGTGATTTTTCATTTAACTTGCACTGATGATTAAACTGGTAAAACAAGCTGCTCAACACGAAGATAAGCCTGAAGGCTGCTATCCACAGCTACTATTTTGAGAACTTTCTATGGTTATTGAAGACCACTAAAGTCACCATTAGGGTTGCCTGGATTAGTGCAAGGTGTTTCACTCAAGTGTGCAACATATACTAAGCCAGCCTCCTACAGAAGGCATTTGAGTTACCTAGGGGTAGGATAGTAGCCTTGTAACTAGGAATGCATTAGTCACTTTGAATAACTTTTACTTCCTGAGTTAATAACTATTGAAGGAACAATGTGAACCCTTACACCAGGGGTACTCGACGTACGGCCTGGGGGCCGCCATCAGCCTGGCAAGCCTTCCTTGGTGGCCCGCGGACCTTACAGACATCGAATCTGTGTTCTTTTTATTTTTTTTTACGTGTCAGCAAACACCGCCGGTACTGCTCTGTGGGGGCGGGCGATTCCAGTCAGAGTGGAGCTGCAGGGGCGCTAAGAAGAGGTTAATAAAGCCTCATTGACATGTAAATGGTCTTTTAAAGACCTGTGAAGCACTGGGGTGGGGCTGTGTATGTGTCAGCCTGGGCTGACCCAGCTTCCTGGACACCCCTTGCTTCTGGGCACGGAAAGCAAAACACACGTGTGGGTAAGGTTGCGACATTTTAATGTGTATCATGACTAATTAGTGCATGTTGCACACAGCGTCGTTGATATGCCAGTAAATCAGTCAAAAATATAAATCCTAGAGGCATTGTAAGTTCCCAAACCAGGAACTTACTCGTGGCCTACTTCTATGAGGAATAAGCATTCACAATGAAAATTTGTCTGGTATTTTAGGTCTCGCTTACTCATTGTACAATGGCCTTCCTGTATATCCATTTTGAATATATCATGTAGTGCACAATCAGGAAACTGGCCTAATCAATAATTCTTCTTATTTTATCCATTCCCAAGAATGATGAAATCCGTTCATTGGCTTCCCGTGCTGGGCCTTACAAACCAAACACACTGCTGAAGGATCCACTGGGTCCTACTCCTGGGAAGGGAAGCGAGAACTTCAATATGCAGGCAAATAGTCTCCCTACACGCCGGGGGGCGGGGGGGGGGGGGACAGGACAGCGGGTGGCAGGACAGCGGGTGTAGTGACTGAGGACAGCACTGAGTGAGATCCAGGTTAGGTGGGAGGGCAGCAGGGACTGGGAGCCGGGAGGGGCAGCAGGGAGTGAGAGCCAGGTGAGGTGGGAGGGCAGCAGGGAGTGAGAGCCAGGTGAGGTGGGAGGGCAGCAGGGAGTGAGAGCCAGGTGAGGTGGGAGGACAGCAGGGAGTGAGGTGGGAGGGCAGCAGGGAGTGAGCCCAGTGAGGTGGGAGGGCAGCAGGGAGTGAGAGGCAGGTGAGGTGGGAGGACAGCAGGGAGTGAGAGGCAGGTGAGGTGGGAGGACAGCAAGGAGTGAGAGTGGGGTGGGAGGGCAGCAGGGGGGGTGGGGTGGGAGGGCAGCAGGTGGGGGGTGGGAGGGCAGCAGGGGGGGTGGGGTGGGAGGGCAGCAGGGGGGTGGGGTGGGAGGGCAGCAGGGGGGTGGGGTGGGAGGGCAGCAGGGGGTGAGAGCCGGGTGAGGTGGGAGGACAGCGGGAAGTGAGGTGGGAGGGCAGGAGGGAGAGCCGGGTGAGGTGGGAGGGCAGCAGGGAGTGGGGTGGGAGGGCAGCAGGGGGTGAGAGCCGGGTGAGGTGAGACGAGACGGGCAAAGACCAAGAGGGGCAAAGACCAAGAGGGGCAAAGACCAAGAGAGGCAAAGACCAAGAGAGGCAAAGACCAAGAGAGGCAAAGACCAAGAGAGGCAAAGACCAAGAGAGGCAAAGACCAAGAGAGGCAAAGACCAAGAGAGGCAAAGACCAAGAGAGGCAAAGACCAAGAGAGGCAAAGACCAAGAGAGGCAAAGACCAAGAGAGGGAAGGAAGAAAGGAGGGGGAAGGAAGGAAGGAAGGGCAAGGGGGGAGGGAAGGAGGGGCAAGGGGGGGAAGGAAGGAGGGGGAAGGAAGGGGGAAGAAAGGGGGGGGGAGGGGGAAGGAGGGGCAAGGGGAAGGAAGGAGGGGCAAGGGGGGAAGGAAGGAGGGGCAAGTAGGGGCAAGGGGGGAAGGAAGGAGGGGGAAGGGGGGAAGGAAGGAGGGGCAAGTAGGGGCAAGGGGGGAAGGAAGGAGGGGGAAGGGGGAAGGAAGGGGGGGGAAGGGGAAGGGGGGAAGGAAGGAGGGGGAAGGAAGGGGAAGGAAGGAAGGGGAAGAAAGGAAGGGGAAGGAAGGGGAAGAAGGAAGGGGAAGGAAGGAAGGGGAAGGAAGGGGAAGAAGGAAGGGGAAGAAGGAAGGGGAAGAAGGAAGGGGAAGGAAGGAAGGAGGGGGAAGGAAGGAAGGAGGGGGAAGGAAGGAAGGAGGAGGGGGAAGGAAGGGAGGAAGGAAGGAAGGGCAAGGGGGGGAAGGAAGGAGGGGCAAGGGAGGAAGGAGGGGGAAGGAAGGAGGGGCAAGGGGGCAAGGAAGGAGGGGCAAGGGGGGAGGAAGGAGGGGCAAGGGGGGAAGGAAGGAGGGGGGAGGGTGAAGGAGGGGGAAGGGGGGAGGGTGAAGGAGGGGGAAGGGTGGGGGAGGGGGGAGGGGTGAGGGGGGAGGGTGAAGGAGGGGGTGGGGGAGGGGGAAGGAGGAAGGAGGGGGGAGGGGAAAGGAAGGAGGGGGAAGGAAGGAGGGAGGGAGACACAGGGATGGGGAAGGAGGGAGGGAGACACAGGGAGGGGGAAGGAGGGAGGGAGACACAGGGAGGGGGAAGGAGGGAGGGAGACACAGGGAGGGGGGAGGAGGGAGGGAGACACAGGGAGGGGGGAGGAAGGAGGGAGGAAGGAGGGAGGCAGAGGGAGGGGGGAAGGAGGGAGACAGAGGGAGGGGGGAAGGAGGGAGACAGAGGGAGGGGGGAAGGAGGGAGACAGGAGGGAGGGCGATGTGTGTATGACGGGTATGTTGGCTCAATGAACTAAGGCGTCCTCTGCAGGGGCCTGTGTTCAACCTCACGGTCACCGTTTTTTCCCCCCCTCTAGCCGCTCCCCCTCCCTCACTGACCCGCCTCCACCAGTGCAGCCCTCGGCCACAAACCACACTGTAAATTCGGCCCCGAGAGAGTTTGTGAGTACCCATGCCTTACACTATAATTTCAGTTGCAGGTTTATAATTCAAGGTGTTCTCTTTCTGTGCAGATACACAAAAGCAATGTTGAAGATTGTTTGTGAAGTTCTAGATTTGGAGAGATCTGGACCGAATCCTGAACTCATTATGAGAATTATGAACTTCTTAATGGAGCCAAAGCCTTCTGGAAAGGTGAGTTATAGGAAAGGTTTCACATTGCTGATGACTTTAAAGGCAGTGATTTTTATTTTATTTTTTATTTATTTTTATTCATGTATGGCACGTTTATACTGCTAAGACTACCTCATCTGAAGTCTGTTAGATGCAATGAGACGTATAGAGTAGGTCGGTTATTGCATACATTTTTGCATGCAGACCCTTTCTAGTGCATTTTGTCCCCTGCAATACATACATAGATTTTATATATATCTATCTATAATCTGGCACCAGTGCAAGAAGTTGTCCGTATCTATTTTTGTGCGTACAATGTACAAACAATCATAATTTGATATATATTTTTTTATTACATATGATTTTATTACATATGAACTCGCAGGTGTCGCATTGCCGCTGAACAGAAGCACTTACATTTCATTAAGTTACAATATCCTTCACTTTGATTTGATTGATTTGAAAATAATTTATATCGCGCAACTAAAACCCTAAGGTATCAAGGCGCCTAACAAAATGAATCAAAAAATGGCAGATCAAACTACAAGTATGCGTGCGCAAAAAGACGGGTCTTCAGGGCCTTTCTAAATAACTGCAGGGTGGGGTGAGACCTCAATTCCACAGGGAGAACATTCCACCACTTGGGTGCCAAGTTGGAAAAGGCTTTACCACCCCATCTAGCTCTTCGGATACGCGGGACTGTTAGGAGAGCCTTGTTTGAGGAACGTAAGTTCCTGGAAGGACTGTAACAGGACAAGATCGATCCAATTCCTATAAGGCTGTTTTTTGCTAAAGCTTTATAGATCAGGCACAAGGTTTTAAACCGGATACGATCCTCCATGGGGAGCCAATGAAGCAGTTTTCTGGCCAAAGTGGCCGAGGTGCCCCGAGGTAGGTCCAAAGCAAACCTAGCCGCTGCGTTCTGGACTACCTGCAAGCGCTGCAGAAGGCTTTTATTCAGTCCCGCATACAGCGCATTGCAGTAGTCCAGGCGAGAGCCCACTAGAGCAACTGCCAGTTGTTTCCTAGCTTGCTGCGAAAGATAGTGCCTGATCCTCCTCAGTATGCGAAGGATGCCCCAACAGGTAGATGGTCCTTGTAGGAAGGTAGATCCCTGACTATGGTTGCCCCCAACTTTTTGCCTGGTGTTTTGCTGGTTTTCTGACTTAGTTGACCTGGGGCCCTGCTATTCAGGACCCCAGGCTTACTGCTCTCTGTAAAATGTATTCCATGTACCTTAGGTACATATCTAATTGGATACTGAGTCACCTTATCAGTCCCTGTACAGAGTACCTTAGGTGCCCAGGGCATAGGTGTACCCAGGGCCTACCAGGGGCTGCAGCATGTATTATGCCACCCCTGGCTGGCCATCCAAATCTGACACAACTGGCTGCACGACAGCTGGGGCAAGGTGGTGTAATCACCCTTTGCTTTAGATATAGTATTCCTATATCTAACCCTAAAATGGACACATATATTCCTATCAGTCACTCCTATGGCAGGCCTTAACAATCCTGAAGGCAGAGTGCTTGGAATAATGTGAAATGGTGCTCTGGCATGAGCTGAGCCCGTTTGCAGCTTGCGGAACCAAGTCCTAATAGCTGTTCCATGATAACGCTATACCATATACTCTTTAAGTGCATTATAATCCTCGCGGTTATATGCCAACTCTGGTATCGCTTTATCAAAACATGTCGAGTAAGGTGTCATACGAATTGGAATACTAACCCCTCGCCAATTCTGGCGACGGGGTTAGCATTCCACCCTTCTAGAGGGAGACGACATGTATGTAACCTGTAACCCCGGTTAAAGTCAGACAGAGCCTTAGCTCCACAAAATGGATGCTGCCACCGAGACACAAGTCTGCCCTCCTGCTGCTGGGAGTCCTCCCAGCACAGGAGGCAAGGACAAAGGGTTTCCTGCCAGGGGCGGTGCCAGCACCGTCCCAGACAGGATTTTGTGTATTCTAGGTAGGCAGGGCTTTAGAGGAAGGTGACTGCAAGTGGCACCCCGGTGCTCACTATGCATAGGCCGGCTTGAACCAGTTCCAGGGGCACTCCAGCCCCTGATCTGGGGAAAGCCCGCCAAAGGAGAGGGGTGTAACCACCCCCCTCCTAGTCCCACCCATAGGGCAGGACTTAGTCGCGTGCCAGCCCCTTTTTGCAGGATAAAGGTAGGAACTGGCCCCCTTCCAAATCAGATCATCTTTGAATCCTGAAACTACTTTCCACGAAAGGAACTCAAGACTTCTTCCCAAGATTCTCCCTTGTGACTAAGGAGTAGTCACCCTGCAGCAGCAGGCACCAACCAAGCATCGCGGTTTGTTGCCAGTCCCTCCTCCGGATCAAGACTGCTCCAGCACGACGAGAACCGGCTTCCCTGGCACCTCTGACCTCAACCTACATCATCAGCCCAGCTCTGATCCGTGGGTGCGACGAGACCTCGAGGGACCGGCCATCTTCAGAACTGCACGACGCTTGTCCAGCACGACCACCGAGTGACCCTCGACTGAGTGCTTTGGGGTAAGAGAAGCCCCGACCCTGAGCAGCTCCAGCACCGAAGTTCAGCCCCCCTGCATCCACGAGAACTGCGTGGGGCCCTTCTGCTCTTTGCTGCTCACCGCGTTGTCCAGGTTGCTTGCCCGTTGGCTAGTGGCCCTCTCACGACGCTCCACGACGACAACCACTGCTGGTCTGGTTGCTCCAGACTAGCCCTTGCTCCCCTCCAAAAGAGGAGCACCCTGGACCCTCCTGGTCCACTCAAGACGCCATTTTAGGTCCACCGCGTGGGCCTTGCATTTGCCAAGACTTGTTGCCCAATCCTGGGTCCAGCGACGTCGACAGCAAGTACCTTCGTGGGACAGCTCGCACCTCCATCCTGGTCGCCGACAACGCCTCCTGGTCCGAGAGACTGCAGAGCCCAGCAGCGCCCACTCACCTGGCTGAGGTGACTTCGTCCGGTGCCATCCTGGCGCCCACTCAAATCACTGGCTAGTGATTCAGAACTTGGTCTCCTCTGCTTACAGGTTTCTTCTTCCCTGATCCAGGCTTGGATCACCACGAATTCCTTCACTGGCCGCCTGCCAGCAACTTCTTTCTTCAGGCTCCTGGATCTTCAACGAGGGTTTCCGACGCAACTTGAACCCTATGCAGCCGCAGCCCCTGGGCTAGGTAAACCAAGTACTCCGGTGCTTCAGCATAGTCCAACACTCTAAGTGTTCGGATCCACTCTTGTTTTCGACCCACCTAGTCGGGTTCGCCCGAGAACAGTAACTTTGTCTTTGCTAGCCTCCATAGACTTTTTCCCGCCTTACGCGTGAGAGTTCCCACTCTGCACACGACGTCCACAGGCCTCCTGCTACTAATCTAAGGGTTTAGTATTGTAGGCCTAGCGTTTCTAAAGTCTATGAGCATAGTTACTTACCTGCTAGTAAATCGCATTCCACTTTTGTAATATATGGTTTTCCGTGCCCCTAGGGCATTTGTGTAAATTGTGCGACTTAAAGTATTTTCTTAAGAGTTTTGTTATGTGCTTAGCTCCCTGACTCATAAAGAGTTCAGGGTGGTCTTGTTATAAATAAATATCTGTTTATTTTCATAACAACTTGTGTGGTGTCCTTTCACTTGGTGTTCAAGGGGTAATGTGATGGTAAAACAGCTGGCTTAACACGCCCTCTAGAGTCTTAGCCTTAGACTGCTCGTATCCATGCTACTAGGATAGCTGGTCTATAAGGTTGACTTACAACCAATCATCAATAAGGGTCGTTTGGACTGATACATAGTGATCACTAGAATAGTGAGCACTGCATATCAGGCCAACTTCTCACAGTCCTGTTTACCTGTTGACACATACTGAGGGTAGGATCGATCACTACCCCGAGATTTTTGGCAGATGCAGCAGGGACAGGACATGCTCCCAGTGAGTCTGGCCACCAATCGGCTGACCATACCTCCTCCTTACCTCCGAACACTATCACCTCGGTCTTCTCCCCATTCAGTTTCAGCGAATTGTGAATCATCCACTGTCCGACAGCCTCCATACAAGATCTAAAATTGGAGGCAGTCGGAGTAACTGACTGGGAGAGAGAGACGAGGATCTGGGTGTCATCCGCATAGGAAACTACCTCCATCCCAAAAGATCTAATTAGTCTGGCAAGGGGAGTCACATAGATGTTAAAAAGGGTCGGGCTTAACGCCGACCCCTGAGGGACCCCACATTGCACAGACAGGGATGGAGATAGAAATTTACCCAGCTTCACTCTTTGCTCTCGTTGATCGAGGAAAGAGGTAAGTAGAGCTAGTGCCTCCCCCTGAACCCCAATCTCCCTCAGGCGAGATGTTAGAACTGAGGGAGAAAGGGTATCGAAGGCGGCTGTAAGGTCTAAGAGGATCAGGAGAGGGAGGTCTGTCCCCCATCCACACACATACGGATATTATCCAGTACTATGGCGAGGGCAGACTCGGTGCTATGTTCCCTCCTGAATCCATGCTGGGAGGGATCCAAACAGCCAGAATTTTCCACGAAGGCAGCAAGATGTTTATTCAGATGGATTTCTAACATCTTCGCAGGGGCTGGGAGCAGTGAGATGGGACGGAAATTCTTTAGTACCCCAGGGTCGAGAGAGGGTTTCTTGAGTAAAGGTTTTACTACTGCATTTTTCCACTGCTGAGGAAAAATACCCTCCCTCATGGCCCTGTTCATGATGTCTACAAGGGGGGTAAAAGAGAGTTTCTACACTGCTTTAAGATCTTAAGCGGGCAAACATCTAGAGGAGAGCCAGATTTAATTTTATTAAGAAGTGTCTCTGCATCCTGTAAGGAGAGAGAAGGGAAGGATTCCAGGCACCATGCCTGAGGTTTCTCCGAAAGGGCAGGGCCAGGCCAGCAGGGACAGCGGGCTTGGTGGTAACAGGTCTCAGCAACTAAAGCGGTATAAATGTCCAGGATCTTAGTCTGGAAGAAAGAAGCTATGTTACAGAGCTCCTGTGACGCAATCACCGGGTCAGGGGTCTGAAGGGTAATAAGGGAATCCGCTATCCTAAAGAGCTCTTTAGGAGAGGAAAGTGAGGAAGTTAGGGCAGTAAAGTATTCTTGTTTTACCCTGATAACTTCCAATGTATACTTTCTTATCAAGATCTTATGGGTTTCCTTATCCCTTAGATCCCAGCTGGTATGCCATAAACGCTCCTGTCTCCTAGCTTCCTGTCGGAGTAGTCTTAAATGCTCTGTAAACCACGGGGCTGAAGGTCTTTTCCTAGCACTTTCTGTCCTAGGAACAGCTGGGTGCCTTAGGTGATGGTTTAACCGCATGCGCGCTAGCGGTTTTCCCGCTGTGCGCTGCGTTTTTGAATTTACCGCGTTACATGACTAGCTCAGCTCGTCATCAGCGTAGGGCACGTTACGCTCATGACTAGCTCAGCTCGTCATCCGTCCCGAAGTGGTTAAAAAAAAGGGCTGAATCTTGTACATATAAAATAAAGGAGTACAATGGATAGTCATTTTCTGAAAATATAGGTAGTATGCATTTAGCTTTCTTTAGAACATTTACGAATTGCCTGTATGCTGAAGCTAATTGGTGCATTCATTCCACTTCTTGCTTAAGATTACTCCTCGTCCCATTGCTTTGTATATAAGAAATGTTGTCAATTGTAGTATACCATAGCGAAGTCAAAGGTAACTGCTACCTTTTATCGTTTACAATAACGTCACCAAATCTAAATTATATTCACTACATTTTCTAAAATTAGGTCCTTGCCATGCAAACAGTCCACTTAAACTGTTGTATTCTCTATGACTGAGTCTGATGTAGCTTCAGTGACCAGGAGACACTTAACAGGATTTTTTTTATTGTTTTGCACATGTCTAAAGTGATTTCAAGAATGACATTTGAGAGGTATCAAGCTTTTTCTCAAGTCACTTCACTGTACTGTGGTAATTGGGGACCACAGAGGGATGTGATTAGGGAGGATCGCGGTAGAGTGCACTTTGTGCTAGCAACTTAAAGTAACAAAAATTGCTCAGCAATTGTTTGGCATATAATTTTCTTAGAATTCAGTCTACCCAGCAAACCAAATGAATTCCCATAACTGGAAAACAATATAACTGAAAAGCCAAACACTATCCTTTAGGAAGAATTGAACTCCATGCTTCGATCCAAACCAAACGAGAAAATACCTCACAGTTTTTGATTATCCAGTATACCCTCACCAGTCCTCCAAGCTGATCTTGACATCTCCCTCTACAACAATGAGAACATCCTTAAACAAGCATCTGACCGAAACCTAGAACCGTTAGACATCCTCTTTATGAGAATTAAGAATTAATTGGCTAACCATGTACTGTCTATGCTACCAAATCAAGGTCTATCCTCCGCATTGAAAGCTCACCCCTTAGCTTCCAGCTCTACCACCTCCCCCCACCACCTCCTTCTCAATTGCTCGAAATTTGCTTGACCATTCTCTTTGAACAAACGTTTTAACCTTTGTGAACAAATCAATACCTTATATCACAACTAAAGACTGCCCGAATCCAACTTTTTGAACCTGCCGTCTCCTGCTACGCACATAACGTTGAAACAAAATACTCGATTCCCCCCCCCCTTTGCATTCAACAAGTTGGGGAACTTCAGATCCACTAATCACCATTCATCTAAATCACCTTCGTCCTAATCTCCCTATACCATGCTCCCCAACCCACAGACTAACTGACCTACATCACAAGAGGCCTATCGAAGGAAATAACCTGACACCTCTGCCTACCACTCATCCACTCTCCACCACACCATCCACTAGCCCTCAACTGCCCATCCCCTCCCCTCCTTTACTATTTTCCTCCTCACCTATGAGGAATCCACACTACCTACCTCCTTTCACACCTCTGAGGGATCTCATTTACTATCTACCCCTAGACCACCTACCCATACTTTTAACCCTCACACCATTGAGGATAATCTGGCAGACATCAAAACTGATCTTCAATTAGTTAAACAGGGCCTTCAGAACATGTTACACTTCTCTTTGAAGATAGAGAAGTTTTGAGATCTCGTTATGATCGCTGAGACTAATCAACCCAGCCTTCCCACAAGAATCAAAAACTACTGGAGAATAATCTCGTCAATAGAAAACTCATTGAATCTGAACTGGAATTCACAGCAATATCCTAATCCTACACTAGGCCACTGGTTACAGAACATTTGACGGATGCTGATGTTCACTACTTTTTACTATCTAATAATGCATCTGGTAGGGACTGATCACCCTCCACATTCAATATCCAAATCATTCTCACCAACCCGTTTAGAGAATCCAAAGTCCATCTCCGAAATGAGCAAGGTCACCTTATTAACTGCCCTTACATCCCACCTTGAAACCATGGTAACCAAATCTAACATTAAATTGATGCTTATTAACGGTAGATCAGCGGTAAGGCATGCGGCTGATATTGCAGACCTCATACTTGTGCAAGAACTCAACATCCTTCTATTGTGGAACTTGGTTCTATGACTGCTACACACCAATTTTGGACATTTTAGGGCTGCCCCCGAATATGATATTAGACTGGATAAACCGGTTGAAATTGGTTGCGGCATTTGTAGGAAGCTGGCTCTGTATATACTGTACCAAAGTAAGGTATAGTGTGCACAGTCCAGTGGCTCCCCAAAGGTAGGCTGAGGTAAAAGTAGATACCTTACTGTATTTGTGGTAGTGTGGGCGTGCTGTAAGACTTTATCAGAGGATAGTGTTAGACATTTATTGTACTCCGGCAACTGACTAACTTCCATACCATATATTCCTTCGGGATTTCAACTTAACTGGAACGACGAAAAAGATCTATTATCCAGTATTATGGGTATCTTTCATAGATTCACATGCCTGAATCATTCCCCGTCGGGGTGGGAGTCCCTGGTACATAAAGTAATGTCATATAGACCTATATACTTGGTAATGGGCCAGAGGCCTCTCATTCGTAACATATCCTTTTGTAAAAAGGACTAAACTTTGACCAAGAGCCAATCCGCTATCACCACCCTCTAGAACCTTCCTGGAAGGAGCTCTGGACCCTCAGATTTTCTATCGCACGTCGGGCTAAGGGAGTCTCCACTGAGCTCTGCTCAGTTTTCCTTACTTCTCTGGATTTTCCAGTTCTTTTCTCAGTTTCTTCAGTTGTGTGGGGTTTTCAGTTTACCATGGCTGATACTCCTAAAAAGGACTTTTTAGACCTTTTGCCTCTTGTAACAAGAAGAGGCTTCATGTAGATGACCAGCATAAGGATTGCCTTTATTGTCTCTACCCAGACCACTCTTCTAAGGATTGTAAGATCTGTCGGACCTTTTCAACAAAGACCCTCAAGGACAGAGAGGGGCGCCTGTTGATATGACTACAGAGACTGAAGGAAAAGGACCAGTCAGTCTCTTCAGGTGAGAGTGAGTGTTCCTTCAGGAGTCCTCATTCCTCTCCTAAAAGACCTAGAGTGACATACCCAGGACAGTCTTCAGAGCCACCTCAAAAGAAGACGCTCAAGTCTTCAGAGGTTCATTCTAAGGTCTTGCCTGTGAAGGTTTCTCCTCAGGGCTCTGTTTCCACCTTTAAGAAACCCTTCACGACCTCTTCAGCGCTGCCTGTTACAGCGTAGACAGCGACCATCTCCACTTCTGTGGCGTCCTCTTCATTATCCACGTCGACGTCTACAACATCATCGTCGACGGGTAGGTCCGTTTCATCTATTATAAAGATAGACATCGTCGTCGACACAGTCTGCATCGTCAACTAAGTCTGCATCGTCGTCGACGAAGGCTCCATCGCTGTCGATGAAGAAATAATCGTCTACGCCATCGTCGTCAACAATACCTTCTGGATCACTCTTCAACGTCCCACCCCCCTCCCCCCAATCCACACCGCCCCCCCCCCCCCCGTCGACGACCGTCCCGGCGATGGGCTCGACGACAACACAGGAACCTACCTTGAAAAGTGCATATGTTCACTTAAAAATTACTAAACGCACTCTGACACCGGATCTAACTTCTCCTTGCAGAGTCCAGGCTTTACCACCTGCGCATCTTCTGGATAACTAAGACTGATGAGGATTCTATTTTCCAGACCGCTACAAGCCCATCTGAACTGCACGTAAAATATCATGAGTTCATATTATGAAAAACAAGATCAGGATGAACGAGTGGATTACCAGGAGGAATTCCAACCTCCTCCTCAACCTATGGTGTCTTCCTGCGTCCATAGTCCCGGATCTGCAGTTCTTGATTGCGGACTACAAACAGGTTTCCCGCTACTCCTCCACCACCTTCAGTGGTTGCGCCTCCGCCTAGACCTCGGCCTCCACCTCCACCTCTAGTGCTTCACCCAGATCCTGCTCCTGCACAGCATCCTCCATCCTCAGATGATGAAGAAGAGCAACAGCAGGAGGAAGGAGAACTCCAGGATTCACATGACGAGTGGGACGATAACGTAATACCGTATCCAGCATCTCCTGTGCCAACGCAAGCCGATTCGCCCCTGGAGGACATTGGGGGATTTCATAATATCCTAGAAAGGGCGGCTTTGCGTTTCAAAATTCAAATAAGTACCCAACAACAAGACTGCTTCCTTTATGATTTCAAGGAACTGTTCAAAAAGACTGTTGTCCATACCTATCATAGAGTACATTTGGACCCATACCTATCATAGAGTACATTTGGACCCAAGGGGTTAAAATCATGCAAACCCCTTCCTTGCCCCCGGTTCTGCCCAGGCTGGACAAGAAATATAAGGCTCCGGACACTGCTACAGCTTGCTTTACTGGCCATCCCTAGCCAGACTCTGTCATTACTCAAGCAGCTCACATCAAAAAATCCTTCGGCTGCTTTAACTGCGCCACCGGATAAGGAGGGACGAAAACTGGACAATATTGGGAAGCTGTTTTCTTCAATGTCTGCGTTGACAGTGCAGGCTGCTAACTCGTTGGCACGTTACAATCGTCAAATGTGGGCTGATCTCGCCCCATATTTGGGATCATTGTCGGAGGAAGAGAAAGAGGCAAAAAAGATTCTCTTAGAAGGCGAACGCTCCGCCTCAGAGATGATTGACTGTGCGATGGATGTCGCATCAACTGGTTTCCGTCAGCTAGCTGGAGCTGCGGTGCTGAGAAGTCAAGGCTGGCTCAAAGCAACTACCTTCCGGCCGGAAGTGCAAGCTAAGGTACTTGACATGCCTTATGATCAACTTTTATTTGGCGCACATATAGATGAGGCGCTTCAAGGTATTAAAGATACCGATACAGCGAAGGCACTGGGTACCCTCCAGTTAACAAAACCTCCCTTTCGGGGCTCCAGAGGGAGAGGCCAATCTTCAAGAGGAGATTTTCAAGGTTACCAGTCCTCGTACACCTCAAACCAGCAGTACAAACCCCAGTATCAGCAGAGACAACAGTCGTCCTACACGAGGTCTTCCTTTCGTGGCATAGGAGGAAAAACTAACACAGCCAGAAGACAATGACTACTCCCTATCACAGGTCTCCACTTCTTCTCTACCGTACAAGATTGGAGGAAGAATCTCGTCTTTCCTACAAAATTGGAAACGGATTACTACGGATCGATGGGTCCTTCAACTAGTTCAATTCGGACACTCTCTGGAGTTCATAGAAACCCCGCCTCAAACTCCTCGCCCAATGCTCCACAAGAATTTACATCGACTGCATTTGGAGCTATCACTTATGCTCCGAAAAAGTGCTATAGAAAGAGTCCCTCGCGATCAGAAGGGCAAGGGGTTCTACTCCCGATTCTTCTTAATTCGGGAGAAAAAGTGGAGACCTATATTGGAGAAACCTAAACAAGTATCTCAAGAAACAGTCATTCCGTATGGTGTCCATTCAGGAGGTCCTTCAACTCCTCAATGCGAACGACTCCATGGTGTCTCTAGACCTTCAAGACGCTTATTTTCACGTGCCGATCCACAGAAATCACAAGCAGTACCTCAGGTTCGCTGTGGCAGGTGAGCACTACCAGTTTTGGGTGTTGCCCTTCGGCCTGAAATCAGCACCACTAATTTTTACAAAATCTTGTGTCTAGTAGCAGCGTACCTCCGGCAACATCACCAATTCTTCCCATACTTGGACGTCTGGCTAATCAAGGCTCCTTCTTTGACAGGCGTGACTAAGTCCTCCAACGCCTGTCTTCAACTTTTCAACGACTTGGGCCTTACTCTCAATTGAGACACATCCGTCCTTCAGCCTTCCCAGCGTCTCACTTTCCTAGGCACTGTCCTAGATACGGCTCAGAAAAAAGCCTTCCCTTCACAGGAGCGTCAATCCAAACTGGCATCTTTGGCGACATGTGTACGATCCAGAAGAACACTCACGGTCCGCCTTTACAAGTCCCTGTTAGGGATGATGTCTTCTTGCATCCTGTTCCACACTGCCGTCTTCATATGCGTCCTCTTCAGGAAGCGCTATCCAGGCAATGGATCTAGTGTACAGGATCATTCGAAGATGTAATCCGAGTGACTCCTTCCATGGTAAAAGCTCTACAGTGTTGGATTCATCCACAGAACCTTACACGAGGTATGCAGTTCCTGCTTCCAGCCTTGCCACATATAACAGATGCGTCCCTGGAAGGTTGGGGGGGCGTTCCTCCAAGAACTCAGAATCAACGGACCATGGTCCCCTGCCGAAAAACAGCTCCACATAAACCTTCTCGAGTTAAGAGTGGTTTACCTGTGCCTCGAGCGTTCCTGCCTCGGATCAAAAACTCCCCATTGCTTCGGAGTACAGACAACACCACCACAATGCACTATATCAACAAACAAGGGGGTACTCTGTCTCTGACGTTGTCTAGAATCTCAAAAGATCTGGAACTGGCTACTTCTGCACAACATTTTCCTTCGGGCAGAATATGTCCCTGGAACGAACAATGTCCTTGCAGACTCACTGAGCAGAAGGCGCTCTGTGTGCCACGAGTGGGAGCTGGACCACCAAATTCTCAGTCACATCTTCTCTCGATGGGGCAAGACTCACCTGGATCTGTTCGCAACCAGACAACGCCAAATGCCAACATTACGCAAGCTGGCGTCCCCAGAAGGGGTCTCTAGGGAATGCATTTTCGATCGCATGGTTCAACGCCTTTGCGTACGCATTTCCTCCATTTCCCCTGATTTCCAGGGTCCTCAGGAAGCTGAAGGCGGAACATTGTACCCTGATCTTGATAGCTCCAGCGTGGCCGCGCCAACACTGGTTCACGGAGCTTCATCTCCTATCGCTGCAACCGCAGATTCGATTGAAGCCGTGCCCCAATCTCCTCACAATGAACCACGGACAAGTCCAACATCCGGATCCAGCATCTCTCAGATTATCGGCTTGGCTCCTGAGTTCAGAGAATTCCAGAAATTAAACATCCTGCCAGACTGCAGAGCTGTTCAAGCCCTGGCTCGGGCCGACCGTGCCAACAAGACGTATTCCCTGAAATGGAAAAGGTTCTGCATGTGGTGTAAATCGGTGAAAATACATCCCTTTTCTTCATCACCGGCAGAGATCTTACCTTACCTTCTTCATTTGGCAAACGTAGGTCTGGCTCATGCTTCAATAAAAGTTTACCTGGCTGCCATATCTCGTTTCAGACGTTCTACAGCTGGTACTTCCCTCTAGTCCAACAGACTCCTAAAACAATTTCTTAAAGGTTTGTTCAGGACATTTCCTCCGGTGAAGTCTTTACCGCCTGCCTGGCAGCTGAACATTGTGCTTGCTCAATTAATGAAGCATCCCTTTGAGCCAATACACAAGGCGGATATCCAATATCTTTCCTGGAAAACGGCTCTTCTATTAGCGCTTACCTCAGTGAGAAGAGTAAGCAAACTCCTAGCCTTTTCAATTCAAGACCCTTTCCTCCAATTCAGGCACGACAGAGTGATTCTGAGGACTAATCCTAAATTCATTCCAAAAGTCCCATCTGACTTTCACCTCAATGAGCCTATTGTACTGAGGTCTTTATTCCCGAATCCACATTCCGCAGCTGAGGTCTCCACTCTTTGGATCTCAAACGTTGTCTGAAGTTCTACATACACAGAACAGAGACATTTCGAAAAAATCTAACCAACTTTTTGTTGCCTTTAGCAGACCTAGGAAAGGTCTTCCATTGACTAAGCAGAGCATTTCATGTTGGATCTCTGCAGCCATTGCTTTCTGTCATCAGCAAGCTGGACATCCCCTGCATTCCAAGGTTCGGGCTCATTCCACTAGAGCAGTCTCAACCTCCATGGCGCTCTTTGCGGGAGTGCCCACAATTGACATCTGCAGAGCGGCGACATGGAAAACGCCTCATACGTTCACCAGGCACTACTGCTTGGATACTGAACTTATGAAAGATGCAGCAGTGGGACAGGCTGTGCTCAGTCATCTATTTCACTAGAGGTGAGCCTTCTCTTTCATCCCACCTTCCTTAAGTCTACTTGCACATTTCTCTCTACTATTGCATGTTGGTACCTTTTGCATTTCACAATTGATGTTATCTAGTGAGATTTACTGTTGTACCATTCGAAATGTGCTTGTTATTGCTCGCTACTCTGATTCAGGCATGTGAATCTATGAAAGATACCCACAATACTGGATAAGAAATGCGTTACTTGTAACTGCAGTTATCCAGTATTGGTATCTTTCATAGATTCACATGCAACCCACCCACCTCCCCTGGAAGGGCTCACCTTGGTTCTCTCAGTAGTGTATTACTTAGCACTGTGCTTATGAAAATCTGAGGGACCAGAGCTCCTTCCAGAAAAGTTCTAGAGGGTGGTGATAGCTGATTGGCTCTTGGCCAAAGTTTAGTCCCTTTTACAAAAAGACATGGATATGTTACTAATGAGAGGCCTCTGACCCATTACGAAGTATATATGTCTATGACATTACTTTATTTATGTACCGGGGACTCCCACCCCGACGACGGGGAATGATTCAGGCATGTGAATCTATGAAAGATACCAATACTGGATAACTGCAGTTACAAGTAACGCATTTCTTACTATGTACATTCAAGGCTTTCCTCTTCGACCTTAACATCACCCATTCAATCAACATACCTGCACACTAGAGTTCCACCCTAGATTAATCATAGCTAAAGGTAACGTCATGCAACTGGATCCCATATCACCTTATGACTGGTCTGATCGCTTCTTAAACGCTAAACGTGTACTCCAACACCAATCTAGGATTAGATCTAGAGTAGGTCATGCACCTAAAAACCGCAAACACCGAAAAAGACATCAAAAGGTGGGTTATATAGATGTTGACAAACCAAACATTAGATCTTCAAATGTAAATCTTATTTTGACAATCTAAGAGAATAAATACATATGGAAAACTGTCAGAAAAGGCCTAAATATATCTGTGGAATGGCAAGAACTTTCTGTTTACGTGGATATACTGTATATAAAAAATAATTGCTCAATTTACGGAGCAAAAGACTGAAGCAGCGGGCACTAAAAAAGCAAAGAGTCCTTGGAATCGCAGATGACAGACACTCAGTGGAAACTCTAAGATCTAGAAAACCGTCTGGGAAGAAACCATCTATGAGGCAGAGTGTCCCTGAAGGGGAAGAAGAGACTGATTATATACTTCTGTGGATCAACCTATTTGGGGGGGTCCTTTCCGGAATTGGCCACCTGGACTCTGTAGAATGAAATTCAAAGAGCTCACAGATTCCCCTTTAACCCCTTCTGTGCTGATGACTAAGCCAGCTCGTCATGGGCGTTACCTGCACTACGTGGATGACAAGCTGGCTTTGTCATAAACAAGCCATTTTTTTTCAGCGCACAGCGGGAAAACGCAGTAGCGCAGTAGGGGTTAAGCAAAATCCGCAACTTTAAAATGAGGGGCCAAACTTGGAGCCATATTTGTTTGCTTTGGGAAGTTTCTCTTTCGCCAAACAATATTTGAAGCTGCACATCCATATCAGAAATGAACCTTCAAAACTGGTCTTTCTTCATAAGACCTGGTTTTTGCTACACTACTGTGGAAAGATGGAGATTGAGACAACTGTTTCACCCCTTTCAGAACAAAGCGGTGTAGGAAGCTGGGTTTCTGTTGCAGTAACCCCACTACTTTTTGCCAGACTACTGATGGACTTTGACTTTATGCGCCCTGGGTCCCTGCCAATCAGGTTCCCAGGGCCTGTGTTTCCCCAAAACTACCTTGTACACCCAATTGGCACTCTGGCCAAAGGTCAGACTCTGGCAAATGGTACCACAGGTACTCTGGGCACTGTGACCAGGTAAGGCCTCTGAGGGCTGCAGCACTTATTGTGACACCCTTAGAGGACCTGTACCTTTATACTCTCACACTGCCTTTGCAGGCTGCGTGATTTGGTGCAGAACAAAGTGAAGTGACATGGCACATATCACTGTATGGCATGCCTACAACCCACTGCCCTGGCATAGATCAGTCACCCCTCTAGCTGGGTGCCCTATACCAGTGGTGAGGGTACTGGTGCATGAGCCCTGTACCCCTAAAGTGTCCAAGTCCAGTCTTAGACATTGTAAGTGCAGTGCTGCCATTAAGAGTTTATGGTGCTGGGTTCTCTTCCAGGGGATCCTCCTCAATAGTCATAAGCACTGAATATTCCCGCCCACGTGCGGGACCCCGGAAACAATATAAAAATATATATGTACAAAACACATATATCTTGTTCCAAATATATGTAAATACATATATAATTTTTCCCACACCAATGCAGCTCCAAACCCAAGGCTAGACAATGTAAACACTTGTAAATGTACAGCAATTAGAAAGGAAACAAAAACACATTGGGTCAAATAGTCCTTGAACTTTGTGTTTTAATGAGTAAAAAGGAGACGAGACTCCAGCGCAATCTCTCCAGTGGTGGCGCAACACACGAGACATCGAGCCGGCCGGCTCCGTCTTAGAGTCATGGGCCTACATCTCGGAGGTCCTCAAGAACAGCTTCAGCTGCGGAAAGGGACTGGGCTCTCCAGAAATGAAATGAAAATGAAATGAAAAAGAAACTTAATTAAGCGCACTGCGGCCAAGCGGCTTCCTGGCGCTGGGGGGTAGAGGGGAGGGGAGGGGAGGGAGGGGGGGAGGGGATAGGGGGGGGAGGGGAAAGCAAAAGGTAAACGGGTTCGACACTGCAAACAATGGGACTAACCAGGGAAGGCCTGACGGAAGAGAAAAGTTTTTAGTGCTTTTCGAAAAGCTGGGTAGGTGGAAATTGATCGAATGGAAAATGGAAGACTATTCCAATACTGGGGGGCCAGCACCGAGAAACGGGTGCCGCCCATGCGAGCTTTGCGGAAGCGGGGGACTTGAAGAAGTTGAGAGGATGAACGAAGAGTGCGAGAAGGGGTGTAGGGAGTGATCAAAGAAACAATAAACAGGGGGGCAGAGTGGGTAAAGGCTAGAAAGGCTAGACAAGCTAATTTGAAGAAAGAACGACAGCGTACAGGAAGCCAGTGAAGGGACTTGAGGACAGGCGTGACGTGAGAAAATTTGGGAAGATGAAAGACGAGCCGGGCGGCCTGATTCTGAATGGCCTGAAGCCGGCGCATTTCATAGCCAGGGATGCCGGAATAGAGGGCATTCCCGTAATCGAGACGGGAGGTGATGAGAGCTGAAATGATGGATTTGAGGGCATCGGTGGAGAAGAAGCGGGATATTTTACGAATGAGGCGGAGGGATAAGAAACAGGATGAGAGAACAGCACTAACTTGGGGATGAATGGAAAGGTCACTACTGACTTTGAGGCCTAAAGTGCGAACAGTGGGAACTGGAGTAGGAGGAGTGCCAAGAGAGAGGGGCCAGTAAGAAGGGGACCAGGGATTAGAGGGACCACCAGTGAGGACAAGCTCCGTCTTGTCGGGGTTTAATTTGAGGTGGTTCGTGATCATCCAGTCCGAAATAAAAGTTAAGATGGAACTGAAAAAGGAAGAAGAGTTAGGAGTGGAGAGATCGAAGATGAGCTGGAGGTCATCAGCGTAGTTATACACTGAGACCCCCAGCTCACGAAGAGAAAAAATAAGAGGAAAGATGTAGAGATTGAAAAGGAGAGGGGAAAGGGAGGAACCTTGGGGGACCCCACACACCAAGGGGCGGGGGGGGCGGAAAAGCCAGCAAACTGAACTGCCTGGGACCTACCCTGAAGGAAGGACTTCAGCCAGGATAGTGCTAACCCCCCGATGCCGGCTGCGCTGACAGTCGAGAAGGATGGCATGATCAACCGTGTCAAACGCAGCCGACAAGTCGAGGAGCACCAGCGCCAGAGAGAATCAGTCACGCTGCCAAGAGGAAGAGAACTCCAGAGCATCATGGTTCAGTCGCACTGCTTCTCCTGTGAGTCTGTCTTCCTCATCAAGATCATCTTCTGGCCCGGATGTGATCATTTACACGTCGGGCGGCGAAGAATCAAGACACTCCCCTTCACCTCCTCCACTGAGGCGAAAGAATGTAGCACCTGCACGCTCTCCAGTGAGGGACGCCGCACAGCAGCCTCCTACTGTCAGACTGTCTCCACGGTGGTATGCACTGCTGCACACCTGGGCTACAGATAAAGAGACGGCGTCTCGATTGCAGCAGCCTTTCTCTAGACCTAGGGAGCGGTCTCGCTCTCCGGTGAGGTCCAAAGGAAGACTACGCTCTCCGGTTCGCTGTAGGGAAAGATCACGCTCTAGAGTTCGTGTCTCCAGGCGTAGATCCAGATCTAGGAGGAGAGCAGGCGTAGATCCAGATCTAGGAGGAGAGAACAAAGATCACAGACTACCTCTTCTCCGACACGCTCCCATAGAAAATACTCACCCACTCCGACGGATTCCCCTCCATCAAGGGTATCTCCGATTGAGGATATCTTCTCCTTTAAGGACATACTGGGTAGAGGGGCTATAAAACTGGGAGTTCCCTTAAGAACTCCGCAGGTCAAGACCTCAGTGATTTTTTTTTTTTGATTTTTTTTTTAAACGCTGCATCACAGGTCGGCACTTAAACCCCTTTTGCCGTTAGTGCCTGGCATTTTAGATCCGGTGATGGAGGTATTCCTCACTCCAGCAACGGTCAAAGCGGCTCTGGCGAGGATCCTGAAGAAATACAAATCTCCAGAAGAGGACCCTCTATTTCTTCGAGCTGATCCTCCCCCGGACTCATTAATCATCGCAGCAGCGAGGAAATCCAGTGCGGTTTCCTCTTCTGCTACTGTACCTCCGGACAAAGACAGCAAGACGCAAGATTTGTGGGGAAGACGAGTCTGCAGTACTTCAGCGTCTTTTCTTAAGGTTTCTAACGCAGAGGCCCTTTTGGGACGTTACGATAGGTCCCTGTGGGATTCTCTACTGCGTTTTGTGGACAAACTCCCTCAGGAAGACCATAAGGACTTTGAAGAAATCCTTCTGGATGGCAGTCAGGTCTCCAACCAAATTATAGGTGCCGCAGCGGATAGGGCGACCCTGGCGGCTCATGGGTATGCCCATGGAATATCGCCAAGGAGATCATCCTGGTTGCGCCGAACAGCTTTAAAACCAGAAGCCCAAGCATGTATTCCAAACTTGCCCTTTTCGGGGACTTCACTGTTTGGAGCGAGCACAGACTAGGAGATGCAGCGCATGAAAACAGAGCGGGATACTCAAGGCGGTAGGTCTCAAAGAAAAAAGCATTCAAAAAGAAATACCGCTCCTACAACAAGGTTCAAACCCCTAACTGGCAGAAGAGTCGAGACCAGCAGGGTCAGCAAAAGTCCCAGTTTAGAGGAAAGGCTAATTCCAAAGGAGGACGGAATCAACGCCAGGGCAACACCGGCAAAGTCAGTCCAAGCAATGAGTCTTTCCTTCCCCCAGTGCCGTGGACCACTCCAGTGGGGGGAAGCCTTGCGGGTCATTTGGAAGAGTGGCAAAAAAATCACAAACGACAGGTGGGTGTTATCTACACTTCGGAATGGATACTGTCTTAGTTTGTCATCCACCTCCACCTGTTCCCCCGATGGCAACCTCGAATCATCAGTTACACCTTCTGCAAAAAGAAGTGGCCACTCTTCTCGGTCAGCCATCGAGAGAGTGCCAGTGTCTCAAAGGGGAAAAGGGGTATACTCCTGATATTTTCCGGTCAGAAAAAAGGGGCAAATGGCAGAATTCAGACCTATTCTGGACTTGCGAACTCTCAATCTGTGCGTCAAAAAGGAAAAATTTCGCATGTTGGCGCTTCACCAAATATATCCACATCTCGGGGTGAGATTGGATGTCCTTGCTAGACCTCCAAGATGCCTACTTTCATGTTCCAATACACCCCAGTCACAGGAGATTTCTTCGGTTCCGGGTGGGGACCTCCCACTATCAGTTCAGTCCTGCCGTTTGGGTTGAAGTCGGCTCCCCGGGTGTTCACGAAGTGTGTTGCAGTGGTAGCAGCCGCTGTACGCCGCAGAGGGGTCTTCGTATACCCATACCTGGACGATTGGCTGTTGAAAGGTCCCTCCCCAGACAGCGTAAGAAGTCAGTTCCAGACTTGCATACAGCTCTGCCAGCGACTAGGGCTACATGTCCACTTCGGAAAATCAGTCTCTCAACCCACCCAGAAGATTCACTTCCTAGGAGCTCTGCTAGAGTCCAAAGTAGGAAAAGTGTTTCCTTTGGAGGAGACCGTTTTCGATAACACAGAAATGTCAGCTGGTGCTTCGCAACAAGGCTCAGAAAGTGCGTCGGATTGCCTCCCTGCTAGGGTCGATGGCATCATGCATCTTCCTGGTCCCGAATGCCAGACTTCGAATGGGTCCTCTTCAGCAGGATCTGGAGGACAAGTGGGACCAGCAATCCGCTTGCTGGGACGATCACATCATTCTCTCAGACGCAGCTCGAGCTTCCATCCCATGGTGGACCAAAAGACAAAATATGCAGGTGGGAGTTCTGTTCAACTGTAGTGTAGTTCCTATATTCCCAATAGGCTCTGCGCATTGGAATAATATAAACAGCAGTGTAGACGTAGGACTGAGGTCGACTAGGTCTCTACTGACTATATTAGACTTAATTAGTTTTGCCAGCTAGCTCAGAGGTCACTAGAAACTTTCTCGAGTAAACAAGGAGGAGTTTAACTTCGCTGGATAGACAAGAAGGGATTAGCTTCTGACAACCATATAACATGACAACTTTGCTCCCTCAGAATAAGAGTGTATCTCTAGAGTCGTGTGAAAACAATAGACGGTTATTTCACTCTGTCAATCGTGCATACTTAGTTTCACCAGAGTGCATAGAAATAGAGAGACAGGCGTTTTCAATAAAAGGTGTTATTTATTGAGCAGTGTTCTTTATCATGCAAGATAAGTGAGTTACCACAATTGCAATACTTATCATGAAGTAAAGTGCGTACAGTAAAAGGAGTATTATGAAATAATACTGTAAAAGCATTGATATGGTTTCTTAGCCATATGATACTTTAAAATGGATAAAATATATACATACATAAAAACATTGACTAACGTACTGAACTGGTGCTTCTAATCTACGCCTACCCCGGTGTACCTGACCTAAGCCTAATACGTGGGAAGGAGTAAGTAAGTAGCAGTTTAAGTTAAGTTGGATTTTGCCAAGGATCTGAATCAAGAATTCTCTTAAGGGTTTAGTCAGCTCCGTACCTTGGTAATAGAATGTAGGAGGTCTTGTATCTCTCTCTCAGGACTCGATATCCCAGCAACCCGCAAGGGTGACTGGAAACACCGGAGCTGGATTTTCTCGGCTGGAGAAAAAGACAGCGTCTTTCTCAGTGCGTCAAAAGGGAGGGGCGGCGTCCTTTGGCTCCTCGCATCAGCTGGGCTCTCGGGCAAGTAGATAGCCGCTCTGCTCCAAACCACTGTGTGTTTGCTTAAGGCAACGTTGGTATATTTATACCTGAAAGGTGCCGGGTTTGACGTAAGGCTGGACATAAGACGTCACCAAGAACTAACAGTTCTTTCTGACGCTAGGAGTTCTTGTGCAAATCAAAACAAGAGCAGGGGGATTTCCCGGGCTGCTGGAGGCTTGGTTTGTTTAAAGAATGCATTGTACTTTCTAGGAGTCTAGCCTTGCCGTATTTGGACTGCATGGGCTATGACTAAATATGGATATGATTCTTATGCCTTTATAAGGATATTTATTATAACCATATAAGGGCATAAATCGTGAATATCGAATTAGGGTCCTAGATAGAAACACAACACCCACTCCATGGATTAATGTCCATCATTACTAAAAACTAAGCAATATTAAACATATCGATGCATGTGTGTTTTCCAACCCACCCCAAAATACATAATTCGCATTTGAAATGGTATATGGTAAATACACGAAAGAGTATTGGTACTGTACGCTTTTCAAGCCGTGTTATTCAGTTAAATGCATATATATATCAGCTGAATGAATTGCGAAAATTACACAATAAATGGCTGTGTATACAGAAAAGAAGGTCGAGACCATTTCATCACATATTTATACAAATGCTGTACATGTGCTAGAGGCTGAGGTAAAATATTGTCTCAAGAGTTCCTAAAAATAGAAGCTCTGTTCTTTAAGAATAGTTCTACTTTAAGCAGAGCCAGAAAAAGGGTACATATTTTGGAAGTGAAAAAAATAATTTTGCTCTCAAGGGGAAAAATAGTTCCAATTGTTTTCAGTAGCTGTGTTTATCAAAAACTGAAGGCCGAGTTCAGAGTTCAGGGAACGCTGTGTGCTCGTTGTTTTAAAAGTTATTCTTTCTGTTCAGGGGAGAACATCATATCAGACAGGCTTGCAAAAAATTGGTCTACGACATCAGGTGAAAGTTCGACCAAGTTTGAAAATGCTGTAACAGTGCATGTGTGAGATGATTAATATCATCGATGTCAGGATCAGCAATGCTCACAGAAGGTTGTACCTGTGTGTTGCTGCTTTCATCTCGTACCCCACCACCACATACTCGTAGTGGTGAAGTCTCAACGAATGCAGTCATCAGAATAGGTAGCCGCTGGGGACAACACGATGCATGAGTAGTTACCGGACCTAGCAAGGTATCTGTATCCATTGGTACTGCTGATGGTAGTGTAAGACAGACGTCCAACACGCATTCTTCTCCGCATAGCATACATCGAAGCACAGGTAAGATGCAATCTTGCCAGATTTGTCTGAATGAAAGAAACCAGGTTGTACTTGGATCTCTTAGCCGGGCAAATCTGAGGACTTTAGTGATGCGGTCCCGGTAGCGTATAGCTAGGATCGTTTCTTCCATTGTAGCTGGAGTTCTGTCTGTGGCTTGACTTGCCCTATCTGAGCAGAAGGATCAAAAATAAAAGTTGGAGGCATGTGGGCTGCTGAATTTATATCTATGCATAGATCGCCGCCTAGTGTTGGGTCCGGATAATTGCACATTGTTGTCCTGGAAGAGTCTTCGAAGTATCACGAGATAGGTGGCTCCTCCCTGGACTACAGTGCGCATGGGCATCCCCTCCATGCTCAGATTGTTTTTTTCCCGCCATTGGGTTCGGATGTACTTCTTAGCTCAAGTTCGGAATTTGTAATAGTTACTCTTTTTCGAGGCCAAAAGGCCTTAGGGGCGTCTGTATTGTCTTTCGTTCGGTGCCTTTTAGCTTTCCTGTTCTTTGAACTCTACTTCAGAAGACTTTTTAGTCTTAGACGCCAAGGCCCATTGACTATGGAACGGAGCCCGTTCAAGCGATGCCCCGTCTGTAACTCTAAATATCCCCACATCGACGTGCACCCGGTGTGCAACAAATGCCTCTCACCGGATCACGACGAGGCCACCTGCATGGCCTGTTCGAAGTTCAGGTCGAAGAAAACTCTCAGTCTTCGACGCGCTGCACGACAGTCGGCGCGTGAATCAGCACCAGACCCAGAAAACCTCTTCGGTGGGGATGACGCCGAACATGTACAAGACGACGAACCTGAACAATCTGACCCCGCGTCGGAACACGACTCCACCTATAACGAGGACGAGGAACAACTCTACGTCCATGATTTAGACATCGTCGAGGTAGGAGACGACGCACAACCTCTTGTGGAGCCGTTGACGACGATTCAAGCGAGGAGCTAGGCCTCACACGGACTCTTCCACGGCTCAGGTCGAGGCATTGCCGGAAGGCCTTAACCAAGATCTTCGACTCCGTTCTATAGTCCCGCTTCAAGGCCCGACTAAGAACATTTCTAATGAGCCATCGGTCGATCGACCACTCTTAGTGGAGAAATCAAAACCAAAATCAAAAGATCCAAAACCGAAACTGTTGGAAGCAGCCTTCGGCTCGAAGACTTCGGAGACGTCCAAGTCAAAACAGGTGCTTGACCCCTCGGAATCGACAGGGGACGTCGACCCGAAGATCGGAGCGACAAAGACTGTGTCTACCGTTAAACACGTCACGCTCACGTCGACGTCGAAGCCCAGCTCCAAAGATGGCGACTCTTCGAAGGGGCTCAAGGCCCAAAAAGCCGTCGACCCGAAGGTCCAAAAGCCGCAACTGGTCAAGGCCTTCAAGCCGAGAACCACCATCGGCTCGAAGGAACACACCTCCGCCACCGGCACAAGCGTCCCCGCTCCGCAGCAACGCGTCGCGTCGACGAAAAAGCACAAGCACGCGGACCAGTCTGAGTCTGGCGGATAGAAGCCGAAGTCTTCGAAGCAAGTCGGTCCGTCGCCGACGACTTTGGCGCCTATCAAATACGGACTCCCCCCAACAGCAAGACCTAAAGCTGTGCACGTCCAAAAAGCTACAGACTTATCCAAGTCCACGTCAGTAGCTGCACCTGACCAACCTCGAACCGAACACGTTCAGTTCCAGCCACCGAGCTACGACGAACAGTCAAAGTTATACATTGACTCAGAATCAGGCAGGCTCACCGTTTACAATCGGAAAATCAGACCTGAAACACCTATGGAGCCTTACAAAATACCACTCAAGAAAAGAGACTCCACTACCTCTACAATTCTTTTTGAGCCTATACACACATATGGGCAAGGCTATTCCTACTCACCTACAACGGTCAATGAGGATGTGGAGGAAGGGGACAATGAAGAGCAGTTTAACTACCCCATGGACGCTGATCAAGATGAGTCCCAGCCATGGGCTGACTTTGTTGACCCTGATGAACCTCACACCACCCCTGACACTCAGTCATATGCAGTCAAAACTTCCCCTGCTGAGGACACCGCTGCGTTCAACGCGCTTATTGAAAGGGCAGCACATAACCATGATGTAGATATGCACGCTGACCCTGTGGAGGAAGACTTCCTTTTTGATACATTCTCCACATCAGAGAGATCAGTAAAAACTCTATGCTCAAGGGTGTGCTCAAACATGCAACTGACATTTTTAAAGAGCCCACTAAAGCAAGGGTGGTGAACCCAAGAATTAAACGGAAGTACCGGCCTGTGCCCGTGAACCCTACCTACATCAAGGGCCAACTCCCACTGGACTCCTTAGTGGTGGCTAATGCTCGCAAGAGAGCAAACTTGCAAACAACGGGTGATGCTCCTCCCCCAGACAAAGAATCCAAGATCTTCGAAGCCTCCGGAAAACGTGTGGCTGCTCAGGCTGCTAATATTTGGAGGATCTCCAATACCCAAGCCCTGTTAGCAAGATATGACAGGGCACACTACGACACTTTAGAGCAGCTCCTTCAATACCTGCCAGATACTTATAAGGAAGGAGCAGAAATGCTTATACAGGAGGGCAAGTTAATCTCCAAAAAGGACACAAACTGCCAAATCCATGGGGGCTCTACAGTCTCAGCAGTTCAGGGGCGGTTCCTTTCGTCGCTCCGGTAACAGGGGAGCCTCGAGAGGACAAGCATCACAACAGGCACAGTACAACAAAGGAGGCACACAAACCCCCTATAACAAGAACAATAGGGGTGGATACCGTGGTAACAGCACCAAAGGCAGAGGACGTGGAAATAATAACGCCAGATCCTCCGCCACTAACAAGCAGTGACGTCTTGTCACTGCCCCCCGTCCATATAACTCCGGTCGGGGGGAGACTCCAGCAGTTCCTGCCAGTCCGGGAAAGCATAACCACGGACAGGTGGGTGAGACCACTTGTACAACGCGGCTATTGTCTAGAGCGCACTTCCACTCCACCCAACATACCCCCACGGCACCGTCCTATGTCTGCAGAGCACATGCACTTATTGCAGCAAGAAGTCATCTCCATGCTGCAAAAAGGGGCCATAGGGCTCGTGCCTGTAGAACAACAAGGAACAGGAGTGTACTCTATGTACTTTTTAATCCCAAAGAAGGACGGTTCCCTCAGGCCCATTCTAGACCTCGGGCCCCTAAACCACTATATCCTATCAGAACACTTTCACATGCTCACGTTACAGCAAGTTCTGCCGTTGCTCAGGCAAGGTGATTTCCTAGCAACCTTAGATCTAAAGGATGCCTATTTCCATATTCCCATTCACCCCAGTCACAGGAAATATCTCAGGTTCACCATCAACAACCAGCATTACCAGTTCAAGGTCCTGCCTTTCGGGGTCACTACAGCCCCCAGAGTGTTCACAAAGTGTTTAGCGACAGTGGCTGCGCATCTTCGGAGACAGCACATCCAGGTCTATCCATATCTGGGCGACTGGCTAGTGCAAGCGAAGTCAGCCCAGCAGTGTGCCGACCACATGTCACGCACAATCCACCTCCTACACAGTCTGGGATTTTCGCTCAACTACCAAAAATCCCATCTGCAGCCCGCACAAATACAGCAGTACCTAGGAGCAGAATTAAACACGCTCGCTGCCACAGCGCGCCCCACCTTAGCGAGAGTCAACAGCATGCAGGTGCTCATTCAGAGATTCGGGCCACACCACTCACTCCCAGCGCAAGTGTTCATGCAGCTAATAGGCATGATGGCCTCTTGCATCTTTATAGTCCCGCACTCGAGGCTACACATGCGTCCGCTCCAGGAATGCTTAGCGCGTCAGTGGAACCAGGCTCAAGGACAACTAAAAGACCTAGTGTTGGTGACCGGTCGTGCGTACAACTCTCTGCATTGGTGGAACACACAAAACCTTTGCAGGGGACAACCGTTCCAAGAGCCTGTACCACAAATAGTACTGACGACGGACGCATCTCTCCAGGGCTGGGGAGCACATGTCCTCCATTACACAGTGCAGGGACTCTGGACACCGCAACAGCAGAAGATGCACATCAACCTGCTGGAACTGATGGCGATCTTCATGGCGATGAAGGCGTTCAAGTTGCACCTCTGCAACAGTCGTGTTGATCCGGACGGACAATATGACTGTGATGTATTACATCCAAAAGCAAGGGGGGGGACACACTCTCCACAATTGTCACACCTAGCACAATGCATGTGGAAGTGGGCCATTCAGAGGAACATGTTCCTCATGGCGGAACACCTCCCAGGAAAGGACAACCAGATGGCGGACTTGCTCAGCAGACCCAGCCATCAGATGCACGAATGGGAGATGCACCCCTCGGTGCTCCAGCCATACTTCCAACGGTGGGGGCATCCAGAGATAGACCTCTTCGCCACACACAAACGCAAAATGCCGCACCTTCGCCGCCAGATTCCCACACCTGCCGTCTCAGGGCAATGGGATATGGATTAACTGGTCGAACAGATTTGTGTACCCCTTTCCTCCAGCTCCACTCATACCGCTAGTGGCACGCAAACTGAGGCAACACTCCATGACGCTCATCCTGGTTGCTCCAACGTGGGCAAGGCAAGCGTGGTACACCACGTTTCTCGAACTCTCTGTGGTTCCCCACGAGCGCCTCAGACTCACTCCCAGTCTCCTCACTCAGAGCCATGGAGACATTCAGCACCCGGATCCACAGCAGTTGAGCCTTGCAATATGGCTCCTGAAGTCCTAGTTTGGCTACTTAAACCTGACTGCATGGACATCATAAAGGAGGCTAGGCGACCTACCACCAGGGCCTGCTACGCAGCAAAATGGAAGCGTTTTGTTATCTATTGCTCCACTAATAACATAAATCCCCTTGATACTTCCACGCAAAACATCATAGGTTACTTGCTACACCTATACAAATGTGATCTAGCGTATAGTTCCATCAGGATACATTTAGCAGCAATGGCAGCTTATCTTCAGAATAGGCAGCACCTATCCCGTTTCAGAGTACCAGCCATTAAAGCTTTTATGGAGGGACTTAAAAGGGTCATTCCTCCAAGACACCCGCCTTCGCCTGTCTGGAACCTCAACATAGTCCTCACCAGGCTCATGGGCCCACCATTTGAGCCTCTTCACTCTTGTGAAATACAATTTCTTACATGGAAAGTGGCTTTTCTGGTGGCAATTACTTCGCTAAGACGAGTTAGCGAGCTACAAGCCCTCACTATTCAGGAACCTTTCATTCAGATACATGCTAATAGGGTTGTGCTGCGCACCAACCCTAAATTCATGCCCAAGGTAGTGTCACAGTTCCACATCAACCAAACTATTGAACTACCTGTATTCTTCCCAAATCCTAATTCAGTGGCAGACGGAGCACTGCACACACTAGATGTCAAAAGGGCTCTCCTGTATTACATAGACAGGACTAAAGATTTCAGGAAAACTAAACAACTGTTCGTTGCCTTCTCTCCACAGCACAAGGGCAACCCCATTTCTAAATCAGGCATAGCCAGATGGATTGTTAAATGCATCCAGATCTGTTATCAAAAGGCTAAACGCACGTTAACAGTTCCCCCAAGAGCGCATTCCACATGCAAGTTGGGGGCATCCATGGCTTTCCTAGGTAACATCCCTGTTCGAGGCATGTGGGCTGCTGAATTCATATCTATAGCATAGATCGCCGCCTAGTGTTGGGTCCGGATGATTGCACATTGTTGTCCTGGAAGTCTTCGAAGTATCACGAGATAGGTGGCTCCTCCCCTGGACTACAGTGCGCATGGGCCCTGGACTACAGTGCGCATGGGCATCGACTCCATCCCCAGATTGTTTTTTTCCGCCATTGGGTTCGGATGTACTTTTGTTCTCTCAGTTCGGAATCGACAATATTCTCGTGGCCAAAAGGCCTTTTTGTCTCTTATCGTCGGTATTGTTTGCGTTCGGTGCCCGGTTCTGTTAGGACTCTCCTTCCGAGTTCAACATCCAGGGAGTCGCGTGACTCTTTGGAGCTCGAGGCCCAGTCGACGCAGCAAGACCCTCGACGACGCGACATGGAACGGAGCCCGTTCAAGAAGTGTCCCGTGTGCGGATCGAAGTACCCGCACATCGACGTCCACCCGGTGTGCAACAAGTGCCTGTCGCTGGACCACGATGAAGCCAACTGTATGGCTTGTTCCAGGTTTCGTTCGAAGAAAACGATTCGGCTTCGGCGCGCGGCGCGCATGGAGGCCCGGCAGTCGGCCCCGGCATCGGTGGACATCTTCGACAGCGAGGAAGCGGACGAACACGACGTTCAGCTTCAGATTTCACCTCCAGCGGAAGAAGTAGACTACGACTATCAAGTGGATGTCGAAGGCCTACCTGTACAAGAAGTCGTCGACTAGGTAGGAGACTACTGTGGGGCCATGGAAGATAGCTCAGAGGACGAGCTATGCCCCGTTCGAACACTTACAAAGGCTCAGGTCGAGGGGTCACCTATCGGCCTTACCCAAGACCTTCTACCAAAATCCACGGCCCCGCCTTCCGGCCCGGCTACGGACACTTCGGAGCCGCCATTACAGAAATCGAAACCGAAAGTGAAACCTTCGGTGTCCGCGCTACCTAAAGTGGTTCAGACGCATTCGAAACCGAAACCTTCTGCTCCACAGTCGACGCCCTCGTCTTCCGAGGTGTCGGGACAGCCCAAGCCGAAGAAGACTGTCGACCCGGCAAAGTCGGTGAAATCCATCCAGCCGAAGCAGATTAAAGGCGTCGAGCAGAAGCCCAAGAAGGCCGTCCAGACTCTGTCAAGCAAGGGCGTCGAGCCGGAGACCAGCAAGGGCGCGGAGCCGAGGGCCGCAAAGGGCGTCGAGCCGAAGACCGGCAAGGGCATCGAGCCGAAGGTTGGTGCCCCTAAAACGGTTGCCCAGGACACCAGCACGGTCAAGCCTTGGACCGACCAGCCCAAGTCATCGACGCTCGAGTCTTCCCACGTTGCTGGACCGAGGTCGTCTGTCGTATCGGCGAAGCCGTCCGCTTCCTTCACAAAGCAAGTCTCTGACTCCCTCAAGCGTATCCGGGACAAGGCCTCAGCAGAAGACCCCAAAACGCCTTCCGCACCGAAGCAGTCGGTCCCCACCTCCAAGTCATCTACGCCACTCCTCTTCACATTGCCGCCGAAGGTGGCACCGAAGGCCTTCGCACCACGGGCGGCGCCAGAAGCGAAAACGCACAGTGCTCTGGGGTCGACGCCTACTCTCCCGGCTGGGGGCTTAACGCATCGACCACCATTACTGGAGGAACAGTCGGAACGTTTCATCGATGCCGACACTGGGAAGCTTACGCTTTACAAGTGGAAAATCACAGCGGCGACGCCTTTGGAGTCCTATACCATTCCTTTGAAGCGCAAAAGGCCTGCTTCTGATTCACCGGTCTTGGTCGAACCACTGACTCCTCGGACTCCAAAGTTGCCACGCCCTCGCCAACTTATTCCGATGTCGAGGATGCTGGGGATCAAGAGGAGGAATACAGCTTGCCGGCCCACACAGATCCTGATGTACAACAGGACGCATGGGTGGACACAGGTGACCAGGGGGATCAGCAACCCGCCCTCGACCCTCAGATATACAATATCAAAACGTCTCCCACTGAAGATTCTGCGGCATTCAATGCCTTGATTGAAAGGGCGGCTAAGAACCACGACGTTGAGCTCCATGCTGACCCTGTGGAGGTGGACTTTCTCTTTGACACTTTTTCAACAGCTGAAAAGACTGTAAAAACCCTCCCAATGCTGAAAGGGGTCCTCAAACATGCTGCGGACATTTTCAAAGAGCCCACACGGGCAAGGGTGGTCAACCCTAGAATTGAAAAGAAATACCGGCCGGCACCTGGCGATTCCCACCTACATCAAGGGCCAGTTGCCATTGGACTCCCTGGTCGTTTCTAATGCCCGCAAGAGGGCGAATTCGCAAACCACTGGTGAAGCTCCTCCCCTGGACAAAGAGTCCAAAGTGCTAGAAGCATCGGGAAAGAGAGGGTAAATGTAAATGTTTGTATTTTATATAGCGCACTTCTACCCGGAGGCCTCGTAGCGCTGTATTCATACCGCTGCGGAACCCATCCTGGCTTTCCTGTGAAATGTCCACTCCTGGGCACCCCCAAGGTGAAGCCAGGCATCCACAGCGCTGCTGGGGCCGTTGTAGCAGCTCAGGCGGCCAATATCTGGCGTATCTCTAACACGCAGGCGCTCTTGGCACGCTACGACAGGGCACACTACGACACACTAGAGACCCTGTTGCAACATCTCCCAGACCAATATAAGGAGGCTGCGGAGATGCTTATCCAAGAAGGGAAGCTCATCTCCAACGCTTCAATTAAGTGTGCACTGGACGTTGCGGATACTGCAGCCAGGGCAATTAACACCAGTGTGATGTCAAGACGACAAGCATGGCTCAGGATCTCTGGATTTAAGCCTGAGATCCAAACTACCATCCTCAACCAGCCAGTTAACCCTGACAGATTATTTGGTCCTGAGGTGGATACCACCTTGAAAAAAATAAAAAAGGATACCGAAACTGCCAAGTCCATGGGAGCTCTCCAATCCCAACAGTTTCGGGGGAGCACTTTTCGTCGCTCAGGCAATAGGGGTGTTTCCAGAGGCCAAATGTCCCAGAAAACACAATTCAATAAAGGTGGGGCGCAATCCTCTTACCCCAAACAAAATAGAGGAGGTTATTGGGGCAACAACGCCAAGGGCAGAGGCAAGGGCAACAACTCCCGTTCCTCCGCCTCCAACAAACAGTGACGCCCTGTCACTGCCCCCCCCGACCATTCCACTCCTGTCGGGGGGAGACTCCAGTAGTTCCTGCCGGTCTGGAAATCGATCACCACAGACAGGTGGGTCAGGAAACTTATCCAGTTCGGTTATTGTTTGGAGCTCACATCCACTCCACCCAACATACCACCAAAACACTGTCCTATGTCCACAGAGCATTTGCGCTTATTGCAGCAGGATGTTCTCGTCATGCTGCAAAAGGCGCTATAGAGCTCGTGCCAGTGGAGGAGGAAGGCACAGGGGTGTACTCCCTGTACTTCTTGATCCCAAAGGACGGGTCCCTCAGGCCTATTCTGGACCTCAGACCCCTAAACCAGTACATTCTCTCAGAACACTTCCACATGCTAACGCTGCAGCAGGTTCTTCCGCGCCTCAATCAGGGAGACTTCCTCACAACCTTGGACCTCAAGGATGCTTACTTCCACATTCCACTCCATCCATCACACAAAAAATACCTTGGATTCACCATTCAAAATCGGCATTATCAATTCAAGGTCCTTCCTTTCGGAGTGACCACGGCCCCCAGAGTGTTCACCAAATGTCTAGCGACAGTGGCAGCGCACCTCAGGAGACAACACATCCATGTCTACCCTTATCTGGACGACTGGCTGGTTCAGGCAAAGTTGGCCCAGCAGTGCGCCGCCGATATGTCCCACACCATTCACCTTCTTCAGTCTGTGGTTCTCCCTGAACTATCCAAAGTCGCACCTTCAGCCAGCCCATGTGCGGCAATATCTAGGTGCAACAATCAATACTCTGGCAGCCACGGCTCAGCCATCTTCAGCGCGGATCAACAACATCCAGTCGCTAATCCAACAGTTCCAACCGCAACACTCGCTTCCTGCGAGAGTGTTCATGCAGTTGATAGGCATGATGGCCTCCTGCATTTTCATAGTCCCGCATACGAGGTTACATATACGGACACTTCGACGGAGCCGCCATTACAGAAACCGAAAGTGAAACCTTCGGTGTCCGCGCTACCTAAAGTGGTTCAGACGCATTCGAAACCTTCTGCTCCACCGTCGACGCCCTCGTCTTCCGAGGTGTCGGGACAGCCCAAGCCGAAGAAGACGGTCGACCCGGCAAAGTCGGTGAAATCCATCCAGCCGAAGCAGATTAAAGGCATCTAGCAGAAGCCCAAGAAGGCCGTCCAGACTCCGTCAAGCAAGGGCGTCGAGCCGAAGTCCGGGTCGGGCGTCGAGGCGGAGCCGAGGGCCGCAAAGGGCGTCGAGCCGAAGACCGGCAAGGGCATCGAGCCGAAGGTTGGTGCCCCTAAAATGGTTGCCCAGGACACCAGCACGGTCAAGCCTCGGACCGACCAGCCCAAGTCATCGACGCTCGAGTCTTCCCACGTTGCTGTCCTTGCAACTTGCAGATCATACGTTTCTTTGGACGAGGTTAAAGGCACAGTTGTCTGTAAAAGAATGGATTTCATTCTGCTTAAAGTATCAATTCGAATAGAGTTATTCAAACGAGGCCATATTGCCGCCTCCATGTCTTGATTGCTGTTTGGATACAATACTTGCATACAGCAAGTGACCATGGAACTAACGCTCACGAGATAGGCTTTTCCTGGCACCATGCCACAACAGCTGTGGTCACTTATTAGAACATAGAGCCATTTTTAGACAGCTTTCCAACGGCAGTTATCTGAGTTGCAGGAGTGCCGTACAGGTGACATGAAAGATTATTTGAAGACCCTTCGCAGGCTCCATGCAAGTTAATACCTTCACACAGAAGTGTACCACTTAATGATTTTTTACAATTGTTACCACTAAGAAATACCTCCTTTTTCCCTTCACTATAACATGTGTGTTGGAAAACGAGGCAGCATCTGTGAGGCCTGCACAAATAACATGACACATTTGTCCTTCACTGGGAACCAAACACCCTAGGGCAGCGCCTGACTCTCAGAGGGTAGAGTTGCAGAGCAGTCTGAGGCTTACTCAAGGGAGGTGGTGTGGGCTAGTAATCTCCATTTGCAGGTGCGCGAAAATAACACTCAATAATTGACTGTCCAGTCTGTACTTTGCTTTATAAAAGTAAGAGTACATTTATTAAACACACACATCACTCAATACTATACACCAATTTACAAATATACATAAGCTGTTGGAATTACTTTGTGACATTGCATAACATCTCCACCCCTCCAGCAGGGGGGGGGGTCTAGTACCACCACTCCCATGTATGCACATCATCTTGCCCCCAATGCAATTAGTTGAACCTATCCTGGAGCGAGGGCCCTGCGCACTGGCACCATCCCAATGGCGTCCCCCTCCCATTACTTCAACAAGCATTAAACAGGGATACACCTGCCTTGGTGACACATGACCCTGACCAAGCATCTCCTACTGACCCTAAAGTATATTATTATTATTATTGGGCATTTATTAAGCGCCTGATTACGCCACTGGCGTGTCTCCGCGCTATGACAAGTGGTGTGGCTGTCCCCCCCTCCTCCCAACCAAGCTATCTACTGAAACAGGTGCGTTTTAAGTTTTTTTCTAAACTGGACTTCGCAGGGTTCCAACCGAAGTTCCAGTGGCAGATTGTTCCAGCGCTTGGGAGCAAGGTATCTGAAAGATCTGCCTCCCATGCGAGCTTTAAATATTCTTGGGACTTTTAACAGCCCGGTCTGCGAAGACCGGAGACTGCGTGCAGGCTCATAATGGGCTATAAGGCTCTGGAGCGGGAGAGGTGCTTTGCCACTCAGGATACGATGGCAAGTGGCAAGAGCCTTAAACTCCACTCTCCTCTCTATGGGGAGCCAATGAAGCGCCCGCAAGGCCAGTTTGGCGGATGACCTCCTGGGGAGTCTGAGGACCAGCCGCGCAGCTGCGTTTTGTAGAACCTGCAGGCGGCCGAGGACCCTGCCTGAGGCCCCCAGATAGAGCAGATTCCCATAATCGAGTCGGGAGGTAACCAGGGCATGCACCAGTGTCTGACGAGCAGGAGTGGGAAGCAGATCTAATACTTTCCTGAGAGCTCTCAGAACACCGAAACAGATCCCTGCCACTCGACCGACATGTGGGCCAAAGGTGAGGTCCTTATCCAACCATACGCCAAGGTTTCTGGCCGCGCGGCAGGGAGCAGGAACCTCCCCCAGACACGGTGGCCACCACGCCGACGACCACGCAGACGGCACTCCCCCCACCACGAGCACCTCGGTCTTGCTCCCGTTTAACTTTAAACAGTTGGCAGACATCCAGGCAGCAAGGTCATTCATGCAGTTCCTGAAGATGTCTGCCGCAAGTCCGGGCGCGCGCGATAGGGAGATGACCAGCTGCGTGTCGTCGGCGTAGGACACCAAGCGGAGACCATACCCCTCCACGATGGCTGCCAGGGGGGAGACATAGATGTTAAATAGAGTTGGGCTCAGGGACGAACCCTGCGGTACGCCCTGGCCCAACTCAATCTCCCTGGAGTAGTAATCACCCAATCTGACCTGGAAACACCTCTCCGTGAGGAAGGACTTAATCCAACCAAGCGCAGCTCCTGTCACCCCTCCTCCATTCAGACACTGTAGCAAGGTGGAATGTGCTACAGTGTCGAATGCTGCGCTTAAGTCTAGTAAAATCAGTGCCATCGTTTGGCCCTCGTCAACTCCCTGTCTGAGTGCTTCCACCGCCACAAGGAGAGCGGACTCCGTCGAATGACGGGGGCGGAAACCAAATTGCGAGTCGTGGAGTAGCGAAGCCATCTCCACGAACTGCATGAGCTGTATGTTGGCTGTTTTTTCCGCCACCTTTGCCATATAGGGAAGAAGGGAAATAGGACGGAGGTTATCCAGCTTTTCAAAGCTAACGTTGGCCTTTTTTTGCAGGGGAAGTACCACTGCCTGTTTCCAGGCCTTAGGCACCACTTGAGACTCAAAGGAGATATCCAGCAGCTGACGTACATAGGGCTCTAGAACTGGCAAGCTATCCTTTAACCGACTAGGAGTGGTCGGGTCTCTAGGGGAGCCAGATTTTATAGATCCACAAATGCGGAGAAGCTCCGTAGTGGAAGGAGTGACAAACCTGGTTAGCCGATGTTCCCCTTCCGTTCTTGCGGATTCCAGGGAGGCAAGGCCATTGTCTGCCCTCTAAGGGAAGGAGTTATAGATGTTGGAGACCTTGGTTGCAAAATACTCCGCAATTCGATTGCAGCCCTCCGTAGTGCAAAGTTTCTTAGGAACTGTCGCGGATTTTCCTATTGCAATGGATTTATAGATGGAAAAAAGCTCCTTGGTGGACTGCTTTGCTTCCTCAATTTTATTGCAGTAATACAATGATTTGGCCTTCCTAATTAGAGCATGATAAGCGCGTCTGCTATCCGTGTAAACAGTTTTAGCCTGCAGGGAGTATGTAATCCTCCATTGCCTTTCGGCGCGTTTACATGCAGCTTTGGCCGTTCGCAAGTTATCATTGTACCAGGGCGCCGAACGTTGCGCGCGGCCGCCTGATTTCGCCATTCCCAGTGGTGCTACTTGATTCAGAGCTTCCAAAATACGCTGGTCCAGGTTGGAATTAATTTCATCAACCCCGTCGCCCCCCAAATGACCTTTCTCGGTAAGTGCCCGATTGAATTTGGCCTGCGAGAACGCTGTCCATCTGCGCCTCAGATATTTGTCAGCGGGAGGGTCGTTGGGGCAAGGTCCCTGTGTTTCAATAGTGAACGGGACGAGGAGATGATCGGACCATGCGATGGGAATCGGGGCTTGGGCATCAACCTGACTCCAGTTAGCAAAAACTGGGTCCAGAAGATGGCCCAGCTTATGGGTAGGTTGCGACACCTTCTGTTCGAATTGTAAGCTGGCCATCGTGTGGCATAACTCACTCGCCACCCTGTCCGTAGGGGTATCGAGATGTAGATTAAGATCCCCTAGGACCAGATATTTATCCGAACGTAAGGCCGCTTCAGTGACGCCTTCCACTAATTTTTCAACAAAGGCTGTGGAGGAACCTGGAGGACGGTAAATTAACAGACCTTTCAAGGTAAAACGGCCGTTAATAGAAATAGAAAAGGCGCCAGCCTCACTGTCGTCAATCACAGTGCGATCCAGCTGGCATTGATATTCTTGCCGGGCAACAATGGCTATGCCGCCCCCTCTCCCTCGTGGCCTGTCTAGCCTTTGCAGGCAGTAACCTTCAGGGACGGCCTCAATGATCTCCGGCATGGAGTCTTGGTCGAGCCAGGTTTCCGTAAGGAAAAACAGATCCCAGTTTTTCCCAGTAAGAAGGTCGTGGATGTCGAGGGAGTGTTTCCGTAGAGAGCGTACATTTAGTAGACCACATAACAAAGTATGTTGGCCTGTGGTGAGCGCCCTATCTGTGTTGAAGAAATAATCACAGTGGCTGCAGCCCACATTAGTCCCTGCATCAATGCTGTGAGGACAAAGCCCACGCAGCTCTCTGCGGAGGAGAAGTAAGTCATCTCGACTCCAGCAGACTTGACAGGAAGAAGAGACAAGAGGTCTGGCCCTGGGCCGCAGTCGGCCGCGGACGGGCGCAGACGGGCTTAACTCAGGCGCAACTCCGGCGCGCCTTCGTCGCGCCCGCTGCGCTCGTCCGCTGCGCTGACGGCAGCACATCCGCCTTATATCCCCCCCAGCGTTCCAACAACTAGAGCGCTGCTGTTCCTACCGGAAGTGCCTGGCTCGGACCCTCCACGCCCTCTGCTCAAACGGCGCTAATCGCCGGCGTCAGACCGAGGCGGGAGGGAGGGACGAGTCCAGCACTCCGTAATCCACCTACCAGAGCTCAGCTGAGCAAAATGCGAGGGGCACACGCAACGCGCTGACAACACGCAGTGCTTCCCAGCCAGGTGAGAAGAAAATAATGTGCAGAGTTATTTTTAAAAAAGCATAAAACGCTCACGCGCTGACAACACGCAGTGCTTCCCAGCCGGGTGAGGAGAAAATAATGTGCAGAGTTATTTTTAAAAAAGCATAAAACGCTCACGCGCCTCAAAGCATGTGAGCTACACGCAGATGCGCTAAGTTATAAAAGCGGTAGGGACGCTGCCACAGTCCACTTACCACTTATACACCTCTACATCTTAAGGGCTAACAGTCTGGGGTCTTCACCTAAGCGCAGCAGCAAGACTACATGTTTACGCACACTTTAGAATGACAGTACTCAGCACATTTGGATATCATTAAAAATGCATTGCAATTACAGCCCCTAAAGGCATCACAGATGATCACAGGATTAAGTTGTAAATACCGTCAGACACCCTAGCAGGAGTGTCTAGCCACTTAAATCCACTTTGCTTGTGACATCACCTTACACCAGTACTTCACATTGAACATCAGTCCCTCTGAAAGAAATAACCATTAATAAATGCATTTCAGTGCAATTACGCCATTTCACCTCCAGGGGATGTCCTTCTCGAGACATCTCCAACTAAGCCCTTCAATCTTTGATGCACTTCTCAATGAACCCCCAGCTGTAGAACAAAAGTTCCAGCCTGGGAGATGATGCAATCTTCGCTGAGAGTTGAGGGGTTATTCTTTTTAAATCCTCAAGAAACTTAGGGTGGGGCTTAGCTTTGTGCTGGGGGAGAGACTGCGCTGCTCCAGCAGCTCCCCCCAGCACCTTTTCACACTCAAGGGTGACGCCTCTCCTCTGGGGGCCACCAAAACGCCAAAAACAATCCATTCCTCAGGCCTTGCAAGGCATCATGCGGCGCTTCAAGCTCCTGCTGCTTTCTGGGACCTCGGTGGGGGGCCCGGTCCCACCTGGACCCCCGGGTAAGGGTATGCGGCGCAGGGAGCCCACACCCGACCGCTCCGCGCTTTGGTCGGGGGCACGGTCCCACTCGGGCCCCTGGCTGCTCCTTCCTTGTTCGGGGCCCCGGTCCCACCCGGGACCCCCGCAGGCTCTCAACGTTGGAGGGCAGTCCCCGGGACCTGACCCACCCCGGGGGCCTTTCCTGGACCAGCGGCAGAGCCTCACGCGCTTCACCGCCAGGGGGCCGCAGGTCCAAGGTTGCTCACCTTCTGGGGGCCATATCTCAGCCCCTGGAGGTCCGATCTGCCCCATTTTCGCATCTTCTTGCTCCTGGCGGCGCCCCCAGCCACTGGGAGCACTCCTTCACTCTCCGGGTCTCCAAGAGGGTGCACTCTGCAGGGAGCGGTCTGCACTGGCTCCCTTCTCCAGCCTTTCGCCTGGCTCTCCTCCTGCGCCTCTCTTCTCCCTGCGCAGAGGCCCCTGCTTCTGCGCACCGGTCCTGGGCGCTTCTTCTGGTGCTGTTAGGGGCCTGGGTGACCGTCAGGGGGGTCTCTCCTTCCAACTGCCCATTGCCAGGCTCCAGCACCTTCCACCTCAGCAGACCACACCCCAGAGAGAGCTTCTCTTCCTGTGCAAGTACTTTTTAAAAGTTGAGTAGGGGGCTGGCAGGAAGTCTGTGTGTCCTATCACACAGCGACATCACTTCCCTGCCCCCTCCCTCCTTCTTGTCCAGCCTCTGGGTAGTTCAAAATGGAGTCGTCCAGTGTCTCTGGCCACATGGCCTCTGAAACCCAACTCCTTCCCCCTTCACTGCCTTCTCTCCTGGGTGCAAACTGGTGCCTGGCACCCAGCGACAGCAGTTGATGGATTGGCTTTAGCTCCACCTATCTTTTCTCCTTGGAGGGAAGATCTTGCTCTGGGAAGAAAGGTCATTAATCTAACCTGCCTTGGCCTGGCCCCGGCCAGGGACTCAGAGAAATATGTCATTTCTGGACGACCCAAAAGCAGTACAAATATGACTTTGGACTTTGCAGAATACTCATTTTCACATCTGCTACACTGGACATTCGTGCGTGTCTGGAATCTGTAGGCTTTGTGGAAGTCATTTTAGCCATGGTTCCCACATCCCCATAGGGAAATAATGAAGTGAAAACACAGTAAAACACACTTTCCCTGGCATGTTCCTTCCCAGGGTATAAAGCCTATTCCATGTCACCGCCCAATTCTGCATAAGATGGCCACGCCATTCACTCTGTTGCTGCTCCTGGACTGCGCACGCTAGGAATCTCCCCTGCGCAGCCCCTACACATGTGCACACGCATGTACACCTGTGTCTGCATGTAACCAGCCCGGTGTCCTATACTCCAGCTGCTGCGCAGTGGCCTGGTCAAGCCAGGGGGACACCAGTAAAATCTCCATGCAGTCTGCTTCCTGATGAGTTCACTGTGGGTGAGTCACAGATTATGAGGCTCCCCCACAGTAAAAGCTCAACAATTAGGTGCTCAAAAAGCGAAAAATCCGGGCGGCCCATAGTGTCAGAACCACCTTCTAACAATGTGTGTATAAGGTAATTCCAATGTCAACTTGATGTATCCTTTACCCAACCTTTCATACAGGCCTGCTGGTATATATTTTTGACAATACTTAAACTGGAAAGTTGTTATTGGGATTGTAATCGTCCCATGTATTATCCATTCAATGACCGGTCTTTCTGACATTGTCAATGGTAATCTCTCAAGTTTTTCAATGCTCAATCATATAGTCTGCTCCTTTTTGTGCCAAACTGATTTGTTTATCAGTAAGGTTAAAGATAGAGAATAATGACGTTGTGTTGATTAAACGCCATGGCACGTAGCCTGAACGCAGATTTTGCAACATCCAGCCAAGCTGTACAATAGAACGTAATTGGGACTGACCATGTTGTAACATTAGTAAGTCCTGCTCTATTATATCAATAGCAGATGATACAATGCTGTCCAGTGAATACATTCTGGAGGACAGTAGTTAACCCATTGTCCACTACAGAAAGTGATTTTTCCAAATTAATACGATCGATTTCTCGTATTTTTTCAGTAGTTTCAATTTGTTACTTTCCAAGCCTCGTTGTAAGCCGCGTATATACTGGCGTATATGAAACGTTTTTGACGCTGTTTGCGTGGTCCCAGTATGAAATCACGCAAGTCAGCACAGTCTTTAAGTAAAGTCAAGTATTGCTTAATTTCAGCCAGGGTGGATTTCTGTAGCCATTCAAGGCAGAGTTTCCCTACACTGTATGTTGTAACTATCCCTGGATGTTGTCTCTGGGAGTATCTAGGGTCTGGCCTGGTCTGTTTAAACCCCTGTATTTTGTTCAGGAATCTATCTTGCCAGTTATTTGTGTCTGTGGGCCAGATCAACCATTTTTTCCAATCAGGATTTGTTCTGTTTTGGTGTAAAATATGTGATACGTCTATCTCCACATCTGTAGTGCTATTACTATCGGGTATGGGCTTCGGAATAGACGGTTTGTTTAAGTCTTTTATCTTGGCTAGGCTAAGACAGGTTGTCTGTTGAATGGTGTCATTCAAGAATATTATTTGCTCTGGGATCATGCAGGCTCTAAATAATGCTTCTAAACCTTGGACCTGCCATTCTTTTGTACCCCAGATGGTTTTTGTTTCAATGTTTTTCCAGAATTCAAAGCCAAATGTAGTCATTTTTTCATAAAATGTTTCAGAATAAATCAATTTAGTATTTGTCAACATTTTTTTCATTTCTGCCTTATTTAACATTTTTAAATAAAACGTTTCTGGATCACTATTGTTAAACCCTGAGAAGTATTGGAATTTCTCATGTTTTTGAACTCCCTTTTGGCGGAGTTGGACAATGTTCCCATTGGTTTATATTTTAAAACATTTCTAGTTTGAGCAGATTTATGCAAATAGTGATGACCAAAATGATTATAACAATATAACTTCATAATTTGATGAACCCTGCAAATCCTATTCTGTGAATTTAGCTGACATTACTAAATCTGACATCATATTATTAATGTTTTCAAAGTCCCAATCATCAGAGAAAGTACTTGGTGTCACAAAGTCACTTAAGGAAACCTTGAACTGGTGTGGATATTTCAAGAGCTCAATCGGGCCATAAATGTCATAATCCGTTTTGTCCCATGCTACCCCACCGGGTATTGTGTTGGCTGTGATGTTCACTGATGACAGTTCTCTTTTCTCGATGTGAGATGACTTGTGAGGATTTAGGACCAAGTTGATGTTCTGACTTGCTGTGTCCATTGTACTGTATTTTCCTTCAATTTATTTTCCAAAACAAAGAACCATGATGAGCCAAAGCAGGAGGAAAAGTACACCTAACACAATCCAAAATTCAATCCATGGAGAAATCAGATAGGTTTCTTTGAGTTGATGAAAGAGTTCAGTTACTTTGTCTTTGAAAGTTTTTGTTGCTGGCGTTTCTTCATGCTCGCTTGGATCTTCAGAAGTTATCAAAATTGATGAAGTAGCCAGATGCAGTACTGTCAATTGTTGGAATTGCTTCCGGATTTTCATTTGCTTTTGGATTTTTCTTTGTTTCATTAGCATAGTCTGAGGCTACATCATTGTAGACCGGTGTTTCTTGACGAACTGTTGCAATTTGCGTTTCAAGAGGCACAAGTTCCATGGCTTTGTTGCACAGTCCTTTTTTTTATTCACTGCAGGTTTATCAAATGTGATTAGTCTTTCAGTTTGAACCTCTTGGATTGTAGCAAATTTTGGTATTCTGCTATTTCTTGGGAGTCCACTGGGCCTACTACTTATTATTGGCCACATGATTGTGGTTTTACCAGGTCGATGGATACAACTTTCTCCTTTTTACCAGCAAGGGGCGGTAGTACAACTGATCTTGTTCTGCTGACAGCTAAGACAGGTACTGCTTTTCTGTAAGAAGGCCCAAATTCCTTCTTTACCGCGATCTTCTCTCTGACCAGATCCCCAATCTTTGGAATCCAGACGGGTCTTGCTGGGACAGGTGATTTTTCTTCAGTGGCTGTTGGCTGTTGCTTTAACTTTGTTACTCAGGCTTCTTCTGGTTTCATTTAAGTCCTGTAAAACAGCCAAACGGTCTTTGATATCAAAGGATTTTTCTTCTACCACTGAAGTGTGACTATCAAGATCCTGAATGTGCATTCGAGTACCGAACAATAGTTCGTATGGAGTGAGACCTTTTTAGAGAATTTCTTGGCAGATTATTAAGACTACGTTGGACACTTGTTAAATGTTTGACCCACCCATCACCGGAACCTAATACCCTCGCCGTTATAGATTGCTTTATGTCCCGTTTTTTTCTTTCCACTACGGCATTTCCCTCAGGATGGAATGGAGAAGAGTACCGCAATGCAATGCCCATGCTGGCCATGGCCCCTTTGTAAGCCCTAGAGCTAATCGAAGGACCCTGGACAGAATATAGCATGCCAATTGCGTATATGCCGATAAAGACTTGCAAATCTATTATAACAGTTCTGGCGTCAGCCGAGCACTGGTGTCTACATTTTAAGTGAATCTGGTCTTAAATATTATGGGGACGCATTTCTCCTGCTGGATTTCTGCGTATAGAATGGCTGATGCTTTCTAATAAAGGGTTCCTGGCAATACTCCGGTCGGTTCACGACTGCGTTCTCTGTTGCAGTCCGGACAATCCGTTGCAAATTTGTAATGTTGCAAGTTCATCCCCGGCCACCAGTATTCTGATTGTAATTCTTTTAGAGATTTCACCATATCTTGGTGCCTTAGAACCTCACCCATGTGTGCGTCTGCTATCAGTAAGACTCTCCGGTTCGTGTTTGGAATTACTCTATCCCCCACTCCAGGGATTTGAGCAAAAGGAACGGAGTTTGCATCAATTATGTATGTATTACTGAGTGGATAGTTCAGAGGTAATACTGCATAGTCGCTTTTAAAGACGCGTTTACCGCCAGCATAGTTTCTCCGTCTGTGCTTTTTAGAACACTTTTTTGTGGCTACGGAAGCCGGTTAAACCGCTTCCGCTGTGGCTCTGTTAGCCAATGAATTCCCTGCAACGTGAACGCCATCACGTTGAAGACTCAGTGTATGTATCACGTGAGTCTTTTGTAGTTCTTTCTGCAAAAGAACTACCTGTTCCCAATCCTTTTTATGCTTTATTGTGGCACCTGTGTCATCTTTGTAACAGTTTTGAATCCAGGTCTGTATGTCATTATTGTAAGACTTGACACAGTAATGCGAATCGCACACTATTAGTGTGGGGAATTCGCGATCTGCATTTTCAAGCGCCATCTTCAAAGATCTTATTTCAGCTCACTGAGTTGAACAGTTTCTGAGTGATTCAGTTTTGGTAATTAATGGTCTGAATTTACCTAAGCGCCAGCGACCTTTAACAATTGCGCACGCTGCGTTGTAGGATTTTTCCTCTACATCATAGTGTTGTGCAAATCTGTCCATGTAGATTACGCATGAGTACTGTTCGAGAGGCAGAATTTCGATTGGCAGAGGATATTCTTTTTCATATTCCAGATCTTCTAGTGGTTTCATTTTCGGGTCCAAATAGTATTTCACGTCTTCTGCAGCAAGAGAATTTACCCATTGTATCCATTTTGGATCTAATGCCACAGCATTCAAATTGTGTGGACTTGTTAATGCCTCAAGGGCTGATTCTGCTGTTAAAACAGTTATTCATCTGCCTTGGACTTGGGCAATTTCTTTTGCTACAGCAGTTTGAACCGCAGTTAGAATTTTTTCAGTAGGACTGAATTTCATTTCAGCTTGTGTGTACAAGTGAGATTTGTAAGCTATTGGTACCTTTTCTCCCTCATTAGAGGTGAGGTAAGTGAATCCGAATCTTCCTGGGATGACTCTGATTCCAAGGTTGCGTATGTTTTCGCGAGTTTGCAATTTAGTTTTAGCTAACATGTCTGTTTGCAATGATCTTAAAATTTCTGTGTTTCTGAGTCCAATTTATTGGTTTGAAAACAGGTTTTATTAATTCATAGAGAGGTTTAACCCTCTCTGCATAATTTAGAATGTATGTTCTTCCGAAATTCAGGAAACCTAGTATTGATTGTAAGTTCTTCAGCGTTTTAGGTGCTTGGAGTACAGCACACTTCTCTAAGATGTCTGCTAGGCTTTTGCCTTCAGTTGATGATTCATATCCTAAAAATAGGACGGTTAGATGGGCAATTCTTGACTTTTTAAAGTTGAATTTGTAACCCTCAGCTGCGAAACCAAGTATTATGGTGTTCACTCTTTCAAGTGAGTCTCCAGGTCATCATCTGTGAGATAGATGTCATAGACATAAGATAATGCCTCATCATATATTTGTAGTAACTGTTACTCTTGCTGAGAATAATCCTGGGCTATTCTTGAATCTTGTGGGAGTCGACAGAAGTGTTTTTACGACCCCATTATTGAGAAAGCGGTCAAATACCTACTTTCAAGTGCAATGTTTTGACAAAAGAATCCATTAGAGATGTCTAATGTCGTTTTATAATTTTTGCGCACAATGTTGTTCATTAGTGCTGCACTGTGTGAGTTTTGTACTGCAAATGTTTTCCAACAGGAGTTTAGGTGTCTGTTGTCCAAAACTAGACAATATGAATCGTCTGGCTTGGAGACTGGAAACAAAGGATTGTTCATTTGTGAGGTGCATGTTTCAATCACCCCCTGGTATTCAAGTTGATCTAAGATCTCCCTGACTTGCTTTTTAGCTTTTTGTTTAACTGGGTACTGCCTTTGTGCAGTGGATTGATTTTTTTTTTTTTTTTAACTGGATTTTATGGTGAGGAGAATCCTCATCCCATCCTACATGATTTTTATACAATGCAGGAGCTTGAGCTACTGCCCATTTTCTTGCTAGTGTGTATTTTTTATGAATTGGAATATGATTTGAGAAGGCAGGCATAATCATTTCTTCTCCATGGGGGCACACCCTGACAAACTCTGGTGGCCAGTCTTTCACAGCTAACGATGTCATAGCCTTTCGAAAGGTTATCCCAAAAGAGACCCCTTACTGTCCTAGTCTTGTCCCCCTCCATACGTAATGTTATTTCTTATAATTTATGGGGTTTGGTAACTATGGTGTCTGCAGTTTCCACTTGAATGTACTCATTCGTGTCCACTGTCTCCAGAAGATTCATCAAGATCTTGCGAGCTATGGTCCCTTCTGCTGCGCTGTCTAGCATTGTCTGGGCCCACTCTCCGTTTTTCAGATGTGTCCTCAGTATCCTCTGCATGTTTTATTATTTTAATACTAGCTACCTTCTTTCTTGGAAATTGTAATTTTTTTACTTTGTTGAGCAGGTTCCTTGTCTTTGGACTTGACGTGCTCTTCCTTGTGTTCTGACCGTCCTCTTCTTTCCGATTTCTGTGAGCAAGTCTGAAAAGATCGAGAGGGACGTGTATCAATATCTTGCTATCGATCAGGTTTTCTCAATTTATCCCTATCTCGAAGGTTGTATCTTTTCTCAGAGGGCTCCCTCTGGGGAGACTTGTGTCCTCTGTCCGGAGATCTTTCTCTCCGTTGAGGAGACCTTCCTCTGGACTGGAAATGTTTTTCTCTGGGAGTGGATTGTTTATTACCATCCCAACTCTTTTTTGGAGTGTTTAGATTATTTTTCATACAAGTTTTTTCAGGATTTTCAGTTAGTTGGGGTTTTACTGGTTTCCCACCCAAACTATCTCTACCTAGTTCTTCATAGAATTTTTCTATGATTCTGGCAAGTTCAAATGGTGGTTCTGCTATATCTGTTTCTTTCAATTTCTGCAGGTATGTTATGTCGTTCATTGCCATTTGAACTAATTCTCTATATGCCTTTGTTAATTCTTTTATTTTAACTAAAAGTTCTTCACTTGACATTTCTTCAATGTCTGGATGTGGTGTGTAGCTGGCTAGAACCAGCCACGTGGCTCCTGGTCTACCTAAAGGACCGAGCCTGGTGATGTGATTTTGATGTTTTAGGGCGCCTTTAAACCAGAGCAGGTGCTCTTGGTAATTTATTGGGATTTCAACGTCCTCGAAAGGAGTGTATTCATCCGGAGGTTCCTCTATTGTATAATAGCGGAATTCCGGGGCTTCCGGGGCTAGGGGCCGCCCCCCCCTGTCCGGTCGCCCACTCGTGTTAGGAAATACAGCCCACAACTCCTACTCATTGAAAGGATATACCCCATCATGTCATTTTTCCTGGGATCCATCAGAACAACATACCACTTGCAGTCTGTTTGGGTTTCAATTTTTTCCTGCCTCATCAAACCAAACCAGACAATACTGCATGTTCCTGCTTAACTGCAGGTCCCTTCCTAAGCACGCTCTCAATCTCTTTACTAATGGAGGATTTCTCTTCCTCACAGAGACTTGGTTGCACGACCAATCCGAACCAGACCATGTCCAAACCCTCCCCCAAGGATACCACATTTTGCGCAATGACCGCAAAACAGGAAGGGGGGGGGGGTGGATTGGCAAGCCACAAAACTTGTTACGAAATAGTTAACCTTCCCACCCCTGTCCCAGACAGTGAAAGTCTACCCTTCACGATAAAATTCAGTCCCCCAAACACGTTTTCCAGAATACTTATATACCGTACCCACGGATCACGTTTGGTAAGGCTAATGCAAGACAGAGTAACTCAGTTGTGCTTTTTCACACAGAACCCTTTTCCCATAAAAACTCCAAAAGACGTCTGGAGTGGGTAAAAGATTAAAATCCGCCGTAACTTAGTAGGAAGAGATTCCTATGTACAGGTGAGTACTTTTGGATTCGAACTTTGGCTGATTTTATAGGAATATTTTCAGTTTTCAAAACTTCACACTTAAAAAAAAATTCGAATCCAAATGGGTCAAGGTTATCCAAAGGCAGGTAAGTAAATTACCGGCCTCCAGGTGAGTACTTGGTTGGTGAAGGTAAGGTTCTGGGCACAGAGTCCGGGGTCCCCCCAGGGTCAAGTAGGTACGGTTAGTACACCCTCAGCGGCACAGGGGCAGCCGGCTGCAGAGGTAGTTAGGCCCAATGTTAGTCAATGAGAGGCAGGGGGCCTTCGGTTGGTGGCTGCGGGCTAGCAGGCCACGCGGCTGTGGGAGCTGGGCTCCTGGCCACTTGCTCAGGGCAAAGGGGGAGGGGGGGTAGATGAGGAAAGAGGTCACAGCCAGCGGCTCTCAGGCGGCTGGGCACAGGGTGCTTTTGAGCCGTCAGGCGCTCAATGTCATCTAATGAGGATCTTGAAAAAGGGAAAAGGGCTGCAGGCTCGGGGACGGAGACTCTCCAGGGGCGACCAGCACTTCGAGAGGTAAGTTGGGATCTTGGAGCACAGGTAGGTACCCCAAAGGGAGGCACAGGGGGCTGGAGGGCGCCGGGTGCAGGGGGGTCTTTGGGTGTCGGAAAAGCTTACCCTCGGCTGGTCACGGTTGGGGTGGCCCCTGGTTCGGAGTCTGCAGCCTCTTTTCCTTTGCAAGATCCTCATTGGATAACATTGAGCACCCGGCGGCTCAAAAGCACCCAGCACGCCCTCCAGTATGATCTGAACATCTGAACAGCCCTCTGCCAGAGAATGGCTACTGATCTAAAGGACGCTAGGGGAATGAGTGTACGGTAACTGGTACAGGAGAAGGCTGACCATACACAGGTGTCAACTGGTGTTGCTCTGAGCTCTTAAACCTCCTGTCCATCTCATGGGTCAAAATACGAAGTGACTTGGAGGAAAATGGTTCAGATATAGTGGAAGAAAGCCTGGGGCTCTTACAGGAGGAGGGACAGTGATTGGGGCTAGTAAGACTATGGGTTAGTATGCGGCTAGAGATGGTTGAGGAGTTGGGTATGATGTAAAAAATGTCTTGGACATTGATTGGCAGGGTGCCTTAAGCAGAGTTGGTACATTTTGCAATTTCTGAATGGAACAGTTGCCGCAAAGCACGTTCCAAAAAATGCACCCTCACTTTTGGTGGTGTTCTAATCGGTGATTCTCCAGAGAGGTTTGCAGAATTAGTTTTTCCTTATTTTAGTGTCCTCTAAACTGACCTTTGCAAGGGATCTTTCAAACTGTTAGAAAAGTTTGTGTTGCCTGCCTCTGATGTAATCCAGTGCTCTGTGGTCTTATTTAAAGGGGTGTTGCATTACTAAGATTATCTGTTACAGTGCATTTGAAGCACTGGGTAGAAAGGCGAATCCAATGCGAAGGACATGGTCCGAGTCCCAGGGAGGGGGGTTTGAGGCTAATTCCAATGTACATCCAAACATTATTGATGTGAGGTTATACAGGAACATAATCACTGCCCTCTCAACAGGGAAAGCAGGGCGTCTTCACACCCTTTACACTTCTGCAATTCTTGCAGGGTTCCCATTTTCATGTTTAACACCTTCCTATGTACTGCATGGATACGTATGCATCCAGCAAAGGTGTACACCTGTAACTATTCAGCTTTAGTAGTTTACCTAAGGTCACCGTTCTTGATTTCTCCCCCACACCGCCTGGTGTTAGTGAAAAATTAACAGGCTCCTGTGGTGATCTGGCCCGGTGACTAGAGTAGGACTTGACAATAAATTAAGCATATCTTCTAATTCCTATTTAATTTAACATGTATGATCTTGGGCAAATATTTTATTTCCCAATGCCTCCTGTCATTGTATACAATCTAACCCCTTGTACAAAGCACTACAGAAAATGAATGCATATTTAAATTTTAAAGTGATTAACAATAAAGCATTACTGGCTTAACCAGGATACAAATGGTCTTCCCACTGAGACCTTGTGCCACCCCCTGTTCCATGTTAATGCTGTAAGTTGACTATCACTTAGGAGATATTGTCCCAACTGCTTTGTTGTGCTCCAAGAAATCATGCTATCTAAACGTCAGTCATGCTTGGCACTGCAAATAAAAACATGTGATAAATGAACCTCTATGGCTTTCCTGGAAAACATTCCACTAGCGGATATTTGTAAGACCGTTGCATGGAATAACCCACATGCATTCAAAAAACACTATTGTGTTGCTGTCTTAGCTAACCAACAAGCTAGAACAAGTCCAACTGTATTACGTACACTTTCAAGTATCTTTGTCGACCATTAGCTAGCCAACTCTTTTGTGGAGCACTGTTTTACATTCGATGCTAGGCATATGTATATACGGTCAACACATGATACGGATAGAATGTTACTTGTCCTGCAAGCATTTATTCTTAGCGTGTAGTGCTGTAGATTTATATGCACCCATCCTTGTCCCTGTAAAGGAATGGTTCATGTACACACTATTCCTAAACCCTCATCCTTCTCAAACTATACCTTGCATGTTCATCTTCACTATCTCTACTCCTATACCAAGCTCACCGGAAGTGCCAAAAGGAATCCTAGCAATGGCACCGATGACCATGCACAATACTGACTGGTCACCATACCTCATGACTTGAAAGACTTCTTAGAAGAAAGACAAGTTGCATACGTCCGAGCCCAACACTAGATGGCAGGAGTATGCTAAGCATATGAATCAAACTACACTACATGATACACATAGTTACTTGCACGGTAAGTAACGTATTCCTTATAATATGGATTAAAAGTCCAGATTATCTGGTGGAAAATGACTGTACAGTTATGAATCTGGTGGAGGATGCCCTTCCTGAAAAAAACAAGTCCAAGTTAGCTATGCTTTTCTCTTTAGGAATTTGCCTTAATCTGTAGAGGGTCCTCTTTCTGTTTTTCAATAACTGTTTTTTTTTTCTTACTAGCCTCTACCAAAATCTGCTAAAAAGTCGCCGCCTTCCAAAGGTAGTAGAAAGGAGCGAAGCAGCTCTGGATCTTCAAAGAAGAAGCAACCCAAAGACAAGAAATCAAACGTCATTCTTTCAGATGAGTCTAGCAGTGAGGAAGATAAAAAAGAGAACACATCAGACGAAGAAAAGGAAAGTGAGGAAGAGGTAACCATGTATTCAATATAGTTGCCTTAATGTGGAATTTCATGCTATTCCTTGATATAGTGGTGTTTTACTCTATGGCCCTCTTTTAACTCCTCAACTTATTGAGTATGTGTACTACATCCCGAGTAAATTGTCAGCTCTGTGATTTGCTTCACTTTGTTTTTTGGAAATAGTCTGCTCAGACTGGTATTCGTTCTGACATGGATGCTAGCTGGTTGAAGGCAGGTGGTTGATGTGGGATTTGGGCATTTATGTAGTCGGCCCACATTTGCCAGGGAGGTCTACTGACCACCTGCTCAATCACTGTACTTTGCTCTTGAAGTCCCCTGCATGGCTTTGTGATACTGTGCCACTTTACCCTTGAATGTTTTCCCTTTGTGAGCTTAACAGTCCTGCAAGACCATTAAAGGTGCTTCCTTTGTTTACAGTCTGACATCTGATCAGGATTCTGATGGTTAACGACTTTGCTTTTTGAATGACTACTGTCCTCGCAACCTAGTTTGTGATGACTGATGGTGGTGGCAGCCTCCTTAATGTTGAGCCCACAGGCCTTTGTAACCATTTCGCCCTGTAAGGAGACTGGCATTTAACTGTGCTGTCCATTTTGTACTTATTAGGCTGTGAGTATGCTATCCTGCACAGACCACCACCACCACCACCTCCTCATTCTGAAACTTGTCTGTTGCGGTCCGTAAAGAGGGAGGGAATAGAGCCATTGTGCTCCTATTTAGCTAAAGCAACCAATCTGATATACTACTAGCCGCAAATCCCTTAACGTGGAATTATCCCCAGGCGTGAGACTGGATCCAGATATTTTTTTTGCCACAGTATCCCTGTGCACCGGGGGGGACAGCATCACGCAACTGCGTACGGGACGTTAGCGAGGTCACAAGTCCCACCCCAGCACGCCTACGTCAGCCTTTTCCGCATGCAACCCGGATCCGGTTCGTGCTCCGGGCCTGTTCAGGCCTTTCCCTTTTGCTAGTGCGTGTTTCTGGGAACAGTGTGTGAATGCCTTTGGGCTTTAAGACGTGCTTGTCTTGTGCGTGCCAGATGTCGGCAGCGGATCCTCACCCCATCTTCGTGTGGTGTTTGGGGGACCACCACGACCCCACTGATTGTGAGGCGTGCCATCAGATGTAACAGAAGTCCCAGCGGAAGCGCCGGATGAAACTTCTCAGCTCGCATGTCCAGGTCGGCGGCGTCACCTCACGGAGAGTTTTTGAAGCCGCTGTCTCAGTCTTCGACATCGTGTCGCAGTTTGTCCCGAGGGCCGGTTGGGAGTGCGGGCTCTCCGCGGGCGGTGCAGCCCTGCATGTCGTCCCCTATCCGCAGTTTCCCATTGTGGGGGCGACTAGAGCCCAGATGGAGACATGCAGCTGCTTTGCAGGCCTTGCTGGCTTCACCTCCTTCCCCTCCTGGGACGTCAGCGGATCCCTTGCAGTGTGCGGGGCCCTCCGCGGCGGCTCCGGCGCTGACTGATTCGGATCCAGTTTCGGAGGATGTGGTGCTGTTAAGATGTGGCCCTTCGGGGGGGTCCCTCCTTTGGACCACAGTGCCTCTGTTTCGCTGCAAACGGCTGCGGGAGTCCGTGTGGTGTCGCTGGGGCTCGGGATGCATCCCCGAGCCCCTCTCTGCCCTCTGGACAGGCGGCAATCTTGTCCAAGGCAAAGGTGACGCCACTTTGGCGGCTGCTGACCCTGGCGGTGCCACAGGGGTCGGCGGAGGGCCCCTCGTCCAGTCAAGGTTTGAGGCTGGCGGGGGACTCCTTGTCCCTCCCCAGGTCCTCCCCCTTCCACGCAGGCGGCTGCGGCCTTGGTCATGTCTGTGCCTTTCCGGTGCCGCTCCTTCGCTGCTCCGGTTCAGCCCCGGTCTCCTACGCAGTGGCGGAGGCCCCCTGGCACCGGACAACTATTTATTTATTTATTTGCTTGTTAAGCGCCTGAGTCAATTCCCGAAGGGATATCTCTGCGCTGTTACTTGCATTTAGACAGTTTACTGTATGAATTAAAGCTGAAGAGGGGAGGTCAAATAAATTTTAAGGCAAAATAAAGAGGTAAGTTTTCAGTTTCTTCCTAAATGGTTCTAAATTCCTGATCTGTTTCAGTTCGGTGGGTAGAGAGTTCCAGAGGATAGGTCCTTTATAAGACAGGGCTCGACCTCCCTGTCTGGCTCTTCTTATCTTTGGGACCTGTAGCAGTAGATGGTTGCTGGAACGTAAAGTGCGTCCAGGGATGTAGGGTATAAATTTTTCTTTTAGATAACTGGGGCTAGTACCAAACAGGCATCTATGTATTATATTACAGATTTTAAATTTAATGCGCTGCTTTACTGGTAGCCAGTGAAGTTGGCGAAGTAAAGGGCGGGAAGGCGTTCTGGGAGGGGCATTGAGGGCCAGTCTAGCTGCCGTATTTTGGACAACCTGAAGTTTATCTAGCTGTTCTTCATTTGCTGATATATATAGTCCGTTGCAGTAGTCCATTCTGCTTATTATAAGAGTTTGGATGAGAGTTTTTAGGTCTCGCCTGTCGATGCGCATGCGCATCGAGCAAGCGAGACTATAGGGGCTCATCCACTCTTTATCCACACTGCAAGGAATCGTGGCGATTCCTTGCAGTGCCCGTGACTTTTAAGGTCAATGCGCATGCGCATTAAGCTTATGCGCATGCGCATTGACCTTAAAAGTCACGGGCGCGTGCATGTCCGTCTTTGTTTACCCGCTCCGCCCCCTCCCGCCGTGTCGCCTTGCCTACTCTCTTCCACAGCCTCCCCCAGCTCCGCCCCCTCACTACTTGATTGCACGGCCGCTAGGCCGTGCCTCCCCTACTCTCCTCCCCCCTCCTCCCCTGCCTGCCTGCCGCTAGCTGAGTCCTCCCTCGCTCTGGTTTTCCAAATTCCACCCACTTCACATTTCTTTCGTGGCATCGTGTTACTGTAAATCTGTATGTGTAATGGGATTAACAGGGTTACAGATATACAAAAAACACTCTCAATTCGATAAGCAACTCACAACTAGAATCTTGAAGGACTCTGCTGCAGTGCACCCTTAATTCCCGCCTCGGTTATTGCAAGGGAAGGGCGCTCTCTGCTACGGTATCTTTAGGTAGTATTAGTTTATGACAAGCTCTTGGAAGCGATGGGTGCCCATGCCCAACGAGAGGATACTCGTGCTCCTTCGAAAGGACTGATACTCAGAGTCTTTCACTTCTGCCTATGAAGTAGCCTGTTCTCGGATCTCCAAGTCTAAAGCACTAAAAACTCACTAGACATTGGCTGTAAATAAAATACTCCAGAGGAATCGTCAATAAGCACCTGCAACTTCTGTTCCTCCTCCAGGTGCCGCTTTGAAAAAGTTAAGTGCCCTGTATGAAAATCAAAACTTCCTCGCTAGCAACTCTCGGCTCTCGCGACACCCCTGAATGTAATAGAAATCAAGGAAGGACAAGAAACACGCCTAATCCCATTTCCAGATATGAAGAGCGTTCTCGGCAATTTAAGTGTGTTGTACTTATTGTTTACATTTAGCGGCAGCAAATTGACGAAGATCGTTAATCCCTAATTGCGTGTGTTCTCTACGATTGAAACAAAATGTATAGAAGAAATTAAAAAAACCTTCTAATTTTGGAGTGGTTTGAAACATTTTTTACTGCATGTATTCGTCATATTTGAGTAAAAAACAAAATACGTTTGTTTTTGATCGGAGAACTGGATTAATTTTCAGACGTTTAAAAAATCCGTTGCCACAAATGTATTTCTTCAAATGGTTTAGGGAGTTTGTTAAAAATTTCAAGATGGCTGATTCATTCTACACATACACCATTCACCTTTATCCTGACTCTTCAAATTACAAAAGTAAAGCCTTTTTGGAAATTCACAGACTGGCAGAGTCCAAACTTTGCACTGAGTGGCGCACTCTTAAGCAGATTTATTTATTTTGCTATCTTGTGTTTAACACTTATTCACTTGAAGAAACATCTTGTTTCTATGTGAAGTCGATATTCATGTAAATTAGTTTTCCTGCTTTTTCATGATAATTTTGATGCATCTAGTCAGGCATGCACTCTTGAGTGTTCAAATAGGCAGATTGATATAAGAAGATACTCCCATCGTTTTTCCTGCTGTTTGAAATGTCAAGTCATCCACTCCTGCCCACCTAGGATAATAGTGAGACATGCCATGTCGATTGTGTTGATTAGATCATTTTGGCTTACTGCATTAAAGAAGTCCGTTTTCTCTTTTTCTGCAGTAAGATTCAAAGGAAGTGTTTTGAAACCTTAGAATCTTTTGAAGTCTTGCAAAGATCTGTTTGTTTCCATGGTAATATCGGAGAAAGCTGCTTTACTTTCATTAAAAATCATTTTTTTCAAAGAGGTGAGAGATGTTTTGAAGGATTTTATCTCAAACTGCATTCCATCGCCCTAATAGCACATTTGCTGGTCTATATTTTTGCTGACCTTGATCCAGACAACGTTGTTTGTCATGATAGTTTACTTCACATTAATCTGGTATATTCCTATGAGTGGAAGAAATCTTAGACTCTATTAAATTGGGACTGCGGTCTTTGAAGTTTCTGACACAAAGCAGTTTAGTTTGACCCCACGATGATATTTTGGTGCATAGTGGATAGAAAGGTATTTGGAACTGGACAAACCAGGACCCTGATATAGGTTTTGAGCTCTTAGCTATTTGGAGACCAAATATTGCCCCCTTTTCATAAGTGGGCGCAGACCAGAACTATTTAGAGTGGTTATTGAGTATAAAGCAGGACAGTTGTGAAATGGCCACATCCACTTTAATCCACCCTCACTCACCCTCACCCTCAACACCTCACTCGCCCTCACCCTCACTCCCCCTCACTCGCCCTCACCCTCACTCACCCTCAACACCTCAACCTCACCCTCACTCACCCTCAACCCCTCACCCTCCCTCACTCACCCTCACTCACACTCAACCCCTCACTCACCCTCACCCTCACTCACCCTCACTCACCCTCACTCACCCTCACTCGCCCTCACCCTCACTCACCCTCACTCACCCTCACTCACCCTCACTCACCCTCACTCACCCTCACTCACCCTCACTCACCCTCACTCACCCTCACTCACCCTCAACCCCTCACTCACCCTCACTCTCACTCATCCTCACTCACCCTCAACCCCTCACCCTCACTCACCCTCAACCCCTCACCCTAACTCACCCTCACCCTCACTCACCCTAACTCACCCTCACCCTCACTCACCCTCAACCCCTCACTCACCCTCTCACCCTCAACCCCTCAACATCAACCCCTCACCCTCACTCACCCTCACCCACCCTCACTCACCCTCACTCACCCTCACCCACCCTCACCCTCACTCACCCACCCTCACCCTCACTCACTCTCACCCTCACTCACCCACCCTCACCCTCACTCACTCTCACCCTCACTCTCACTCACCCTCACTCACTCACCCTCGCTCACTCACCCTCGCTCTCACTCACCCTCAACCCCTCACCCTCACTCACCCTCAACCCCTCACTCACCCTCACTCACCCTCACCCACCCTCACCCTCACTCACCCTCACTCACCCTCAACCCCTCACCCTCACACAGTGCAATAGGTCTCGGAGCATTTGAGTTAGAGCTTTTAGAAATGTTTATGGCTTTTTTTTTAAATTCTTTAGCATTGGCTACAGGAAACAAAAATGCTAAAGATTTACACAAAAACCCATAAACAATTCTAAAAGCACTAACTCTAATGCTGCGAGACCTATTGCATTTCCAATGCTTGTTCTATGACTAACTGGAAGAAATGGGAAGGCGCGTCTCAAAAGCCCCACCACATGGAGGCAAGCACCTGCCACTTGCGTGGTGTGCTCCTTAAGCAGGAGCGCCTGGTCTAGTTTGACGCCAAGGTTTTTTGCTATTGGTTTGGGTGTGGGAACGGGGCCTAGCCTCAGATTGTTGACTCGACGGCGCCAGGCCGACGCCCGATCGCTGACTCTTCTTCGAACACCTCTTCTCCAAAGGTTCGGCGCTTGCTGGTTTCATCCTCACCGGAGACAGGCCGCCGCGTCGTGGCTTTTTCCCTGACTTCTAAGGACTGCTCCTTGCAGTCTCCACAGCCACCGTCTTCGCCGGAGGAGCTGCAGATCCCCCACTCTCCTTCCTTTCCGGACCTGGCCCTTCCTTCCTCCGGTTGTCTTGGGGGGTGGCCACCTTAGCTTGCAGCCGTCTCCTACTGAGGAGCTGCTTTCCCCTCCGCTGGGCCCTACGGAGGCGGGTACAGCCTTCGCTCGTGCTGTTTGCACGGCTGAGGTAATTTTGCACAAGGGTGATCCAGCTGCCCATTTCCCCGCGGATCATCTTCTGGAGGTTCTCCAGGAGGGCTCTGGTGATAGGGAGCTGCTGCTTCCCTTCAAGGGTTCGCTCCATTCTGCTCTTTGGGTCTTGGCGCTGTGTGATCCGGTGTCTTTCCCTCTACAAGAGGCTCCCTTTTGCAGAATGCATTTCCCTCTCTGCCGCCGCTGTTGTCTTCCCCCGTCACAGGAGGCCACCTGGGGGCGCAATATGTACGCCTCAGCCAGTGCGGCTCTGTGGGCCCTTAACACGCTGTGTTTTGGCTAGGGCCACTTCTTGCTTGCAGGACTTGGAGTCCCTTATGTCTGCTGCTTCTCAGGAGGGTACCTGTGTTGATTTGAGGCACCATTTGTTGGATGGCCGTGAGCTGGCGTTGTTTATTCATCGCTCCGCTCTGGACATCTCTGAGGTGCTAGGTCGTGCCATGGCTTCTTCAGTTGCCCTTCGTCGCCACGCCTGGCTTCGGGGCAGTGTTGACTCTTCTTCCTCCGCTGCCACTACTCCTCCTCCTCCGCTGCCACTACTCCTCCTCCTCCGCTGCCACTACTCCTCCTCCTCCGCTGCCACTACTCCTCCTCCTCCGCTGCCACTACTCCTCCTCCTCCGCTGCCACTACTCCTCCTCCTCCGCTGCCACTACTCCTCCTCCTCCGCTGCCACTCCTCCTCCTCCTCCTCCTCCTCCTCCTCCGCTGCCACTCCTCCTCCTCCTCCTCCGCTGCCACTCCTCCTCCTCCTCCTCCGCTGCCGCTCCTCCTCCTCCTCCTCCGCTGCCGCTCCTCCTCCTCCTCCTCCGCTGCCACTCCTCCTCCTCCGCTGCCACTCCTCCTCCTCCGCTGCCACTCCTCCTCCTCCGCTGCCACTCCTCCTCCTCCGCTGCCACTCCTCCTCCTCCGCTGCCACTCCTCCTCCTCCTCCGCTGCCACTCCTCCTCCTCCTCCGCTGCCACTCCTCCTCCTCCTCCGCCGCCACTCCTCCTCCTCCTCCGCCGCCACTCCTCCTCGAGTCCTTGTTCAGACTGTGGTTCTGTTGGCTACTGGCCGACCCTTCTTGACTGTTTTTGCTTTGGGTTTTTTACACCATGCTGTGTTTTTCCTCTTTGGCTGCTTGACAACCTTCTGCAGGGTTTTTCCGTAGGTCTTTTCTGTTGTCCTGTGCTGCTGAAGTTTTTTCCTAAGAGGCTCCCATGTCTTGGGACGTGACATGCCGTGTGTGGGTTGTGTAGCTGTTATATAGCCCTGTCATGTGCTGGGGAGCTATGGTCGCCTTCGGGCCTCTGCTGTCCATGGTATTACGGTATGTTGCAGATGCAATCTTCTTGCTAATGGCTTGAGTTGTGCCCCAGGGTGTCCTTCTCTGGGGTCGCTGCGCTGTTTGCCTGATCTGGCCTGCTGTCTGGCGCCATGGCTCTATCCGGTTCCACTTCCTTTGGGCCGTGTGGGCAAACTCCTCCCTGGGGCGTGTCTGGACCCTTCTTCGCCTTCCTGCTCTGTCTTCGGCTGGCGTCTGGCTTGCCCGGAGTGCATTGTTCCATGGTGTCCTCGGTGTCTGGCTGTGCTTGCCGGTGCCGACCTGCTGTTTTTTGGCGCCATTGTGCCTTCTTGGGGCTTTAGTGGGACAGTCATCCTTGCCTTGTCTGCTTCTTCCAGTGGGCCCTGCACTCTGTTCTACCTCTCCTCCCTGTGGGATGAGATGGTCCCTGAGTGCTTGTCCCTCTTTCAGGTGCAATCTGTCCCTGCGAAGCGTTGGACGGTTCTTCCTGGGTGACCTTGAGCTACCCTTTCGGCTTCCGCCTGCTTATTGCTGATGGTGCCGTTCTGTCTGGTCTTTACCTTCTGGCTGTGATAGGCTAGGCTGCCCTCTTCACTGGGTGTGTTCCCGGTGCAGGGGGGGGCTTGCCTTTGCTCTGCCTCTTTTCCTTGGAGTCTCTAGGTTGCCCTTCTTCTTCGGTGCTCCTCTTCCTTGCCTTGGTCATGGTCGCTGGTTTTGTTGCTTTGTATGGGCGTGGGGTGCTTTGGACTCCTTTTGCCTTGCTTGGTTTCCTCTGCTGAGTGAGGATGGGCTACCTCTTCTCTTGTTTTTCCTGCATCCCCTTTGGGGTTGGTGGTCTTCGGCTTGTGGGGGTTCTCCTTGCCTGGGGGGGGGACGGGGCTCCTTGTCCTGTCTTTGGGGCTCGTCCCCTGTGGGACCCTCTTGTTATAACCAGGCTGGTGGGGGTCCTCTCGCAGACCCTCCTTCCCCTTGGGTATGGATAGGGTATCTATTCTACGTTAAGAAATCTGCGACTAGTCTCCATCAGATGTATGAGTTGCTTACCTTCGGTAACAATGTATGTGGTAGACGATTCTAGCTGCAGATTCATTCACGGCCCACCCTTCCTCCCCGTTCAGCGAGGACCTTTTGGCTTGGTCTTCTGCATTCGCCTCCCTGCGGGTGGCTATGTCTTCAGGGCGTGCATTCTACCGCTCTTTTCTGACAGGATGTTCGTCTTGTTTTTGTTCCTTCCTCCCCTCTTGGCACTTTGGAGGATAGGTTTGTAGGTACTTCTGTACCTTTGTGCTCTAGTTGCCCCAGGTTGGGGCCTCCCCCACCCCTCCCTTCTCTTTCCCCTTTCATTGCTAGGGATTCTAGCCCCTCTGCTATCCTCTAGGTTGGAGTATTTTGGCCGGGCCTCTGCCCTTGTTCCTTATGGGGGTTGTCACATTCTATGTTGGGGCTGTCTTGGAGTCTTGTTGTGCCTTGTTTGTCCTGGACTGGTTCCCCCTTCATTGGTATTGGTTGGGGTTGTGGTCCTGTTATGTTATCATGACACTTTTCATATGTTCTTTGACTCCAGGGGGCTATCTTAGTACTAACAGGGTTGCTTTTCAGGGCTGTGCTGTTCTTTATTCTTTTCCCTGCCTTGGGTAATGCTGTGTTTGGCACTGCTCCTTATGGTGTTCCTCACCATTCCCTTTTCTGCTTTTTCGCACACTGTTCCTATAATCTCAGTTTTGTCTAATGGCTCTGCGTTTTGGCGCGGAAAAGTTCTCAGAGTAACCAGGCAGTTCAGAAAAAAGTGGGGGCATACCAATGCAAAACAGATGGCACTTTCTCACAGCATGGTAGTGGAAACCAGGTTTTCCTTGAAATATTTCTGAAAAATATTTGGATGTTCTAATTTTCAGAAATGTACTTTTTAATTAGGACTGTTTCAACTTTAAGCTGCCTTTAAATTCTTTAAGCTTGTTTTGAGCAATAGTTTATCTTTTTATGCATTTATTTTTCTTTTACTAGCCCCCTAAGAAGAAAGCAAAGAAGGAGAAAGAAAAAGAGAAACCAAAACGCAAAAGAGCTCCCAAAACTACTCCAAAAGGCAGTAAAAATGTCAAGTCTGCTCATGTTAAGAAAGCAGATAGCAGCACAACTAAAAAGAATCAGTCCAACTCAAAGAAAGGTAACTTTTGTAAATGTTTTTTAATTGTATTTGCAAGGCCTCTGAGGTTTTATAAAGATAAAAGAAATCTGGTATCTTAATGCTCGTTTTTTGGGGGGATTTTGGTATACAGATTACTGACTCTTCCATAGTTAGAGGCTAGACAGTATTTCTCCTTCAGAGACCTTATTTCTTAGTCTTAAGTACATATTTGCCTGGTCTGTGCAAGGGATCCTGAAACATTTTTTTGTAATCAAAAATATGAATGTATAGAGCGATTTAAATTTTTTTAAAGTATTTTTCTTCAAGAAAGCATTTTAAAGCAACCTATAAGACTATCTTGATCAGTCTTCACCTGTAATACAATCTTTTTTTACTAGAAATAAGTGACTAGAAAACTTGCCCAAACAATTTCTTTCTTCAGATAATTTGTTAATGTAGCCTAGTAGGCCGAAGCCTGAAAGACTTGAAGAGTATGCCACCAGTATCCTATAGCCTATTTATACATTGTACATATTTTTGTTTCTGGCCTCATGCGAACAGAATCCTGGAGCACGGAGTTTGACTGTTTTAATGTTTCTTCCGAACCCCCCCTCTCCCCCTGTCTTCAGCGACGGTCTGCAAATTTTTCCATATTCTAACAGAATAAAAATGTACATTCATTTTTTTTAGACTTTCGGGGGAATCTTCTTCTAGCAGATCTCATCGCTCCTCTGCGAAATGGGTCCGTAGGATGAATAAGAGTAGTACCAGGCACACCAGACTACTGCAAGTCCTACTCGCTGTCCCGAGAAGTCTCGGCAGCAGTAACCCTAATCCTCTGCATCCACTCACACTTTGAAGCATAGGCATTCACTGTATCTCTGCTAGCTGTCCATCCTATTTTCCTTGCAACACTTTTGTTACTACCAAGAGCTTTTTTTTTTGCAGAGTTTTATATAGCGCGAACTAGAACCGAACCTAATCAGTTATCAGAGCGCTTTACATAGCACCAGTTACGTTACATGAGGACACACTTTCATTTTAGGCACCGGGAGATTAAGTGATTTGCCCAGAATCACAGGGGGTTTTTGGCGTCGTTACCGAGACTCGAACCCAGATCCCCAGGTCTGAGGTCGAGCGCCTTAGCCGTTAGGCCAACCCCTCTCCTGCCACTGACTTTGGCTGATGCACTCTGATTTTTGTCTGGAGTGTTAAGTCTTCATGAGATAGGTTCATAACTCCAAGAGCCTTCTAATTATAGAAGAAGTAATCCGTCATTGTAGGAATGTGGCTCTGTATATACTGGACCAAAGTACGGTACAGTGTGTACAGAGTCCACAGTCCCCAGAGGTATGGCAGAGGCTAAAGTTAGATATAACATGACTCTCAAAAGTGGTAGCTTGGTCAAGCAGTCAGGCAGTATCAGAGGACAGTGTAAAGCATTTGTTGTACACACTCAGTCAGCAAATGGTCTCGCACACCTGAGCACTGATCTCTGGTCCAATGGTTTGTGTATAAAAATATAGTTTTATTTTAGAACTAAAAATAGGTATCAGAATATACTGTTCGAGGCATATGAGCTGCAGATTGTACACTTTGCATTAGATCGCCACCTGGTGTTGGGCTCAGATGATTGCATGTTGTTGTCTTGGAAGAAGTCTTTTGTAGTCAAGAGATGGGCGACTCCTCCCTTGGACGATAGTGCGCGTCCTTGATTGTTTTTTTCTGCCAAGAAATGCCCCAAGTGTGGAGCAAAGTTTCCACACAGTGACCATCACGAGGTGTGCAACCTGTGCTTATCGCCAGAACATGGCGAATCCAGCTGTACAGCCTGCGTGTCCTTTCGATCCAAGAAGACCATTTGAGATCGGAGGGCCCGTCGACACGACATGCAGAGATCGGCTCCGGAACCGGTGGATATCTTCGAAGAAGTTCTGCTCGTTCCCGAAGAAGATTCAGACGATCTCCAAATCGTATCAGAGACAGACGACTCAGATGACTCCATACCATCGGGTCAGCGCGTGAGTACTACTGCCCCTGCCCCATACCCACCACCCAAATTGAAGGCAACGGTCAACACTCCGCCTCCGGGGCCCAGTCGCGACCGAAAAAAAACTTCAAAAGCCCCGCCATCGAGCCCAGCTCCGAAGAAAATACTCAAGCCTTCCGGCAGCTCCTTACCGAGCAAGCCGCACGTGCCGATCCCACCTGCTCCCTCTTGCCCGAAACAAGTCTCTGCTCTGAAGCAATCGACTTCTAAAGACAAAACTATGAAGCCAGCGTCTGACGCCTTGAGGCCAACGAGACCAGCTTCCACTTCGAAGCCAATATCTTCGGTACCGAAACCTAGAAGGCCTGATTCTGATGCGCTCAAGCCCTCGAAACAGCCTACCACTCCAAAAACACCACCTTCGGTGCCGAAATCTACGCCAAAGGACAGTAACAACTCCTAAGGCTAAAGATTAGCAGCAACCACGCCCGGAACCAAAAAAATCGGCACCAGCAAAGGTTCTGCAAGGACCTTTTCCAACCTGATCCTATACAAAAGATCTACATAGACCCAAACGCAGGTCATGTATCCACTACCCCACACAGGAAGAGGAAATCAGACACATCACCTACATCTGCAGTGCCTGTGAAGGACTCTGCCACATCTCCTATGCATCCTTCTTCTCCTATACTTCCTTCTTTCATTTTCTGTTTCTCTTAACAATTCACCTCAAAATCCTCCTAAAAACTCTCCTCATTCTTCAGACACACCTCCAAACGATGAGTATAGCATAGGGGGAGGGGTAGACCCAGATGAGCCGTTTCCCTACACTGATCTAGATTGGGAGTACTCAAACCCACAAGATGTGCCAGATATTCCTGACCCACATTCATATCCATCAAAACCTTCTCCCCCAGAAGACAATATTGGGTTTGGGCACTTACTGAATAAGGCTGCCATTTATTATGGGGTCACCATGTATTCAGATGAGGCAGAGGAAGATTTTTTATTAGATACATTTGAACAATCACAAAGATCTGTTCAAATTCTTCCTATGGTTAATGGGGTCATCAAACATGCCCCTGAAGTACTAAAAGATCCTGTACGTGCTAGGATTTTAAACCCTAGAATTGAGAAAGTACAGGCCTGCTCCTGGTGATCCGGACTACATTAAATGACCGTTACCCTTAGATTCCCTAGTCGTGTCAAATGCTAGGAAAAGAGCAATCTCATAGACCTCAGGTAAAGCACCACCCCCTGATAAAGAATCTAAGGTGATAGATGCTTCATGCAAAAGGATAGCTGCACAAGCTACCAATACATGGCGTATAGCTAACACACAAGCCTTCCTAGCAAGATATGACAGGGCTCGCTATGATCAGTTAGAAAAATTAATGAAACCTCTACCTGACCAATATACGGCACAGGCAAACAACCTTGTACAAGAAGGCAAGTTAATTTCAAATGCCTCGATCAAGTGCGCACTAGATGTAGCAGGCACTGCATCTAGAGCTGTAAACACTAGTGTCCTACTTAGACGTCATGCGTGGCTATGCATTTAAGGATTTAAGCACGCGGTGCAAACTACCATCTTAAATCAGCCATTCAACCAACATCAATTATTTGGACCAGAGGTAGACCCAGCACTTGAGAAAATGAAGAAAGATACGATCCAGCCAAATCTATGGGAGCTTTGCAATCCACACAAACTAGAAGCTCCTTTCGTCGCTCCTTCTATAGAGGAGGCTCCAAACAGATTGGAGCAGACAATACATCTTCCTTCAAATCTAATACACAGACATCCTCCAATAAAAGATATTTTAGAGGAGGCTATAGAGGAAGACGTCGATGGAACAATCGAACCTCTTCCACCACAAAACAGTGACTTCTATCTACTCCCCCCCCCCCCCCCCCCCCCCCACAGCATTCCACTCCTGTGGGGGGCAGACTAACACAGTTCCTACCTGTCTGGAATTCCATCACAACAGACAGGTGGGTAAGACCGATTAACCAGTATGGCTACTGCCTCAACTTACAGCTACCCCTCCACATATACCACCCAGACAGCGGCCATTGTCTGCAGAACATCTTATACTAAATCGGCTGCCTGGTTTAATGCTGAATTGAAAGAAACTAAGACAGCCTGCAAACGCATGGAAAGAGCCTGGAGAAAGGGCTACCTTCCAGAGGCGGGTAAGGCGTACAAAGACAGCCTCAGGGGCTATCGCGCCTTGATTAGGAAAACCCGTTCGGTCTACTACACCGACCGTATTGATAAGGCTGAGTGTCTGACTAAGGAACTCTTTGTAGTCTATAAGGAGATACCATTGCTGGCTTCAAGAAGCGAACAAGTTGGTTCCTCTGCACAAACATGCAACCAGATTGCTGATTTCTTCTACAAGAAAGTGCAAGATATCTATACCATCTTTCCTAGTGAGGCCATTACACGCCGATGGAAGGAGATATCTCGGAAAAAGACAGCATCAGGACTTTCTCGGTCCCGGATGAGGCTATGCTAATTGCAGTAGCGAGGGGGATCAAATCTGGCTCCCCCAGGGATCCGGCTCCTGCTAAGATTTTGAGTGGCAGTATGGAATTATTGACACCCTATGTCAAGCACCTTTTAGCTCTGTCATTTGAATCTGGCAGGGTGCCGAATACATGGAAGCAGGCTGTTGTACTGCCACTTAAGAAAAAGCCACAAATTAGCATAACTCAAGTTAGTAATTTGCGCCTGATCTCCCTCCTCCCCTACTTTTCTAAAGTAGCCGAAAAACTGGTTCTCCAGTATTAGGGGTGTCTTTCATAGATTCACATGCTTGAATATTCCCAGTCGTTTAAGTGGGAGTCCCACGGTAAATAATATCACCCCCCCCCCCATATGCGTCCGGAATCCTCCACACCACAGAAAAACACGGACCAGTTGAGGTGCTCTTTTCATTTATTCAGTGCAAACTCGCCACATGACAGTATTCATTATCGTGATAGGTTCTTTTAAAGTGCCAGTGATTGGTGCAAATTAAATCGCATGTAGGACTGAACATAGATGTAGTAAAAATACTATGGTTTCCACATCATTCATATCCTCGTGTATTTTACAATTTAAAATGCTCTGTTAATCCACTTTATATCATTTCTTCATACTTTGACAAGTTCATTTGAAGTATAATACCTGAAATCAAGGAAAAAATCATGGTCAAATACCTATTGGACGTATACATCAAATATAGGTCAATTTTAACTTGAACCTACAAAAGTCTATAAAAGTCTATCTTTGGATGTGATATAATTAAATAACTAAATATAAATAATAAATATATATTGAAGAACCATTTCATACTATTTACAAAGTGCTAGTGCCTAAAGTGCTCTATATTAAATACAATGTGCAAATATCGCATTTGTGCAAATTGCAAATTTAGTGCAAAGCATCGCATGTATGTAAATATATTCATAATGAAATATCACATCTCCAATATCTAAGACAATTACTCTTTAAAGATCATAATACACTTCCTTGGTTGCTTCCCTCTATGTGAGTTTACCTCAATTAAATCTTATCCTTGTCAAGCAGTTATTATAGTTATAATGCATTTTGTGGGGAGACCATAGATTTTGTGATAGTGCAAAAAAAAATTCTGTATATTTTTTTAGTGCATAAAACTCATCTTTGATACTTTTATGTTCAAAAAAAGTTCAACCGTTAGGGCATTAGGACCCATAAGGTTTGACACAATACCATATGTCTTTATCCTTTAAAAACATCTTATCAAATCAGACAGCAGGAGTCATAACAGAACGTCAACCTACATATACACACTTACATTGGCCCATTGCACTGATATATCCCAGCCAGGTATAATGTCAGATCCATAAGTTAAACAGCCTTGGGGTGACATTAAAGAATCCAATGAATCAAGGTAGACCAGTATACATGTCCTCCGTGACATTTAAAACAGTTGGGAGCCTTCGTGTCCAACAGAAGGATATATTTTGTTTCCAACTTTCTTAGTCTGGACTCCCTGTCACCTCCCCGTCTATTTGCATTAATCGTGTCAATCACATAAGTAAGTTGTTGTTGCTTTGGTGATCACGAAAATGACTGCCTACAGGGTACGTGTTATCACCATTCGTTATAGCCCTCAAATGTTGCAATATACCTTGGATCGTGAGCAAGGTGGTGAGACATCGAAACGCGTAGATCAATATACGCGCTGTCAGCCTATGTATGCCTGAATACAAATGAAGCTGAGATTAAGAACTGCCCTGGGTGTGCGACCCATTTTTTCCTGGTGAAGGAGAAGTTGAGAAATTTATAGCGGCGTGGTTCAGCTGCAGGGGAATCGCACCAGCATGGAGCGCTGCATTACCGGAATTGTGAACCGATTTGGGAGTGTATGCATGTGTGTGTGTGTGTATGCATGTGTGTGTGTGTATATATGTGTGTGTATATGTATATATGTGTGTGTATATGTATATATGTGTGTGTATATGTATATATGTGTGTGTGTGTGTGTGTGTGTGTGTATATATATATATATATATATATATATATATATATATATATCTATATATATATATCTATATATCCAACAATCCTGTTCCGACAATGAAAGCCAGAATTCCTTCAGGTGCGGACCTCACGCCAGCCTCAATTTTGCGATGCAGCCATACCAAAGAAGATTCAAATTCTCAGATGTATAGCATTTTTAAAGTAAAGGACAAATGTCCATCCGACGACACGTTTCACTCCTCAAGGGAGCTTGTTCATATATATATGTCTGTCTGTATCTAGGTCTGTCTGTGCATCTATATCTATGTCATAATAAAAGAGGAATTACAACTGAAAACCTCCTAAATGATTCCTACATAGGAATGCATGGTTGTGAGAAGTTGGCCTGATATATGATGCTCACTAGTTCTAGTGATCACCTTGTATCAGTCCAAACAACCCTTATGGTGATTGGTTGTAAGTCAACCTTATAGACCAGCTATCCTAATGGTAGCGTGGACAAAGCAGTCTTAGGCTAAACTCTTTTGGCATGTGAAGCCAGCTGTTTTACCACAATATAACCCCTTGAATACCAGATGAAAGGACACCACAAATGTTGTTATGAAAATAAACAGTCTGTTTATTAATAACAACACCTCTGAACTCTGAGGTCAGAGGGCTAAGCACAATCTCTTACGAAAAACACTACAAGTTGCACAAAATTACAATGGTGCCCTAGGGGCACGACAAACCATATACTAAGTAAGTGGAATGTGAAAGTCGATAATCGGAATGGAGCTATCCAGAGGCTGTAGGATCGATGGGACCACGCTATACTAACTTCAGGTAAGTAATAGGAGGCCCACGGGACGCGTGTGCAGAGTGTGAACTCACACGCGAGATGCGTAACAACGTCTATGGACAGTACAGTTCAAAGAAAAGGTGAGTACGGACAATCCTGACTAGATAGGACAACAACGACTGTGGAACTGGACACTAGGACAGTTAAACTACCCTTGAGCACCGAAATGCTCTCGTTACCTCACCCACGGGCTGCGGGTGCATAGGTGTCAAAGTGCGTCAGGTTCTCGCGTTGAAGTCTATGGAGCCTGAAAGAAAAGATGCTGCAGGCGACCAGGAGGAAGATGTCCGGTGCAATCCAAGGGTGGATTGTTGAAGGAGACCTGAAAGCAGAGGGGACAATGTTTAGTCACTAGCCAGTGACTGGAGTGGAACCAGGAAGGACCCAGATGTCGTGGCGATCAGGTGAAGAGTGGACGCTTGACTCTGCAGCCACGTGGACCAGGAGGTGTCTTCGACGACCAGGATGGAGGCACGAGCTGTCCCACGCAGGCTCTCGCTGTCGGCGGTGTTGGATCCGGGATTGGAGGCAACAGGCCTTGGCAAAGGCAACCCACGCGGTGACTGAAGAAAGCGTCTGGTGCGGACTAGGAGAGTCCGGGGTGCCCCTCTTTTGGAAGGGAGCAAGGGCCAATCTGGAGCAACCAGATCAGCAGTGAAAATTCAAAAGGTTCGTCGTCTGGGAGGTCACTAGCCAGCCGGCAAGTGACCAGACAACTCGTTGAGCATCAGACAAGCAGAAGGGCCCCACGCAGATCTCGTGGAGGCTGGAGGGCTGATCTTCGGTGCAGGAGCTGCTCTGGATTGGGGCTTCTCAGTCCCCAAAGCACTTGGGTCGAGTTTACCTCGGGGGTCGTGCTGGAAGCGAAGTGCAGGTTCGTTCAAGATGGCCGGTCCCACGTGTCTCGTCGCACCCACGGGTCTCAGCTTTGCTGCAGATGTGAGTTGAGGTCGGAGAGGTCTGGGAATCTGGGTCTCGTCGGGCTCTGAAGTCTGGATCCTCGAGGGAAGACGACAAAGTGAAGCCGCTGGACGCTTGATGGTGCCTGCAGTTGCAGGGTGGACACTCCTTGTCCACAAGGGAGATTCTTCAATCTTCTGTGGAGCAGAACGTCGAAGGCCAGAGTTTCATCTTCTTGAATAGTTCAGGATAATCTAATTTGTAATAGGACCAGCTCCTACCTTTATTCTCCTAAAGGGGGCTGCACTACTGACTAGGTCCCTCCCCTGGGTGGGACCAGGAAGGGGGGTGGCTACACCCCCTATCCTTTGCCCGGTTTCCCGCCAGAGCTGGGGCTGGGATGCCCCAGCAACTGGTTTGAACCGGTGTATGCACAGGCATGTCTCATTCCTTTCAGGCCTCCCTACCTCAATACACAAAATCCTGTCTGGGGTGGTGCTAGAACCTCCCAAGGCAGGAAACCCTTTGTCCAAGCCATCCTCGCTGGAAGGACTCCCAGCAGCAGGAGGTCAGACTTGTGTCTGTGGTGGCAGCATCCATTTTGTGATGCTGAGGCTCGAGTTAACTTTAACCGGGGTTCACAGTTACATACATGTCGTGTCCCTCTAGAAGGGTGGAATGCTACCCCCGTCGCCAGAATTGGCGAGGGGGTAGTATTCCAAATCGCATGACACCTTACTCGACATGTTTTGATAATGTTATACCAGAGTTAGCATTTAACCGCGAGGATTATAATGCACTTAAAGAGTATATGGTATAGCGTTATCATGGAACAGCTATTAGGACTTGGTTCCGCAAGCTGCAAACGGGCTCAGCTCATGTCAGAGCACCATCTCACATAATTCCAAGCACTCTGCCTTCAGGATTGTTAAGGCCTTCCATAGGAGTGACTGATAGGAATATATGTGTCCATTTTAGGGTTAGATATAGGTATACTATATCTACAGCAAAGGGTGTTTACACCACCTTGCCCCAGCTGTCATGCAGCCAGTTGTGTCAGATTTAGATGGCCAGCCAGGGGTGGCATAATACATGCTTTAGCCCCTGGTAGGCCCTGGGTACACCTATGCCCTGGGTACCTAAGGTACACTGTACAGGGACTGACATGGTGGCCCAGTACCAATTGGATATGTACCTAAGGTACATGGAGTCCATTCTAACAGAACGAGCAGGAAGCCTGGGGGTCCTGAATAGCAGGATCCCAGGCCAACTAAGTCAAAAACCAGCAAAACACCAGGCAAAAAGTTGGGGGTAACCATAGTCCGATATCCACCTTCCTACAATGGTAAAGAGAAAAACTACTTGTAACACAATAGTGTCAATATGTTAGTCCAAATTACAGCCAATCAGGCGCCAGCACCCTCTAGAACCTTCTCCTCAGAAGCTCAAGCCCTCAGATTTTCTACCGCACGTCGTGTGAAGGGAGTCTCCCTGAGCTCTGCTCAGTTCTTCACCTCCAATCTACTACTTCCAGTTTATTCAACATGTCAAGTAAGAAGTCTTTATTCAGACCTTGCTCTTCTTGTGGGAAGATGCGCCTTTTTGAGAAGGACCCCCACCAGAAGTGTATCTATTGTTTATACCCAGATCATGAGGCTGGCAGCTGCAAGTTCTGTAGAACTTTTTCTACTAAGACTCTCAAGGACAGAGAAGGCCGTCTTCTCCTTTGGCTTCAAAGTCTAAAGGACAAGGATTCTGCCCTGTCGGATGCTGAAAGTTTTCAATCTGGTCCTTCTTCAGCAGCCTCTAAGCGTGGTAGTGTACAGGAATTGCCATCTCCTTTCCTCAAAAAGAAGAAATTGGCCCTGCCTCTGGCTTCTGTGGTGTCCTACCACTCCTCCAACCACTACGCCCACGAGACCTGGCCCTCGGGCGTCTTCTACTGCCTCTCGGGGTGTTTCCATGCCTCTTAGAGTTCCGTCGTCGTCGACAGGAGCGTCTACGAGCGTTCCGACGACGAGAACCGCTATGTCTGCTTCGTCGACGCGGACGACGACATCGGACGACGACATCAGCCTTTACTTCGTCGACGACAGTCTCGTCGACAGCCTTCACGTCGACGAGAGTTTCTTTGCCAACGAAGCCTGTCCCATCGACGATTCCCATCACCTCGTCGACGAAGAAAAAAGAATCCTCGTCGACGAAAGTCACGAAGAAATCTTCGTCGTCGACGGCTCCGTCGACCAAGGTCTCGTCGACGAAGACTCCGTCGACCAAAAGCCCGTCGACAAGGACTCAGTCTACCGAGGTTCTGCCTGCGTCGACGGATGCACCGTCGACAGTTTGGTCTACGATGGATCGCCCGTCGACAATGGCCCTGACGACGACTCCGTCGACGGCCATACCGTCGACGATGAGTTCTTCAAAATTATCTTCGTCGACAGCCAAATCAGCTCCGTCCACGTTAGCGGCGCCGTCGACTGTGGCATTGGCTTCCTTTGCCTCATTGCCATTCGTGCCTTTGAAGACTTCAGGATAATCTACTGCTACATCCCATCGTCGCAATAAGGCTCCGTGCCAACAGATCTCTGCTCCAGAGCCGCAACCACCTTCTCCAATGTTTGCCACTACCTCTGAGCATGACACTGACTCTGAAAATGAAGGTGACACGTTTGGGACGGCCCGTAGTCCCTCTGATTTGATTATCAAATGTCACGAGTCTGACACTGACGAAGATGGCGGAGACCAAGACTCTCACCAGGAGGAACAGCTGGTCCAGGTGCCTATGGCTACGATACCATGAACCTTGATCTCTAATCTCCAACATATGCTGGATGATTATAACCGTCGTTTCCCAGCGACGCCGCAAGATGCTCCTGTGCCATCTCCTGCTGCCGTTGTTGCCTCCACTGTCTCTTCCGCCAACGTTACCACCCACGACGTCGTCTCGGGTTCAGACGTCAATCAGAATCCATACTACGGTTTATTCGCAGGATGCAGATGAGGCGGTCCCAGAACGTGAGGACTGAGAGGTCCCTGACAATTCGGACGATGATGCAGGCGACCAGGATATGGCGGAATGGGACGATTACAGAGCGCAGACTCCCACTCCTCAGCCAGGAAACTCTGGCGAATCACCTCCTGTAGATATCGCCTGTTCATCTACTAATGGATAAAGCGGCTCAGTTTCAAGCTACCTAGGTCACAACATGAGGAGGACTGTTTCCTCTATGACTTTAAAGACAAGCCTTATAAGCAGGTCCACACGATTCCAATCATCGACTTTGTGTGGAAAGAGGGGATAAAACTCATGCAAGCTGCAAATTTGTTGCCTGCTCAAATACCGCGCCTTGAGAAAAAATACAAGGCACCAACTGGTTCTCAGGCTTGCTTGATTTCTCGCCCTAAACCGGACTCAGTAGTCACTCAAGCTGCACAGCGTCGAGCCCGGAACCCAGCGTCTCCAATCACCGCACCTCCTGATAGAGAGGGTCGACGCCTAGACGCTATTGGCCGCAAGTTTTCAACCATGGCTTCCACTTCTGTCAGAGCGGCCAATGCCTTGGCCATTTTGGGACGCTATGACCGGCAGATGTGGTCGGACAGATCTGCTTTGATGGATCTCATACCTGATGCTTCCAGGGCGGACGCTCAGCAGATTCTTCATGATGGGCAGAGAGCGTCGGAGGAAATGATCGACTGTGCAGTCTATATTGCTAATACAGGGTTCCGTCTGCTTGCAAGTGCAGCTGCCCTACGACGCCAGGGTTGGTTAATATCCACCACCTTCCGGCAAGAAGTCCAATCCAAGATACTAGATATGCCGTATGATGGTGAGTCGCTTTTCGGATCTCACATCGATGGCGCCCTGGAGTCCATTAAGAAGGACACCGATACAGCTGAGTGTTTGGGCATGTTGCAATTCCGGAAGCAGTCCTTTCGAGGTGCACGCGGACGCGCAGTTCTACCAATTTTCGAGGAGGGCAACAGTTCCGCTCCTACAATCAGGGCAACCAATGTTACGCTTCCACTCAGCAGAATCGCCAGCAGCCCTATTGGGGAAAGTCCTCCTATCGCGGATCCACTCCTAAGCGCCAATGACTTTTGTCATCCCCAAACTGTTGGAGGTCAAATCTGTTTTATTCTCAGTGGTCCTCCCATCACCTCGGACTGCTGGGTTTTGGACATTGTGTTTTTTTTTTTTTTTTTTTTTTTTTTTTTTTTGCAGCGTTTTATATAGCGCGAACTAGACCCGAATCAGGTATCAGAGCGCTTTACATATTTTTCCAGTTACGTTACATTTTTACGTTTTCCAGTTACTTTCATTTTAGGCACGGGGAGATTAAGTGATTTGCCCAGAATCACAGGAGGTTTTGGGGTCGTTACCGAGACTCGTACCCAGATCCCCAGGTGCGAGGTAGAGTGCCCTAGCCGTTAGGCCAACTCCTCTCCCCAACGTACGGCGGGGTCACACCTTGGAATCGTCGAGATTCCTCCTCGTACTCCACCTTTTGGCCCACCTCCTCCACACCTCGAGGAGCTTTACCATCAAGTCAGTCTTCTTATTTTAAAGGGCGCAGTCGAAGTGGTCCCGAAACATCAAAGGGGAGAGGGGTTTTACTCTCGATTCTTCCTCGTACTCAAGAAGACCGGAGATTGGCGACCCATTCTGGATTTGAGGGCTCTCAACCAATTCCTAAAGTGCCAATCCATCCGCATGCTGACATTGCTGGAAATCCTGCGTCTTATATCCATCGAGGATATTATGACCACCATAGACCTTCAAGACGCGTACTTTCATGTCCCAATTATCCAACAACATCGCCAGTACCTGCGTTTCAAGGTGGGACAAATGCACTATCAGTTCAAGGTCTTGCCCTTCGGGCTGCGATCAGCTCCTCGTGTGTTCACGAAGGTACTGGCCCCTGTGGTGCCTCACCTGCGTCTCCAAGGAGTTCAAATCTTTCCATATTTGGACGATGGTCTCCTCGTCTCAATCCCACCATCAACTATGTCAGGACACTCTTCTTTGCCAACAAGTGTTTTAGTCACTGGGGTTGACCATCAACGTCAAAGTCACAGTTTGCGCCTCTGCAAACCAGAATTTTCTTGGGAGCGATCTTCAACTTTCAAAAGCGTTCGTCTCGCACGAGCGGCGACAGAAGATCCTTCGTCTAGTCTCCCTCATTCGAAAAAGACAGTCCGTTTCTGTTCGGACGTTAAAGTCATTCTTGGGGATGGCATCATCTTGTATCGCATTGATCCCAAATTGCAGATTGCGAACCCGTCCCATCCAAGAGGAACTGGACTTACAGTGGCGTCAGGTCTCCGGGTCCTTCAACGACCTAGTTGCTGTCACAGCCCGCATGAGAAAGAGCTTGCTTTGGTGGGCGCAGCCCTCCAATCTGGAGATGGGAACGTCGTTCCTCGCTCACGCACCAGATCTCACGCTCACGACGGACGCCTCTCTGGAGGGGTGGGGCGCTCATCTCCAAGGCCTATCCATCAAAGGCAAGTGTACTCCGCCCCAACGCACGTGGCATATCAACAGTCTGGAATTGATGGCGATCTTCCTAGCGCTCAAGTCATTCCTTCCTGTAGTTCACGGAGAGTCAGTGCTTATCCAAACTGACAATACCACCAGCATGCACTACGTGAACAAACGGAGGGACCAAGTCTCCACATCTGTCTCGCTTAGCCCAGTCGATCTGGGATTGGGCTCTCCGTCATCAGATCACCTTGACAGCTGTCCATCTGCCGGGCGTGTCCAACATCCTGGCGGACTCTCTCAGCAGGTCCACTTCCTCAACACACGAATGGGAACTGCACCAGCCGACTCTGGATTTTGTGTTCCGCCGATGGGGTTGCCCACCTCTAGACCTCTTTGCGACACCGGAGAATCGAAAATGCCCGTCTAACGCAAGTTGGCATCTCCACCCCGGGTCGTGCGGGAATGCCCTTTTGATCAATTGGTGCGATCTATTAGCTTACGCTTTTCCGCCGATCCCATTAGTACCGCGGGTGCTGTGGTAAATGCGGAGACAGCCCGCCACATCCTATTGATCGCACCTCGTTGGCCCAGACAGGCATGGTTTTCGGAATTACTTCTGCTGTCCCAGTGCGAGCCCATTCCTCTGTGTCCACGTCCAGACCTCCTAACGATGGACCGGGGCCAAGTGTGCCATCCGGACCCCTCCACGCTACAATTGTCGGCATGGAACCTGAGCACCTTGAATTCGCAGACTTGAACATCTCTCAGGAATGCAGGGACATCCTTGCTCATGCTAGGGCTCCGTCTACCATCAAAACTTACAAACTCAAGTGGAAGAGGTTCTGTCATTGGTGCGTGGCAGCGAATGTCCACCCCATCCATTCCACTCGAACAGCTTCTTCCGTTCTTCTTAAGTCTTGCTCAGTCAGGACTTTCACATGCTACCTTGAGGGTTTTCCTAGCTGCAATCTCTCGTTTTCGACACGATGGCTCTTCTTCCCGCTGTTTGTCCAGAATCATACGTCAATTCTTCAAAGGGCTTTTCTGAAAATTACCACCTGTTCGGCGCCCTCCTCCATCTTGGCACCTCAATGTTGTCCTCTCTCAACTTATGAAGTCACCATTTGAGCCTATCCACAAGCCTGATATCAAATTCCTCACCTGGAAGGTTGCGCTGCTTTTGGCTTTGACTTCTTCTCGTCGCGTGAGCGACCTTCACGCTTTTACTGTCCAGCCGCCTTATATCCAGTTCAAACCTAACGGAGTGGCGCTCCGCACCAACCCTTCTTTCCTACCTAAAGTGCCTACAGATTTTCTAAATGAGCCTATGTTCCTAAGAACTTTCTTTCCGGACCCAAGGTCTCCGGCGGAGCAGCGCTTGCATTCTTTGGACATCAAAAGATGCCTTAAATTTTACATTGCCAGAACTGCCTCCTTCCGCAAGTCCGATCAACTGTTCATTGCTTACGGACGACCGCGTAAGGGGCATCCAGTTCCAAACCTACGATTGCCCGTTGGCTTTCTTCAGCCATTACCTTCTGTCATCTACAAGCTGGGAAACCATTGCAGTCTTCAGTGAGGGCTCATTCTACGAGGGCGATAGTCTTCATCCACCACCTTGTAGGCTGGGGTGCCACTTCATCAGATCTGCCGTGCAGCGACATGGTCCAGCAGGCACACCTTCACCAAACACTGTTTGGATGCCATCAATGAAGCGGATACCGCAGTGGGACAGGCAGTGCTTCGTCAACTTTTTCAATAAGGTGAGCCTCTGTTCCCCCCTCCTTGGTGTTTTTGCTGTGATTGCTACTGATGTTTTACATGACTGTATTATTATTACTGTCTTGGCTTTTTCCATATGTACCTGGTATTCTCAGCTCTCGGAGGTTACTGCTTTCTATTCTATTCAAGCATGTGAATCTATGAAAGACACCCCTAATACTGGAGAAGAACAATTGTTACTTACCTGTAAACAGGTGGTTCTCCAGTATTGGTGTCTTTCATAGATTCACATGCGACCCACCCTCCTCCCCTCGGAGGCTCTCTTCTCCTCATGCACTCTTGGTCACTTTGGTGCTACGAAAATCTGAGGGCTTGAGCTTCTGAGGAGAAGGTTCTAGAGGGTGCTGGCGCCTGATTGGCTGTAATTTGGACTAACATAATGACTCTAACGTGTTACAAGTAGTTTTTTCTCTTTACCATGCATTCCTATGTAGGAATTATTTTGGAGGTTTTTAGTTGTATTTCCTCTTTTATTATGTATTATGTTTCATATTCGTGTGTGTGTGTGTGTGTGTGTGTGTGTGTGTATGTATATATGTGTATATATATATATATATATATATATATATATATATACACACACACACATACACACACACACATATATGAATATGAAACATAATACATAATAAAAGAGGAAATACAACTGAAAACCTCAAATGATTCCTACATAGGAATGCATGGTAAAGAGAAAAAACTACTTGTAACACGTTTGGCTGTAATTTGGACTAACATAATGACACTAACGTGTTACAAGTAGTTTTTTCTCTTTACCATGCATTCCTATGTAGGAATTATTTTGGAGGTTTTCAGTTGTATTTCCTCTTTTATTATGTATTATGTTTCATATTCGTGTGTGTGTGTGTGTGTGTGTGTGTATATATATATATATATATATATATATATATATATATATATATATATATACACATACACACACACACATATATGAATATGAAACATAATACATAATAAAAGAGGAAATACAACTGAAAACCTCAAATGATTCCTACATAGGAATGCATGGTAAAGAGAAAAAACTACTTGTAACACGTTAGTGTCATTATGTTAGTCCAAATTACAGCCAATCGGGCGCCAGCACCCTCTAGAACCTTCTCCTCAGAAGCTCAAGCCCTCAGATTTTCGTAGCACCAAAGTGACCAAGAGTGCATGAGGAGAAGAGAGCCTCCGAGGGGAGGAGGGTGGGTCGCGTGTGAATCTATGAAAGACACCAATACTGGAGAACCACCTGTTTACAGGCAAGTAACAATTGTTCATACAGAGGGAGGGAGGGATACAGAGGGAGGGAGGGATACAGATAAACAGAGGGAAGGAGAGCGACCCCCCCCCCCCCCCAAAGAACCACCCTTGGGTAGTTTGGGCTCGCTATGCTAAGTTCGCTCGCTACACTGCCTTACTGTGTCCCAAAATGATGCATCTCCAAAATGTGTGTCCCCAACATAAAAAGTTTGGAAAGCTGTGCCCTAAGGGCTGCCGCATGTATTGTCCCACCCTAAGGGACTCCTCCCCTAACTCATGCAGACTGCATGTCTTGGTGCAGACAAAAGCACAACATGGCACCCACAGATATTGCATGCAGTATGTCACCCCTACAGCAGGCTTTACAGCCCTAGGTAGGGTGCACTATGCTACGTTTGTGGACATATCTGCATGAGCACATATGCTTCTATGCTGGACACTTCCATTACGTGCAGGTGACCAGGGAAGCCATTTTAAGTATATGTGCTGGACATAGGTGAAAAAGAGTTCCCTGGCTATATGATGGCTTCACTGAAACTAAAGATGCTTGGTATCAAACATCTTGTATTAAGAACCCACACTGATTCCAGTTATGGATGTATGAATACATGCACCTAGAGGGCACCTTAGGTATTCAGGGAGCACCTCTATCAACTACTAGTGTGCTGGCTGCTTGGTCTTGACCAGCCTGCCACCACAGGGGTGAGTGCCAAAACTCAGAGGTCAGGAACAAAGCCTCCTCTGGCATAGGTCGATTACAACCCCTTCCGGCATGACGACCTGTACATTTGCATCCCAATGGTCCCAGAGACGGCCCGGACCATACTCTGACTATTGCCGATAGGAGAGGTGGAGCGAAGTTCACTGTTGTGGTTTTGACACAACTGACAGAGCCGATCGTTTTTTCGACTGTGTTCTTGAGGCGCCACGCCTGGTTGAGAACTGGCTTTTCTGGAGTTGTAAAATTCTTTTACAGACACGCCCTTTGATTGTCTTTGGTCACAAGGCGAATTCTGTGCTGGAGTGCTTCAGGGCAGGTACTTAGGCCATTCTATGACCCACACGTCACCCTCTGCCTTTCATGGCTATGGAGGGGCTTCCAGCTGCCCCAATTCCCTCACCCACCCCACTTGCCTACCGGTCACTAAGCTGCGCATGTTCCCCAGCATCTGCTTGCTGAGGGTGTGGTACCCAGACCTTGTGGGTCAGGCAGCCTGTGATCTGGCAGGCCCCCATTCCTAGTCCACGCAACACTCCTCCCTCCACACTATCTTCAGACAGGTGGGTTTTGCAAATCGTACCAAGGGGCTACTACCTCATCTGAATAGTTGTCTTATCAGGGCTCTGACTATTACCCTTTCTTGTGGCTGTTACATCTGCCTGTAGAGTAAGTGAGCTGCAGGCCTTGTCATCTATGCCGCCTTATCAGTCTATCCTGACAAACTGGTTCTTCACTCAGGGAGCTCTTTTCTACAGAAGGTGGCTACTGCATTCCACATGGGCAAATCCATCACTTTGCCTACCCTTTTATGTTCTTCCTTATCCTCTAAATAAAATGAGTGACTCCACCATTTGGACCTAAAGAGCTTTGTAGTTCTACCCTGACCGCACACGAGAGTTCCTAGGTGGACAACCAAATCTTTGTAGGGTATGTTGATGCAAAGAAAGGCCGGGCTGTGCAGAAGCGGATCATCACTAGATGGAATGTGCTCTGCATTACAATCTGCTACGCATTGGCCAAGAATTAACCTCCAGAAGGTTTGCAAGCTCATCCCTCCAGAGCTAATGCTGCGACTACTGCGTTTGCTTGCAAAGTGTCCTGGACATCTGCAAGGCAGCAACATGGGCTTTCCTGCACAGGTTCACCAAAGATTACTGTCTGGACAGTCCGGTCTATAGTGATTGTCAATTTGCCCATTTGGTCCTGTGGGATTTTTTAGTTTGAAATTGGTCCGCAGACCCACCACCAGGTATGGTATTGCTTGGGTATCTTCAAACGTAAGGAATCTGCAGCTAGAAGTCTCTATCAAATGAACAAATTACTTGTGTTAAGTAACATCTTAACTGGTAGAGACTATAGCTGCAGATTCCTCCCTGAGCCACCCATTCTGCAAACTGATTTCTAGGGACGTGGTTGATGGCTTTCAGGGCCTTAGTTTTCCACACCAGTAGTCAGTGTTCTTCATGGCTCCATGCTTCTGGCATGGAAAGTTTTGAAAACTTGATGCCAGCGTGCCTAGGTTATGCCTCAACAGGTGCCGCGGACGACTGACAACACACTCAGAGTTGAAAGACACCCCCTACTGACTTGCAGAGGTACTGCTCACAAATCTTCCAGATCCAATCTCGTTCCCGGGATACTCGAAGGTAAGGAATCTGTGGGAAATTAACTTGTTCTTTAAGCGCTATAAACCTGCTAAGTATTTAGAGCTCCAGTTTAGCTTGTCACCAGCACTTCATGTAATAGAAGATACCCAATGTCTGCCTGTTCCGCGAACTGATTTAGTAGTGAACCTCTACATTTTCTTAGCCAGCATTAGAACACGGTAGTATGACTTTAGGATGCTTCAAGATTCCCGGAACTGCTGACATTGTTTTTCATTTTTAATAGAAGAAATTCCAGAGTCTGAAAGTGAGTCTGACAGTTCAGATGATGAACCTCTTATCAAAAAGGTGAAGAAGCCACCTACAGACGATGATATAAAAGCTACTGTAAAAAAGTTATTGGCTGATGCAAATTTGGAAGAAGTCACAATGAAGCAGATTTGTAAGAAGGTAAGCCACACCTTAAACCAGTTTCTCAAATGATACAACAGTCTTTGTAAAGTCAACTTTGCATGCTTTTGTTCCCCATTGAAATACCAGCATTTGTAAAGCGCAACAGCCACCTCCGGAGAGTTGTCCCGGCTCGGGGGTCCTCAGGAAGATTAAGCAAGCTATTGCCCAGAGTCGCATGGTGCTGGGCTAACCTGCCGCCTGTGTCTCGGACCGAACCGTGAACCCTGTGGTCCGGAGTCAGGCACCCTGGCCGCTGCGTCACACCTCTTCCACAATTGGTCACCCATATTCTTATGTCCTTCCTATTTTCATCCTTATTTACAGGCTCAGGACCAGGATTGACAGGACATCGAGGCAGAAAATCCGGAGGAGGCTGTGGAGATATACCCCTCGAGGCCTTCGCCACCAGATGACATTGGGGCCTAGTATGAGGTCGTCAAGAAGGCTGCTTCAGCTAATGGAGTCGAATTGGAGGAGGAGAAGGCTATGGCAGATTTCCTGTTGGAAATCTTGCTCCCCGCACAGACAAAAAGACACTTCCTGCCCATGCTGAAGAGTATTATAGCACAGGGCAAAGAGGCGTTCAGAGAACCAGCTACCTGCAGGTCAGTCATGCAAAGGACGGAGAAAAAGTACACGTTCTCCTCCCAGGACCCCCCTTACATCCAGGGGACAGTCAGCAGACTCAATTATAGCCGCAACGGCCAGAAGAAGGGCCAACGTCCCAACATCTGGGCCACCACCTGACAAGGAAAGCAGGAGGATGGACCTAACAGGCAGAAAAATTTAGAGAAACGCAGCAATGCACTGGAGAATGGCAAACTCCAACGCCCTTCTCAACAGGCACCAGTACCAGCATTGGGACGAGATGAACCAATTGCTCAAGCACCTCCCAGAGGAACACCAGCAGAGAGCCGCTCACCTCGTGGAAGAGGGGAAAAGCATTGCAAACTCGTGCCTGAAGACAGCCTTGGACGGGGTCAGAAACATCCAGCAGGCTTATGGCTATAGGAATCACAGAGAGAAGGCAAGCCTGGCTCAGGATCTCGGGCTTAAAGACGGAGGTTCAAAACAACATCCTGAACACCCCTTTCAATGGAGAAACACTGTTCGGAGCCCCAGTTGATGAGAAACTCACCCAACTGAAGAAAGACGAGACTGCAAGGTCCATGTGGGCCCTGCAATTCAGGGGGATGAGAAGAGGCACTCCTACGTGGAGGCTGAACAGAAGGGGTGGAAACCAGCAAGGACAACCACACCAGGCGTTCCACCAGGGTCAACAGAGTGACAACCAAGGTCACCAGGACCAGCAGAAGCAAAACTGGAACTACCAGAACAGGGGCCAGTCCTTTCGCGGGAGAGGAAACTGACGGGGCCAGAGAAGGAGAGGCGGTGAACCCCCCTCTAAGTGACTTCACACAGGAAAAGGTGCACACCCACTTTAACCCTCCGAGGGAAGAGCACGGAAAAGCAAAGAGGATAGGGCTACACGGACAAGACACGAAAGAACATGTAACACCAGTAGGAGGCAGGCTGAGATTTTTCCTCCGAGAGTGGAGGAAAATAACCACAGACAAGTGGACACCATCATACAGTTCGGATACTGCATAGAGTTGGAAAAGAGACCACAAAAAAAGAAAGCCAAAGAAAAGAGAGCACTCTGCAAGGGAGCTGCAATTGCTCCAAGAGGCAGCTCAAGAACTCCTCCTCAAAGTGGCCATCGAACCGGTCCCATTCAAAGAACGGAACAGGGGAGTGTACTCCAACTACTTCCTGGTGCCAAAAGTGGACGAAAGCCTAAGACCCATCCTGTATCTACGGTTCCTAAACAAATATGTAAAGACTCAAAAATTCAAGATGACGTCCCAACAAGAGGTCATCCCACAGATAAAGGTCGGGGACTTCTTGTCCACCATAAACCTCAAAGATGCGTACCTGAACATCCCCATGAACAGGCAGCACAAGCACATGTTAATATTCACAGTAAACGAGGATCACTACCAATTCACAACCCTGGCATTCGGTCTAAAGTCCGCACCAAGGGTATTCACCAAATGCCTCGCAGCAGTGGCCGCATATCTGCGAAGAGAGGGGATATACGTGTACCCTTACCTCGACTGGCTCGTAAAGGCAAGCTCTTACAGGACATGCAAAGATCATGAAGAACAGGTCACAAGAACGCTTGCAAGCCTGGGATTCTCCATACACTGGGGAAAATGCTTGATGGAACCGGAGCAAGTGAAGATCTTCCTGGGAGCTCAAATCGACACCGTCCAATGCAGGGTGTTACCCAGCGAGAAGAGGACTCAGCCTACTGAGGGAGGAACGTCACTACCAGAAGGGGTGAGCTCTGACAGTGAGGACAGTGAGCAAGATCTTGGGAATGATGGCATCATGCATACACCTGGTCCCCAATGTATGCCTGCAGATGAGACCACTCCAAGAGTGGCTGCAACAGCAATGGTCACAAGCTACAGAAAGTTGGGAGGATCTAGTGGTTGTAACGCACAACGTGCAGGAAGAAATAAAGTGGTGGGCCAAAGAAAGGATAACAATAGGGAAACCACTAACGCCACCGGACCCAACAGTGACCATCACCACAGACGCATCTCAGAAGTGATGGGGCGCACACATGAACAAGCTCAGAGTGAGGGGTCTATGGAGCCATGGGGATGTGGTCAAACACATCAATTACCTGGAGCTGAAAACAGTGTTGCTTGCCCTCAAGGCCTTTCAGAAACAACTGTACAACCAGAAGGTGCTGATACAGACAGACAACACCACAACGATGTTTTACATCAACAAGCAGGGGGAACACAATCATTCCCTCTGTCAAGCTTGGCACAGGAGATCTGGAGATGGGCAATACCACTGAAAATAGACCTGCTAGCCATACACCTGCCAGGGAAGGACAATGTAGAAGCAGATTGGCTCAGCAGTCAAACTTCATCATCCCACGAGTGGGAACTCAACATACAGGAAACAGACTATTAAGGAGGTGGGGCACTCCGACAATAGACCGGTTTGCAACATGCCAGATTGCAAAATGCCAGTACTTTGCATCCAGACAACCAGAGGCACTATCCCAAGGGAATGCCCTATGGATAAGCTCGTCAAAAACATTTGCCTACGCTTTTCCCCCGATACCACTGATTCCCAGGGTTCTCAACAAATGCATGACTAGCAACATGGCGCTCATCCTGGTGGCACCTCAGTGGGCCAGGCAGACCTGGTACTCGCAGATAATGGAGATGGCACAGGGTCCACCTGTGAGAAGTTGGCCTGATGTGCAGTGTTCACTATTCTAGTGATCACTATATATCAGTCCAAACAACCCTTATTGATTGGTTGTAAGTCAACCTTATAGACCAGCTATCCTAGTAGCATGGATACGAGCAGTCTAAGGCTAAGACTCTAGAGGGCGTGTTAAGCCAGCTGTTTTACCATCACATTACCCCTTGAACACCCAGTGAAAGGACACTACACAAGTGTTATGAAAATAAACAGTGTATTTATTAGAATCACAACAACCCTGTACTCTTTATGAGGACAGGGTGCTAAGCACACAACAAAACTCTTACGAAAATACTTAAGTTAGCACGGTATACACAAATGCCCGAGGGGCACGAAAAACCATATACTTTAAAAGTGGAATGCGAAATTACTAGCAGGTAAGTACAGTACTAATAGGCTTTGGAATCGCTAGGACTTGACTATGGAATCGTTAGATTACTTCTAGGAGGCCTAGGGGACTCGGGTGCAGAGTGTGCACTCTCACGCGGGATGCGGGACAAAGTCTATGGTAGCTAGTAACGCTAAAGTTAGTGTTCACGGGCGAACCCGACCTGGTAGGGAGAAAACGACAGTGGATCCTGACCCTTGGATAGTGAGGCTATGCTGGGGCACCGAAATGCCGAAGTTACCTAGCCCAGGGGCTGCAGCTGCATAGGTCTCAAAAGACGTCAGGAATCCTCGTTGCCGGACCAGGAGCCTGGAAGAAAAGATGCTGGCAGGCGACCAGTGAAGATAGTTCGAAGTGATCCAAGCCTGGATCTGGAAGATGGAGGACACCTGAAAGCAGAGGGGACCAAGTTCGTGACTACTAGCCAGTAGTCAGTGGGCACCAGGAGGGCACCGGATGGTAGTCACCTCGACTAGGTGAGTGGGCGACGCTGGCTCTGCAGATCTCACGGACCAGGAGGCGTTGTCGGCGACCAGGATGGAGAGGCGAGCTGTCCCACGATGGATGAAGCTGTCGGCGTCGAAGAACCCAGAATTGGGCAACAAAGCCTTGGCTAATTCAAGCCCACGCGGTGGACTCAAAATGGCGTCTTGAGTGGACCAGGAGGGTCCGGGGTGCTCATCTTCTGGAAGGGAGCAAGGGCCAGTCTGGAGCAACCAGACCAGCAGCAGTGATGTCGTCGGGCGTCGTTCAGAAGGCCACAAGCCAGCGGGCTAGTAGCCAAACAACGCGGTGAGCAGCAAAAAGCAGAAGGGCCCCACGCCGATCGTGGAGATGCTGGGGGGCTGATCTTCGGTGCTGGAGCTGCTCAGGGTCGGGGCTTCTCGGACCCCAAAGCACTCACCAGGAAATTACTCGGCGGGCTTGCTGTGCAGAAGTCGTGCAGTCTTGGCAATAGTCGGTCACTTGAGGTCTCGTCGCACTCACGGTTCTCAGCTTGGCTGTAGAGGTGAGTAGAGGTCGGAGGTGCCAGGGAAGCCGGGTCTTGTCGAGCTGGGCAGTCGGATTCCGGAGGAAGGACTTACAGCAGACCGCAGTGTTCTTGCGATGGTGCCTGCGGATGCAGGGTGACTACTCCTTAGTCACAAGGGAGAATCTTGAAGAAGGAAATCTTGAAGTCCTTTCGCAGAAAGTCGTATCTTGATTCCAAAGATGATCTAATTTGGAAGGGGGCCTGCTCCTACCTTTATCTGGGAAAAGGGGGCTGGCACGCGACTAAGTCCTGCCCTATTGGTGGGACCAGGAGGGGGGTGGTTACACCCACTTCCTTGGCGGGCTTTTCCCCAGCTCAGGGTCTGGAGTGTCCCTGGAACTGGTTCAAGCCGGCCTATGCATAGTGAGCACCGGGGTGCCACTTGCAGTCACCTTCCTCTGAAGCCCTGCCTACCTAGGATACACAAAATCCTGTCTGGGACGGTGCTGGCACCGCCCCTGGCAGGAAACCCTTTGTCCTTATCTCCTGCTCTGGGAGGACTCCCAGCAGCAGGAGGGCAGACTTGTGTCTCGGTGGCAGCATCCATTTTGTGGAGCTGAGGCTCTGTTTGACTTTAACCGGGGTTAGGGGTTACATACATGTCGTGTCCCTCTAGAAGGGTGGAATGCTAACCCCGTCGCCAGAATTGGCGAGGGGTTAGTATTCCAATTCGTATGACACCTTACTCGACATGTTTTGATAAAGCGATACCAGAGTTGGCATATAACCGCGAGGATTATAATGCACTTAAGAGTATATGGTATGCGATATCATGGAAACGGCTAAGGGATAGATCCCGAAAGCCGCAGACAGGCTCAGCTCATGCCAGAGCACCATCTCACACGATTCCAAGCACTCTGCCTTCAGGATTGTTAAGGCCTGCCATAGGAGTGACTGATAGGAGATCTGTGTGTCCATTTTTAGGGTTAGATATAGGTATACTATATCTAAAGCAAAGGGTGATTACCCCACCTTGCCCCAGCTGTCAAGCAGCCAGTTGTGTCAGATTTGGATGGCCAGCCAGGGGTGGCATAATACATGCTGTAGGCCCTGGGTACACCTATGCCCTGGGTACCTAAGGTACACTGTACAGGGACTGGTAAGGTGACTCCGTATCCAATTTAGATATGTACCTAAGGTACATGGAATCCATTTTACAGAGAGCAGTAGGCCTGGGGTCCTGAATAGCAGGGCCCCAGGTCAACTAAGTCAGAAAACCAGCAAAACACCAGGCAAAAAGTTGGGGGCAACCATAGTCAGGGATCTACCTTCCTACACCACCCCACAAGTTCCCAAAAAGAAAAGACCTCCATGGAAAAGGGAGAAGTTCTACACCCAGAGCCGGAGGGCCTCAGCCTATCAGCTTGGCTCCTGAGGACTTAGAGTTCGCAGATCTGAAACTACCAGAGAGCACCCTACGGGTGCTGCGAGAGGCAAGGAGGCCCAGCACATGCAAGTGCTATGGGGAAAAATGGAAAAGAATCACTCAATGGTGTTGCAAGAAAAAACTCCAGAGAAAGCTGACCAAGGAATCAACGGTGCTAAGATGCCTCACGCACCTAATAAGAGCCAAGCTAAGCTCATCCTCGCTGAGGGTACACCTGGCAGCGATTGTGGCATACACAAGAGGAGAAACCGGGAGAAGCTTCTTTACATCTCAAGTAGTAAACAGATTTGTGGAAGGGGCTAAGAATAGCGCCACCAAAAAGGATGCCGCCTCCGGCTTGGAACCTGAATGTGGTACTGACGGAGCTCATGAAAGCACCTTTCGAACCCATCCACAAGGCATCACTGCAAATGCTGACAATGAAAACGGCCTTTCTGGTAGCAATCACCTCGCTACGTAGGGTGAGCGAACTACAGGCACTAACACTGCAGGAACCCTACATCCAGATACAGTGACAGGGTCGTGATGAGAACAGACCCGCACTTCATGCCAAAGGTGGTGTCAAGGTTCCACATGAATCAGAGTATTCAGATTTCTAGCTTCTTCCAGAACCCCACGACAAGCGCTGAGAGGGCGCTCCACACTCTGGACGCAAGAAGGGCAGTGATGCACTACATTGAAAGGACGAAGGAACACAGGAAGACAAAACAGTTCTTCGTATCCTTCGCAAACAGTTACATGGGTAGACCAGTGACTAAGAACACCATAGCTCGATGGATCGCACAAACTATACAATTCTGCCACAAGCAAGCGGGGCAGGAGCTAACAGGAGGGGCACAGGCCCACTCGACCAGGAAGAAAGGAGCAACAATTGCCTTTCTGGCCAACACACCAATTCAGGACATAAGCCTGGCGGCAACATGGGCTTCAGTGCACACGTTCACTAAGCACTATTGTGTGGATGTACATATGAACAAGGAAGCACAAGTAGGACAAAGAGTGCTTCAACATATATTCAACAACCAACGCTCATCTTCCACCCAGCCGCCACAAAAGTAACAAAACCGCTACAAAATCTATGCACAGCATAGTGAATCCAGAAAGATTCACGCTGCAAAACTAATAGTTTATTACCTGTCTGTGTAGTTTTGCAGCTTGAAGATCTTTCTGGATTCACTAGCGAACCCACCCGCCTCCGCCAGAAAGATGAGGCTGGAGACGAAGGTGGAAACACACAGAAAAGAAAGCAAGTTGAAGCTTACAAGATAGTGAAAAGAATTAAGTTGAAAAAGGATTAACAAACATAGCCATGGATTCACTACAAACACCGAAAAGAAAAAAGACAGAAAAAAGAATCAGAAGATGGTGCCCAAGGGTGGGAGCTTCCGCCGGAAGCATGCCGATGTCACCGAAGGTACACCAAATGGTGGGACGTCAACGCCCACCTGGGCTACGAAAAAAAGAGAAAAAAGACTATGATTCCGGACCCAACCACGAGATTGCGGAATATGCACAGCATAGTGAATCCAGACAGATCTTCAAGCTGCAAAACTACACCGACAGGTAAACTATTCGTTCTGTTTGCCTAAGGACCATGTTCCCAAGACTTGCCCTCATTGCCAGTCCCTATCCAAAAGAACTTTAAAAGGCAGAGAAAGGATCCTTCTTTATGGGTTGGCAGAAAAGGCATCTTCCAGAGGCAGGTCAACTGTGAGGAAGGGCTCTAAGAGGGCGAGATCAACGTCCAGAAGCAAAGTCCCTTGCTCTTCTGCTTCAGCGTCTGGCTCTGCGCTGAAAAAACTACCACTGGTGGGTCATTTGTCCAAGAAAAGGCCATCAACTGTAGGCTCTCAGTCGAACACCGTCATTCAGGTACATCTCCGTTCAGTCGACGTTGCAGAATCGTGATCCTCCGCCATCGTCAACCCGGTGACGATCGGCGTCATGGAGCAGAAGCTCTCCGCCTTCGTCAACTCTGCATCGAAGTAGAAGCCCTCTGCCATCGTCAATCTGGCAACGATCGGTGTTGAGGAGCAGAACTCCCCCGCTGTCATCAGCTCGACGTAGAGGGTGGGTACCCCTCTGCCGTTGTCAGTCCATGGATGTCAAGGGGCAGGAGTCCGCCGGCAACGATCAGCGCCTAGGATTGGAAGCCCTCCCCCGTTGTCTTGGCTACAATCTGCGTCGAAAGAAGAGCCCTCCGCCGTCCACACGGTGACGATCCGCGTCGAGGAGAGGAACCCCTCCGCCGTCTGTTTGACGTTGAGACAAAGGGATACTCCGGCGTAGTCTGCCAGGCATTCGATGTCTAGGAACAGAGTCTGCGTCGATACCAGTTGCAACACCAGGCCGGAAATCGACTTCGCGAAGGAGATCCAGGTCGACGTCGAAGAGCTCCATCACACTCACGCCCGATGACTAGGCCCACATCTGTGAGGTCTGGAGAAGGCTCTGTGGTTCTAGTGACCGAATCAGCATCACAACACTCATCTCACTCCCGGAGACACCCTTCAGCGGAGCATTCACCATCTGCCTCGCCAGAAAGGCACCTGGACAGACCACGTTCTAGCTCTCCTTCACATCACCGGGAGGCTTCCCCTGCTGTCCATTCGTCACAGAGATGGCTCTTTCCCCTCCATCACTGGAGTAAAGATACAGGTGCATCCCGATGGAAGAAAGAATATACCAGGTTATCTCTGCAAAGATTGGTGCAGGAAGTGGATAGATTGCCCTCGCCCAGTTGTGGTGAACGTGCAGGCAGGTCACGGGAGCGCAGACCTAGTTCCCGTCACAAAAGGTTATCTACTTGGTCTGCCTCTTCCACCAGATCCTCCAAGAGGGACTTTTCACCTACTCTATCGGATAACCCTTTGTCAAGAGTATCACCGATAGATGACATTAACACATCATGATGTGCTTCAGAGAGGGGCTCAGAAGCTAAACATCGAAAAGTCTACTCTGGTGGCAACAACAGTTATTTTTGAGACTACATCGGAGCAGCATTTTGTCCGTTGCTTCTTCTAGTTCCCGGTCTTCTGGAACCAGTGGACATTTTCCTCACACCAGCTACGATTAAAAAGGATTCAAAAGAAATACAAACCTGCAGCAACAGACCCTGTGTCCTTAAATCCGATCTACCTGTGGATTCTGTTAGAACTGCGGCAGCGAGGAAAACTCATGCTGTAGCTGAGTGTTCGTCCGTCCCGCCGGATAAATGTAAATATGTGTCTTGTAAAGCGCACTGGTGCCCTGAGGCGTCGTGGCGCTGGGGAACCCGTCCTGGCTATCCCTGTGTGATGGTCCCTACTGGGTATCTCCAAGGTGGAACCAGGCATCCCCGGCAAATGTGGGGGGCCGTTGTAGAGATGAGGCAAGCTAATGCCCAGAGTTGCAGAGTGTGATCCTTGGTTAGAGTTGGCACTGAGGCGAGAATTATCGAGTCCGCTGACCCTGGTCCACAACCCTGCCGCGTCAGGAATTGAACCCTGGTCCCGGGCCGTTCTCTGCTTCCGGGTCTGCCGCCTCCAACCAGTGAGCCACACCACTCCACGAAAGTAGGTGCCAGGACTCTTGGGGACGAAAGGTTTGCGGGTCCGCAGCATCATCGCTCAAAGTCTCTAGTGCAGCAGCCTTTGTAGGTCGCTACGAAAGGGCCTTATAGGACTCCTTGGGCCGTTTCAAGGAAAAATTGCCAAAGGAAGATCAAAGAGATTTTGAGGAGGTCATTAAGGAAGGGTCGCTTGTTGCCAACCAAGTGACTAGCACAGCGGCGAATAGTGCCATGCTTTCTGTGCACTAATATGCTCATGGGATTTGAGCCAGGAGGTCCTCCTGGTTGAGACTAACAGCTCTCAAGCCAGATGCTGAACAGAGGATCCTGAATCTCCCTTTTTCCAGCTCCTCCCTGTTTGGCACCCATACGGATGAGGAAATGGTAGGATGAAAGGTGAACTCGATACCCTCGAAGCAGTTGGATTGAAGAAGAAAAGTTTAAACGACGAAACAGACCCAACCAATGCAAGGGCTACCAACAGAGGTTTCAAACTCCTCCATGGTCCCAGAACAAAAACCAGGACAAATCGCAGTATCAAGGCCGTAAGTCCAACGGAGGTAGAGGAGAGCACCAGCAACAGTCCTCTAACACTGCCAGGTCGGAAGGAAAACAATAAGCAGGAGCTTCCTCTGGCGCCGTTGCCCACTCCAGTGGGAGGAAGTGCGTCACATCTGGAAGAGTGGTGCAGCATAACAAGATTGTTGGGTGCTCAGTATACTGCACAATGGATACTCACTATGTTTTTGTGTACCTCCAAAGGACATTCCTCGGAGAAGACCTCGTCCTCACCAGTTAAAAGTTGCTTCGGTAGGAAATGTTAACCCTTCTGCGAAAAATGGCCTAGAAGAGGTTCCTTCCGCACAGCGAGGGAACTGAGTTTACTCCAGGTACTTTCTTTGCCCAAAAGAGATCAAGAGCACAAATGCAGACCTATCCTGGACCTTCGCTTGCTAAACAAAGTCATCGTGAAGGAAAAGTTTTGCATGTTGGCCCTTCATCAAATATGTCCACATCTATAAGCAGGAGATTAGATGTGTTCAGTGGACCGCCAAGATGCTTACTTCCATATACCCATCATTCCATGTCATTGCAAATACCTTCGATTCGTGGTCTGCAGAGTCTGCTCCGCAGGCTAAGGCTTCACGTGAACATGGAGAAATCGGTTCACCGGCCCACCCAGACAATCCATTATTTGGGCTCAACTCAGGATTCAAACAAAGGAAAAGCGTTTCCTTTGGAGGAGAGACTTTCTTCGATCCAACATAAGTGCAAAACTCTACTCCAGACAGATCGCTCAACAGTCCGGCAAGTGGCATCTCTGCTAGGATCAATGGCCTCTTGCATATTTCACATTCCCAACTCCAGGCTGAGAATGAGACCGTTGCAGCAAGATCTAGAGGACAAGTGGGACCAAGCAACTGGTCACTGGAAGGACCGAATTGTGCGCTCTCAAGCAGCAAAGTTGTCCATCATATGGTGGACTCAACCGCAGAACCTATTGGTGGGAGTCCGTTTCCATCAACCAGTACCAGTGCAGTCATTAACAGATGCAACTTTGCAGGGCTGGTGGTCCACCAAAGAGCAGTCCTCCAATATAAACATTTTTGAGCTACGAGCAGTTCATCTTCCTCTGAAAGCTTTTTGGCCTTCGATCATGTCCAACTCTCTCCTGATCCAAACAGACAACACGACCACCATGTATTATCTAAACAAACAGGGTGGTACGCGCTCTCGCCCTCTGTCCCTGGAGGCTCAAGCCTGGCACTGGCTTCTGACTCTGAACTTCTCCATCGTGGCAGTGCACCTTCCAGGGGAGCAAAATGTGCGAGCAGACGCGCTCAGTCGGCACTTCGAAGCTCAGCCAGACTGGGTGCTACATGAAGAGGTGGTGGCAGATATTTTCCAACAGTGGGGTCATCCGTCAATAGATTTATTTGCAGACGACCAAAACAAACAAGCATTTACAATGCAATGGTTTCGCCTTTGGAAAAGTTAGAGCAGCGCAGCTATGCAGTTTAAATTCCCTTTATTGGTATGTCCGTGTGCTACATACAGCACCTGGTTACACTAGTGTGCTAGGTCCTTTAACGGTAAAATACACTCAATCTAATCACCCTACAAATGGGGTGCCAAATAGCACAGCTGAACGCCTTGCGCCAATATACTGTGTGATTCTTGACAAAAAAAATCACATAATCTCCCTGGGCCTAAAAAACATGCCTCCTCCCCTCTATTATATAATCCAAGGGCTCCAACTGCCGTGGCCAAGTTTGTGCTTCTTAAAACTGCACAAAAGTGCCTTTAGGGTTCAGAGAGGGGCAGTGCGCAGGGGCAGTGGGCAGATTGTAGGCCTCATGCGTGGGCAGTGTGCGGGGAGTGGGGAGTTTTAAGGGTCACTCATAGGAAGTGTTTAGGGGCAGTAAGGCGTTTTTAGGGTCGGCTCAGGGTGGCAGCTAGCTACAGTAAGGTGTTATTAGGGCCCAGGGATGGATAGGGTATGGCTTACCAATGTGTATTTTAGTGTAATTAAACCACAATCATTAAATAACATTTTATGAAGCAGCCGGGCTCGTAGTAGTAAACACCACATAGAATCACACCGTCCGTAGTGCAAACCTACAACGAAGCGCCAAGAGGCGCTGGGACACGCGCTGGGCGCATTGAGGACTCCTGGTCGCTGAATACCATTCCTAGATTAGCGTAATCTAGCGCCTAGACGCCCAATCCGTCTGGATTGTGTCATTGTAAGGATCTCATTACATAATCCAGAGCACCTCACCGAGTAACCACCTCGATGATATTCAATGTATCGACATTGGAAGGATGAACAGCTAAGCCACGGCTCGGCTGGGTGCTTTATCTGACATAACCTCAAGGCACTGGAATTATGCATCGGAGGGGGGCACATTATGCAGCAGGGTTGACTGAAATGAGGCAAGAAAAGGCAAATGGTGCAGCGTCATGCAACGCATTTGCTGATAGCATGACATCATTTTGTCATTTTTACCCTCGTTAAAACTGTCTGGGAACAATAGTCTGCAGCTCGTCTTAACACACAAACACAGCAACAAGCCTCAAAGGAGAGAAGACAACCTTACGAGGGGCTTCCACTGCCCGCCATCAGTTGTCACTGCGACTTTAGTAACGTTTGAAGTGTGTGAAATAGAAACGGATTTGTTTTTTGTTCGAATCATGCCATGGTGGAGCAGAGGACGAATTATGCAGCAAATGCAGCGCTTCCATAATGTGCGGAAAACGTCGCAGCCGCACAATGGCACAGCTCCAGTGCACTGCAGGACGTGTGTTTGTGTGACTGTTTGCCTATTGGTGCAGATGTGTAGGCATCCTGCAATCTTCGCCCGTGTGCACCTGTGTGGGGTGTCGGTGTGTCTGTGTGTTTCTGTCCTCTGTGACTCTGTGTGCACCTGTCTGTCTCTGAGTAGTCGGACGCGTCTGCCCCCCTGTGTCTGTCTGTTTGCATGTGTGACTGTCGTTTGAGGAGTTGTGCATGGCTATCTGTTGTCTGTGTGCCTCTTTGTATGTTTGTGTTTGAGTGTGTCGTACTTCAGTAGTTGAACGTGGGTATTGTATGTGTGAGTTTGTGTGTGTGCCTATTTGTGCATTTGTGTTTGTGTGTCTGTCTTTGTGCACAGTTGTGTGTCTCTTTGTGTGTCTGCCTTTGCATAGATGAATGTGTGTGCTCGTGTTTGTGTCTCCTTGCCGTCTGTGTGTGTGTACTGTGTCTATGTGTGTGCTTGTGTGTGACTGTTTGTCTGTCCGTGGCTCTCGCAGTGAAGTGTGGCAGGGTCGGGGCAGTGCCTACAGGGCAGAGTCCTGGTATCCCCCTCCCCCCGGGGTCTCCCGATCTAAATACTCTATCTGTACTACCCTGAGTGACCGCCACACTTTTCTGAACCCGCTGCCCGTTTCACGGAGGCGGATGGCAACCGATTTCCTAATCCAGGCCCTCAGCTCCGTACTCTTACCCCGGCGGCCAACTTGGTGAAGCGTAGAAAGGGAGGAGGGAAGGAGCCCCGGCCACGAACAGAGCTATACAGCAAGCCGTAAAGCGAGAGGAAGTGCTGTAAGGCCGTGAAATACGCTTGACATAGAAATAAAACTACAATTTGGCGGTGGCTACTGGACAAAGACAAGCATTTACACACGGGCTCAGGGAGAGAAATAAAACTACAATTTGGCGGCGGCTACTGGACAAAGACAAGCATTTACACACGGGCTCAGGGAGGGGGGACAGGCTCACGTGGGTGGTGAGATCTGCACGGTTCTAACGTCTTCCGCTGATCCTTACCTGATCGCTGCTGCCCTCCTCCTTGCTGGCGGTACGGATTTGCGGTGGGGGCGGGCACCACAATGTGCCCCGCGCCCCCTCCGCTCCACCCTCGTCAGGCTCCTCTCCGGTCTCCCTCCAGGCATGGGAGACCGGCAACACCGGCAAAGGCTTCCCCCAGGCAGGGGGAAGCGGCAAACAGCAAGGCTTCCCTTTCCCTCCCCCGGGCTGCGGGTGCGGGACTTCCGGCCGGCCGCGAAGGGATTGGCCGGCCGGCCAGGTACTTCCGGGTCGCCGCGGGCAGCGCGGCGGCCCTCGCTAGGCAGGCAGGCGGGCAGAAATCGCGAGGTGGGCACTCGCTGGGGGCGGGAGAGGACACGGACGGCGGGAGGGGGCGGGAGAGGACACGAACGGCGGGAGAGGACACGGACGGCGGGAGGGGGCGGGAGAGGACACGGACGGCGGGAGGGGGCGGGAGAGGACACGAACGGCGGGAGAGGACACGGACGGCGGGAGGGGGCGGGAGAGGACACGGACGGCGGGAAACGTGCACAGGACAGCAAGGGGGGCGGAAAGGCACACGGAGGGGGCGGGAATGGACAGCGCATCTGAATTCACTTTCAGTGAAAGGGGAGGGAACGGGAAAAAACGTAACTCCGCCCTGGGAAAAAATCTCCGGAACGCCCCCGAATCTGGTCCAGCCTTGATGGACAGATCCGGCACTCAATGGCTAGCCTCCATTTATGGAGCTAACCAATGAGAGCCGGGGGACGTTCCAGGAGTCCTTATTGACGACATAGGATTTCACCTGCGCTGAAGAGCTGCGCAGAGCGCAGCCTTCGGCAGGCGAAACCCAAAAATGCCACACCTTCGCATCCAGGTTCCACTGTCCAGGGGAATGCACTTTTGATGGATTGGTCAGCGACCATTGCATACGCCTGTCCTCCTCTGCCTCTGATCCCGAAGGTGGTGTCCAACTTCATCAGATCCAACATTAAGATGATTCTGATAGCCCCAGACTGGCTGCGTCAGTGGTGGTACCCGGACCTTCTGCAGTTGTCAGTACTCTCCCACAAGAGACTGCCGTACAGAGCGGACCTGCTGACCAAGATAAATGGGAGGATTCTCCATCCCAATCTTCCTTCACTGAGCTTGGCAGCATGGCTCCTGAGGTCCTGCAATATGGACACTTTAATCTAATGCAGGACTGCATGCACATCCTGAAAGAGGCTGAGACCTTACACAAGAGCGTCGTATGCTTTTAAGTGGAAGAGATTCTACCTATGGTGTGATAAGAATAATTTTGATCCTACAAAGGGGCAGGAGGAAGTAATTCTTCCTTACCTCCTTTATTTAGCCAAAGCTGGTTTAAAATATTCCTCAATCAGGGTTCACTTGTCCGCCATTACGGCGTACAGAAAGTCTCCCAACCAACCTTCTTTTTTCCAATTGCAGGTGGTTAATGATTTCCTACAGGGGTTGAAGAAAGTGTATCCCCGGTTCAAACTTCTTCTCCTCCTTGGGAATTGAATCTGGTGCTGTCTAGATTGATGGGTCCTCCCTTTGAGCCCATTCATAAAGCCACATTGCACGCTGACTTTATTGCCACCAGGAATGCGGTCTTCCATGTCAGGTGCTGCAGAGTAAATGCGATCCAAGCGCTTTGCGCTTAAGAGCCATATACTGTTTCACCACAACAGGGTAGTGTTAAGGGCTCACCCTGCTTTTTTTGCCAAAGGTTGTATCTGATTTTCATATTAATCAACCTCCCTACGGTCCTTTTTTTTTTTTTTTTTTTTTTCCCAATCCCTCAACTCCATCGGAGCGGTGTCCACACTCCTTTGACCTTTAAGAGTGCTCAAATTCTATTTGGAGGGGACGTAGGGTATAAGTAAATCGGATCAATTGTTCTTGAATTATGGTGCAATGAGAACAGGCTTTCAGCCTCCAAGGGATTCATTTCAAGATGGATAGTGTCGTGTATAAAATTGGCCTACCAGTTGGCAAATAAACCATTTTTGTTGTCTCCTAAAGAATACTCCACTAGGGGAAAGGCAGCCACAATAGCTTTCTTGCATGATGTTACAATGGCAGAGATTTAGAAGGCAGCAACCTGGAGATCGGTTCACACTTTCACAAGACATTGTCTAGGATCCGATTCCAGGGCGGATACTCAAGTAGGCCAGGCCTCCTTGAGGAATCTATTCGGATAGTAAGATGTCCGTCCGAGCTTAGTTATCTGAGCTCGTTTGTTAATTTGCTGTTCTTTTTCCTTTGCCCGCAGGGGGATGAGGTGAGGCTGGCTATTCTATTCCAGTGCTTATGACTATTGATGAGGATCCCCTGAAAGAGAAGGATTAGTTACTTACCTGTAATCCTAGTTCTCTTCCAGTGGCATCCTCATCAGTCATAAGCAACCTTACCAGGCAAAGGGTTATTGTATTTTTAAAGGTAATGTTGTGAGAAAGTGGCTTTATATATACACTGTACCAGAATAAGGTACCGTGTGTAACAAGTCCACAACCCCAGAGGTATAACAGAGGTTAAAGCCTGGAGTGACCTTACTCTCTAAAGTGGTAGCTTGGGCAAGCATTTAAGGCAGTACCAGTTGGGCGAGCAGTAAGGCAGTACCAGAGGACAGTGTAAAGCATTTGTTGTACACACTCAGTCAGCAAAAGGTTTCACACACTCGAATACTGAACTCCAGGCCAATTGTTTCTATATCCAAGATAGTTTTATTTCTAGAACCAACAGGTATCAAAATATACTATTCTCAATATGAGAGGTCTCCGATGAGTACTTTGCAGAAAGGCAAACTTTGTAAACACAATAGGAACAGGGGTTGCAGTAGGCAACACAATTCTACACACAATTTAGCATTGAGCTCAATGGATTTTCTTATATAAACACAGTTGATTACTTTGTAGATTACTTTGGTAGTTCCAGGACTGGCTCCTAGATTCAGTCCTGGAATCTAAGCTGAAAACAGTTTAGTAAAAATGTTTTAGTGATTTTTCAGGAATATAAAGCTATTTTAAAAGTTAACACAAACTTTTCAACAGAAATCTGGCAATGTTACCAATGGGAGAAAATTCAGGTAAAGTACAATCTCGTTACTTTAGTAATCCAGTGCTGGGCTCCTGGGTCCAGCACTGGGGTCTCAACTTAAAACAGGCAAGTCATTTCGTTTCAGTATTTCGTATGATTTTTTTAAAGAATATTTCAAGTTTTCAAAAGGAGACACTTGGAAGAAATTTCATAGAAAAGCAGACAATGGATTCCTATGGAGAAAAGTCAGGTTACTAGTAAACCCGGTAAGGATTACTTTTGCAGTTCAGTACTGGGCTACAAGGTACAGTACTAGCTTCTCTTCTGATCACAGGTGAGTACTTCGGAATTTGGTTGATTTTATATGAATATTTTAAGTTTCCAAAACTTCACACTTGGATTTTTCGAGTCAAACCAGTCCATGTTATCCAATGGCAGGTAAGTGAGTTACCGGTTTCCTGGTGAGTGCTCGACTGGTGAAGTTGTGGTTCTGGTATAGACTCAGGGGTCCCCCAGGGTCAGGTAGGTGCAGTTGGTTCACCCTCAACGGCGCAGGGGCGGCTGGGTGCAGAGGTAGTTAGGCCCAATGTTATCCAATGAGGGACAGGGGGCCTGCAGTTGGTGGCTGCTGGCTAGCAGGCCACGTGGCTGTGGGAGATGGGCTCCTGGTCACTTGCTCGGGGCAAAGGGGGAGGCAGGATAGGGCACAGGTGGCACAGCCAGCGGTACTCGGGCGGCTGGCTGCAGGGTGCTTTTGAGCCATAGGACGCTCCATGTTTTCCAATGGGAAAGGTAAAAAGGGAACCAAGGTTGCAGACTCGGGGCGAGACTCTCCAGGGGCGACCAGCACTTCGAGAGGTACGTTGTGATCTTGGAGCACTGGTAGGTACCCCCAAAGGGAGGCACAGGGGTGTCTTTGGGTGTCGGAAAAGCTTACCCTCGGCTGCTCGCGGTTGGGGTGTCCCCTGGTTCTGAGTCTGCAGGCGTCGTCTGGTTAGTCGAGGAGGGTCTTTGGGCACTGTACTTTGGGTCCCAGTCGCCGGGGGGACGCCATCGTGGTCTTGGATCACTCTGGCATGGGCCGGGCTCGGCGGGTGCAGAGTGGGCTGGTCCGGAGCTTCCTGGCTGGCACCAGAGGGGTTGTTGCAGAGCCTCTGCTGGTGGGAGCACCAGTCTTTAAGAGGGTCAAGGCAGGAAGGGCCTCTGGGTGTCCCAAGGTTGCTGTCCGCAGGAGTCACTGGGATTTAGGCAGGAGCAGGTTCCAGGATCGTCAGTTGTCCTGTTAGCAGCTGCGCGGCAGGCCTTCTTCCTCTTGGTCTTCTTTTCTTATCCAGATCTGCCGAACGAAGGTTCAGGGAGCCCCTTAATACTGAATTTAGGGGCGTTACAGGTAAGTCAAGGGCAGGGACCAATAGGTCCCTGTCCTGGGGGTGGGTACTAGGTCCTGTGGGAGGGGCCAGGAGCTTAGCTGTGATGGGGCAGGGCTCCCCATCTTCAAGATGGCTGGAGCCCGGGGTCGTGCATCACCTAGTCTCCCCCCACCTGAGGGGTGGGGTTGGCAAATGCTGGCAAACCCCCCTACAGCAAATGGTCTGGGGAAGCTCAGAGGCGGCATGCTTTTGAAACTTCCCCCTGCCCATCCTGGGGGAGGAGCCCTAGCACCTCGCCCAGGATGTGCATTGTTGCAGGCCCAGGAGAGCGGGGGATCTCCACCAAGGGGTCCAGCAACATGTCTGCTGTGTGGCAGCCTCTGCAGCCACTTGGCCCTGACGTGGATCGTAGGTTAGGTTTTCTGGGGCATCTCGAAGATGCCCTCTGGTGCATTTTACATTAAATCCCACACTGGCATCAGTGCGGGTTTAATGTGCTGAGAAGTTTGGTACCAAACCGTCAGTCTTCAGTGTAGCCATTATGGTGCTGTGGAGTTCGTAATGACAACCTCCCAGCAACATATACTCTTAATGGCATCACTGCACTTACAGTGCTCAGGAATGGCCATGGATACTGCAAGGGCACAGGGCTCATGCACCTGTGCCCACACCTCTGGCATAGGGCACAGAGCTAGAGGGGTGACTAAAGTATGCCATGGCAGTGGGTCCTGTGGGCATGGCACACAGGGATGTGTGCCATGTCGACTCTTTTGTTTAGTTCTGTACTTAGACATTCAGCCTGCCAAGGCAGTGTGTGGGTGTCTGGGTACAGGGCCCCTGAGCGTGGCACAATAAGTGCTGCAATCCTCAGGGGCCTTCTCTGGTCACCATGCCCTGGGTACCATTTACTAGGGGCTGATAGGGGGCCAGAGATGCCAATTGGGTTTTAGTTTCAACACAGTTAGGGAAGGAACACAGGCCCAGGGTACCTGGTTGGCAGGAACCCAAGGCACACTCAGTCAAAGCACATCAGCAGTTCAGAAAAAAGTGGGGGCATACCAGTGCAAGAAAGATGGCACTTTCTCACCAATGTCAACTCTTTGTGCTATGGCTTTTCAGTCTGGTGATAGACCTCTTACTCTGCAATTTTCAAGACCACTGGCTGGGTCTCCAAGAAGATCTAGATCTTCATTGAAGAGGCGTTCACACTCAAGGGACCGCAGTAGGTTTCATCGATCTCCTAGGAGAAGGTAGAGATCGCCTACCATTTCCACCTCAAAGAGGTCGTCTTACAGAGACTGTTCCCCCACAATCTAAACACCACCTTCCAGGATGTCTCCCGTTGATGATTTAGGGACTTTAAGTGAAGTATTGTCGGGGAGCTAACCAATTCAATATAACTATGGCGGTCCCTCCTGTGACATCTTTAGTTATATTTGAAACCTTACATCACAAATCATCAGCTAGACCTTTACTTCCGTTGGTGCCAGGCTTGATAGAACCTGCAATTAAAACATTCTTCACACCTGCTACAGTGGGCTCAGGGCCCTCTAAAATTGCAAAGAAATACAATGCGCCGGACCAGGATCCTTTTTTTTTTTTTTCCTGCGAACTGATCCACCACCGGATTCACTCATAGTGGCGGCGGCCGGGAAAGCGCATTCAGCTATGTCCGTTTCATCCGCTCAACGGAAAAGGACAGCAAGAACATGGACTCCTTGCGACGGAGAATGTGTAATACGGCTGGGTCTGTTATGAGTGGCTAGTGCGGCGGCCCTATTGGGGTCGCTATGACCGTCTTCTATGGGACTCTCTGACTCGGTTTGCTGAGAAATTGCCTAAGGAGGATCAGAAAGACTTCTTAGAAATTGTGGAAGAAGGTTGTTTGGGTGCCAACCAAATTATTAGTACAGCAGCTGATTCTGCGGACTTAGCTTCACCTCACTGGCCTTAAGCCTGATGCCCAAAGAAAATTAGTCAATTTGCCTTTCAATGGGACAACATTATTTGGATCTGATGCAGACTATGAGATGGCCAAAATGAAGGCTGCGCTTGATACTCTGAAAGCTGTCGGCCTAGAAAAGTAAAAGGAGTTTTGTCATTTTCGTCCCTACGAAAAGAGGTAGTTTCAGCAGCGTGGGCAAGCGTCGAGCTGGTCTTCGCAAAACAAGGGCCAGTCTCAACAAAGGTCGCAGTTTCAGCTACGCAGACCTGGACGAGGCAGAGATGGAAACAGGCAGCAGTCTACAGTTTCAAAACAACCCCAGAAACAATGAGACGTAACTTCCTCCAAGACTGTTGCCCACTCCGGTAGGGGGAAGCATTGCCTTATATCTGGACGAGTGGAAAAGATTGACCAAAGACAAGTGGGTTATAAACATCGTTCAGAACTGATACCTCATCAAATTCAAAAAACCACCACCTTCCGTTGCTCCAAAAGATTTGTCATCAACACTACAGTCTTCTACTAAAGGAAGTTAAAAGCCTATTAAGCAAAAGAGCCATAGACAGAGCCACTTCCGCAAAGAAATCAAGGGCTATACTCTCGCTTCTTCCTGGTGAGAAAGAAGGGTCCCACTGCGGAATACAGACCAATACTGGATTTGAGGTTGTTGAACAGATTCATTCGAAGGGAGAGGTTGACGCTCCATCAAATCTTCTCTCCACTCCATCAAGGGGACTGGATCTTCCCTCAACTCCATCAAGGGGACTGGATGTGTTCCATCGATCTGAAGGACGCATACTTTCATGTTCGATCTCCAAAAAACATCGCAAGTTTCTGACGTTTCAAGTATCTGTCCATCATTACCAATATGCAGTACTTCCGTTCGGGCTGAAGTCAGCTCCCCGAACTTTTTCCAAGTGTATGGCGGTGGTAGCTGCTTTCCTTCGGAAGCACAAGATTTTCATTTACCCGTACTTGGACAATTGGCTTCTGAAACGTTCGTCCCCTTCTCTACTGGAAGGTTATCTTCAGCTTCTGCACAAGTTGGGACTTCAGGTCACCTTCAAGAAGTCCATACTGAATCTAACTCAAAAGATTCACCATCTCTGCTCCTTCTTGGACACAAAAAATTTAAACCTGTGTCCTTCGGAGGAGAGGTGGTTCTCAATTCGGACAAAATGACAATCTCTTCTTTATACCGGTTTCCCGTCAGTTCGCCAGGTATCCTCTCTTCTGGGGTCCATGGCGTCATGCATCTTCATAGTACCAAACGCAAGGTTGCACATGCGTCCTCTCCAATAATGCTTTGAAGATCAGTGGATGCAAACGTCGTGGTGCTGGGGCGATCAAATAGTCCTTCATCAGACTGCCAAAGATTCCCTTCGCTGGTGGAGGAAGAGATCTCACATAATGAAAGGAGTGCCGTTTCATCAAGATCCTCCAACACACTGATCACGGACACCTCTCTCCAGGGTTGGGGTGCTCATATGGGCCCTCTGCAAGTACAAGGGCTATGGTCAGATAGAGAGGCTATCACATCAATCTGCTGGAGCTCCAAGCAGTACATCTAGCTCTCAAGTCCCTGTTTCCATCGGTCAAGTCTCGGTCCCTTCTGGTTCAAACAGACAATACAACATCAATGTATTTAAACAAGCAGGGGGGTACCCGGTCAAGGACTCTCTCCATGGAGGCCCAGACCATATGGAACTGGTTACTGGCAAGGGACTTGTCGATAGTATCAGTACATCTACCGGGCTCCCTCAATACTCAGGCGGATTTCCTCAGCAGAGACTTTGTCGAGGCTCACGACTGGGTCCTCAACAACGAAGTTGCAGGCAACATCTTTCAAGCATGGGGAACTCAAGACATCGACCTGTTTGCAGACGCGGGAAACGCAAAATGCCCCATCTTCACATCCAGATTTCCCCAGGTCTGGTCTCAAGGGAATGCCCTTTTGATAGATTGCTGTCCGAACTTACTGTACGCTTTTCCACCGACTCCATTGATACCAACTGTGATCAACAGGATGTACAGAACCAACTCCAGGATGATTCTTATTGCTCCGGAGTGGCCTCGCAAGCGGTGGTTTCCAGACCTTCAGTTGTCGGAAGTGCCACACAAGAGATTGCCGTGTCGCCCGGATCTGATATCCAAGCAGGAGGGGAGAATGTTTCACCACAACATGTCCTCCCTACGCCTGGCAGCATGGCTCCTGAAGTCATCCAGTATGGTCACTTGCAGTTGAATCAGGACCGTATGCATATCCTTAAGGACGCAAAGAGACCTCGTATGGTTTTAAATGGAAACATTTCCTTCTGTGGTGTGTGGACCATGGACATGACCCCATCCAAGGCCAAGAGCAGGTGATTTTGCCTTATTTGCTGCATTTGGCTGAGTCAGGTCTTCAGTTTAACTCTATTAAAGTTCATCTTGCAGCTATCACCGCTTACAGAAAATCACCTAACCTGACGTTTTTTTTAGAATGCCTGTGGTGAAAGATTTTCTTGAAGGCCCAAAGGTGTACCCCCAGTCAGATCACCTACTCCCCCTTGGGAACTCAATGTGGTATTGACTAAGTTGATGGGTGCTCCTTTTGAGCCTATCCATAAAGCTTCTTTGCAGCATTTGACTTAGAAGATTGCGTTCCTAGTAGCCATTACTTCTGCTTGCAGAGCGAGCGAGATCCAGGCCCCATGTTGTAAGGAACCGTTCACTTTTTTCATGCTAATAGGGTAGTACTCAGAACACATCCTGCTTTTCTGCCCAAGGTCGTCTGACTTTCACGTTAATCAGACTATAACTTTGCCGACCTTTTTTCCAAATCCTACCACTCCTCCAGAAAGATCTCTACACTCTTTAGATCTGAAAAGAGTTCTCACGTTTTATTTAGACAGGACAAAGACATTGAGAAAGTCGGACCGTTTGTTAACTATGGTCCAGTAACACGGGGTCTGCAGCGTCCAAAAGATCTATATCTAGGTGGATTGTTTTGCAGCGTGAATCTTTCTGGATTCACTATGCTGTGCATATTCCGCAATCTGGTGGTTGGGTCCGGAATCGTAGTCTTTTTTTTTTGTTTGTTTTTGTCGTAGCCCAGGTTGGCGTCGACGTCCCACCATTTGGTGTCCTTTCGGTGACGTCGGCGTGCTTCCGGCGGAAGCTACCACCCTTGGGCGCCATCTTCAGATTCTTTTTTCCGCCGTTGGGTCTGGATCGTCGCGTGAAGCTCCAGAAGTTTTGGAGGAGGAAAGAAGAGAATACAGCAGAAATTCACAGGTGAAGACCTAAGCACATCGACAGAAGAGGACCTTTAGTGAGGAGACCACGAAGAAAGGAGAGAACTTCGAAATCTTCGACCTCCTTGAAGGAATGCGCACACAGGGGGCCCCCTGAGCGCAGGGATGTACAAGACGCCGTTTAAATTCTGCAAGAACTGCCACCACAAGTTCGCACAGAAGGACCAGCACCCAGTCTGCAACCTCTGCCTGCCAATCGACCACGAAAGCAGAGACTGCAACGCCTGCTCCGTCTTCAAGCCGAAGACACTCCGAATTCGAGAAGGACAGAGGACGGCTCCCCACACGATGCAGGGCAAGGGCCAAGCCCCGACGCTCTATGAACTTGGCCTCTCCACCGACGATGAGGACAACATCGCCGAAGGACCAGATGACTTCACGGTCGCTGAGACCGATAAGAGTACGCCTGATAAGGTAGGAGAGTCTACGACCCCGAAAACTCCCACAGGGCCTCAAACCTGAGGCAGACTCCCGAAAGTCAGAGCACAGAGCCTCGAAAGGAGCACCGGCGCCGAGCAAATCGACGACCGAGGCTGCATCC